>NC_142244.1:58249270-58874270 GCF_052056855.1 Sturnus vulgaris
GCCATTAGAACAGAAAAAGAGTGCAAAAAATTAAAAATACAAAAATAGAAATATATTGATAAATAAGTTATCACAATATTCTAGCATAAACATGTAGGAATAGTTTTTTCCTAGTATTGCCTTAGTCAGCAGACATCCCAGCTTTCCTTTATTTCCTCTACCGAAGCTATCGTATAACATCAGAAGGTTAAGATAGAACAGCTCAAGCCTTCTAATCCTTCCAAAATTATGCCCAAGTTCACAAGGCTGAGGAAGCACATGTGATCCACTCATTCCAACGAGGTCTGCACACCTTTGTCCATCTGGACCTTATTCAAAAGCTTAACTGGAACCAGCTGAAAAAACTAACTTATAATACAGCGAACAGTGGGTTAGAAAGCTGTTAAAAGCACAAGCAGCAGCAATATGAAGTCTCAAGCAAAAGTACTTACAGAAATCATTAGAAGTATGAAAAAAATCTCTAATATAATAGTCTAAAACTTAGTATTCAAATATCACCTCAAATGATATCCTGGGACAGAAACTTAAAAAGTCATTGTAGCACTAAGTATACTTAATTTTAATAAAATTTCTAAAGTGAAGAATTGGACACTAAATTCCTTACATAGCATTTTTAAAATTACTAGGTTAGATTTCCATATCTTTTTTAGAAAGTATCAATGATTTGATGTGGCAACTTACTCTAAGCTTACTCTAGACTAGCTATACAATATGAAGTGTAATATGTAATAGTATCAATATGTTCACACAGATATTTAACATTTAAATCCAACTAAGCAACACTAGTACTTTGGAAATGCAATCTAAGATATACCATTTCATGTTGCAAATAAGGCCTTACTGAGATAATGAATACTTACTGAACAAAATTACAGGCGAATTACAGGATTACAGGAAAATTACAGTAAGAGTTTGAGAGAACACTGTTCCTGTGGAAGCTTTTCAGTCTCACTTCCTTAATGAACTGACATTACACCAAATAAACCAGGACATGGAAGTTCAATGTCTGTTTTCTGTTAGTGCAATGTTTCAAGATCCAATTTGAAATAAATTAAACTTTAAAATATTTCAAATGTCTTTCTATCCTGAAAAGTGGCAAGTGAAACTGGAAGTCAAAACTGTAGGTAATACAAAATTTCTTTTCCCCCTTTTACCATGACTGATTCTAGCTTTACCAGGAGTCAAAAGCTGCAAAATTTTGTTACTTAGGCCAGCAGATAGAGAGCATGGAACCAACCTGCCTAGCCATAACACGTTTTTTGCAGTAATTTCTCAGAATTTTTTAACTCAAAACTCTAATGTGATAACGAAATTCAATGCAATTCTATTAGTTTTTAGAATATGAAAACTCACAGTACAAAACATGCTGATCTTGCTTAAAAATGGGATAGAACTAGTACAGTATTTGAGAACACCTACATTCACAAACTGCTTACCACAGAGACAAGTTTTAGTAGAAACTGTTCCTGACTACCAACTACATAATATATTGCATTTATACAAAAGACACCAACAAACCCAGTAAATGATGGATTAATTTTGGAACAACATCCAAAACTCAATTCCTACTTATGGCAAACACATACCAAAAGTAAGCATCTAAGATACATTCAACTTGTATTTTAAAAAGAAAACACCAGAACTTTATAACAAGGACTTTTAGAAATTTTTGTCCAAAAAAGCCCCAAAACAATGTCAATAGTCCCTACTGTAGTAAAATGGAGAAGGGAATAATTTCAGAGTTTTGGGACTGAATGCTGGTAATAGGTTGACTTTTTGCAGATACTGATGAAGTTGCTAACTCAATATTAACATACTAAGCAGCATAAAGAGAAGCCAAAACATAAAAAAACAGCCAACACATGCAGAAAACTTTCTACAGAAACTGCCGTGATGTGTTTTAGTTAAATTCAGTAAAACTTGGGGAAGCCTTAGGAATGTCTATTTTTGTGTGTTCTGTGATGATAGATAATTTGGTATTATATTCATACCTTATAATGTAAAATATATATAGTTTATGTATTTTAGATTTTTGTAATGCAACTGTAGATGAAAAATATTTAGCTCTTCTGTAATGGCAGATGTATTTCCACTTATTGCAGTGATATTGTGCAATAAAACTACAAAACTAAAACATGACATCATGAAATAGTGAAAAAGCACATGACTCCCACACAAAGTCTCCAAGATAATCACCCATCCATCCATCTATGGCAAACACCGCCCCTCTCACTTAAGGGACTGAAATTATTGCTAGTAATAACTACAAAGATATACCTATTTAATCATTACATTCATGGACTGACATTTTACATCTATGAAGCTGTATGATTAAATCATACAGCTGTCAATCATGCACAGAGAATAAACACTGTAAGACAGAAATGGGACAGCAAAAGCATAATCAGCTGTTTGTGTGCACAAACCACCCTCATTCTGCATGCCCCTGCAGTGACTTAAAACAGGATTTCAGAACTGACCTCCTCGGACTTGCACTCTGGTAAAAAAAGTCAAGAGTAAGTCCACAGAAGTGCATTAAAGAAAGAAATCCATAGTGCATATGCACTATTCTCAAAACACAAATGAAAAAAACCTCAGAACTCTGGTTTCAGGACTGTGAGTGTATTGAACTCCATACCATAGGCCAAACACTGTCCATTACCAGGTCCAGAGGGAAAAGGTGGAGAAAGGAGTCATACCTGATAAAACTTACTGCAACTTCATGGATGTCTCATGATGAAACTATGGAGAAGTAACTGATTATGTGAAGTGATTAGAAAACAAGCATAAGTGGCAATGATAATATACCTTGCATTAAACTGAAAACATTATCACCAGTTGAACAACTAATAAGTGGATACAAGATAAAACACAGTCACTGCCTGGCTGACTCCTTTGTTTTGCTACACTCTTAGAATACAAAAGCCTCCTGTTTTTTCTGTCTTTATTCTTGTTTTACTTAATTTGCAATTTCCACACTAACTCAAGTCACACTGATTTTTAGAATTATTCTGTCTGACATTGTTACACAGTGGATGTCATTATCAGAGAAGAGATTGAAACACAGTATTAGTTAGGTCCCGTTTGCAGGACTCAAAAGTCACTCAGAAGGGGCACAGCTAAACCTTTCATAGTCTGCATCTTCATAAAACGACTTGAGATCCAAAAAACCATTCCTTATCATCTCCCTCTTTTCTGCTCAATATCTTTACACGATGTAAATGACCGAAAATATAAGAGATATGGCAGAAGTCTCTCATTCCTACCCAAGATATTATTTGTCTCACTAAATCATGCTGCATCACTGCTGATGTGCTGGAACACAGACATTTGGTAAACCTGCTGGAGCCTTTGGCTGTGAAAGATTTCATTTTATCACTGCCTTTTATCAATAGAAATTACCATTCTAGTACTAATCATGACAACTTCAGTCTATCTTTTTTTTTTAAAACTTTATGAAGATCAACACAGTATGTTACGTGGCAAAGTCTTTCTTTCCTTTTTAAAAAGATAAATCTTATTTCCCTCACCTGACCCCGTAAAGGGTCAAAATATGCTCAAGTGCCTAAACTGTTAAGATATTAAATCAGTGTAAGCTGCATACCATAAAAATTCATTCCTGTCTTTGCAAAAAGCTGATTTCGCAGACGTTGAAAATATTTTATTTTCTTTTTCGAAAAATGCTTAGCAGATCCTATTTCTGATATCCCTTATTTGTTCATAACTGAGAACCAGAAAAAATGCACACCAAAACTTTTGTCTTTCAAACATATTGCATGTACAGCTTTGCTTTGGTCTAAATCTTGCTTGTAGTAAAGTATCATTCAACCCACCACAATCCATTATTTTTAACTTTTGAAAGGAGTACTGGTTAACATTACTGAAATTGCATAATACCCTGTAATATGGATTACCAGGAATAACAGCTACCAAGAATAAAAGCTCAAATTTAATTAAGTTATTAATTTGTAGGTTAATATAAGAATGCCAACATCCTTGCTCCTAGTACGAATACTGATTTGGCAATGACAAGTTGAAAAAATCTGCATGAACATTTTTGCCTTTATTTACATACATTGTTACTGGTTTTACGAAAGAGCAGTTGTAAACAAAATACTTCCATAAATTCACATACAAGGTAATGTGCTAATAATTCACTCTTCTGACAATTTTTAATATCTCTGGGATGAGATGTCACTAGGAAGAGTAGAACTGCAACAGAACCATTACATTTGACACTTTAGGGGCCACACTTTCATGCGGAAGAGAAGTAAAAAATCCAGCTTTATTTTTCAAACCCACAAAGTATGAGAGAGGGGGGGTGCAACATGGATGAGCTGAGTAAGCAGTGAGGGTGGTATTATTTGTGGGTTCATGTGACATTAACAATGTAAGTCCAGTGAATGGCATCATCCAAGTACTGCATGTCACTGAAAAATGCAGCAGGACCTCAGCCCTGCTTGCCACACATCTACCGCCACTTGCTTATTCAATCTGTATCAGCCAAAAAGTAGGAATGTTTGTCACTGTTGCTACTATAGAGGAAATTAGGTAATTTGATGGGTTTTAGTTAACAACGTAAAATATTCTTTAGCAATTTTCTAAGAGACAAAGACTGAACCTTTTTGTCATACAACTCCTGAGGGGCACAGCAAACATTTTATGCATCTTCCTGCATTCAGATACTTACCTGACAACATCCCTTTCTCAAATCAAACAAAAATGTTGTGTTGTCTCAAAAAGTTGTCTAAAAGGTTCTCTGATAAAGTGCTACAGCAAAGCCTAGTGGCAAAACTGGACACAAGTTGATTGTCACACAATTCTCTACACTTTTGACAGCCTCCTGGTGCAGCCAGAGCATTGCTATTTAGTTGCTTACTAAGGGTCAGACTCCAAACCTTCCTTTTGCATGTGATCCAGCACGTTCCTTCTGCATGCAATCAGGAGCATCATATGGCTGTTAACAGAAATCAATTTCAATGTGTCCCCCAGTGTATTGAAATTCTCACCTGGCAGATGATAGGTTTTCATAGTCATCTACATACCAGTCATTATAAAGAAACACTGATGTTCCTGAATTTTGTATTTGCAATTCTTTGGTCAAGATGCCAACTCCTGATACTCAGTGTGACACATTTAGATAGCAACTGCATTGTTCTACATTTGTATGAAATATCCCAGGTTCATTCTGGGAAAGTAATTTTGATCCAAGAATTGAATGCTGAAAACCAGAGAAGTAAGAGACCATGCACATCAGCACACCACAGCAATTACTTAGCTATTTTCTTATTTTCATTTTACATAACACAAAATTGTTCCAAACCTGTGGAGTTCAAGAAACAGCACATACTCTATTCCTTAAATAACTGAGAAAAAACCAACACAAATTATGACCATTTTAAATCCTTTTCAAACCAATGCAGCAGAATTTCAAGTCAATTCTCAGGAACGAGACAGGGGTATAAGCACCACAGAAAAGCCCAATACCTACAGGTATAAGGAGTCAAAAGTAGAACCCATCACTCCCACATAAGGTGCTTGTTTTAAAAAAGAAGTCATTCACTGCACTCCTTTTCCTGGTTTCTCCAGAGACAGTTAGGCACTGCACAACTCAATCTGAAGCAGCATGAGCACGCCATCTGTAGTTCTTTAAAAACTTTTGACAGCTGACTGTCATACTCGCTATTATACAATTTTGCATTCCTAATCCATGTCCCTGCAACACACAGCAAAGTTCCAGCATCTACCAGCTAGTTCCACAACACGATGTGTTTTCACATAATATAGCAAATACACATTTGCAAACTACCAATGGTTAATCAAACAGAATATCCTCAGAGTACTTAAAACGTATTCTGAGTTTCCAATTGCAAGCAATTCATTTAATGTTTAAGCAAATGAGTTTTTCCCTTCAAGATAAGTTAATGCTTATTTAGATACATAGATACTTAGTTCACAAATCAGACTCGTAAGATGTGGCTTTGTGCCCAAACCTCCATGCAACTCTTCAACAAAAACTTGAATAAAATTTAAAAAAATCCTAAAGAATTCAACAGTAATTTTGATGGAAGCATTAAAAAACAAGGGTAATAAATAAATAAATAAATAAATAAATATAGAAATGCCAATTCACAAAATACCAAAAAGGTATTTCTCTGGAGAGCTTACTTATAGAAATCCAAAATCAAAAAGAAGGAAAGATTTCTGAAAAATTCCATAACAGCAATGAAGACAGATCTTAGCCTTTTCTTTCCCAAAAGGCAACAGACAGGAAAATCTGACCAGTATTCTATTTATTGATAATTTATGATGCATCAGAAGAATTTTGGGGCAGCTTAACAAATACTCCATGTATAGACGTCCACAACAATGAGATTTTGATATTCTCTGATGTGAAATCTTACCTCTAATATGAAATCATTTTAACATAATAAATTACATAACTAGAAGAACTAAACGAACCATTACAACTTAAGAGACCCAGCCATTACACTGAATTGTCAAACTGACTTTATGATGAACCATTCATTGGAACTGTAAGAAAGTCTCCCCCTCAAAATTCCTACAAATAGCAAAAATGAACTGTCACTTTTGCTGTCCTCCAAATCAAGTACTAAAATACAGATAAAACAAAGAATTCTTTTCCCAATGTGAAATCTTTGCATTACCATCTGCTCCCCAAGGGGATGGTGGTAGAACTCACAGAAAATATATTTTCATTTCAGCATTCTTGAAACAGACTAAAAAGAACTCAGCCTTCATTACACTGTCATATGTAGGCACCAGTGAAAATACATAATGCAATTTTCCTGTGTTCAGTTTAAAATGACCTTATATAACATTTTACCTTCTTTTGAGGCTCATATATTTGAAATTTAACTTTTTCTTAATAGATTCTTCTAAACCATACAGGAGTCTTTGAAATAATCCCAATGCAACTCCAATATTCACTGCATTAGTTATGAAGATGAGAATAAATTAAATGATGAGAGATACTATTTTACATGAAAATCAGAAAACACCAAGCACTGCAATTTCCCTGTTTCCAGCTACTAAAACACTTATAACTAGATTATAGAATCTTACACATACGTGCTTTCCATACTCAACATACAACGCTTTTCTTCAAATCACTGCAGAAATGTTTCAATACAAGAGATGAGTCTGTTATTAGTCACCAATGCAGAGTACTTAACATTGTAAAAAAAGGAAGTATTGCAAAAAAAAGAAAAAATTTAAAAGAATGAAGTTCATATTCTAAAAGCATGAGGTAAAAATGCAGTTATGTTGTGAAATGAAAAAAATTAGCAAGCTTTTCGCTACTTACATAATATATTACCATAATTTCTTATTTATTTTCCATGGCAAAGAAAGAGGTATTAGAGATAATAGTGAATCACTCTTTTGAGACAACACTTGCAATTTTTAAGTGCTATGAAATAAGCCATTTAAATGCACTACATTAGTATTAAACCACACTATTCAGCTCAATTTTTAAATTCTGTGTCTTTATTGCTAAAAACCTGTAGTTCATAAAGTTATCCTTCAACTTATTAATGTGGTTTCATGTTTGAACATCTAGAATTGACAGACTTAATTAAATTACCTCTGGTATCCCCAGTTTTCTACATGCATCCAAAAAGTTTTCCACGTTTCTCCTGCATTTGGCCATGCTAAGTTTAGGCTGTAGAACAGAAAAAAAAATCGTCTATGGTAAAAGAAGTCAGGAATAACAAACTTAACTCCAATTAACAGGTGCACTCCTTTTAAGTTTTTTATGTACCCACCAATTTATAACAGTTATACACAATATTAATGTCTCTGAAGAATCAATATCCTATTACTCTAGAATCTCAAACGCTTCTATAATTTGTCTCACTCAGGACTATTTGCCAAGTACTCACAGAAGTATCATGTTATTAAAAACAAAAACCAAAACCCAAACTCCTCACTATTTTACTTTTTCAATATCAGATGTGAAACAACAGTAATTCACGAATATCCACTTAAACCAAGAATTCACTGTAGTAGTAAGGCATTTAAAAAACTAATTTTCCAGGCTAAAGTAACTTGAAGGCTGTTTCAAGGAAGGGAACATCAATATAAAGTTGAAACAAAATGGAAAAAAAATTAAAATATGTGCATTTTTTTTTTTACAGAAAACACCACAAGACACTTATTTTAAAAAATCGTCATGAGAAGATTTTATCCCAGAAATTCAAGTTTGCATATTTTGGCAATGTCATATTTTTACCAAAGATAGAAATTATTTTATGTCAGGGAACAGCAAAAGAAATTCCACTAGAATATCTGAGTAAATGTATTTTTCTCAAATCTATCTTCTTGGAAGTTCTTACAGATTGCCTCCAAAATCCACATGGTATTCTCAGAATCGAGTATAAGGGTGCACATGGCAAATTTTTACCAAAATGTACATTAAAAAGAGAAAGGCATATAGTCTGAAAATACACAAAACCTCTTCAGAACCAGACTGTTAGCAGAAATCTGAAACAATGATCTATTCAAGAAATAGACATGAAGAGAGAGAACACAACACTCTTTCCCTAAGTTTCAAGAAGCGCACACAGAGTTTATGTTCAGTAATTTTCAGAAATTTAGATTTAGGCAAGCCTATATTAAATCACTACAGTGCAAGTTTCTGTTCTGTATGCAGGTAAAAGGAATCACTTCTACATTTAACTCAACAGGACAAATATGCTAATAAGTGTTTTAAGTGCTTTAGTAATATGATATCTGCTAAGCCACCCACTGCTCACTGAAGCCAACCTCACATTTTTTCCATCAACAAAGGAGGGCCTAGTTTTCTTTTTTAAGGGTGTACTAGAATAAAAACTTGTAATCAAAGCATTTCATACTGTTATGAACAGAAATGCCATTATGAAAATACCTGATCTTGATGCTAGATCAGGAACAAGGCAGGATAATTTTGTTCATTTATAGATGTGCTTGTATATATACATACTTATACCTAGACGATATATATAAATGTATCATATATAAATTAGTGAACATTTGAATTTACAATCATATAAATGTTGCCCTTAACAGCAGAGATCATTCATTGAACACTAACATGGCTTATTAATTCTTATGTTACCCAAATATCACTTGGAATGAAACAGTAATCAAAACCTTTCAATGCAGCAAGAAACATGCAACTTACTACTGCTGGTGAGGGTACATGAATACTCCCGACAGACCGAGGGCGAACGTGATTTACTAAATGGCACAGAACGACACCATCCATCAGAGCTGAGCCCAGGTCTTCAGGCAAACAAATCTTTAGCCTTGTTTCTATGTTCTGCAAAGGAAGAATGCAGGCACACTTTGATATAGAAATGGATGAATGGGGCAAAAAGGGAATTAATAAATACCCTCATCTCCTATGCTGTAGGCACATAGCCAGGTTTAGAGTTTTTACTACAAAAAACCCACTATTCCTTTATATAACTAATTCTTTAGAAACTAAACCACAACATTGTTTATGCTGGTCACCGAACTACATAAAATTCCTTAAAAGAACTCAACACTGCAATGCTGCTGCCACAATATGCATCTATTTTTATATAGAGAGGTATAAAACACATCTGCATGCAATTAGTCATGTGACTCAACTACATGTAGCTCCTTCCTTTCACCGTTCCCCCAAATCTTCTACTTATCCATCTTAAATTTTCTTTATCAGCAGCTCATTGAAACAGAACTACATTGTGTTAATGACTGAACAAGAAGAGAATAAAAGGCAATCTTTCCCTAGTAGCCTAAAAATTACTCAGGAAACAGTAAGAGTGATCAGAAAAATAGGTAAGGGAAGGCAAAACATTCAGATGTAAAAGAGAAATTCTGGATACCTGTTAAGAAAAACAGAAGTCTCAAAGAAAATATTTAATTAAAAAAAACTCACCAAACCAAATAGATTGTTATACGTGATGAGTTTCCTGAATTGTGCTCCAGTCTTGAAAACATTCCAACTCTACACTCAGAGATAATTACTCCCATTATCTTTAAATAGGTATTTCTTAGTTGAACCTCTCTATTAATATGCTCCTTCAACCTATACTGGTTGAATATGATTATCTATTAATAGATAATTATTTTTTAGAATAAAAGAAGTAGGTTGGATGGGATTTTTGGAGGTCACAGTCTAACAAATCTAAAGTGACACCAGAGCCCTGGTTAGTTAAGTTTTGGATATCTGCAAGGACAGAGAGCCCTCAAAATCTCCAAGCAACTTTATCAAGTGTTTCACCGCCCTTATGGCAAAGACTTTTTTCTCCTTATAACTACTTGAAATGTCTTTCTCTGCAATTTGTGCCACTGTTTTTCATGGGTTCACTGGTAATCTTTGAAAAGCCTAGTTTTACACCTTCCCTTTTACTACCCTTCAGCTAGCTGAGGACAGTCATATGATGTTCTAGCACTAAAGCAAGAAATCCAATCTAAAGAAATCCAACTCTGCACTTCTTCCTGGTTTTGGGTGGTATCACCATGAAATAGCCTCCACTGAAGCACTCCGGTATTTCACTATGTTTTCAATTTTTTGTTTTACTAGACACACTGCTCAAGTATTTGCATGTAGGTTTCACAAGCTGCAAATAGGGGAGCATATCATGTTCACTAATATAATGTTTCACTTTCACCTTGGTTTAATTCACAAATCAGAAAACGTTTTTGGTATATATGTACATAAAAGAATACACTTTGAGACTGTTTTTCCAAAACCTGTTACAAGAAGATTTATATAAACTAATAAATTAAAAATTCATTTGTTAGAACACTAATTTCTCTGTTGGGAGGCTATTCAGCATAGATCAGGGTACACTTTTTATTGGAGCACAATGCATCTACAATGTCAACTCAATGCCATTTCATGCTGGAGTTCATGGCTCTGTGGAATCTCACTAAATGCTAACTTACCATTAAACAATTCAAAAGCAAAACTTACTAATAAATATCTATTTATTGATTAAAGTACACACTTAATGACTTATGTGTTCTGGGCTATTTTCCACTAAATGCTCTGGTGGTTACTAATGTCACTCAAGAAACCAGTATACCTAAAGAAGTTTTATTAATTTGAAAAACTCACTCTGTGTTTTCAAACACCGTCAGTCTTCTACCTCACTGACTTGTAATCAAATTTCTCACAAGAAACAAAATAATTTGCATTCCAGGACATGATATTTCAGGGTGAGAGCATGGAAGATGAAGGTCAGCAACATATTAAACCAACATTACTGGTAATACCTAATACTGCATAGAGACATCCTTATCACTTCTCCACAATCATGCCTGATATGGTGAATAACCTTGTTCTACTCTTTATTGTGAGGATTAACTGAAATAATGCACAAGGCAGGAATCTTGCAGAAATTATCTATGATTATTTTTAAGAACTTGGGGACTTGCTACATACTTGTGGCAACTCTTCAAAGAAAAGTTAAAAAGCTTCATTGATGCTGCTGAACAGACTAGGCTCAGAATAACTACAAACTACAGCAGTTTATTACTGCTACTTCCCCATTACCAATAAATTTGTCTCATGTAATTCCTGCATCTTGTCCTTTTGGCATCATTCAAGTTCAGAATTTATAGTATACTACATTCTATCAACTATGTTAAATCTTCAACAAGATCTGTTCTGTTAAAAAAAAATCTGCAATAGGCAAAGTCAGGTTAATTCACACTTAGAACAGGTGAGGGCCTGAGGAAAGACAATGTAAATCTAGAAGTCCATATAGTTCTACATAAAAAAATCTCACCTTTCAAACACTTTTTGGTAAAGAGAAAAAGGTGAATCCTGCTACTTTAAAATTGGGTAATAGTAGATACGTTATTTAAAACAAACTGATAATTTTTCAATTAGTCATTCCATGAACAAATAATCTTGTAATTCAGCTGTGAAGTTAAAATTACCTATCACTATCAGGATTTGCAGTAATAGCCTCTGTTCTGTTACTGGGATATAACTGGAAACCTTGACAGATTCAGGCTTGTGACATTCCTGGCAGCAAAGGTTATCTTTTTTTTTAAGCACAACAAGGTGTCACACAACATTGCTACTGAGGTATTAGTCGTGTAACACAAATCCTATGCATCAAATTTTCCATCAGGCTTCAGCTTTTACATTAAAGACAATGTATCAGGAAACCACCTTCTGAAAATCTATTTCGGATTTTCCACTGATGAAATATTGATTTAATTACTAAGAAAGCTGTATCAAGCATTAGTTACCTACTTTCAGCTTTAACTAATTAATTTCACGGTGTCTTTTACATGCAAAACTGAAGATTTTTCCAGTTGCTTGGAAATAGCTCCAAGACCTCTCTCTCTCTCAAGTGCTCACTTCATCCTATCTGATTAAATTAATTCCACCAGTGCAAGGCATGCTAATTAAATGGATGTTATTCAGGTAACTCCCATTATTATTTCTCATTTTTACAAAATCTTTTCTGAAGTACAGAAATCCAATTGTGATAAAGAACTTCAGCAATAGTCTCATCAATGTGATGTGCAGAAGTAATATTGCCTCATTTAATCTTTCTTATATTTTCCTCCTTAGGCAACTTTCCCAAGGAAAAATTTAAAAAGACATTCCATCAGCATAAATTAATTCTACCAACACTCACATACCTCACGTAGCTGTTCCACAAGCTCTCTTTCTTCTCTCATCTGCTCCATTTTCCTTCGAATTGTGAACTGTGGATCTATTGATTCCAAATTTCTTTGTGGTCTTAAGAACACTGTGATTTTTATAAAGAGAGATTTTAGTTTAAGAACAAACACTTTGATTTATTTATTTCTAAATTAAGCAAAATCCTTATGCATTGCCTCCAGCAAAAACAGTTAGAATTTTTTTTTGTCCTCAGGATGACAAAAAAATCTGATCTTGAATTACAATTAAGAATAGCTGCTTTTTGGATATTGCTCTGGACAGTGTCCTGAGGCATCAATAGTGTGGATAATTTATCATCCAAATCCTAATATCAACAGGCAAGTTTTGTCAGATGATTAAGCACCAGCAGTGTCCCTTAGAGAGTCTGATCTGTACAACACTTTGCATTTAACATGGTAGGAAGCACCTTTTAAGTAGAACTCTCTCCTAACAAGATGCTGTATTGCGTAAAAAGCTGTGACAAGCCTCCTACACAGAACAAAATGCCTACTAGATAAGGTTATGCTAAAAAAAAACCCCAAAACCCCACCAAACAAAGAGGAATGTAGGAAGACTCAGCCATTCACTAAGAGCCTACACGAAGAAGTCATATTGCAAACGAAGCACTGCACAAACTCTTGGCACTTCTCCTTCCCACCAGTCCCGTTGACTCTATCACTTTGCCCACAATACAGTTCCTTGAAAACATTACATGACATTTCTGCAAACATGCACACCCTTCAATTTCTATGATCACTGACTGCTTTGAATGGTTCAGAAGAACAAGATGTACAGCCAAAATTCAACTGTCCCTGTTTGTGACTTTGTTTGCCATCTCACACAAGTGTAGCCACGAGGAATCCCAACTGTGTGCAGGCTAACCTGCATGCAGACTGTTTAAGTAATGAGATGATTGATCTAAGTTACTTCTCTAGCTGAAGGGACAGACAGACCCTATGGCACTTCAGCCAAAAGGCAGAGTTCCTTCCCCTAGTTACTATAAAAAGCTTAAGGCAACAAACTCCTTGTGAATCTTGAGGTTATTCAACTGAAGGATCAAGATAGAATAAACCATGGCCAGTTACTTCAGCAAGGAAACTTGCTTCCTTCCACTACTTGACTCATACAGTCTTAATTTAACTTTCTCAGGGAACTGAAGTTTGCTATTGCTGTTAAATCAGTGATTCCTGGAATGCCATATTAATGCTATTTGTTAAACACAACTGTTTTAAACAGAACATCTAATACTACAGTTCTATATTAGAGTTCTATATTAGTAAACTCTATTCTTCGTAATGTTATCAGAAATCCCAGGGGCAGAATGGGAGAGCATACTGTAGATAATGTGCAGGACTGAGAAATACAGAGAGTGACTGCAGTTCAGTTCCCTTCTCCAGGTAGACAACACATCTTCATCAGTGTCACCATTCACAAGGATCTGATGTGCAGAGATCCACACATCATAAATAAAAACATTCTTCATGCTGACCTGCTACACAATGCATGAGAGTAGCAGACCCATGCCTTCAGATGCAAAAGGCCCACAGTTTTATTGATATTCAATCTTTTGCTTTGTAGAAAGCAAACTGGACATTTGAAATTGAATTCTCTATCCAAAGTAGAGTGTATGAACAGATCCACACTTCCTAACATTTTGTAGAAAAGTGACACATGACTATGACTGTACATACCCAAAAACACAGAGGCTGCTAAAACACTGATATATGGTGGAAAATATCTAAAATGTTGCTTAAGAATAGTATCATTTAAGATGGCTACAATAACAAAAAAATCAAATCCCAAGTTTTTGAAGAGCAGAAACCCTTATCAAGGCCTTCTATTAACTCCAGAACTGTACTGTATTAGCATTTCTGCATTTGCAACTCTCTAAGAATTTACTGGAGACTTTCTAAATTTTTAAGAGGTGAAATAAAAACTCTTATCACATTAATTAAAAACAGTCGCTGTAATTACTATGATTTTCTAGTTCACTGTACAAGTCTAACAGTTGAGTTTTGCTGCTTCTTACAGATGAAATACCTAGATAAAAATCCCTCTTGAAGAGTAAAACCATGGTTTAAAATTCTATTTAAAAGCCACTGTAGCTTTAACAGTAGCAACATTTCAAATAATTATCTACAAAAACAGTAGTACATAATTATGTTCAATTTCCATAGAATTAGAGTATAATTATGGTCTTCATTCACTTTGGCCACATATATCCTTTTTTAGGCCTTTGTGAAGTCAAAGTTCCAAGATTTACTTCCTTCCAATTTCAGATTACAAACATCCCTTAGGGAAAGATATCAGCATTACTTTGTCAATTCCATCAGAAGAAAAAGGCAGGCTAATCTCAGGCAGTGAGAAACTACAATTGGAAGCTTTTCAATAAATAAGTTAAATTGATTAAAAAACAAAATTAAAATACCTCCACACTCTAAACCATTAACTATAAAAGTTTTAGTTATGTACTGAATTTTTTCAAAAAGTGTTCCCAGAGAGGAAGTTGTGACAGTCCTAGTGTTGCTTGCTTCTCAGCATTACACACAATCTCCAGCAAGGGGAGCCCACACCTCACACACACCTGAATGTCTGTCTATTTTTCACTCTTTAGAAGAGTCAGTTTCTGCTTTCTGAATCCATGCTCAAGCCAAGTTATTAAGCAGTACTTGCTCCAATAATTTTTTTTAAAAGTATTTTGCACAAACATCAACAAGTTAGATGAAGTAGTTAATAAAATAGTATGTACTCAACATACCACTGTCAAGGACAAACTTCCTGGTGAAAATTTTCATTTCTGCACTCAATTTCAATGCACATTTGTGCACTATTAATCATACATCAAGGAATTCAGTGTACTGAATACTTAGCGTGACAACATCATCCTTCAGGCAAAACACAAAATAATTTAGCCTGATTCTAAAAATAACGGACAAAAAGAAGGTTGGACAATGACAGGCAGAGTTTAAGTCAGGCAGAAAGTTTATAGTTACATTTCTCTTTTATTGACTCATTCAGTCTAAATTTAAGTAACAGAACTGCAATAGCCCCAATTAAAAAAAATGCACAGTTCCTGCTGTAACACTCCAAGATAATAAACGCTAACATTTGCATTTGGCTTAAGATTTGATTTGACAGGATGTTTCTATCTGTCCCAAACACACAAGCTAGTCTGTGCCACTCCTTTCATTTAGAAGATTAAAACACTAACAAATATAGGTTAACAGAGATGAAATTTTGCACTGATAGAAGCACCTCTTAAGTTTCTCTGTTACAATAGTCATCAGTGAAATGCTAACTTTGCTTCACACTATCATGAACTAAATTCAGTTTTTTCAACTTACCAGTTCTTATATTCCTTATTTCTTACCATTCTAATATTCCACGCTTATTTCCCTTATGGAGCCGATTCCTCATAGGCTATCTTTTATAGTTTTATAACCAAGAACACTGAGGCAAATAGGAAATACTCTCAACTAAAGAACTGAACTAAGAACGAAATGCCCTCTGTGAAGGGGCTTCAGTCCTGAACTCTTGGGTGGTACAAGTGTGACTTTCAGAGTAGCATCTGGATAGTCAGACAGGAAAGTTTCCTTAACAGTAAGCTAAATGTTTGCCTTTATCATTCAGTATTTGTGGTCTTGGTTTCAATCTGATGCTTTTGACAGTACTGCAACCTTTGAATACCTAAACACTTTCCTACTTTAGGGCAACTGACAAAACATGGCCCACTTTGCAAAGTAGTGCTGCCTCAGTGTATTATGACAATAAAACCCTGGAGAAAAACAAAACAAAGGCAGCAATAACAGAAGTCCATTAATGTACCTGACCTTCACTGTGAACAGCTTATTAACAGTTTCTATTGGACACAAATCACTATTTTTGCTTAGCTGATTGTTTCAGCTTTGTTTCTTTATGGATTCCTCTATGCTAGTTGTGCACCTGCACCAATAAATGCAGATGGAAGCAGGATATTTTAATAGTTCAGTAACTTCCAAACAGTAATAAATAAAAAACTGCAGAAGAGAGAGAGGCAAAATTAACTGCTGTTTGAGTACAACTTTTACAACTCTTGAAAATATACCAAGTAAGCCTACACTGAAAATAGTTCTTGGAATTAATATCATGGGAAAAGCAGTTTTGCCAGAGTAGAAAAGAGTGAAACTTCACTCCTTGACTTTTGACACTACATATTCCAGAGCAAATTAAAGTGCATCCTCTGAGGGATTTAGTCTTACAAACATTCCCTGGAGAGTACTGTCTTTTGCCCTTAGCAACAAAGGGCATTCACCACATACTCATATTTCTGAAAACACAAAATTAAGTAAATTATATATGGAACACCTACCATTGTCACTGTCTCCTTCAGATGGGATACTGTAGCTAAAGTTGTCCCATGTTTGTGCCTGTGTAAGTGTGTTGAAGGAGATAGGAGGAAAACTGAGGGATGGGTCTGCTGGAGGGGAGTGATAACCAGTCCAAACACGGTGGTAATAAGGACCGGATTGGGGATAAAAGTGGGCAGCAGCATTTCATATATGGCATTAGGATTGTATGGTAATGGCAAAGATGTAATTCAAAGGTGATTAATACAAAATGCATAAATTTTGAGAAAGAATGAAAGATGGTGCAGAATAAAAAGAACGAAAAGTTAAATGTTAGTACTTGCAAATCATACATTATATGTGCAGTTAAGGCTGTTAAGCTTAGCAAGATCATTGTAACCATAGCACTTAAAACAACTTGTTACAAGTTTTAGGAAAAAGTACCCATAGATTTTACATTATAGCCTGATAAAAACCTTGACTCTGAATCAGAAGGTAAATATACCAGCTGTGAAGTTTCAGGAAGGAAACTTCTACAGAATAAGAATTTTTATATATTTGTGTAACTACATAATAAGACCCTTTCTCACAAAGACAATTTACATCCATATGAAAATATTAGTACAATTTCACAGCTGATTTTGGAAGTAGCAACTACATTATCACTTGGAATCTCATTTTGTGGAAGGATGTGCAGTAAGTGTTATGTACCACAGATGCTTTCCTTCCATTTTAATTCACTTAATAATAAATAGCTAACTTTTTTCCTTGCTAACTTCCCCACAATAAACTCAAATCTAAAACGGGTCCACCACACTGTGTAAGTACTGGTCCTTCACAACAGGCTTCCCAGGGACATGAACAGGCACAGAATACTCCTAAAGGCTAATCCTGAGTTTGTGCAACCAGCTTTGGCAAACTTGCATCACAGTCTTCTAACAAGCACAACATCATTAATTATGTGACTGGGGTCCCTGAACTACACAAAAGCTGCTACAGTCTGCAGACTATTCACCAGATGACTGTAAAAGCATGTCATGCCTACAGTTCATGACCACCCATGAACTCATTATGGGGCTAAACTGGGGCACTAAAACAGCCCCTGTTCTCTCCATCCATTCTGCCTTCTCTCCTTTAACTAGTCACAACACCTCCTCTTACTGATCCTCAGACCCTTCTCCAGAAAGTTTTATTCCTTCCTTATCACATCTACTCTGCACTTCTGTCTCTTTTCCTGATTGTGGCAAGGATTTCTGCTGAAGCTTTCCTCAAACCTCCATTCTACAATGTTTCAGAATTGGATACTGACACCCTTAAAATATCTCCTTCCTGAATCTCTTCAGTATATCATCCATCCTTTCAAAGCTTCACACCGGTTTCCTATTTTCTGACAGAGATTTAAATCTCTCTTCGGCCTTTCACAGTGATGTTGTTCCTTAATGAACTCTTCCTGTGTCTGATCACAATGTTCCTTATCACTCCTGCAAAAAATATTATTAATTCACTCATTCCACAGGCAACATTCATGTTCCTCAGATCAAACTAGACATTATAAACTACCTCCACTCTAAATGCTAAACTATAAACACAAATCAACTTTAGATTGCTGTGTAGATCTAAAAGCAACTAAAACCACTTAGCCACAAAGTGAAGTTTCAGAAAGCACAGAAAGTCCCTCTTTTCCACCATTCCAAACAAATATTCAGAAGGAACTTAATAATGTAGGATTTCTCCTTCCCACAATTTTGGAATCTGTATTAACATGATAATAATTCAGACAGTGTCACATAAAACTTCACCTTAAACTTCTTTTCAGAGTTCCACAGCTCTCTCTTTAGACTTTCCCAAGGCTGGGTCACTGCTTCTGGCTATTGCGATATCAGATCACAATTTAAACTCTGAGCCAATATGGGGTAACAGAACACAGATTTATGGCAAAAGATAAACAGTTTGACTCTGGTAGCAATTGGGATTCTCAACTATTTTCTGAAGTACACAGATAATGCAGTTAGGGAAGAAAATGGAAGGAATAAATATCCAGAGATAGAAAACCAGTAACTAGCACTCAAATGAGAGAAAAATACTGTCAAGTTTCAATGATCATTGTATGTTCCAACTAACTTGAAATACAAGCATGTCTACCACAGATACCAACATTGTGCTTCAAGCTCTCTACAAGTCACCCAAATTGAAGGCACCAGATTCACAGTAATGTTATGCTACATGAACAGTTGCAAGAGAACAACTTCTCACTCCAGAATACAAAGTGCTTTGCGATTTCATGTTTTGTCAGTGCTTGTGTCAGCCTCTGACAGTAGAAGTTTTTTTGTCTGTTTCTGTCATTTTGCTCAGCAAAAACTAAGAAACAGAGACCTAGAAATGGCACAACACAAAAGGAGAAACAACTCTCGATTGCAAGATGTATTAGAAGCTGTTCAGACTTGAAGGTCTGGCATATTAAAGATACCACAAGACCTTGGCAACTCTCAGTTTCAACAATTAGCACCCCTTCGAAGATCTTAATCAATTCATGGATGAAGGAGGGATAATTTAAATTTATTTGCTCTTTTGAGTGATTACTTTTCAGAGAGCTAATGCACTTCCTAAGAGGAAAACTACAGCTCTAAGGAAATGGTTTCTGTTCAATGATATTTTTTAAGGTTTTCAAAATTAATGTGAATTTGGAAGTCCATACCCCCTGAAAATATTTAAAACACAGAAGGAAATAATCTGAAAAATTAAAAAGTCCCCTGTCCTTTTACATTAAATGTAAACTTCTGACCCTTGGAAAAAATCGTTCAAAAAATATAAACACATTCATTACCTTTCAAAACATTTTCTTTGAGTATTTTGGATTCTGTAAGCCATCAGATATGAATTTTCCCAATGTTTTGCCTAGCTTAAAAATGAAAGCATAAAAGGAACTTCAGTCTTGAACACATATCAGTATGTACTAACACAGAAGTTTAAGCCACTATGGTTTATCCTCTGGAAGCACTTACATTTCTGTGTGTACTTCAAAAAACTGGAATCTTTACCAGAAGTCTAGAACAGTTTACTTTCACCTTTCCAAGAGACATAAACCATTACGAAATAATGAGGAGGACAGAAAGTCAAACAAAAAGCAACATTCATTTTAAATAGATGAAAATAAACACGGTGAAAATAAACTCTCAAATTTCAGAAAAAAATATGGTTGTATATATTTTCATTGAAAATTTGCCACTATTTTTTCCACCAAACATGGTAGAAAAAAGATGGACACCTTTTAGTTAGAACACTTCAATGTTCTTTAATGTTGCACTTGGATTTAAGAGATTTATAGAACCAACTAATTCAAAGGTAAGCTCTAACAAAATTAAATAGTTAAAAGGCATTAAGACTATTTAACTTCGTTAGAGCTTACATTTCCAGTAAGGTTAAACATTTCCCCTAAGGCCATTAAGAATTGAAATGAAAAAAATTATTAAAATACACTACAAACTAAGCTGAAAAGCTTTCCTGGGTCACAGAAATGCTGGACCTCTGCACTAGCTCAGGTCTCAGCAGTATATAATTAACAACTACAATTTTCCAGAGATAGAGTGGTTCAAATGCACAAAACTTGTACAAAGTTTTAAAGGAAATATAATGAAGAAACTACAGACCTGCCAAGCAAACCAGCTTTAAAAGGAAGAACATGCAGATTTCACAAACATGCCAGTATTTTCAGTCACATACAACTTCTATTTGTAAATATTTCTTATGTGTTAGCAAAACAGCAGAAGATGAAGCAATACGAAGCTTTACTATGCCTTTGCAAGGTTTCATTTTGCTACGTGGTGCTACATAACTAATATACTGTATTTTTATTTGAAACTGGACAAAGTTCTACTATTGCCAAGTTCCCCTATCTTACCATAGTATAAATTCAAGGTAAATTAGACATGATCAGGTAAGAAATTGTGCATTAATAGGTCTTAGTGCCTGTAGTGTCTCATATGGAAAAGAAAATTAAGTCATATTATCAAGTTTAATGCGACCATAATATGGCCAAAATACACTACAGTACTGGCATGCTCAAAGCTTTTAGAAGATATGAACTTCAATTAGTACAGAGCAGAAAATCAGCAGGTTCTAACCAACTGCCTTTGGTATTCAATGAGGCTATGCACAGCTGCAGTATAATCAGGGGATGAACTGTAGGACTTGTGGAGATGTGCACCTATGGTCTTGAATCATGTGACTTGGAGGTTTTGTTGCAAAGGACTGCAAACATTGCAAACCAGCCTTTCTAGAAATTCTCTCCAAAAAAAGAGTCACTAGGCTATTTTGTCCGGCCCTATTCTAGTCATTAAGTATAAGAAACTTGGGCACAATATGCCAAGATTCAGAAGTGCACATTAAACACTTGAACAAGAAGTCACAGTCTTGCATATTCTTCCACAAAGCAGCTTCCAGTCCCCGCAGCAGATTTCACTGTGGGCTCAGAACACAGCCCACATCCTGTGATAGCAGCAACATGGCCTGGGCCCCTTTGCTTTCACACACTTTTCTTCTGACAGTGATATTGTAATATTGCCACTGGACTATGCAATATCACTCGATGTGTAATTTTCAACAGATCAGCCTGGAAGGACCCATTTGCTCATCATTTAACCCATATTTTAAATTTATGTAGAAATACCAACATTTCTAAATCATCAGGAACAAGACAAACCCAGCATTTAACATTCCAACTAACAAATAAATCCAGCTGATCAGATCTAACTGTATATCCCAACTACATGAGAAACTTAAAATATCTTCCTTCATAAAAACAGCTTTTTAACACTTAAAAGAAACAACAAAAACCAGCTAAATCTATGGGTACAATTTCATAAATATTTTTGCAATGTTTCACCAGCAGTTTCACAAACTGCTGCCATTATTACCAAGTATATTGTTATGTAAACTACAAGCTTGTAGGGGTTTACCATCACTTGACTAAAAGCATTTGTGGCGAATGAGAGAAACCAGAACTATGGTCTTAGTATGCTGAAACATACTGAAAACCTACAGCTACTATTCAGAAGTGACATGGCATGACTTAATATTGACTACCTCAGCACAGAGAAGACAAAAACTGAATTAAATCATTTAGCTAATCCAGTTTTTAAAGGAAGCTGTTATCCAAGCCCTCAAATACATCTCTAAGTTTGGGAGGTTTTTTGTTGTTACTTGCTTTTAGGTTTAGTTTGTTTGTTTTCAAATAAACTGCTGCGTGTATAAAAAGACCGGTGGTTTTGCTGCTACAGTGCATTGCAAATTCATTGAACTCAGTTGCTGGCTGAAATAAGGACTGTAAGCTTTCCATGATGCTTGATGTTTACTCAAGTGTAACTATTAAAAGACTCAATAAAGTGAAAAATTTTCAGACACAAATCTTTTCCAAAATAGCCTAATTATTCATATATATTATTCAACAAAATTTAAACTGCATCACCACATATTGATCAAGCAAAATGACATACTAATTATTTCAATTAGTATGTCAGCACAGATGATACATATGTGTATGCATATAAAATATGTGCAGTTATATCCAAACACATATTTTTAATATACATACAACTTTATAAAACACCCAATTTAATAGTAATGGATGAAAATTGATCCATATATAATGTGCCAAATAAATACTTGTTACAAATTCAAAACTAGAGTGCCTTAAAATGTTCTAAGCTTCTTCTAACTGTTGTACAAAAAATGTTACATTGCTTACTTCTTAAGGGGAAAAAATAGAGATATCTAATACTAATAGAGATGTAAAAAACCCCAAACCAGTACACACAAACTGGTTTCCCACATTACCTGATCGTGGCTTCAGACCAAAAGGGATTGTGGTATTTGTAGTAGGAGACATTGTTGGACTTTTATCCTTATTCTGTGTAATTCAAGAACATACATCAAAGTTAGAATAACAACCAGAATGCATCTCAGCATATCCGACCATGCAAAATGCAAAAATTAACAACACTGCAAGCTATAACTATTCCACCATAATCTGAACACAATATAGTCTCCAACCTATGATCTTTTTTATTGCACCCAATTTCTCTCCTAGAAAAGATGAGTTTCTGACAAAAGATAGCAAGATATTCCCCCAGTTATAAATAAGCTCAATTACTTCTCAGTAATCTTCCATATCATCACTTGGTTCCATCAAACATAGATTTTGTGGCAGAGTACATTTAAAAAAACAAAGCAAAGGCATGTTTTTTCTTAAGATACGTTTGTTTCTTTCACAGAAATAACTACAATTCTGTATGGTATTTTGCATGCAACACTGAATTTCTACATTAAAAACAGAAAAGAGGAAATTAAGCTTACAGCTCAGAGCAGGATCTCCCCTGACACTGAATGAGGCTAAGAGTTTAGTCGTCTTTCAGCAGGAAGAATGGAGCAGCAACATACAGGAGAGGGGAGGTATAATCATCATATCACCAATGGCACCATTGAAAGAGTCCTAAGACCAAACTCCATAATGGGAATCCCATTTAAAAAGTGATTCCACTGGCAGCTGGCAACTACAGAAGTCTCATCACCAAGACTGGTGGATGGTGGCTGGGTGCTCACGAATTTGCAAGATGCTTATGGTGAATGCAATATAGAGAGAGAAGCCCCATCTCTGCACCAAAAAAATATGAAAGTAAATCTCCATAAGGAGCTCCATAGGGTTTTTACACTTTTGATCTTCCAATGAGATTTGCACTAGAAAGCTAGAGGATCAATAGTCAGATTCCTCTCTGAAAACTAATCAGACATGACACAACTGTGCCAAAAGAAATTGCACTAAAATCAATAGGAAATCTTGTTGAACAAAGAAGGCTTAAAGAAAAATTGTGTCTGAATGAAGAAAAAGTGTGTCTGAATGGAGAAAATGTAAAAAAATCAAATGTTCTATACTAAACTGCATAATTCTGAAGCAAGCTGATCAGAAAGTATATTTTTATAACCTAGTAAATCTCTGAGATGACAAGATTAAACCACACGCCAAGCAAACCACAATCATTTCTGATTAAAATCTCAGTCATATGTTCTGTGGAATTCAGTTATGTTTCATTTAGTCTATGAAACATTGACATAAAACATATAAAACAAATGACATCTTACCTCATTGTGAGAGGTTTGCCCACTTGTGTTCCAAACAATTAGATCATTCTGCATTGGAAAGCAAAAAAAAAAAAAAAGAAAAGAAAAATTAAAAAGAAAAGACAAAAACATTTCAGAACCTATATTAGTGATACATTGCAATGGAACATTTTACTAATTATAGTCAGATACACATTAATACCTCATAAATACTTCTACTGATAGCCAAATAACTCTTCTTAAAAAGCACGTGGAAACTATTCACAAAGATCTGTCATTAACTGTTTTGCTTCAATACTAAGGGATTATAACTGCATTTATAAGATTTCAATGTTTGTTGGTTAAAATGCAGCATATTTTTAAATTAAACTATCTCAAAGATTGCATTTGCAAATACAGATTTTCAATACAGATTTGAAGAGAGAAGTATTCTGTAAACAATTAAATTTATAATTGCAACATCACATACCTTTTGTTACCATTTCTGTAGTAGATAGGAAACATGTACACCATATTAATAAATATGAAATAAAATCATTAATTCATCAGCAATATAATTTAACAGAAAGACAACTGGCATAAGTGAAAGTATATTATAATTCAATCCAAAACAATTTCCCTAGGGCAATTATTTTTTAATTGACAAAAAATGGAAACAAAAGAGAGCACTTGGAACACTAGGTCCCAACAGTCACACAGCTTTCCAAAAGTTAGCACAATGGGAAGGAAGACGACACATCCCATTTTGCTTCATGACCTTTCTTGGCCACTTTACAAGACTAAAAAAAAATTCTTCAGCCTTAGACATCTTTCATAATATTAGCTCAACTACTGTATTACCTAGAATAAATAGAGAGAAATCTTACTCATCTGATCCCAGCCAGTTGCACCTGGGAACTTGCATGCTTGGGCTCTTCTATTTTATTTTAGTCAGACTTTTGAATTTATGCTGAATTGAATTCATTTAGCAACATGAGCAGCAACACAAGTGCTTACTGTACTACACAGAGCATAGCATGATTAAAAACTTGCTCTTCCAGTAAGTGTCTCCATTTCAGAGAGAGTGCCTAGTATTTTCACCTGCATAAGACAGTCCAGATCAGACCCCCATAAGTGTTCAGGAAGATTTTTCCTCTCTTGGAGAGGTGAATCTTTACTAAACAGATCATGAAAACACAAAGACCAGTTTGACACTGAATTAGTCTTATCTGTTAATCTCACCAATGAAATAAGAGCTGCTCCAAATAAAATGTCGTAAATCAAATGTAAAATAATATAACAAAGAAAAATAACCAACTCCTTTTTTTTGATGTTTTAAAGAAAAAGTAAAGACAAAGTTAGGTTAACAAAGTCACACATTTATCACAGGAGAATTTGATATTATGATGATGATTATATATAAGAATATTTGAAAAGCGCCAAGATAAACCATAAAACACCCCTATTTCTGGATAGAACAGACAATATTAAGGCACTGCCAATATAGACAGCATCATCTGTAATTTTCTTCTCACAATCTGCTTGCAAAGTGCAGTTACAAAATCCCTATATAGCAAGTTCTGAAGTAACATATGTCCCAAATATTTAATTTTTTTTGTAGTTCTACATTTCTGGATCATTACACTATACAAATCTTAAAATATTTTTTAAACTTTAAAAACTATCATCTCAACCTATATACAGTCTGCTTGCATATTAAATACAATAAAAAACTGCTGTTAACATAAACTTAGAAACTTACATAACTACAAGAATTTTTGGGGTAGGGGGATGAAAACTCAAGTGCTACATTTTCTTTGACTTAACTTTGAGAAGGTATTTTTTCCAGGGGAATACAAGACCTGCAACTACTATCCTTATTGGATATATTTATTATCTAAATTCTTTCTGAAGGGATAAGTCTTAATCAACATGCCATTTACAGTCAAACCTTGAGATTCATGCTAAGGCAAAAAAAATGCCCAAACCCTACCCTGCGTCTAAACCCATTGTCCTCACACACAAACTGACAGAGTGATCCATTCCAAATGTTACCACATTTATTGCATCTGGACACCTCCGTACCTGGCTCAGTGACCATTTTTCACCCTGTTCACAAGTTCTCGCTTCAGGCTTTGCTTTCTCCATAATCAACTCCCTCCTCCTCTGGAATTCCAGTTCTTCTTCAGCATTTTCTCTCTGTAAGATAAATAACTCTTCTGTCTGTACCACTGGAAATAGAAGTTTTTTTTCTTATTTTTGCATAACATTACCTTGAAGTATTTCTTACAAATACTGTGACAAAAAGCAGACAGAGAAGTAAGTAGATATTATATAAGTGCAGTTCCAACACTAACAGCTGGATAATGTAAATGTAAACCAACTACTTCATAAAAAATATCAATTCACCAGACAGGATACACAACAAATAACAAGCAACATATATTACAATGTAAAACTCAAAACCCATACTTTACCTATACTCTCCATAATTATAGTGACAGTACTCTGGAAAAACACTAACTTATATTTTACAAAATATTTTGGGGTTATCCTTAATGAATATACTGTTTTCCTATAACAAAAGGTGGTGATAGGAGGTCAAATGGCAGATGATTCATAGCTGAACTGACATACAGGGATACAGGGTGGGGATACTAAAATGTAAAAGTAACAGAAAAACACAGAAAAATTTTACATATACAGACACAAGCAAACAAATCCCACAAGACTTCCATAAATACGTTAAAGAAGAATTAGTTCTGCCCTTCAGCCTATTTTTTTTTTGCCTTCCCTAATTGGCAGATTATTAAATGATGAAACGTGGCCTCATTTTCTGTCTTTCCCCCCAGAATATTTTGGAATTATATACTAATTAACATACCTGTCCAAGAGAAGACATGTCCATCTGTATTTGACCACTATATATATAAAAACAAAGGCAAATAAGTAATTCATTGTGCAGCAACTTGAACATGATGCATCTAACAATTTTTTTTCTAAAGAAGGTATATAAACACACGTTACTGTAGACTCCTGAAATTCTAAAACTGTTGCTGGCTCTGTGGCATACAGACTCACAGCATTGCTCTCTGAAATATCCATGCTTAATCTGCAAGGTTTGAAATAAAAACATTATACTGGGCTATAGCTTTAGTAATCACTCTGTTCAATATTTAATTTCTGACAAATATATACATGAAATACTTTTATAATTATCATTTTAGCTTGTACAGTGTCACCTCTTAAGAGCTTTTGGAAACGCCTCCTGATGCTTCAGTTCAGTCTGAATTATCATTCATGGTTTTATCTCCAAAACAATGACTTACACGCCTGAGTAATGGCTTGTATCAAAACAAAAGGACTTATTTACTACCAACAACCATGTCGTTACCTAGAAGCCTGCAGATTTCTGTATCTAACCTCTAGAACTCAGTGTTCAAATGGAAGCCACAGCCCTGCATAGACATTTCCACTTAATTTACACTGGCTGAAAATAAAACGGTGAAACAGAAAACAAAAGAAAGCAGAAAATATAGGAAAGCAAATATAGAAATACAACGGAAACATTAAAAATATTAAAAAAGGGTCAATCTGAAATCTTTCTTCTAAGAAATAAAACGCTGTCTTTGTGCAATAGATTATGCAGATTTTAAATTCTGCACAACACTAAACCAACCATAACGAGACAAGCATTTTACAAGTTTAATAATCACATCCACTAGCAAAAACAGCTTGAAAAATTCCAGTCAGTGCACTTTAGGTGTACTATCATCACCAGTTACTTCAGCCCCAACACTGTTTTCTCTTAAAGGGTCTTCAGTGTGAGATAAGGATGGTCCTGGATAGAGTTAGTTCTTCCAACCAGGTTACCTTGACTAGGCCACCAGGATGTACAAAGGAAACTAGAAAAAGTTAAACCTATAGCATGTCAAACGTTGTAAGTTAAAAACAAATGCCAGTCTTGTGCATTTTAAACTAAGGAGCAACAGAAGCATTTAAATTCCTATCTGGATAAACACAAAACCGCTTGAGTATGAAAAAACATTTCTCACACTGTTTATGTAAAGCAACTATATTTAAAAATGCCACAAAATCCAGTAATTATTTTAAAAAAGAAATTATGAGGAACCCATGGCTCAGAGGACTGAAAGTCTATAGCATCATTTGACAAGTACTGGGCACTCAGATGTATCTTGCTGCTTAGGTCTAGATGTTAATAAACAGGAGGTATATATTGAAAAGCCTATATGGCACTCAGAAACTTAAATATATATGCTCATATTTTAAGGTTAAAAAAAGAAAGTGCAGCCACAAACCCCCCAACATGCTGTAAAAAACAACAAGAGAGAAATACAGACATATTTGACACGATTAGCCACTTCTAAAAGTGATTTTGGAAATTTACTGTAGTGTTACTAATGAAAGTATATCTGTATGCAAACAAAAACCAGATTTTCTCTATTTTACTGACCCTCTTAATTTAATAAAAGTACCTAAGTATGTAGGAAATATTCGGGAAATGTCTGGAAACACAACAAACAAAATGACAGAATTCATCAGGCTAAAAACTAAAATATTTTTGCTCGTGTTTTTTCCAAAATAAAAATTTTCCTTTTTTAACTACAACATTCTTCTGCCAAAGTAATAAGCCTCATATGAGACGCAGAAGCAATGGTACTAGGAAGCTAAAGGAACTAAAGAGATTTCCTAATTATCTATTTCCTAATTTTACAACATTTTATTAAGCAAAAATATTTTAGTGTATGATTTTAGTGTATTTTAGTGTATGATTCAAGAACTCAAGTATTTTTTACATGACGCAAAAAGAAGTCTGCAAAATGTCTCTCTAGAAATACTAAGAGGAATCAAATTCTGTCCTAAAAGTACAAAAGTCTGCTAGGTGAAAAAGCAGTATAAAGTAGGCATTTAAATTAAAGAACAGTGTAGTCACAAAAGCAAGCGGCTATCAAGGGAGGAAAGAGAACTCAAGGCTGAAGTGACAAGGAGGTTTCTACTCTTCAGAGAAATGAAGCTGTAAACCAGCTACCTCATAGAAGTAAGAATTAAACTGAGTTTTGAAATGATCTTAATTTCTGAAGGTGATTACACTAAAGAAAAGCAATAGCAAGCATCTGGACAGACAGAACTACAGGCACTGCTATTTTCACACTTTGGCAGCAGGGCAAGCACTTGTTTTCTTTTAAATGCTTCTTTTGTTTAGCCACAGTTCCAGAGCCATTCTATGTGACTCTAGCCACTTAAAATGGGCATCTAAATTATAAAAACTTGCCTTCCATATTCAGGGGAAATCTAAATAATTTGATTTGCCTCTTCTTCTCTCTCCTTTGGATTTCAGAAAACTAAAGAAACTCCACCATTAATTCAGGCACCTCCTTTATGTGCTTCATTGAATTGGCAAGAAGATGGGCCAGAAGCCCTTCTCATCCCAACAACATACACCAAGCATAAGTAAGAGGAAAATTTATAGCCCCTAAAAGAAATCTGAGAATCCTAGACAAAACTTCAGATAATCACATTAGTGTACATGAGACGAATGGTTAAGGGGTGTCCCCAGCTCTGATTTTAGGTTTCTTTTATCACTTCTTAATTTACTGGGAATCTTGTCTAGATACTCGAGAGCGAATGCGAGTTTCCTTCTTAACTACCTTGCACACACTGGTATGCTAACAAAGCACTTGGTAACTCCATAGAGCTTTCAGGTGTCAGTTAAAAGAGAACTCTAACCTAATACACAAAAAACTTGAAAATATATTACATTATTATAATATTATTATATCAGCTATTGTAAGCATACCTGTTGGAATCTTGCAATAAATCTACAGCTTCTCTTAGTTGTTCTATCATTGCTATATCAATAGTTTGCTCTTCTGATAAATTTATTCTATAACAGAAAACAAAAACATTCAAAAGAACGTACAACAGCAATTATCAAAGGTAGTCTGAATTTCAACATGAGAGCTTCACCTTCCAGCTGGCATGCAAACGTTATGGGGGAAAAACAGTCTCTGCACACTAGGATGTGCTGAATTTATGGAAAGAGTTGCTTCTGAGAAAAACTCTCCAACACTTTGTCCTTAACAAAGCTCCCCAGCCTAATACATACATAAAAAAACGTGATGAAGAAAAACTTTTAGCCTTCAATTAAACAGAATGACTTCTAAAATTGAAAATTTATTTGCCAATATCTGACAAAGGCACTCATCCCATGTATTGTTTCAGTATGAATAGTAAACACAATGTATTTTTATAAGGGCCAGCTTGCTTTCTTTTGCTTTTCAACATTTATCATTCTTTTTGTGTAGTAGAAATATAACCTCCCACTAGTTCTGCCAGTAAGGCTCTTTCAGAAAGTACTCATTCTTTCCTCCCTTCAGTTTTGGGTCTTTTTTCAATATCTTACAGGACTACACTGCTCTGATGAGTGACAACTTCACAGTACAGTCATGTTGAAGTCCCTTTCCTTATACACTTACCTCAACAACTGATGTTCACCTGTTCTATTCTGGAATTAATACCTATAAACTAATGATTGCTTCAAGGTTAAAATTATGACAAGTGATTAAAAAAAAGATATGTTTTTGAATTAAATTGTAACATCCGCTCTATTCAGCAATAAAATGTAAAACACTGAGCACATAGAAAGTGCAAGGTTATGCTATTGTCATGCCTCCAAACCTACAAAATTATTAAACAGCAAAGTCATACCAGTCCTGGTCAAACTAAATGACATAGCTAATTATTAATAGATACATAAAAAATACTCACATTTCGTCTGCTTGCCATTGCGTGTCCTCTTCTATTCTCAATAATTCATCACACTCTGCTGCTCTGCTCTGTAAGCAGACAGAAGTGACAATGAGAACTGAACTTTGCAATTAAGCAGGCAGATAAATTTTGCTTTCTGACTCAGCACTGACCTAATTTATGTAACATTTTAGGTTGGCTGTTTGAAGCAGTCCAACACTTCTGCTCCATTCCTCACTCTACCCCCTTGTAAGATACTGATTACAAGATCTTCTATTCAGAAGATTTTATTGAGGTCAACAGCCCTTACCCTCCTTTAACTGTAAAAAGAAAGTCAAGCAGCATAAGAATTCTTTGTTCTATGTCCCAGATTCCATCTGTGACTTTCTGGCATATAGAAACAATGCTTCAATTAACCATGATCCCAACTCTCCTCCTACTTGCTCTCCTCCTGCAGCCAGATTTGTTTACAAAGCAAGGAAATTCCAAACATGTAAACAGTGGCAATCATGTACTTCATGCATAATCATTAACAGGATTCATATTTGACAATTTTGACAGTCATGAATCATTTCTTTTTTGTTTCAATTTGTTCCCTTTAAAAGTTGCATACAGGAATTCATCAGTCAGCCAGTTATTTTGGGTTCAATGTAATCATAAAATGGATCCCCCACACCTGTAAAAAGGAAGTACTACTAATTTGAAAACCTGAACCTCTTTTATGCTTCCACTTGGTGTTTTGCAACTCTTTCATCTCAGACAAGCAGAAGCACTGAAGTATTTCAGCCAGTAAAGACAGAAGCTCTCAGAATGAATGTGTATTTGTACTTGTAGAGAGGGAACAGCAGAAAACAGAGGCTTGGCCTCTTTTGTGTCATGTGTTTGGCACATCAGTTGCATCATCCTGTACCAATAAATTCTACCCAATTCTGCTGTATGTGACACTGAAGAGTGTACCAGCTTCTCTAACACTCTCCAATGATGGCTCATTTCCCAGTGACAATCCCTAGTAGAATGAATAAAGCCATTCTTTTTCATCTTTCTTCACCTTACAGGAATAAAGACCATGATGTTTTCCTAAAACAAGAGTACATACCATAAGATAAAAATGCAATACTTATTCTAGAAGGGGATTTGATATAATTTGTCTTTAAGGATCTCTCAACTGCTACTATAATGTTTAAAAAATAAAGAAAATGTATTTTACTACCATAGCATTACTTCAAAATCACTTTAGCCACCACAGCTAGCACAAAGTCATCTCACATTTTAGCAATGTAGCAAACACAGTATATTGCTCAATTCAAAATATAAAGCAAATAGTACAGAACAAACCTGACATTTCTCTTAAAGCTTTAAACATAGTTAAAGGATAACTTTCACATATCCTAAATAGAGTTCTGGGTAAACTGTCCTCGATCAATTGTAATACTTTTAAACCACCTCCTTATTTTTGCTTTCTGTATGTTTTTAGAATAATGAATATCAGCTGCAGTCTCTTATTCCTTAAAATATCTGCTGTTTATCATTCCTGTTTACTCTGCACTTATGAAAGTAGAGGAAATATTTTCCCACTTAACATTGTCACAAACTTGCCTTAATATAGCTCATAAATTCAGTAGTAAGAGTATCCGATTCATCAAACTGGTTTCCTGTTTCTCGTGACTGATCATTGATAAACGCATGTGAAGATCCTTGATGGAATTCCACTAGGAACAGCAATGAAAAAAAAAAGATAGAAGAATGATTTCAAAAACGAAGTTTGAGTTCACATTAAACATTTCAAACAGGTTAAGATCTTTTCATTGTAAACAGTGATGCCAATTAATTTCTAAGTTGCAATGAATCCATTCTTGGGCATATACAATTGTATATCAGAAGCACCACAGCTGGCATTGATGGAGCCAGTTTTGAACTACACAAAGTCTGTCTTGCTAGCGCCAATACAAGAACACAGCTGGACAACTCAATGTCTTAAAACACTGCACAGAAGTCTTAGGCAGTGACTTGCAATTGAACGCAATTTCAGAGTTACGCTGCTGTAACAAACCATCAAACAGCCACAAAGTTATTCAGAGCCTGTCCCAATCTCTTGCCTATATATACTATTTCCAAGGATATAATCCTATGATTTACCCTCTCCAGTTTGCTAATAAACATTGTAGGACATAATCCTGTTATTTCCCTTCATATTCTACCAAATTCTGGTGAGTATCTCAATGGAAGTTCATTAAGGTGAGTAACACCGAGGGTGTGCCATGTCGTTTCCATATGCAATTTGCTGACTTCATCCTGCCATTTATTAGTAGTATGTGCAGAACTTGGAGAACCATTGTTTATCAGCATGTAGTGTAATTTAGAAAAGTATAAGTTACTTTTAAAAATTGGATAAAATTTGACCTCTCACAAATACAAATATTTACAGAGGTGATGCTGACTGACTAAAAAAGCTCTACATACACACTAACTCCAGTTATAGAAGTAGACTCGATTATTACACTTTGATATTAGTTTCTGGATAGCACAGCTCAAACTTTTTCCTTCCCCCAGTCAGAATCAGATCTTATTAACTCTTGAGATAAGGTACAGCAGGCTTTTTGGAATTGCAATGGAAAAATACTAGACAGACTCAATTCAGTATAATAAAGATTTTCTAAGTAGCAATTTTTTCATTTTTACACAACTGCATATGCATGCCCAAAGCCAAAGTAGGTAGGCATGGAATCAACAGCAGAATTTCTCTGTATTTAACTTCCTTGTTTTTGACATTCCAACCTTTTCTTGAGTTAGCATGGTGACCTGAATCATCCTTTATTATATGATCTTCTTCCACAATATCTGACATTGGAACATTAAAGCTGATAGTATCTTCATCAGATGGCTAGGAAAAAAAAATAAGAGAAACACTAGTCCCAGCTCAAACCAAGAATGATAAAAATGTACATGTTAACAAGAGTGCTCACTAAAGAGCTGCAAATTAGCATGAGAGAGGATACCAGAGCATCTAACATGACCACATCCTGTTGTAAAAAGTTGTAGTCATGCTGAATGCATCCTCACAGGAGGTTTGCCAAGTAGAACAATTCACATGTCCTCTTTTCCTGTCCTACTCACTGCACTAGTCCTCTCCTGGCACTGACACCACTGCACTGTGCTGCTCTCTGTGCTTTCCCAGGGGCATCTGAAAATGGGGCCCCCTTGTAGCCACCAAACACTGTGGAAGAAACACTGAGCCTGATATCACAGCCCTTTTTTTCTTTCCCTCCATGACTCTTCCTCCCTGTTGTACCATGCAGCTTTTGAACTGAATGCCTACAGCAAGCAACATCAACATCAAGCAACGCAACACCTTTAATTATATTAACTGACAGAGCTGGGAAAAAAAAGTATGGACACTAAAGTACACTAGCTTTTTCTGACTTAAAAGCTCATCCATTTTTTCAGCTGTATCAGCTGGTACACTAAAACACAAGACTTGTATCTACAAGCCCATCCTGTCTATGGCTTTACAGATAGCAGCTGCACAAGGCAACACAGACACAATTCTGTCCTAGGCCACTACAGCTCTGTTTCTCTGCAGGGCCAGCAGTGACCTGCTCAAGTGGGATCTGCTCACATCCCCTCCTGAGGTGAGCTAGAGTAAAACCACAGTTTGCAGGAGAGGCCAAGTTTTTATTCTTGCTCCCCTGAGACAGAGAACTTACCACTATAACAGTCTCAGAACTTGGCAAATATACTTTCCAGTAAACCCATAGATGTTGCTCATTCTTTAAATGCTACGTGTTTCTATAACTTGCTACTCTGTGCTACATTTTCCATACATGTATTCTGAAATTATAACTGCTATAATACATATAGCACTTGGTTCCATATCCTTGAAGAATATATATTTTTAAGGAAATTATATTCCCCATTTTATCAGTTCAGACCACTGTAACAAAAAGGATCTGCAATGAAATGTGTTACATACAATTAGTTGTTTAACTCTAGCTAGCGTCTAGTAGAAGTTTGCCATTCCCGCTACTTTTATATGCTCCTAATCTACGTAGAAAGCATTTTTTCTAACTCTTGAAGCTAAAGTTCGTGTTAAAGGATGGAGCAAATCCACCTTGCTCTTAAAAATTCTATCAAAGATACATGTGGTCATTCCTACTTTCCAAGAATACCTTGGATTCAAAACAAATTGTAAACATAGACCATGATGAATGTTCTTTCTGATTAATAAACTGCATGTTATTAACTCTATAAATTCACTGGCTGTATTCTTTGGCTTAAGGAGAAAAAATTCAAAAGGGCGTTCATGGGCTTCATAAAGCCTTTTCAAAATGAATTTTAAATTTTAAAATTAATGATATTTTAAAATGAAACCAAGAGAAAATAAATGACACTTCAAATACCACAGAAGTCTTTTAGATCTGAAGCAATGACAACCCAACAGCTTAAAACTAAAAAAAAACCAAAAAGGATAGGTAGAATATAAATTCATTCAGACAACCAAGGCTACAGTGAAGTTCCTTCTCTTTCAGGCTGTATCTCATATGACATTTAAATAGTAAATTTCATTATTTTAGATCAAAGTTCATGTTGTGTTAATTTTTCAACTATGCTTTGAAAATATTACAGTAAAATGTCTCTACACACATTATTAGAAGTTCTGGATCTGAAACCGGTATAATTTTTTTTTTCTCAACAGAGAAACACACACTTCAAGGAAAGTATGTTGGAGTGTTAGCATAAAAAAGGAACAAACCATTCAATTTGGAAACAAAAAAATATTCCTTTAACAGGCTGTATCTCACTTTCAGGACCTACGGAATTCTGCAATTAATTTTCCAGGTGTTTCCTACCACTATACTATGAAACAAAAACTATCCAAAGCAGTCTTGGATAATACAAAAGTATTGCTCCTTCACAGGTGGAATAATGTATCCAACTTCATTCTTCCACAGTTTTATTTTTTCATTCAGACAGCAATAGAAGACAACAGACATGTAATATTCAAAAATACCTAACATTATTCTAAGACAGAATTGAGATTATGCACCTTGAAAGACTCTTTCTATATATTTCTGCTGGTACTAATATATCACTCACATGGGAAATAAAGCACAGATACTATTCTAATATTCCAATGAATTTTAACAAAAGAAAAAAATAAGGCCAAATGAAAGGGGGAAATTAATCAAAATGCTGTGTTTTTCCTAAAAGATGAGGTAGATGGTACATTGCCTTAAGGCAGAATTTGCCTTCAAGTTGCAAGGATCAATTTTACAGTAACACAAGATATCTTTCACTTGAAATACCTGAGATGGCTATAGCTGGGAAAACTGATGCTGTAAGGACCCTACCAAGTCTGAGAGAGATACGTAAACAGCTCATTTCATCAAGTACTCCCTCCTCTGTGTAGTCATTCAAAGTCAATTAGCAAGCTTCCTAAAACTTACATTACTGTTCAAACAAATGATCCATTTATGCTATTAAGTTACACATGAAAAATGACATTGTAGTATTTTCTGCAAAAAAAATAGAAACCCAATAGCCACTACACTCCAAACTAAACAGTAGTTTATATTCATAAAGAAAACGCCCAGAAAAGTGTTTTAATGATTGTTTTATAACTGATCATTTAATGTTTATCCAATGTTTGGTATGTAATTTTCTGACTGTAATTAACAACAGATGTGAACCTGTATTTGCATCATGCTAATATTTCTTGCACAATTCCCATATGTTACACAGGTATTAAAGGTCACATCAAAAGGAAAGTGAGTGGTAAATTTACTACCAAATCCATTTGGGATTACTGATCTTGGCATCTATTTCTCCTTAAAAGTAGTAGCAGTCAGGTGGGGATAGAATGAGTAAATTGTTCTCATATAAAAAAAGCTTTGTGCTATGAAAAATGTATTGGTTCACTCTTGGTAGTTTTCAAAATATTTTTGCAGCATTTCAATTGCTATATTTTGATTACAGGCAACAAGATCTATTTTCTAAAGGTGATATTTATAGCTAAAGAGAAAATTCTGGGATAACAGTTTCATTAACAAGCCAACAGAGCTTCAGGAAGTGTAAGACCAGAAAAACAGTTTGCAAACATTTCTGAACAGACTGAATGCTCTTAGAGGTAAACCATTACAGATTTGGCTAGAAATCATAATTATTCTGCTTCACTTCCATCTACCATGAAACTTGCCCAAACACTCGGAAATTCACATGGGTTTTTTTAAAGTACTATTGTATATAAAGGATCAGTCAGTGAGTAAGTGGATTCATGTTCAATTTGCTTTTGAGTAACTATAAATTCAGTACCTAAGCTTGATTCTTCCTATCTTTGTTTCAAAAGAAACAAAATCCCTTTTCCTCAAAGAAGAAAAACAGTAAAGAATCAGTATAAAACTATTTTAAGTAGCAAGAAGGTCATCCTTTTATTGTGAGGCATTTCCCATTAGGTCAGAGCACAAAACCCATTATTGTGCATTTCAGAAAGATCATCATCACACACTTATACTGCTAATTATTTACTTATTTATCATTATCTATCCAGTTCAACTCCACGTAGATTTAGTGCCCTGTTCAGTTAAGCAGTGCCTCAGAAAAAAAATCTTTGTGAATCAGTTCTAACTGCATAGGACAACACTAGTCCCACAAAGCTATCCTTTGTCTTTGCTCAGCCAGACAGCAAAGTTCAGGAAAAGATCTGAAGGTTTATTTTCAGCACTGTCTAGCTGCCAGAACATCTAAACACGTTAAAATCTGTGAAGTTTCTACACTACAGCAATCTGCCATAACCCATATTGGGGCTGGGCACTGTAAACTCCCAACAGGAAAGAGTAATCAGGCAAATAGAAAAACATGTGAGAAGTCATCAGCTTGTAACCTGTTAACACGTTTACTTTGTTGAAAACAGAAGACTTGAATTCTGGTTTGTTTCTCATTCTCTAGACTATGTAAACTGCCAGAAAACTGTAGAGAATTTTCACTATTGGCAAGTCTGTAACCATTTGAAAATAAGTATCTCACAACCCACTCCAGTAAAAAAAAAAAAAAAATTAAAAATTAAAAAAAAACCCAGACTCCTTTTATCTTTGTTTTAGCCATTTCTTAGCGTAAAATTCACGTCAAGGATATGATTGCAGAGTTTTTAAGCCTAAAAATCTTTTCACATTATTACTGAACTTAAAACAGTCAAAGTAAGATTGCTGGGGGAGGAGTTTGACACAAAAGGCAGGTAACTCACCTCTGTTGCTGACAAACGTTTATCACCATTATCACTACCAACACCTGAATCTGAGTCCTTTTTACTCGGATAGATGTCATCAATGCTAGATGTGAATAATAAAAATTAAAAGTCAGTAAAAAGCTACCATAACATTCACATTCCATTCCAATTCTTTTCTGCTTTCACCTAACTCTGAGCAAATGTCAAACAATTCTCAATGGCAGAAGGTGGAATAGCCTAATACAGTAAAACACTAAACATTTATAATCTGGTGATGGTAAAACAGATCAGATTGAATAGCTAGTTAGCCTAAGGATTAATGAAACAACAGAAATCATCTGCTATCAGCTTGCTTTTGTCTATACAGTAAGAAAAACTGCTTAGTTACTACCTAAGCAGCACAGGACTAAATTAACCATGGAGAAGAAACCAAAATAGTAAAACTCAAAGTGGAGTCAACTGATTTAATTGTAACCATTGATCCATTAAAACAGAACTCATATCTCCCTCAGGCTTGAAGTAATTATTAACACAGAAACCCTCTTTGGGTGCCTTAAAATAGACTTTGGAATTTAGGTTTTTGATAAAATTACTATAATAACAGCAAATGCTCTCTATTCTGGTTTCATTACCCAGTATGACCTCTACTCATTTTAAAGTGCACTATTAGATGCAATACTCTTACCACTTAACTTTTCTTTTTTTTAATATACCTTATTATCCCTTTATTTGCTATCCTGAAAGCTGTGATACTGAAATCAGATTGACACAGCAATTTAAGAAAGGAGCTTTATCAGTCTTCACATGAATAAGGTATCTGATTCATTAATCCTACTCTTAAAATTACCTCTCATGAGTCAACACTTGAGATTGTTTTACAGAAATTGCCTTTGGAAATCTACTCTGTACCATCCCCTTACCATAACCAGTATTCTTCATTATGAACAAAATACCAGACAGGACATGACATTCCTGTCAATTTTCTTGTATACTAAAAGAACAAACCAGAAAACCAGTAGGTGTTTCCCAAATGGGACATGTACTCCTCATCCTGGATTCTTCTTGACTTTGACATTTATCTGATAGGAATTCACAAAGAGATCTCCAAAGGTACTTGGAGGAAAAAAAATTGATTCAAACCTTATTGAGATGACTGAAAGGGGGATTCTGTAAAAGCTCTTGGGTTTTTTTTCCTCCCAGGTTTTAGCACTAACATCTCTACTATTATTCATAACACTTTGTTTTCATCAAGTATTTCTCTTCAAAGATATCATACTTTCTCTGATTGGTTATATTACATTGCCCGGGCTAGCAAAGAAAGACTGGGCTAAAAGCTGATTTCCAATCAGGTATGGAGATTCTCATAGAAAGGGGCTGCTTTGTATCTGGCTCCTGTCCTTAAACCATGGTACAAGATGCCATTTCCTACAAGTCTGATGCAAAACACAGAATATTTTGCCTCATTTTACTAACAAATCAGCACACTTAATTTTAAAAGCTTCTCGACATTCGTGCAGTTCTCTTCATTTGACAAATGACTTTGGATGAATCAAAAAAGATGAAGATGTCACAAATGTGTAAACATACAAATCACATATAAATCATAAATCACAAAACAACACATGAAATTAAAATTTATTTAATGCATAGATAGATAGATCAAGCCAACACCTATGTAACTACCATCTGATTATTTCCAATGTATTCCAGGAGTCCACTAGAAAGAGCTGAGATTTAAACTAAGGTTCACTTTTAAACTCTTAACTCATGTGCTGCTAATTTTAATCAGAATTGATTTTTTACTTTCTGAACTGTTATGGGGATTTTATTAGAATAATAGCAAATGAAATCTCTGTGCAAAAAAAGTACACTCTGAATAACATCTAAAGAAACAAAACTGTGGAACCCAGAGATAAATACTATTTTATTGTTTGTAAGTGTTACATGGAAAAACCAAGTGAGACATTCATACATACCTCTCTTCCACAGGTTGTGGCAAATGCTGTGGTTCTATGGCATTAAGATACAGTGAGTCTGCTGTTTTAATCTGACAGGCTTGTACAGTCAGATATTTGAATATATGCACCCTACCCTTTGTACAAATCTGTGGAACAAGAAAAAAATTAGGTTTATAATTAGAAAAAAAAAGTAATTTATTCCAAGTGTCACTTAGTGCAAACCTCCCTGAAGTTCAACTAATATTATAAATTTCACCTAAAAGAAAATAGATTCTTTTTTAAAATTACTAATACTTCAACTATCTACTCAACTATTTGTATGTACCAGTATAAATACCCTCAGAGATTAAGACAGAAAACAAGAAAATAACGGATTCTGCTTTAAAAAATCTATTACTAACTAGAAATTGAGTAATTATTTTTCAAAATTAGTGTCATGACATTTAATCAACCAATGTACTCTTTATATACTAAAAACAATGTGACCAAGAAGTGTCCAAGCACATTCACGATGCAATTCATCTTCATTTTAGAATTTTCTTTTTCTTTAGGTGCACACTTCAATTTGCTTTGTACTTTTTAGATTAAAGGCAGCATCACTATTGATTATGAAAACCATTTCTCTAATGTAATAAAAATTAAGTATTTCAACTGCTGTTGATCTAGAAAAATTATAGCTTTCAGAGATGCAGTTTGAATCTACTGTCCACTAAGTAAACAACAAAATTGTCCTTAAGCAGCCAACACAGGTTGCATTCATTTATCTTTATTACTCAGTGCGGTCTACAGTTCCAAACAGGAATTTTATTTCTTTGTGTATCACAATCTATAAACTTACAATATAAAGTAAGATAAACACATGGATTGTTTTAGACCATCTGCATATTTTTTAAGTTAAAGCTGGCAAATCACTGTAGAACGTTCTAGAACTGGATTCCTTTTAACAGAAAGAAAAATTACCCAGGAAGTTTATCACTATTCTTTTCCAAAATTATACACATATTGCAACATGAGCTTTCATATGCAGACAGAAGTCACAAAAATAAACAGCTAATAGAATGGACATCTTCTAGATGTGTGTTGGTTTAAGTGCCATACAAATTCATACTGAGAAAAGAGGATATTTTTATGTCTTATTTAGAAACATCCTATGTCTTATTTAGATATCAACAACTATAAACAGTCTGTGATGACTGAAATTCAGAAGCCTGCAATTGCAGAAGGTGACATTTTATACTCTAAAATGTGTTAGCAGCCATCCAATATTAAGGTATAACTTAAATTATAGCTGTTACTTACTTGTGCTGGTGGAGATTGCAAAGGATTATTCTCAAGCAGTAATACTTGTAACTGCACCATCTTTCTAAAACAAATTGGAATCACAAGCACTTTATTGCAGGAAAAGTCAAACTTTACCAAGGGAAGCTGTACTAGTTCTAAAAGTAATAAAAAGAAGAGAAGGTGTTACATCTCTTTTGATTTTTGGCATAAAATAATAACATATTTCTGAATAACCCTTCTTTTGCATTCAGGAAAAATACAAACTCAGGGAGGAAGATCAACATTTACTCTATTTTATACTGCGAAATAGAAGAGTGTTGTTGTTATACAAGTGACAATAAATTCTAAAATAAATACTTCGAAATTTTTTTTCCTGAATCTCAGCTGACAGTTCCCATACTGCATTCAGACACTTCTTCAACTTAAAAGTTGCCTAAAATCATAAAGATACATTGAAGAAACCTCACACACTGTTCTTCAGTGGATACCATTGAATGTTATATTCTGCAGACCCAAATGGAATAAATTTGAACACAAGGTAATAGCTGCTTTTTCATCATATATATTTATATGATTAAAAATACTTTCAAAATTATAATAAGAAGAACGACTGTAAATCTTTTTTTGTTCACTTGCTTTTACCTTGGGGTAAAACTTCAAGGTAATTTCTTCTGACATTCAGTTCTTTTAAAGATTTCAGCTGGCCTATCTGCTGTGGCAAAGCTGTGATTTCATTACAGCTGACATCCTACAGTAAAAGAGTAATAACAAATAATAATGAACTTTCAGCTCCTACATGCTCCATAATACAAACATAGCTAATTTGCTATATCATTGTGCCATTTTATTAACCTGAAAAAAATGCAACAATCTATGCCCTGTAGTCACAACAAAAAATAAAGATACATGGGAAATTATTTGCACATTACTTAAAACCAGACCAAACTCTTATTTGAAGAACAAAGTAATTTTGAAAGTTAATTTAATTTCTATAGAAATATTCAAAACTATTTACTTAAGAAGTTCTATTTTTTTCTCTTTTCTTCACATGAAGAATTCAGTACAGTGATTATATAAGCAAATATGTTAGGATGAAAGGTAAAAATCCTAGTGTGTGGATCTTAGTTTTTAAAAAGGTTCTTGTTCTTCTAGATAGCGTTTAAGCAAAATAAAATAATAATTCTAATAATGCTCAGTAAAGGCATATATTTGATCATCATAGCACATAGTAGGCCATAATGAAAAGGGACAGCTTGTTTAGCATTACTTAATCATTTCAAGCAAGAAACTGCTATGAATGCATATGAAGGATCAACTTCTTGGATTAAGTCAGTCTGCAAGGAGAATTGTTAAATACTGGCTGCCATTTTTGATGCCAAATGGACACTGAAACGTCTGCTTACATCCCAGGCAACCTGTGAATTTGAGCAATGTCCCAGTTATGCTGTCATTTCTGTACTAAAAGAAAGAAAGAGTATTTCACAGTATGAAAGCTAAATGGAGTAATGCCCAATTTTCCTGAAAAACCAACAGAATAGCCCTATTCTCTCAACTGTTTGAAATGGATCTATAAAGTATCTGGGAACTCTTAGACTAGAAAAGTTTGAGAAGCCAGATTTCCAAGTCATGTCTTTGAAAGTGCTTGCTTTAATACCAGTCAAAAGCATTATATTAACTCCCTATATTTGAGCCTAAAATCTAGTTAACAAAAAAAGATGGTAAAACCAAACCATGATCTAGCAATGCTGTTCTCTGTATCTGACAAGTTTCTTCTTGTAACAAAGTCTTATTGTCACTAAGACTTCTTTCCCTTCTCAAAACAGAGTCAGGAAATTACTGTAGCTTTTAGACAAGGAAATTAAAAATCCCAGCTAATGAGTGCATTTTTGCCTAAGTTGTCACAAAGTTTGGTTAATTGCACTGCTCCCTGATAATTTATTTTTAAAGCTTTACTGTCCTATTTTCAACTTACAGTCTTTAAATTACTTCATAATTAGATACTTGATTTTTAGAGCACAGAATTTAAAGTCACCTTGCGGTAAAGAAACTCTAGACCAAGTGTACTTAGGTGTACCTAAGAAAAGGATTATTCTCAAGCAGCAATACTTGTAACTGCACCATCTTTCTAAAACAAATTGGAATCACAAGCACTTTATTGCAGGAAAAGAGACACAATTCTAGAGGAAGCACCAAAAAAAGAAAAAGAAACCTGGCAGTGTGTAACCTCAAAAGCAAAGTCCACCTCCACTTACAGTCTTTCAAAACATCCTCAATAAGACTGATCTGTTGTGACAGCCTGTCAGTATTCACAAAATCTCTAGAGACAGCAGTATCCTTTATCCCACTAAGCACTGTAGCCCAACTTGCCTTTTTCTATTACTTTGTTTGAATAGCCATGGAAAACAAAGACCTGTAACATTAATTCGCAGTTATGCTCAACTTATTATTAGACTTCATGAGTGTGTAGGTGACAGAGACAGTGTTAAACTTTGCCATTACTTTGGTAGTAATGGTCCTATGGCTTCCAAGACAGCAATTTTTAAAGGAATTATGCAACCAGCAGTTTGGAACTCAGCTTCAGGGACATTTCCAGATAACTGAAGTGCAAACACTCGAGTTCCATGGGGAACTAGTATTTGCTGAGGTCAGATGTCTTGTATTAATTCTATTTTGTTCTCACCAGATAGGCCATGTCCTGTCATTACAAGGTAATTTGTCAAAATTAGAGAAATGTAAGGTTTTTACTTAACATTTATTAAATTAAGGAAATTTAACGTTAATTTCTGTGGCATGAAAGCAAAATCATTAACTGTTTCCCTTTGTTTATGGCCTTAAACCAATAAAATTCAGCATGTATGTTCAGCAAGATAAACAGAAGAAACATTAAGGTACTCTGACTCCATATAAACCTATTTCTTCAGACACACATGGAAGTTTATGCAAGCCATTCAAATTGAGGCAAACTTCCTCCTTACATAACTTTAAACTCGGGACTCCTGACTGAGCCATGATTCCTAAAAGCACCTGTGTTCAGTCAGAACTTGTGACACAGAAACCATACTGAACAGTGAAAAGAAACTACACGGTACATGAGCACATGGATCCTTTTAGGAAACAGCAGGCAGAAAGTCCCACATGGTCAGGCTGCTGTCTCTGATGAGATGAATGAGGTAAAGGACATAAATCCCAGGTGAGAAATTTGAAGGTTTCCAACATGAGATAGGAGCATCCCAGAGATGGAGAGGGCTGTCATCTGAAGAAGGCAGAAGTGCAATACTGCTTGATAGGATGGAGAACAGAATTTTACTGTACATCTGATAGTTTTGGGTACAAGTACTGAACCATCTCTGCCTAATTACTTTTCCTTGGCAGAAATTAAGTTCCAGATTATCTTCACACTAATTTTGTGCTCTCCTGGCTGACAGTAGAGGTGTGATTAAATTAAACATTTTTTGTGCAGCAAATAAAAGTAAATTTCCCAACCAAATTTTTTGCCAAATAATAGCAACGTATTTTGCAGGGAGAAAAATGTATGTTACAAGCACCAAAGTAAGTTAGCTGTCAGAAGCCTAAATTTAAAAGAATATCTGAAAGTTTTCTGCATGCCATATCGGTGTTAATTCTATGCCACAGGTATGAAATTCATAAAAATACATACCTGTAATAGGAAAACCATTACCCACCCCATTTTGGAGGATAGAAGGGAAAATGTAGAGTTTATTGAAAAGCTCTAATTTGCAGCAAATTATGCTTGTATCATTCCACAGTGACTACAGGGGTAAATTTTGAATTAAAAAGGTAGATAAAAAGAACCCTTTGCTATGCACACCCAGATCTCACTGCATGCAGCTTGTGAAATATTTGGGGAACTTGAGGTTGCTCCGAAATGTCCTATTGATAGGAGAACTGCATGGAGCCAGGTGGCATCTCAGGGTCAATCTCCTGACCCAGGCCAGCAACAGCACAGTGTACACACCAAAACAGCACTCCCTGCCAGGGGGCTGGGTGATGCTGCTGCTTGAATCTCAAGCTATTCAGGCTGGCATTGCCCTCACACAGCTGAATTTTTTTGTGTAACAACTGCAATATGACTTAATGTTTTTTGTTTGTTTCTTTTACTCATTTTAGAACAATGATCACCTTGTTATCTAAAGTGCTTTATATTATACATGTCAACACAGAACTCCACTCTCAATGCTACCACTATTTGCTTTTCCCAATACATCATAGTTATGTCATTTCCAGTTAAATAGTGCAACTCATTTCACTAGAAATGTACCAAACACACATGGTGGCATCAAACTGTGTCATCTGAACAGACTCACGCTCAATTTAAGAAAAACTTGTTTTTCATTCAGCCCCCCTTCCCAATGCCTAAATCACAAAGAACAAGCATCAGACCTTCTTCAATTTTCATACATCTTCTAGGCTACCAAAGTGACATGTAGCTAGAGCTCTCGTATTAAATACTTTAAGAGCAAGAATTGTTTTACTCTTCATGACAAACAGTAACATTGAAACTATAATATAACTAGAAAGCAATATTAAAATCCAGAATTCCAGAATTCAAATACATGATATGCTTGAACTAAACCAACCCAATATGCTTTGGGTATAATCAACATTGTTTTCAAGCTTTTAGTTTTAGTAAAAAGTTTTTATTAAATTTAACTTAAATTATTTATAAAACTGGAACCATCATTTTTTATCATGTCTATTTTAAGCACAACAAAAACAGCACTATAACCTAACATATTTTTAAGAATAATTAAATCAGAACCATCTGTGTAAATCTCACTAAACCCATCATACACACACAAAAAATTAAAATATTTGTTAAGATAAATTAATAATGCTCACCAAACAAAACAAACTTGATAGTCTTGAACTCAGTCATAACTCAGAAAGGAAAAGCTAACTACTACCCCTGCCATCCTCATCAACAGCCATATCCATTATCATGTATAACAGAAGCCTGATACCACAGCATGCTGTTCAAGAATATGAGAAGGAAAAAGGCCCACAGTTGCCACTTCATACCACCTATGAAGAATCAATAGCAGGGTTGGGGCCTCAAGCAAGGTTATTAATTTCTGTAACATAATTTACTGTAGGAACTACTATTATAAAAACAAGAATATGATAAGAAGACACTTTCAGGTACAGAAACAATGTCCAAGGTAACTGCTGTCAGTGGAGATACCAGCAGCTGGAAGGAAGTTTAAATCAGTTTTTTACTATGCATAAACTAGCAGTGTCACAATGCAGTTTATTTGCAAATTTATATCTCAAAAGGTCAAAATCAATAGAAATAATCAAAACACTTATCATAAAGAATTCAGAGTCTCAGCTTACAATATATAGCAGAGGAAGATAAAGGGAGATAAAGGGAAGCGTATTCTTATCTATATTTTCCACAAATGTGCAATTAAATCAATTTTATGCTATAGTACCAAATAAGTTTTGCTTTTTCAGACCATCACTGACTTGACAATATATTCTAAATGATCTTCTGCTCGTAGAATCAGTATTCGTGTGGACAGCTTTGAAAACAAGAGCATAATCGTTTTGTAGATCTATTTAGACGGGTGTTCCAGGAAAGGAAGGTTGCATGACAAATGTAGTAAAATAAAATGAAAATAAACTGATAAGACCATCAGTATCAGGAGTGGAATGCAGAGTGGTAAGCAGACAGCAAAAACACAGAGAGGAAGCAACAGGGGGATACAACCTTACAGAGCCAGAACTTAAGAACTTGATACAGTGAAACAGGGAGCCAGGGCAGGCAGTGAGCAAAAATGGTGAAGATTAGGAACTTTGAGTTTTGAATGCACTGAGGGCAGTGATGTTATTTAAAAGAGTCCTGAAGAACATAAAGGAAATTCTTATTTTGTTGCTAGCTAACACACTTGAGAAGTTAAAAAAGTAAGTTTTGCAAACTACATTATACTATTAAGCAGTTGTTCAAATATTTGTGAAAAGTGAATTTTACTGCTTCTATTTAAACTCAAAAGAAGTCAAAATAAAAAGTGAAAAAAAGATCAGTAACATACCAATTCCATTAACTGTTTTAGCTGACCTATCTCTTCTGGAAGAGAACCTAGCTTATTGTTACTTGCAATTAAGACTCTTAGAGGAAGACCACACAGGCAAGCTGGCAAAGAAGAAAGCTGATTTCGACTGCAACAAAACAAAACAAAAATATTAAAACCATCAGTGATGTACTACTGTTCTACTGTATATTCACAGAAACTCTGAGAGCTGCAAAATTTCTTCATTTTCATGGGTCATATTTTATGCAAATAAAATTGAAATTTTCAAATGGCAATCATTAAGAAGACATTTGCACATCAAAAATACCTGATTATTGACTAAAAATATTGAGGAATTTGCCACTCTGGAAAAAATGCATTGTATCAGTTTAACAACATTGTAACTAATCTGTTAATCACACATAGAACAGCTGTTCCCCTTCTTAATGAATACAGGAAAGTCAACTGAGACAGTATTTTGCAAGTATTTAAACATTCCTGTGATTTTACATGCCATTAAAATGAATGCCTTTTGTTACAGCTCAAAGACAAATATATAAATCACAGACAAAATGGTTATTTTCTCGATTAATTTAAAGCACATTTATAGTTGAAGATAACTTGGTACATCTTGTTCTCTGGTTCTGTGCTATTAACCCAGGTAAATACAGCAAAAATTTCCGTAACTACCAGTGGTTCATTTTTTCCCAAGATTCATAAGCTAGAGCTTAAAGATGACAAATGTCATGACCCTTTGTGATGTCCACAAGACTAAAATCAGTGAGTTGTAGCTCAATTCCCAGAAGAAATTTTATGCTCATCAGAATAACATAGTATTTACTCTCTCCTAGAATATTTAAAAGTTTTCTTAAAATATAATTTTTATGATTTCTAGTGACTACTAACCTGTAGTAAAACAATGAACAATAACTTAAAGTGGCACCCCAGTATAAACCATTTTAATTAGCTCCTGTCTACATGTTAAGGCTTCAGAAAGCAAAGATAGATGACTGAACTCTGCAAGCACATAGCAAAAAAACTGTCCTGTGTAATTTCAGTAGGAGTTGCAATATTGAGGTGAAACAAAAACAAACAAAAACCAAATTCCACAAGTTGCAATTTCTTCACCTGCCAATCCAGCAGTGTGCTACAAAGCTGCATAGAGAGACACATATTCATGCTCCACACAACAGTCTCAAAATATTGTACAAAGGAGACCACCATCATATCTGTTGCACACACCAGGATACAGACAGATATCAATATCCCAAAGAAAATAAAAATTAGAAGTCCAATTACTAATCAGCAGCAGGTGAAAAATACCTATTGTGGACGCAGTTTTCTTAATTCTAGTGTCCTTACAGAAGGCAAAAACACAACTTTTTCAAAAAATTACTTGGAAATAGTTTTTCAAGTTCTAAAGAACTCAAATTGAGGAACCTTAGACTCTAAAACAGTAACCCTATGCCAGAGATCAGACACAGATAAAAAAGTAAGTAAAAACAACTTTCAGACTCCACAGAACTCAGAAGTAACCCACTAAGAGATAAGGAACAAAACATAACCAGGGCAAGTGAGTAATAAATCATCATTAGATTCAAAGGAATTTCTTTAAATAAAACATGAACAGTATCCACCAAGGCCCAAAGACTATATATAGATCTCTTGGCATCACTTTCTAATGCTAGTCAACATATGGGCTCTGCTGGTAACAGGCAGAAATATATGCATTTTAAAACTATTATGTATTTCTTGCCAAGAAACAACGTGGTTAGAAAGTCAAGAATGTATTTCCTTGTTCAGACTGTTCACTACGTCCAACTAACACAGGGAAGGGAACATTCAAGTGAAGAGGGGATTTTAAACTGAGAAATGTCAGTTACTTAATCAAATGAAAAAATTCCTTTTATTTTGTCCAATTTACTGTCATATGTGATATAAAATCTATTATGGTTTTGTGATGACTCAGACAAATTCTATCACTACCTAGAGTCCTAATTCACGGTTTCATTAAGTTCTAACCAAGTTAATTCTAATTCCTAAATTTACCAATGTTTTATGTATATTCAATAACTTAATCCAGTATTAAGTTTTTTTATGTATATCTAACAGACACTAATTCAAAATCTCAAGTCCTATTTCTTGTATGTATGCAGATACTCAGGACACACTATTCCACTTCAATTTTTAAGAGCCAAAATAGTGTTCTACACTGGCCAAAACTGTAGTACAGTAGCAATACAGACTTGAAAAAGATCTTAAGTGTTGATAAAACTGATGATCAAACCTTCATTCCCTGAATTTAAAAGGCCAAGAGCCACTTCATCGTCTACTCAGACCTCATTCTTGCAAAGACCAGACTGTTACATCTTCACTATTACAATTTTTATACCTTTAACTGCAAAGAAAATTCCACACCTTGTTCCAACTGAAAAAGGGCTCACCTGCCCTCCATCAAGAGCACATATGCATTCAGCTGCACTTGAACTAACAGCAATTCTCTGTACTGATTATTATTCACATAGATTTTGCCTGGAAAGGAGGCAAAGATGTCTAATTTTTTGCCACTTACTCCTAAAAAAGACTGTAGCTAGATTTCTTTCATAATATGACTATGCTAGTGATAGATACAGTTCACACCCTTCCATTCCATTCCCCATAGTGAAAAATATAGATCCTCTGTCCCTCTATTTTTAACTAAAAAATGTATGTCAAGCTTTACAAAATTTGTCATCAGAAGTGAATTAAAAGAATACAACTGTGTGGATGTGATGAGCATTCTGGATTTGTTAAAAGATTAAGGGACAGAACTGGATTAATGTTGCTTGGTTTTCTTTTAATAATTATTTTTAAATTTAGGCATTGACGATGCTTCATACAGAACTGTCTCTGCAGCCAATGAGCTTTTGCATTACCCTTTCCAGTAACATGAAAAAATGCAGTCAATTGTTCCAGAACCTTAAAAAGTACAAACACAAAAAGCTTTACATATTTGCAAATAAACAAAAAGTGGCAAAGATAAACTTACCTCAAATTTAAGTAAGTTAGCATTTGCAAGTTTACTATGGCATCTGGTATAACTTTAATACAATTGTGGTATAGATTTAGTGTTTCCAGTGACACAAAATGGCACAACTCCGTAGGAACTTCAGTTAACCGATTCTTGGATAAATCTGAAAACAGGAAAAAGAGAGAATGTACATTTTTGAACCATTACAGAAGCTGCACTTTATTAAAATAAGTGAATAAATGTAATTTACAGGGAGACCGCAAACTAGATCAGTATCTTTATCATGCAAAGTAAAGCTAGTGCAAACTTGGACAGTTTTGAAATGGAACAGGCTGCATATAAAAGAGCAAACATTCAATTAGGATTTATTTGGTCTAATAAAAAGTAATTATTTGCAGGACTCAATATGCTGAGGAAATAGTTGCAAGAAAATTCCAAAGCTCATATAATACACCCAAAGATCTAGCCAATACACAGGCATCTGCAAACAATGACAGCATTGAGAGAAAACAAGCAACCAGGATTATATCTTTAATTTCTTTAAATAAATAAATAATTCAGGTAGTTCTTCCAACTGACTTGCATTTCCTGGCTCTAAACCATTTATAAATAAATGCTACCTAAAGAAACTGTGAAGGTCTTCAAAAATGGATTTTATATAAATACGTACAAGACAACAATGATGGATTACAATCCTCTAAGCCACTACTTGTACCCACAGGACAAAAGCTTTTGACTTTTGATTAGTTATTCATTCTTCATTTCCCATTTTAAGCACACAGACACAAAGGAAAATAAGGAGGAAAAAATGTTACTGAGCTTTGTTACTTAAGTACCATTGTATGAAGAACGAGGCATCCTAATACTGATGTGAGCTCAAGTCATAAAATATTAGTGCATGCCAGTATTCAAGTGCATCAACTGAGTTCAAATCACTGTTTAAGTAGTGTTGCAGAACAAACATCTTATCCTCAGAAATGAAACAAATGCAACCTACCATGTCACCAGTCAGATAACCTGACCTGAAGAATGGTCCTGTTAAGTGGCAGGAACAGGAATGTCCCTATGCAAAAAGTGAAATGTCTGATGGTAAGGGAAAAATATAACTTAATGATCTCCTCACTTCACTGCTGCTATTTTAAGCCTAGTGCCTCATCATTCAAAGCTTATTTCAAAGCTTATTTAAACTTAATAGGGAAAAGCAGCCAAAGTATGGATTATTTCCACAGTCCTGATGATCTGTCTCCTATCTTTAGGGCCATAAATCATATTTTTGTTTTTTGTGAACAAATAGGTAGAAGTCTGAAAAATTTTTTAACTTCCTTTGAAGTTCGTGGTGCAGAAACACAGCTTGAATTCAAACCTATCACCAGTCAGAAGGTCTTATTACTTTTGTTCTTGTCTCCTGCAATGCAAGCTGAAATTCAGCACATTCTATTCTTGTCAGCCTCCACTTTGCTTCATCTCATTGCTTCCAACAAGAAGTTGGTTTCATTATTCCATCCCCTACCAAGACAATTGTGATGGCTTACAGGCACAGTAACTGAGAGCAGCTCTGCTGACCCTAATGGTACCGTGATTGAATTGAGCACCTCGACCAAAATTATTCACTTCTAAGTTACTATACAACAGCAACTCTGATTGCTCTGCTTTCTCTTACCAGGTTTTGCTGGTGGTTAGATGTGGCATCACCTTAGCTTCTTTTCCCTTCATTTCTTACATCAAACATAAAGCAATTCCTGCTGACTCTTACTACTGTTTCAAAGCAGAAGAAAGCTCTTCATTGTTCCTCTGGTTTAGTGCTTTAATTCTCTACTGTTTTCTGTTTATCCTGAGAGCACTTGTTTACCAGCATGGCATTCCAAAAGAATTCTGCTGCCTTTCTAGCTATGTTTATTATCAGATATTAACAGAAGACTGCCATGTTGTAACTTTTTGAATCATGCAGAGGCTATTCATATTTTACAATTCAATTGCAAAAAAACCCTCACTTTTTAAAAATCATTCTTTTCTGTGGTGACATTGCCAGGAACATCCTGCTCACTTTCTCCTTTGAAGTGGAAGGATCAGCAAAATCCAGGTGAGTGAAGTGAACTCTCTGTCAAGGGTGAAAACAACCTTTATAGCACTAGATGGAGAGTAACAACCCATCCTTCACCTGATCCCTCTCCACTGAGGCACAAATCAAAACCTGTGAACCCTAAAATGTTACTTCTTCTCAAGCTCCTAAAAGAAGCAGTCTGCCACCTTAACTCCCTCTTCATGCCTGTTCTCATTTATCTTCACATCAAATAAAAGACTGCTGCCACAATATTTGACTCACTCTTGAAAAATGCTAGTATCTCAAAAAAGCAAAATGGCAACTAGATAGACCCTGCTCCTAAAACAGAATTACTAACACAGTTAAATGCCTTTAAAATATTTTTTTTCATTATTTATTGCTATCTTTTCTTCTCAAGGTTTAAACTCTGTTAAACTGATGAATGAAAAACAAAAACCACACAGATCATAACAGACAAATCCCTTCCTGTCATCCATAGGACCATGGGTTATAGGACACACTACGTGCACAACAAAGGAAGTCAATTATTTGTTGCTATCTAGTTATCACAGCATGATAATTTCAACACTTGTATCTACTGTTCCTTCCTAAATAATTATTATGATGACAACAAAAATAATTTTAAAAAATATAATCTATTCATAGTATAAGGCAGAGGAATAAAAACTGCACATTTTATTTAAACTGTTGTAACATAACAGAAAAAGCAGAAGTTTGTCACTATAATTTACTGATAGAAGGTATCATTAATAGGAAATCTGAATGTCTTTGTGGAACACAGTACTGGAATGGAATCTGATATACAGAATGCCCATCACATTTTTAACTAGTGGTGAAACTTTTGCCAAAAAATAGACCTCCCTGATCATATGGAAGTTAAAGAAGAAAACAGATTGCTTTTATACAATCCTAGATAGAATGTGAGCCTCTGAACACGATGCAGCTGTGAAGAAGGTTTAGCAGCTTTCTGCAAACTCCACACAGGAAAGCACATGTTGCAAGAAACTAAAAAGAAAACAGCCTGCATAACAGTTTTATATCTTTACACCTAACAGGTTTTGTACTTTATAAGCCCATACAAATATGTAGAGAAACCTCTGAAGTTTACATAATTATTTTTATAATACTTTATGTGAAGGTATTTTTGCCTCAAATTTCTGCATCTTACAGTAAGTCTGTATAGAACTCCGAGTTAACCTTAAATACAAGTTCTGGAATAAAACACAAAGGTTAAGACCTTAGGAAACAGCAGAACCTTTTGAACATACTGAGAAAAAACAGTATGCACATATCTTGGTTTTGTCACCATTCATAAACTTTCTGAAAAATATTTTGCAAACACATTCTTGGGTGATTTACGGAAAAGGAAGACTGCAGAAATTACACTTTTCAACAACTAGTGAAAATACTTTTAAAGTAAAGAAACAACTAGCTGGCAAACCTTTAGTTTCTTCCTGCAATTCTTTAACTTTACACTTCCCAAATTACTAAGCTACACATCCCCCTTACATCACTAACTTGAAGAATAACACTTCATGGTAATTACTAATAATGAAGTTACTGTACAAACTGGCTTTTGCTGCAGAAATGAAAATGAACAGAGGAATGAACTTCCTGGTGTTTAAAAGAATTTGGAACAACTTGCTTATACTACACAACACAAGAGAGATCTAAAAAATTTATGAATCTATGATAACACAATGACATTTCATGGCTGCCCAAGGCAGTACAGGTAGGTTTCACCTGAGGTCATTATTTCCTGTAACTTCCATTATGAAATAGCTGACACAAATATGAAACAATGGGGCAGGGGGAGTCCACGCAATGGAGTGAGCTTCCTGTTACAAATTAAATACACCATTCATTCATTATTTGTGACATCAAGATATTTTCAAACTACATCTGGCTTTACTTCATCTTTCCCTGCCAAGAACAAGTTTGTTAGAACTCCAAAATAAAGTAACAGAACACAAAAAAATAAGCAAGCCAGTTTAGAAAAATATTAGGTGGATTCTTGATCTTTAAAAGAGTCAGCAGAATTCTGGCACAATGACATGGCTTTTGTATGAGAAATGTTACTATGTTGGAAGCCAGACAGGAACTACACAAAATAAGCACTTCCTTAGCTAGGAGCTAACAATAAAAAGCAAAAAAGTTCACACTGGCAAATAAGCATTTAACAGAAGACTCCAAGCCTTGTTTGGTGACAGACACACTGCATGGCCAGGAATCACGCTGCTATTACAGCAATAATTACTGGCCCCCATCCCTGCAGCAAAACCTTTTCATTCCTACAGCTCTGACAACCTCCCTCACAATGAAGAGCCACCACCGAGTAGGATCTTCCTGACTTCACACTTTACAGCCAGATAACCAAGTGCCACTATGCATATATATACACTGTATATAAAAAACTGCACTGCAGAAACCAAAATAGTTTTGTCAAAATATCCAAAATAATATTCGAAGTCAGATAGTTACATTTCTTTTACTAAAGCTACTGAAGTGCTCCAATTTTAATACTTTCCAGTGATTAATGTATCATTAAATATCATTTACTAAATTAAAATTGCACGCTATTCATGGGAGAACTAAACAACTTAAGAATTTAAATTTTAAAAGTAATTCCTTAAACAAATATGTACATGCACAACTACATCATAAATCTTGACAAAGAAATCAGTTTATTAAAAAGAAGTGATTTGCAAATTTCAGATGTTAGTCAAATTCGTTATAAATTTATGTTTCTAGCACTCAAACTTGCAATAGACAAAAACTGAAATTGTGCTATAAGCATCAATCCACCGTTGAATAGGAAAAAATAAAAATTACCTATCTATATATATATGAAATCTGTATTTGCTATGAAGTTCTGAAATCGAGAAATTGAAAGGGAAAAAAGTCGCCCAAACAATCTTAATTCCAGCCCACTAAGTTCCTTTTTTTTCTGCAAGATTCAGCAATTACTGAAAAAAAGACAGAAATCATATTTGACAAGGAATTCAAATAATTCACAGTAAAAGCCTAAAAAAAGTAAGTTCAACCCTAATTTCATCATGCAAATAAGAACGTTAGAAAATACATAAAGAAGTCTATAAAGGCATAACCACATGGAGCTCCTCCTTTTATACTGTAAGCTCCCCACAGTTTTATGAGGCTTTGAGGAAGCTTGCATTTCCTCATTAGCAAGGTACAACTTCATTGGGAACTGAAGCCACAACACGGCACTGTAACTTGGACGCCTTTTAGAATATCTCCTTAAAGCTGCTTCAGATCTTTGGCAACGCTGTTGCCCACTTTGGCAAAGAAGGCAAGTCATCTAAAGTCAGTACAATTGCACCTATGAGAATCAATCAAATGCCAATGCTCTCTAAGGAAGCAATTACTTTGGTTTAGCCTTCCCCCCAAATGGTAGGAAAATCCACCATTCCAGAGACAAATGCTATCCATTAGTCATGAAAACATTAACAGAACTATGAAGTGCTATGTACTTTTAAGACATGCCCTACAAGTTGCCATTATCTCCATACTCATGGCACGATCCCTACCTGCCTTCTCCCTTCACCAGAATTTATGAATAATATCCTGGGTGTACAGCTAGCTTTTACTGCAGTCAGCAGCTTCTAGGACTGTGATGCTACATGAGTGAAAAAGAAGCAGCAGAGACCTCCACTGCCTCTGGCATCAAATGCATTCTGCTTTACTCATGAAAATTATGCCAAAAAAATGCATGGCATTTCTTCACTAAGAAACATTTCTATTTCAGTTATTTAGCAAACAGAATAACAAATAACAGAAGACAAAGACCATTCAGTAAAGTAAAAAAAATTCTGCTTTTCTATTAGATAAAAACATGACATAGTAATGCACAGGCTCAAAGTTTTTTTTTTCTGAAAATACAACTTATATCAGATTGAAAAAAGGGTACCTCTAATGTTCATTCCTAGCAAAGCCATCATTACCGATCCCACAGTATGCAACAAGAGCATCTGAACATTGACCAACACTGAGTCCAGATGTACAGCTGCTGACTCAAAATATGTAGAAAGTGCATCTGTCTCACGCAGAAAGACATAAAAACATACAGATCTTGCAAGACAAGTATTTTGAAGAGATTATGAAGCCATCTCATACACTTGGTAAGCACTACTTTTAGCACTGTCAGCATGTTGTCCATTTCCATCTGTCTCCTATTCATTAATTTAAGAACCGACATTAAAAATCTCCACCTCAAAGCCACAGATAAATTAAGATTACACTAGAGATTTTAGGAAATTGCAAAGTGATCATACATATACTTTTGTATCCACTTTTCTTTTAATCATTAGATTTAACACATCAAAAATTTTTCCTTTACCACTATAATAAGTGGGCAAGTTAAAGGGCTAATATAGAGAGGAACTAAATGGGAGATTTAGAGAAAAGGGGAGAAAAATCCCGACTGAATAAAAACAGGCTGAGAGCAGTAAATTGTAGAGCCTGGCAGAGATGTCACCACTAGAGGGGGCCCCGATTTCACAGACTCGGCCACCACCCTGCAAGGGTGTTTCTCCTTTTGCTTCTTTCAGAGCCCATCCCCAGCGGATGAAGGGGGCAGAAACAGGAAGATTCACATTAACACCACCCCGGACACTCCTGTGAACCTGTCACATACCACAGCTTTCAAAAGATTACAAATGTGGCTGTTCAGTTGCAACCCTTACTGCAGGAAACAAACACGTACACTGATTTCCAATAGGGCTAAGTCCTTAAAAACAAAGTCTGAAAGTCACATTGAACTACTTTTCCCCAACCTTCACTCAGATGATGCAAGAATGTAAGGCATCCTTGAACGCTCTGTAGTACAGCAATAGCAACGTTTGGCCAAAATGATGATACATTTGACAAAGACCCTGCCTGCATCCCACCCCAGCAATCCTTTTTTATTCTATTCCATCCATCACTCCACAATGGAATACACAGCTTACTTTTCCATGGTGACCTGCAATAAAGTACAGCCAAATGTAAGAAACATGCATCCTACATTTTTTTCTCAGGTAGTGCACTAACTAGCCCCGAGCAAACCAGCAGCATAAATTGGCTCTCCCAGTGATCCCAAAATTTTGTGCAAGCATCACTGTTTCCTCTGTGTGAAGTAAGAGGGGAAGGAGGGAGCAAAATGCTAGCTCTGTGGCACACTCCAGTTCCAAGGAGACAAAATGAAATTTCTCTGCAAGAAACATGTTCAAAGGAGTATCACAAGTCTAAAGGAATAAAAACAAAAATGAAGGTTACTATAGTACTCTGCTTCATTATTGTACCTTCTTTTAGATGACAACATATAACATTTAAATTTCTCATTTATCTTCTATTTCTTCCTCTTTAGGACAACAATGGTTTGGGGTTAAGATTATGAGAAAAAAACCCAAAAAACTGTTGGGAGATTAATCTGGTGTGAAAGTGCATAAGACTCCCTAAAAATATACAGTAAAACGACAGGATTACGCCTGCAGACCTCCATGTGGGTGCAAACAGACGTGGACTGTAGTGGATTGACCCTGGCCAGCCACCAGGTGCCCACGCAGTGGCTCCATCACTCCCATCCTCAGCAGGACAGAGGGAGAGAACACAAAACAAAAGCTCCTAGATGGAGATAAGAACAGGAGAGATCACTCACCATCATGGGCAAAAAACAGACTCAGCTTGAGGAATGTGATTTAATTAATTAATTAATAAGAGAGGAGGGTAATGAGAAAAAATAACAACTAAAATCACCTTTCCCCTTACAACCCTTTTCCAGACTAAGCCTCTCTAAGGATTCTCCTATTTCTCTTCCAGCTTCCACGTCCCTCAGTGATGCAAGGAACAGGGAATGGGAGTTGTGGTCAATCCATAAACACTTAGTTTCTGCCACTCCTTCCTCCCCTTACTCCTCCCCTACTCTAGGACAGGTTCACCCCATGGGATACAGTCCTTCATTAACTTCTCCAACACAGGTCCTTCCCACAGGCTGTAGTACTTAAAGAACTGCTCTTGTGTGGGACCTCTTGCCACGTGAACCCCATACAGGCACCCAAACACTTGTATTATGAGATGGAAAAAAAGTATCCGGCAACGAACATGTTCTATCAACTCAACAACCATTAATAACATCTGGTATGAAACCCACTTCATGGCCCATGAATAATTCCTTCTCCCACGCCTTCCGCACAAGAGGGAGGATACAAGTAATTAATTTTCACTCCTCAACAAACAACCAGCCCTAAGAAGGATCAATGGATTGTATCCTGCTAGTATTGTACACATCAACCCGAGCAGCACAAATATTTCAGGTGTTTTCTCAGACACAGCAGCAGTAAGAAGAAATCTTCATTCAACTCTAGAAACTTTAAAAACTGCCATCTATCTCCCGTTTTTAGCCTTTATAGTAGGTTGATTCAGGGCACTGGAGAAAATAACTGAAGTGTTTACATCATACACTATCCAGCTGAATCCCTTTACGGTATGGAACTATATTTCCATCATCTGTCTGAACTGCTCCTACTGGCACGTGAAAGAAAATTTCACAGTGAAGACCCACAAACAAGGGCAGGGCTTACACTATTTGTTTCCAAAGAGAAGGCAGGGAATCTCGATACTTGAAAAGTCTTCAAGATTAGTTTCTGCCACCAGAGATACACTTTAATTATTAGCATGGAATGATGAGAGATCAGCTAAACTGCAGGCTATAAGGGGGACTTCCAGGTATATTAGACATGTCTAATAGAACTAAGACTTGTATTATGAAATTCTTTTCTGAAGTAAGAACAGTGACCACTACTTTCACCAAATTCAAAAGAAAAGTTGAAAAACACATAAATTTCATTTGCATGTATATAATTGTGCAGGCACACAAGCTTATTTCAGTCAATCATCTTCTACCTATTGGAGAACTGGAAAATATATTAAACAAACCCAGGAATTACATTCTATCCCAAAGAAGGCAGTGGATCCCTGAACATATATCTTCTAGTACAAATCTCTTGTTTCAGCCACAGAGATCTTCTTAAAGCTGTCTACTTTAGAAGTCAACACCTTTCATCTTCATGGGGGAATTCCACATGATATTCTCAAAACCAGCAGGATGTAATCTAACGGTCTAGAACCTTTTCCAATCCACAGACAGCATTAAGAAGAAAAGCTGAATGCAATGTCCAGGTTTGTTTTTCACTCCATTCTCTCTTTTAATAACTATTATTTATTTTTTATTGTCAGTGTGAAGAGAGGACACTGTTTATGCTATGCATTATCTGCTTCAGTGACCTGCTCAAAGAGGAGTTACCTCACACCTACCATCTGGTGTAAGCAGCACATAAACCAATCTCTGTGAAGTAGCTCACTTGCCTGCACTTTGAGGATGATTATTTTTCACACCTGACAGATTTAAACACTACATTTGCTTATTTTAAATTAATTTTACACATGAACAGTCTTACTGTTCAGCAAGAAAATTTGCTACAATCATGGAAACAAACAAAAGTTATATTGATCTTTGAGTATATCAAAGGCATGAGGGTAAAGACATGAGAAAGCTACCTGATGCTAATTTACAGTGGCCTGGAAAGCAGAGTATTACTCATCTAATCACTTCCCTTTCTGTCTGCCCATCTCCCACAGATGTCAGGGTTAATCTCCCTTATCTACATTATTCATGTCCTTCTCCCACAAGGGTTCTTGAAGTCAGCTCAACATAATTGTAACATTTTATCAGCACAAATCTGTTTTGTACCATGAAAGCTGACTTACACTATTGAGCATTACCTTAAACAATGAGGTAATTATATGGCTGTTACACAGGAGGTACAACATCTGAAAGAATGGCTAAGAAGTATTTCAGACTTCTAAACAGAACAGAAATCCATGAAAACATTATCAGAAAGTAAGGTACCAAGAAAAAAATCCTGGAATAAACAAATTAAGTTGCAATAAATAATCAAAAATCAGATATCTATTCCTAGACAGAGGGGAAAAAATAAGAAAAAAAAACTTCCTTGAACTGAAAGCAAAATGAGTGCAGTATATATTTTATCCATCCTTAAAAAAACCCCAAACAAACTAAAAACCACATAGCTGGAACCACTAGAGCTACAGACTTGTAATTTCTGCACTAAGATTTCTATCCTATGTAACTGTTCCCATGGCTTTTAAGTTTAAGACTATGTTTCTCAACCTTCTAATTTTTCTTTCCTTCATAATCAAAGAACCTTGCCTTCTTTGGGGAAAACAAAACTACAACAGACATCCAGTATGCTGCTTGTCAGTCAGGGAGCAGCTGGATGGGTAACTTCTTTTTTTAACTTGTTTTAACAAGTCATAGTTTAAAACAGGATTTTAATCTAACATCTTTACAAGATCAGACACATCAGATACACAGACTCCAAAAAGACTTGGGAGGGGGAAGTTAAATTCACATATACAACCTCTACTTAATAAACAACCAATGCCTGTGACTGGGCAGGCAGAAACCACTTAATGTTTGCCATCATTCTTGCTGGGGGATACAAGTGGGAGTAAGCCAGCAGGCACCAACAGCACTTGTGGGCAGCCTGAAATCAGAGGTGTCAGTGCTATTGCTGTGTAACAACTGCATGGCAACGTGTATTTTGGACAGACAAAAGAAAGTCTTCTTCTGGTCCAATTTCTTCCATTTGGTGGGTTTTTTTGGGAGGGTACACTTCATAGATAGTCTTCTGAAATGCACAAAATAAATAAATGCTCATCAGTATAGCTTACTAAACCTGGCCTACAATGTCTGCTTCTGGTGTAAATTAATTTCTATTTCCTTATTAATTTTCCTTTCAAACTATCTTTCATGAGGTCAAAGTTCCACTTTACAGGCTAAGTATTATCATGATATTATTCTGTAGGACTGATTTTAGGCTGAGTACTCCTTCTGAAGGAATTCTGTTGTGCTTTTACTTTTGGTCGTATCTTACCTCAGACTTTCCTCTTAGTTCGACGGCTTGTGTGCCCTCACTGTGTAAACACTGGGATATCACAGACACAGAAGAGGTTGCATAGAAAGCAGGGAAGAGACAGGAAGGTGTTAATTCACGATGCCATCCCTAATAATAATTAAAACAAAATGTAATGAACTACAGACTCAGAAGTCTTATCCTGAAAAGGCTACAAAAGTTCGTTTATTTATGCCCAAATGAGACCCCTGCAAGTTGATAATGAGGAGTCCTGTGAAGAGCTGATGGACAGCACTCAATTATTACAGCCTGATGGGTAGACAAAGTCTAAGCAAGATTTAACAGATCTCAGATTTAATAAGTCCAGTAACTGCAGTGTTATAACACTGTTATATTAAAAAAAAAATACAAAACCAAAACCCTTTAACTCAATCTGCTTTCTTCATGGTGATAAACTACAAAAATGCTTTAATTAAACAGTTGGGGTTCAATTACCCTTGTCTGAAGACGAACGTCTTCATTGTACAAGCTGTGAACCCGCTAAAATTAGTGACAACGTTTTGATACATATGTTGCTGCAAATTCAGGTCAGGTTTTGTGAAAAACAGAATTAGGCCTAGAATGTGAAAGACCTGGGAAATACACTTTAAACTGTGGCAGCAGAAAGTGCAAAAGATTTTTTGGGCGGGGAGGTTAAGAACTTTTTGGCTTGATTTGTTTATCAAGCATATACATTTTAAAATCTTTACTATGAGATGAACTGTTAAGTTTTCCACCAGAGGAGGTGCTGAACCTGGTTGTTCAGAATGCTGAACCTGCTAACCTTATACTACCACTACTATGACTCAAAAGCTAAACATCTACTGATATCATTAATTCCAAATGTGCAATTTTGAGTTAATTCAATTTTTAAGACAATGCAATGCAAACCTCACTGATTTAATAACATACTTTTAACTGTACCCTCTAAACATTCTGACTAAATAACTGATATTTCAAATGTACTCCCAACAAGTTCATTAATATACAGGTAAAGAGATCCACTGGTGATTTAGACAATTTTGTGACTTTTCAGATAACATTAAAAGTCATCCTGTCAGGATTTTGAATCTTACCAAATCTATTCTCATGACTCAGTATCTCAGTGTCAAGTAGTTCAGTCATGCCCAGGAAGAAGAGGTTACTGCTACTGAGAAAACAATGGTTTTAATCAAAGAAGTGCCTGGCATTCTCACATTCCAATTTCTTTTCTGCGTTCAAGAAACAACAGGCTCACATTTTTATCTAACTCACTCCCAATTCAGCATCCTTTCACCCAGAAAAAGAAAAAAAGAACAGGAAAAAAGAAAGCCAAGACTTCTCTAGAGGCTCTAAAATTTTTACTTGGACTTATTCCAAAACTGGGTAATCCTTGTGAATGACATATACCCTCCTCAGCTCACATTCCCTCTCCCTCTGCATCATCAAAACATTCAGATAAGAAATTCATTCTTTTGGGAAGAACTTCTAAAGAGATTCACCAGCAAATGTGCAATTATAAATGCATTTTCCTTCAGAAAAAAAAAAAAAAAGCTCTGATTATGCAGAAATTATGAATCATTTCAACCACCAGTTTTTTCTCTGCAGAGATGACAATACCACATACCCCCAATGTGTTTCCTATGCTTACTTAATGGAAGACTCATCTCTGAAGTTTGTTTATTCCAGATTAGCAGATAGCAGAAAATCAACTCTAACACAAAAAGCTTCTAATGTGGCTTGTGCTGAGCTCTCTGCCAGCACACCTGCAGATATACTGAAGGTGTTATTCCAGACTATTATTCCAGTTATATACTCTGTGCAAGATAGGAGACAACTGTTGTGCTATAAGCTGTCAGTTGCTCTGTTTTCTGTACATAACAGGATTTGATTTCACAGAAAGCTAATTTTAACCCTTGACTGAGGACAGAAATATCCATTTTATACCATGCTCTTGTAACAAGTTAAAGCAAAAGTAAAGTAAAAGGTTAAAAGCTTCTAGAACTTTGTTAAGAGTTCAATTGTTAAAAGGTTAATTTACGCTTTAAAATCAAGCATCTCAAAATTTTAAAATGCCAGGAAGCTTAAGTTATATTCTGTCAAGGTCTGCTGTATCATCTGAAATCTTTTGTCAGATGCAATTGTGAATAATGAATTCTCCCATAGCTTTTCCCAATGCCTGACATGCAGGAGGCTTTTTTCTTGATTCTACTTGATTCACTTGCTACACAACCACCCACATGGATATGTAACACTAAGGACAAAGACTGCCCTTCTAAGAGTTCCTCCCCACACTTTTTCCCAGTGCTATTAATGAGAACATTATTTTCTCCCAGTCATTCTTCTAAAAACCTAATAAGGAAGCTGGCTTCTTCTAGTTTCCTCTTGCTGCTGTTTTCCTGACCATCCATGTCCTCCACTGCAGCTGTTCCAAGTTTCAAGTCATCTTCCTTGAACATGAATGTGACAGAAACTGTAGAAGTTTTATTTGCCATGCATAAAATCATGAAGAATTTCTAATCTGCATTGAAACACATCTTTTGATAAAGTCTCAAGACAAATCAGATGGTTACAATTTGTCACACTGGTGGCTTGTGACCACCTTTACAAGTATCATATCGAGGCTTTCTTCCTTTACTAATTATCAGCAATGAAATCATAACTTAGAGCAGCCACTTCATTTTGTGACCCTTTAAATTTTCTTCTGAAGCATTCTTCACAGAGCAACGAATGTCTCAAGTGCTAAATGTACCTTGAGTGTCATAAATCAGTGCTCTCACTATAAAGAAGTCAAAGTGCTCAAGAAACGCAACACTAGGTAGGGAAAAAATAAACCCCCAAATCCTGACACTAGGAAATACTTTGTTTCTATAAAGAAGTTTCAGGTCACAGAACTAAGTTACCTACTTAGCTGAAATTAAAGAAAAAATAAAACAACCAACACCATAAAAATAAAGAAGGGAAAAAATACCATCAACACTTTTGTTCACAAGTAGGCTGTAAACCACAGCATTTTCTGCTACAAGTTTGTAACAACAAAGTGTTAGGCAAGTATCTGCAAGCATATCTGCCATTACAAATCTCAGCTGTAATTCCAAAGATAAAAGCTATGATCCTTCAGTAAACTATGCCAATAGCCAGTAGATTATCAGTAGATTATTTGAAAACACATGTATTGCCATTTGTCACTGTTGCCCGAGGTCTGCTTTTCTCAAACATCTGAGGAGAATCTTGCCCACGCGCTTCCTTCCCGCCAATACATCAGCCATATCTTAATAATGAAACAAAAAAACAGGTTCTTGACATTTTCCACTAAGAAAGCCCATTTCAGAGGTTAAATAAACCTCCGAAAAAGAAGAAAAATTTATTTAGGCTTACTTTAAGGTTTGTTTTAGATTAAAGGTCTAAAGCAATGTTTATTGAAACAAATCTCTTTCACAACATAAAAAACGCCTGAACTAAGTATGAACAGATTAAACTTACTTTAATAAAGTATGCATATGTTATTAAGAAATACTTTTTTATATAAAGCATATATAATTTATAAATACACTTCATAAATTAATAATGCATACTACATTCATGGGTCAGTCTGCTGATGTGAAATGACACCAGCAACTGCTCATCAACAACTCAGAGGTATGCACTAGCATTTCCATTTCATGTTGCACCTTTTCCAATGTGACAGAATCCATGCAAACAACCTCAGCAACTCCCATCAGTGAAGACTCCTTTTTTATCTCACAATTAATTTTTTATTGGAAAACAAGAAAAGATGCTTCAAAGAGGCAAGGTAACTTGCAAGTCTGGACATTATAGCCAAATTCCAAGAGCATTATTCATTAACTATATACACACTGGATTTATAAGCAAATACTTTTCGAAGAGGAAAACAAATACTAGCATGCACAGAGGAAGGAGGGAACTTAGCCTTTCCTTCAGGCATGATGGGTGGCATTCATTAGTGACTGTGGCACAGAAACTGGGTAATGTGTGCACATCTGCAGTTCCCAAACACAGCAGCTGTAGAAGGGGACACTGCCAGGAGCATCTGGCACAGACCTGGACCATCATCCCCTTCATCAGGCAACACTGTAACAAAAAATACAGCCTAGTCCTGCTGGAGTCCTGTTTGCATACCTTGGAGACAAAGTAGGAACAGTGAACAACAGCACCCAAGGTGGAAAACTCTTACTTACTTAGTTCCAGTCAACAAGTGATCTTCAGCACCATGATACTTAAAAACATTTCAGGGCCATGAATCAAAGAATTACTCAGAGTTATAAACAGATCAATGAGATCATTGCCCTCGACAGAAAGGAAGGGAAGGCAGAGCCAGAGTTCTGCTGTCTTTCTTTCAGCAGGTGAATAGTCAATGTAGACTGTCTTTGTTTTTCCAAGCACATAAAAGCAGAGATGATTTTTCCCAATTTTTTCCAAATATAAAAGTTAAAAGATAATAACAGAGACAGAGCATTTCTCCTCTAACTGTAGTTCTACTTCAGATAAGCAGTGAATACAGACTACTTGCTTCTGCTACAGTAGGTTGAGTTTATCCTTCTGTATTATTTCATGATAATGAAGAGGAAAAATAAAAATTGGTCTTTGCCATCCATTCATCAGCTCTTGAATGCTTACAGACAATGTCAAAGATGAAAGCAGAATTTGTCTTCTAGGATAATTTATTAGTCATAGGATAGTCTAGGATCACTGGGTAAAATGCATCTGGTTTAGGTAAAACCTGAACAAATTAAGAATCCAACACAGATACGTGCTTTAGAGGAAATAAAATCCTTCTACAAATAAGACTGCATTATTTTAAGGAGATATTAAAAAGGTTGGTCTAAGGTGCGGGGGTTTTTTTTAAGCATTGTAATTATTATACTTGTTCCTCAGGGGATATTATCATAGTCTCAATGCACCCAAATGGCTTCGGATTTTTTAAAACAGAAATAAATTTCAATTCAGACATTGCATGACTACTACAAGAAAAAATTGTCATTGACTGGAACAAGAAAACAGGGGAGAAGGAAATTTCAATCCTTGCACATGCTACACTCCTAAATAAGCATGGATAAAAAAACCCCTCTCAAAAGCACCAATGTCACTAACATACTAACTCTTTAGATTATAATAGTCTAAGTATTATTATTATACATGTAATATTGTATGTGTTTAAGCGATGGCATGAAAAAAATCTCCTTAAGCATGGAAGCAATTACTTGAAGTCTCTTAATACATATTTCATTTCTTTTGGCATATGAACATAAAGCAACTGATAAAAAGCATATCACTGAGTTGCCTCAAGCTGCTTCTAGATGTAGTCAGGGGAATTTATTGCCATCAGGAGCAGTCTACATTTTTTAAATTGTTTCTGCATTCTCTGTATACAGATTGTCAAATTATTTGCATGTGGTAGACTCATGTCATTTCCAGCTGCTCTTTGGTCCTTACTGTTTTGCACCAACATATAACAACTTTCAGTACAGCTTATTGAAACTTGGCCACTGAGCAACAGTATCTTCCAAAAACCACAAACAAACATGCAAAACCTCTCTCCCAGTCATTAAAAGGTAAAACAAACAAGAAATATAGCCTTTCCTTAACAGCCAAAGCAAACAACTCAGTAGCTTTCATTCATTGTGCTTTAGCAGCTTTCACTGCCCAATTCTGACAGGCCAAAAGCCCCTTTTAGGCCTCAAAGTTTGCTTAAAACTAATTAAGCAATGGTGTAAAGTGCCTTTTGAGACTTCTGTGAGTCCTTCATATATTTTCAGTAAGTCACATACTGATTTTACAAAGTCTTACAACAAAAAACTTGTATCTAATAAATGAATTTCAGTTTCTGTACATAAGACTGCACTACAAAAGCGGCCAGTGAAAGTTTATCAGAGCTCTTCAAAATTTATTTCCAGACTTTCATATAAATGTTTTAGTTATTCCTAGAAGTCTTCTGGTCTTAAGTACTTTCAAGAAAGTCCAGCTGTACAACTATAAATTCTTTGCCTTCACGTGAGTTTCCAGTGTTGACTTTGAAACATGACTAATCTTGCACTGACTTAGGAAAATAGTGTTTAAATAACTTATATACTGATTATACATCATAATTTTTCAGAGTCCTAAGTTCAGTGAGCTATAAAGTTCCTGTAACTGCACTGCAATGATCAATGAACTGTAAAGTTCACTAAAAAGTTAACCAAATCACTGTCTAGGTACTGTACACAGGAGAAGGATCACACAGATTGACAGGTAATCTATACAATACTCAGATTATTAATTCAATAAAAAAATCATGAAGCAACGGAGAAAACACTCTTGATTTTAGACTCTGCTCTAAATTATTCTCTTTACAGCATGATAGAGATAAATTGGTGATTATCCTCTTTGGAGGAAATGGATGAGGTAAAAAATATTCTATTCAGCAATCTAGTATATACTTGAGTCAGAAAGAAAGCATTGTGATTTCACATTGCCTCTCAGAATTAAAAGTTTCTTAAATTCAATTAAACCACCAATAGTATTTCTCTTCCAAATTTCTACACAAATCCTCTCTGATTTGCTTTGGCTACATTCTTTGGCTGAACCCTCTTGACCAAGGTTATATGACTCCTAATAGTATTCTGCCATGGCAAATTCCCAAATACACAAGCCAGACACTTGGATTCCCTAAGATTTTCCTACCAGCTACCTGAACCATTATTAATACAATGAGTTAATTCCATTTTAATTTCTCACACAATTTTGGCCTATTTTCTACAGAGAATTACCCATCCTATCAGCAAGAAAAATAGTATTTTAAAAATTTTAATTGAATTATTTGAATTATTTTTTTTATTTTCTTAACAGGAGTTTTAGGTATGTGCAATATTAAAACAAACAAAAACACCAAATGACTGAAGTAGTTTGGAAAGGCCAAGGAATTGTAAAGTTCAAGGTATCCTCTTCAAACATAATGTGTAGGGCTCACAGGACTTCTTCTTCATAACTACTTTGTAATTTGGTCTGGAACTCTGGTATGTCCCTGACATTCAGGGACACACATATGAGAGCAAGAGGTCATAGGACTTCATCATGCTCTTGGGTCTACACAAAATCTATATTTTGATATACATGTGACAGCCAATTACAGCACTCCATTTTCTATTTCATACCAGCACTGCTCTGATTCCTCTTCAAGACAGTTTAACTCACCAGTGATTACTCAGATATCTTCAACAGAGCCATATAGTCCATGAATATTCCCCAAGAACACGGCAAACTAATCTAAGTCTGAAAACCAGAACATTTGCCCAAAATAAAAAAAAAAAATCAAGAAAAAATAACCAGCACCTTTTCTTCCAGCTTTTACCAGTAAAAGTAAAGCTTCACAAACATGCTATTTTATGGCTCTAGAAACAGCTAAATCATAGGCAGATCAAAGTGGCTGTCTATATGAACACAATGTACAAAATTCAGGAGGAGTTTAAATGTCTTCACTGTAAATCACAATCAGTAGATTGTGACTACCAGTAGACACAGATGAAAACAAGACCATTATGATATGTCGTTTTCAACTTCTGTAGTTATTGTCCAAATCTATTCAAAGTGGAGAGTTTGAGGGAAAAGTGTTGACTATGCTACTATTAGCAATACTGCAAATACATTTATTCCCAGACAACTGAACTATCTCAAATGTTGTTTTGAATGCTTAAGCACGAGAACTATAGCAAACACTTATGGCAAATCAACTCAAAACAAGTAAAGAAGACATGCTCCTGACAACTGCTTAAATTCAGTAGAGACAAAATGAAAAAAAGAGAGAAAAACCACATCCAGAACTCCATAAGACACAACGGAAGTTTAGCTTTATTTTACACTGTTGTTTTCACGGTACTACAATTAATTTATTAAAGTGTGCTGTGTACATCCAAAGTATACTGCATTTTACTCTACATTGAACAAAGAACTTCTTAAATAAAAACTAATGTACTATTATTCCCTCCAGAAAACAAACTTCAGTGTCCCTACCTTGCTGTCAGGAAGCGAGAAGTTGTTTAGATATAATACTCTCTACAGCTAAACACAGTTGAATGAATTCACATTACATTGACATCAAACATGCCCAACCATCTAAACTGCTTTAACCGGGAGTCCCAAAAAGAATGTCTGAGTTACTATAAACGTCTATGTAAAATAAAGTTAAACAGAACTGAAGTTCAAATTAACATCACAGAAACCTAACACAATTTTCTCTGCAGAAGTATCTAAATCAAGAAATAAAAAACACTTCAAAATAATGTTATGAGAAGAATCTGCAGGTATTGCTTTTTCTTACCATTCCATCTTAGTGTGATCTCACAATTGAGAAGTTCTCACTAACATGATTTTCAACAATATCTTTCACCACTATATCAAAGAGGTTGTTTATCCTCCATGAATTTAGTTCCAGAATTTTTAAAAGTTAGGACTGTCCCAACATTCCCCTTATTTTAAATCATTCAAATTGGTAAGAGGCTATCATGTCCATAGAGTAAAAGAGCAGAGCACAAGGCCTTTGGCTTTATTCCTCTAGCACTACAAGATGAAAAAAGGACATTAGAAGAAGGAATGTGAAGAAGGTATGATAAAGTCATCAGGGTCAGATCAAAGCAGCTTTATAAGCTTTTATCTTTCTAAATGAGCTCAGCTTTTAACATTTATTTTGCAAGGTGTAATTCTAGCCTGACTAAAGGGAGAAATTGAGAGCAGCTGTTCAGGCGTACATACATAGATTTCTCTATATTCTTGGTAAGTCAATAACGCTGCTTGCATTCTGTTAGTCAAACAGTGGCGTGCCAGATCATGAGCTAGTTAACCATTGCAGCCTCACAGGTGATAATACTACGCTTCTCACGCCTGTACAGACAAAGGTTAAAAGAAGTGTTGTCAAACAACATGAACACTGCACAACCAGTGCTACATGGGAAGATGAATGAAGCATAAAAATAATGCATATGGTGGGTAGAAAACTGATTTAACACATCAAATAACGAGATTTAAGGCATGGGAAAATAAAATCTTCATCCAATGCAGCATATTAGGGTGACATACAAAGTCCCCAAGAAATGCAGAGTACTGATATAAGATTTGCAGTATTTGAGGTGTGTTTAATACTTTCCCAAACCCTAGAAAGAGCCATTCAGTAAGCAAAGCTGGATGACACTTTTGCCCCCTTTTTCTTCACTCTATGCCACTTCAGAGGATAGAGATTTCAAGTTAAATAAGATTATCAAAGAGCAGCACTCAGCAGTGCTCATTATGAATTGTAAAAGTAATTAAAACATTTGGAAAAGCAAGCAAGGAACAATACATAAACAGACTATGTAAATGTAAACGAATATGTCACCAAATAAATCCACAGAGTGATGGATCTATTCTGAAGACTGTATATGGTTCTAGCAGACTGTACCAAAAGAATATGGCTCCCCAAAATACAAAAAAAAAGGCCAAAGAAGAGAAAAAAAACAATGAAAAGGAAGATTGAGTTGTTTAAGATTGTTTGGGATGGAGACAACCTGCTGGAAGAGATATAAGAGTCAAAATCAGGAATGGAACCAACTTAATCAGTGGGGAATGGTAATTCAACTGTGTCTCTGTAATATAAGACAAAAAAAAAAACCCAACAAAACAGAACAAGGCATGGGATTCCTTACAAGAGTCTACTGGAATTCAAAAAAGAACTAACAAATTTGCTGAAAGAAATAGCCACCAAGGACTTAAAGGTGACACTTCTGCCTCATGAAGACCCTCAACTGCAAATTTTTTAAAACAGGCCGTATGCTCTGGGGGTAAGAACACATGCCTGGCTAATCAGTTCCCTTCTCCAGCACACATGCTGAGCCACTGGGACAGGGCTGCAAAAATTCAGAGAAATGGCTTTGATAAAACTGCCAATAGACAGTCATACATTATGACTAATGACTCCAGTTCACTGATTTACCATAGTCCCTTTGCTGCACAACAATGGACAGCAAAGCCATTAGTCTGTTTTATAGCCCAAATCACACTTTTGTCATTTCACTGTGCTATCTGCACTGCAAACCTGCTATACAGCACTTTCTACTTCAATGTCAGTTATTTTAAGGTTAAAGTAGGTATTTAATATACCTCAATATACTTCAAGACTTTAAAGCCTAAGATCTGTATGCAGAATCTGCTTGATATCTGCTTGATAATTTAAGATGACAGACAAATGAAAATAAGACTTTTGAAGGAAAATGGTTGAAGCCCCTCTGTCACTGTAATGATGGCTTACAAGTTTGAATGGAATATATATGAACTCTCCTAAAAACAGACTGGAAAAGAGCTTCTTCACATGCCAGCAATATACTCATTTAATAAGATAATAAACAATATTGTTTTAGGGGCATATCAGTATAAAAAACCCCACAACCTCTACGAAAGAGTTGTTAACTTTATATGAATAATGAACGTGTGTTACTCAAAGAACAAAATCATCTCTTTTCTGAAAGGTTATTAAATCTAGATATAGACACACACAGAAGATGTGTAACATGCACAAGATTACAGGAAAAGTTGTCAATAGACCTAAGGTTTACATGAACTATGCTTTCCTATAATAATCATCCACATCATACAGTATTTCATACAGAAGCCAGTAAATTGCACAATATTGGTTTTACCAGCAGACAACTAGAAACACAAAAAAAGGAAATGTAGCCCACCTGCCTTCCTTCACAAAAACTGGCAGATCCCTGTTAGAATTATTTTTATCAACAGATAAAGGGCAGGCAGCAAAAAGTGCTAAGACAGACACTTTTCTGATAGGCGACACATGTGACAATAAATGAATCACAGCATCATTTAGTTCAGAAAAGAACTCTGAGATCAAGTCCAACCTATGACCAAACATCACCCTGTCAACTAGACCATGGCACTAAGGACCACATTCAGTCTTTCCTTACATAGCTCCAGGGATGATGTCTCCATCACCTCCTAGAGCATCCATTCAAATATCTCATCACCTTTTCCATGAAGAAATTCTTTCTGATATCCAACCTAAAACTCCCCTGCCACAGCTTAAGACTGTGTCCTCTTGTCCTGTCACTGGATGCCAGAGACAAGAGGCCAACCTGGCTGCACTCTCCTTTCAGGCGTTTATAAGGAGTGATAAGGTCCCACCTGAGCCTCCTCTTCTCCAGGCCGAACACCCCCAGCTCTCCCAGCCTGTCCTCGTAAGGCTCATGAAGTTATAGGCTGAAATTCCCAGCTTTGTGAGATTTCAGAATAGGAGAGAAGTTGAGACAAAGAATATACATAGCATCTCAACTTGTCAGCCAGAGACTCAAGCATTCTCCAAAACTCTCCATAAATTATATGTAATAAAGCAAAACATGCTTTATTAAATTAATACAGCAATTACACTTAAGAAGGTGATGAACCTGAACCTGCATCTTAACACCTTTGTGGGCACTTGTTTACAAGCACAATGGTGACAGTGAGCTTAACACAGGAAACTGAGCTCCTATGAAGAACCAAAGGTACACTGAATTTATTATGCCAAATATTTGACTCAATTACACTATTTCACAGCAACCACATTAATAATATATTCACCATTCTGCAAATATGAGAGAGTTCAAGTGTAACTATTCCCATTTGCTTCACCCTTTGGCATGAACATTATGAAAATTCTGTCTAAGAAAACCATGACCTAAATAAAATAAACTGGTTAGACAGAAAAACAGTTGCTTAGTAATTTTGGGTAAAATCAATCCCTTGCAACAATTTTTTTTTAGCAGCAGGTGACAAAAATGCAAACCTCACGATGGATCTATGAAAGGTGATGAATTTTTGTAAAGCTTTTAAAGAAAACCGGGCTGGTAAAAACTTAAATTAAAATCAAGCACAGCTTTCAGCAAGGTCACCCACCTACTGACAAGATCTGAAATAATAAATAAATAATAATTTAAATTCAATTATTGTCAAATTTATTTTTATGTAAAATGTTGCCTAGCTTGTATCTATGATATTAATTTTTATACAGAATTACTTTAATGCAGGCTGACAGAGTAAAACTAATTCTACCTGGAATGGAACTTGATCAACCTGAAAAAAAGTAAGTGCAAACTAGACCTCAAGTGACTTTTTACTGAAAAAACACATGATGTTGCCTAAGAGATGCAGCAAGAATGTATGTCACATATAAAGACTGATTTTAATAAATGTCAAAACATTTAAAGATATGTGCCTAGATACTTTAGGAGACCAAATTCCACCTTCAGCGATTTCAAAGTCTAAAATCACTAACAAAGCTAGTGCTTTGAAGAAGTCCACCTACATACATAAGCAATTACCATATAAATAACAGTCCAAAAGGCTTTCAAATCAGAGGAAACTCAATTTAACTCAGCAGGTCAAAACACTGCATATTAAGGCACAGGGCAAGAGAAAGCCCATTAGATTATTTCGGTAATTCATTACCAAACTACAACATTGAAAGGTCAAAAAAGCAGCGTGCTTGATTACAACGTTCTCAAATCAGTTTGCTGTAAAAATGCATTTCTAGAAGAGCAAAGTAGTCTAAACCATTTTAACAGAGGCAGAATCATGTCCCAGATTTTACACTACTGAAATCCTGGATATAAAATAATCACAAGATCAGCGCTTAAAGGGTCATCTTGAAAAGAAGGACAAACATGTGTGCTTTGTTTATAATGGAGGAGAGGAAGAACCACATTGTGGCAAGAGAGAATCACCAAAGCCTGACCAGAGGATGGAGAAATCACCCCACATCCTTCTCAATCCATCACACCCTCCTCAATGCCTTGGGGAGCAGCCTCCCCACAGAGTGTCATGGGCAGCCACACTCCAGTCAGCACAGAGGCAGTTGAGAGGGCAGGAAGTGGAGGAGTCCATGGCTTGGTGGGCTGTGTGACTTGGGATGGAGAACACACTTTACTGCCAGCCTACAGCTTAGCAGATTGAGTGGCCCTGCCATAAAGCTATGACATCCATACTGCCAGGAAGAGGTGTGTGAACTCACAATCCTGGAAGAGCAAGCACTGCTTGCAACCCACACAGCCCATGGAGCCTGGGCACCAATAACTGTATGCGGCAAGAAGGAGATCAGAACTTCTCGTGAAAAGTTATGAGAAGTGTTTAGATATTTGTAGATGTAATTTCTCTAATGGTCTGACACTCTGGTTTATCTGTTGTATTCTTCATATCAATACCAAGTATACAGTTTCCTGATTGCAGTTTACATTGTATTAATAAGTCAGTAAATTGCATTTCGTAGTTTACACAATCTGAGCATTTTTTCCCTGCAACAGTCAGCAATATGAGTCTTTGAATATATCAATCTTTACATTAATTTCTATTGTTTCTTAGCAGCTATGCATAGCTAATACAGACCAAACAAGCTTTTTTGCAGGAAAAAAGAAAAAACCCAAAACATTTCCTCCAAGATTATTCATTATTCAGCTACATCCATTTAACTTAATAAGACACATCTTTCAACTAGACTCACACTGAGAAATGCAACCCAAAAGAGGCATTCAATACCTTTTTGAACTCTCCAAATTCATTCACCTCTGATGAAATTCAAGGTGGACCTCTCCATCAGTTGAGTCTTTTAAAATCTTATGCTAGCCTGTTTTCACAGCATGACATTACATTCAGCATAATCAGAAATCTCATACATAAGCATGTTAGTTAAAAAGAGTTCTAAAAGGAAAGGAAATATATATTGAAAATGACTAGACAGCAACCATGAAACTTCACACTGCAGAGAAACAGCTCATATACAAACAAACAAACTGGAACAGTTCAAAACACCTGCATTTTAACAACTTAATTCCAAGCTGGTTTTACAGCCTCAAGTTCTCAGGTTTGTTCAACACTGCTGAGTAAGGCAGCAAAATTTTTACCTCTAGGGAACTAAACACAAGGTCAGTCTCAGAAATACAGGTCTTGCCTCAGCAAGTTTACCTTAGCAAAACAGAAATACTTGTCCTCACTGTTTTGCCAGCACTGCCCACGCACAGTTACCATGGTTAAAAAAAATTGAGCCCATGCCACTCCTACTACTATTTTTCTCTTTTAACTATGAAAGCAAAGCCTCAGTCTGGCCAGATGGCTTCAGGTCTCCTGAATCAAAACGTCTCTGCCGTGAAGAACTACTTCATTATACACATAATATCAGAAGATAACATAACTTCTGCTTGTAGAAGAAGAACATATGATACTCAACAATACCTTTACCCAACTATCACCTTCACAAATGGAAGCTAGGCATTGTAAGCAAGGCAGACTGATGCACAACTCCCACCTCCCAGATCACACAAGGCTTTGTTTCTCACAGTCATCTACCTCAGAAGTGCCTGGCAGGAACAGAGTGAGTTTTAAAACTACATGAGAAAAAAAAAGAAAAAGAAAAATCATGACTCACAGGAACAAATGCAGATCTAAAGAAAGAGAGAGAAGGTGACCATGTAGTTACAGAAGTTTTTGGTGGTTTGTCCTGTGTGGTCCATCTTACAATCAAAATAAAAGCATCAGAAGAATAAATAAGCCCAAATTTAAACTGGCTTTGTATCTTCTGGTACAAGCACAGTGCTCAACCCCACCTAACATTCCATCAGGCAGTTTCTTTGAAACGCACAACTTTTAACAAAAAGCTGTTTAATAATTTCTCTGATGAAAAAATTTTAAATGGCTGAGACTTGAAAAACAACCCAACTCCGTTCTGAATTTCCTTTCTGCACTTCTAAAACTACAATCCTACAAACTCAGCTCTTTCAAAATCCTTCCAGAAAAAGCTACACCTGAATTTCTAACATGAAGACCAAAGGGCAAGGAGACAAAAATCATTCAAGACAGATGTAAGGAAGTATTTCCAAGTTTTACATCAGACTGGTAAAACTAAAGAAACAAACAGAAAGTGAGCAGCTACCATATACTAATACCAGTTTACACATCTGTATTTTGAAATAACAACTCGAGTAAAGAATTAGTTGGAAAACCCTGCAGAAAGTCATTTATATTGCACAAAAAGTGCAGTGTTTAATGATATGTTATACATATAACCACTTTTCAAATCCACAAGAAAAAAAAAAAAATAGGTGTAGAATCCATTAAAACATATCTGTAGTATGATTTACAGTTGGGGTATGAATTGCTCACCTATAAATCTTTTTCCTTCAGCTCTTTCCAACTAGTGCAACTGGCCCCCAGCAAACTTTTTATGAACATTCACCAAACAGTCTCAATGCCAGTGCTAGCTAAAAAAATCCAGCCAAACACAATCCATTTCTTCAAGGTCAAATATAGCTGTACAACAAAAATACAAAATACTTAAGGCTTTGAAATTCTAGGATTTGTGTGAGGTAAAACAAGTTGATGAGAGTCAAGATTTAGCTTTTTTGTGTTTGACACTATTCCAAGTATAAAAAACTCTCATTTCCTGAGGAATGTAATTAAGTTGTAGAATTCTTGTACCACAGTAGAACAACTTCAGTTAAGAGAACTATAAACAAAACTGAATGAATTATTTTTAAAAAGTAAATATAGTAGCATAAAGATTCATCAGCCTTTTTAAAACTGTTAGAAATACAATGATGCTAAATATTAAACAAGAATCAAATCCATTAGTGAATTGCATTTTCAGCCCTGAAACTTAAGAGAACTGCTCCTGCCAGTTGCAGTTTTCAAAACAGTTTTCAATGGAGGAAAAAACAAAACAAAACAATGAAAAGCAGAAACAAAAAGAAATATTTACTGTAAGGGAATTCCTAACAATCATTATACATGGCAAAACAGATTTGTTGTTATGAACAAAGTTCTTTAAAATTAATTTCTTAAAAGTCTGAAATGGTCAGTAGCTATTCTGAAAAATAATTTTTTGCAATTCCTTCAAAATTCCCTGTTTTATCACCTCATTAGAGAGACAAGTCAAAGAATCTGTGGTATGCCACTGAAATGTACAATTTACATACCAAAAGATTAGTTTCTAAAGTGTCTTTAGAAGGCTACTAAAACATAACTTTTGATCAAATTCAATTAGGCTTTTTAAAATTCTGGCACACACAAAAATAAAACCAACTGAATACAAAAATAAAGCTTAGATTTTTGTTCTGGTAAATTCTGATTCTGAAATTCCATCTGAACCAACGGACTTCTCTTTTGTTAAGTAAAAAGGATAACATGATAACCATATGACTATTCCAAACACATGGGAAATGTTACATAATGGATTGCTGAAACAGGAAAACTAGAGTCACCCATTCATCAGAAGTTTAAATGTTTTCAGAGTACAACTGAACAATCTACAAGCTACCCACATCATTTATTTCTGAGAGGTCAATGTGATTGTTTGTTCTATTTTCGATTGTCTTAGCACTAAGTATTCAATAAAGAAAACATGTTGAAGAGAGTGAACGTACACTGTACACAATAAAATGCAGTATAGGCAACATACCCACAGGAAATGCTGATGGGAAACAAATTGCCTAATTCTTGGAATTTTGTAACTACCTCTGCAAACATACTATCAAGCCAGTAAGACAGACTGGCTAAGTAAGTCCATCAATGATACTCTCTTGGTTACACCAACAGGGTTGCCTCTACACTCGTTCATATTCATTACACCCAGATTTTGTTGTACTAAGTTATTCAGTAACCTCCTCATATAAAGGAACATACTCAACTCAGAGGATACACAAATTTTGCACCCCATGTTAAATTTCTAACTTCTTCTATCTGATAAAATATCACACTCTACACTTCAGGGACTTCTTTTTCTGTTCGACATTTATTAAAAAATTTGGAAGATCTTGACAGGGCTTTATGGCAACAGTTATGTTAGTATAATATGTTAGTATTGCAATGCTGTGGACTTGCAAAAAAATGAGTAAATAAAGATTGATAGCACATAATAGGAGAGAGCATTACTGGAGAAAACTTAGTTTTGAAAAACTTCCAGTCCTTCCTGGCTGGAAAAGTGGCCCCACATAATAAATAAAAACAGTGTCTTCCTTTAATGCAACACCACATAGCACGCTTCTGATGTGCCTTATTTTTTTAATTTTGTTGGCTGCAATTCCAACAGGCAACTGAAAATCAAGATTATTTAATAGCTGAAAAAGGATGACCTACCATAACACCTTAATGTTAAATACTACTGTTCTGAAAACAAAGGGTGACCCATCCTAACAGAAATGAGATTAGACTTTGGGCTTACATACCTGCCGGAAGATGAGAAATTCCAGAGGGGAAAATCTAAGGCAAGGCTGTAAGTCATGAGCTGTGTGCTCATGAAGCAGAGTCCATGAGAGACAGTGTGACTGCATGAACTACAGGAAGGCTAAATTGCAATCTCAGGTAAAAGCATGCTCTGGTGAGTGCATCCTTTAGGAAAAGAAAAGCTCGAATTGTCCATGGCTGTCAGTGCCATAACACAGCTGTACAAAAACCTGGTCAAAAGTCAAGTCCATTTTTCTAAAAAGTGGGGGGGTTTTTGGGTTTTTTTGGGGTTTCTTTTGTTTTGTTTTTTTTTTTTTTTTAATATAGCAACAGTGCCAGCTTGACCTAAATTTTCATTTCCTCATTGTCTTTTTGGGCCCTCTTTTTTTCAGCCAGCTGGCCGGATAGCAGTCACTTCCATGGCAGCACCACAGCTTGCCTTTCATCAGCCATTTCCTAATGTAAGGCTTATGTTTTGGGTGCTGACAACAATCACTGCATTTACTGCTTTATTATTGAGACTATGGCTTATACATTGGTCTTTTTAAGTCCTAAGAATTCTGCAGTTTTTACTACTAGTCAATTTTCACACTCTTTATAAAGGAAGAAAAAGTGGTTGAACTTCTCAACAACATCAAGCAATATATTAACAGCTTCAGAAGGGATAGGTGATACAATTCCCTCACTTTTTTGTTCAGTCACACACAGAGGCTTTCAAGGTCATTACTAGCACTGGGGAGTACATCCTTTTCACCCAGGAATCAGGACAGTATGCAATACAAACCTAGGTAAATGATCATGCTTCTTGTAGGTAAAATGTACCCAAACAATGCAGTTGCATCCCATAAAGACTGCCGGGAACACTGATAATTTCACTTTCTTTGCTTTAAACTGCAAGTGGCAAGTAACTGTAAAATTTGCCATCCCTGTTAGAAGTAGACTTAAATTAGTAGGATGCAAGGAAGACATTATGTATCTTGGCAGTCAGATACTTCTACAATGTTTCTAGATTACAGTTACCCTCTGTCAAATCCATAACAAACAATGTTTTATGTCTTAACTAGAGCTGGTATAACTCGTGTCTTGCAAGAGTACTTGGCAAAGTTGTAACACTTTTGTTTATTACAGAGCATCTAAAACTAGAGGGAGCACTCTGATGCCACACACATGACCCTGTCACAAAATTAATTCCTATTCACCAAATGAATATGGAGATGACAAACGAGTTAAACTCTCTTCACTACTGTACAAGAACACAACACTCAGTCAGCTAAGGGAAAGTAAACAGTAAAGTGGAGCAGGACAGCCTTACATTTCAAGCTAGAGAAGGAGCAGATGACTAAGAACCAAGTATTTTAAGAATTCAGAACCAGCTTTCTAAGAACACTGGTTGGCATAAAGCTGGCATAAAACAAACTGTTCAGGATTCTGAGATTAAAATCACGTTATAGCAGCTCTCTACTTCAGTCATGGTGTTTATTAACACAACTGACCACAGATCTACCCACCAGCTTTTGTTAAAATAAAACTAGAACATTATAAACAGCAAAGTTTTCTGAAGCTCCCACTACACTACTTCTAATCACACCCTGTAGTATGCAGACAAGCTTCTCTCACACAAGCAGCGCCGCCCATTTTCAGTTATGTTGGCAATAAAATTAATTACAGGAAATTATACAACTGCTGTGTGCTCCTCTTCAAACCAATATTTAGAGTTGCCCCTGAAAAATCCAACTAGAAAACCATGAAAACCATTAAGAAAACCCATCTCCAAATATATCTTGCAGATTTTCTTTCCCCTGACATAAATGGTGCTTCATAAACCAGGTGTATAGCAGGTCAGTCCTTTGGATGGCTGAGTTAATCACAGGTAATTGGCTTCCTTGTGGTAAAAGGGACAACTGAACTGGGATAGCTAGGAAGACAGGCGTACCCAATAGAATATTTATTTCCCGAAGTTTACACTGGAAACCAAGTTTTATATTAACACCACCTCAGGAAACACTGGAAAATAAGGGTTAGGACTTAAAACACACTCACGTTTACACCTTTACCAGTGTTTGTGTTATAACAGTTTTGCATAGGTTTTCATATGCTTTGGCATAAAAGTAATTCAACCTCTCTCCCCCACTATTACTTTCTACTTGTTTCTAATAAATACTTTTATATCAAGAACAGAGGACTACTTAAAAAAACAAACTAAAATACTTAGTTGATGTGCTAAAAACCACACTGTACATATAAATGAGTAACAGTGTTTATTCATTGCTATAAAGTTATTAGGACTCTGCAGGCATTAAAATCCAAAAGTGAAAGTACCCTAACTTTGGGAGGTGATAATCACCCAAAGGACACACCAAATTCCAGAACAGTTCAGGGTGTTCATTTTTTGAATACCAAGCCTCCAACACTGAAAATTTTGTTCTGCACTGATATGGAAAAATTGCCTTGAGGGCAGCATCAAACCCTGCAAAGGATCCCTCACAGAAAAATAACTGAAGCAAAAAGCTTATTTGTTAGGGATAGGCAAATAAGGACACTGAGAGACTCACAGAAGCCCTCCTCTTCTGGCTTGGGGAATGAGAGTCATTGCTCCCTAGCACCTTTCCAAGCATAGGAAGGTGGAGCAGTAATTCCAAAGGGCAGAGAGACAAGTTGTAGATAACACATTTCACCACAAACCCACAAAAATGAATAGAAGGGAGCAGTACTACACTGAATGCCTACGCAAGCACAGACACCACAGACAGATCCATCCTGTTCCTAAGGATCAATATAAGAGATAAAAACCCTCCACTATTGTCTCGATTAGCTTTTGTCCATCCACTGTCTCTCACTCATTCTACTTGCTGGCTACTCCAGGCTGAAGCCTGGTAGATGATCATGCACAAATCCCATAGACATTCACAAGACAGAGGAATAGGAAGAGAAAAAGGACTTTTGAAAAGAGTTTCATAGGTAAAGCCATGGTAATAGGGCAACACGGCCTCACCACGCAAATGTACCCAGCCTGCTTTAAAATGTAACTGTCCCCTTTTATCCCTTTCTCTCCTCATATTCCTTCCTCCCCACTTCACTTGGATCATTTTCCACTTCTGATTCTTGCCTTAAGTAACTGATATCAGACCTGTACAATCTCAAAATTCTGTTACTCCGTCCCCAGTGACACTCTAATACATCTTATGCACCTTTTTCAACAGTCACCCCTCCCTAGTTTGTCTGTCATTCCAAAGAGTTTCTTCCAGTGAATCACCTCAGCAGGTTTTGCAACAGGGATAATGGCTTCACTGGTCAACTTTGCTAGCTTTAGGAGCAGCTTAACAGATTAAGTGGCCTAGTTTTCCACCTTATGGCTATTCCTCTGGTCATTATGGGACTATCTAATTATCCAGTTATCACAGTTACCAGATATCATTACACATAGCTCAAAAAGCAACAAGCTTTTGAGACAACTTAGTTACTATTTCACCAACATTTTACTTTGTTATTGTATTATAACGCCCTATTTTTATTTAAAAACATTTAAACATGATTTAACAAATAAGCAAGATTAAACACATATTTTCAATGTAATGTAGTCATTGAAAAATAAGAGGCCAGAAGAAAAACTTCATGACTGCTTAATGTAGCTGCAAATTATATCAAACTGTTAAAACAGCTGCAGGTGAGGGCAAGGCTTCTCTTTCCCACTACAGTACAACCCATTTTTCTCCCACTCCTAGATCCAAAATTTTGGCCATCTTGCCCTATTCATTCCAGCACTTGTTCTTGTATCTTGCTAACACATTTTAATGAGTCCTGAGATATTACACTTGGTTTTACACCCTCTTTATTACACTTGCTCTCATATTTCTAGTACATAAAAATTGCTGCTATGTCTATTTTACAAGGAATTGGAGACACCATAACTTCTTTGAAATTAGCTTTTCAAAGATACCACACATCACTTGAAGCAAGTGCAGTGGGAGTTGTATTATCCATATTTAATAAGTAACACAAGCCAGCAAAACCAGACTAACAGAGAAAAGCCAGATTTGTGTTTCTTACCCTAGATGTATGTTCTAAGATGACATCTTATTTTACTAAGGGAAAATTTTCAGGCACAGAGGATTCTGAGGAGGAAAAAGATGCACAGTAATATTGGTGAAAGCAACAGAGAAAGAGTGAAAAAGAGAGGGACTCTCCATCTTTACCACACACACTTCTAAAAACCAGGAGAGGAAGCCAGCTTTTGCCTGAAGAATCCCAGATACTTTCAGTTTATTTTGTTTTGCTGAAGACTGAAGAGTTCCATTGCCCAGCATTTATTAAATGTAAATGTTAAGATTCAACAAATATGCCTACATTGGCAAAGTTCAGATTCCTGGCTTGTGCTGGTGCATTAACAACAGTAAGAGTGCAGACCATAAGCTAGTAGCAGTATAAAAGATACTTTTGGCATGTCTAATGATATATGGCCTTTAAGGTCTTTTTACCTATGATCCTATAAAAGGACAGAATAAAATGCTATGATTTTATGATTGGTTCCAACATTTTCACATTATTTTTAAATAAGGCACTATTTCTTTCAGAATTAAAAAGTGATTTGCAGTGCTTTATATAGAATCAAAGGCTAGGCATTCATTTAAATAGCCAAATGCTTTCTTCTCTGCTTTTCTAGTGTGCTCTTACATAGCAACTATATTCAATAATAAAAAAGGCTCCGTTCTGCTGAGAATTTAAATATCACACAGTAATTGCATGTCAAAAAATGGGTTTATGTTAGCATTTACTAACAATATCATCCAGAAACTACGTCTATACTGTGGTGATTCTATTTAATTATAGCCAACCACAGGCTACTAATTTGCTAAGTTATTTATAGGTTTTCTTATCTTTTTTTATTGCATGGCTTTATTTGCTTTTCCCCCTTTTCCCAACAGTCACATCTTCATTCACATTCATTTCAGACAATTCTGCAAGGAACACATAAGTACTGCCGGTGTCAGGGACCTCAGCATAACCCTTAAGAATCTACATTCTTTCCTTTCTTTTTTTCAAACCCTTGCAAATTAAGCACTTCAACTATAAAGTCACAGAAGAACTCTAATATGGCACCAAAAAATATACAAGCCAGAAGAGGAATTAAAACTTATTTCTAATTCTCAATTAAAAATTAATCTGCAATATTTCTAAGTAAATTGTAATAATATACTATACTTTTAAATTAAGACAGAGTAGTTCTAAATTGTAATATAAACCAGATATTTAAATCAAGGATCTTTTCTGAGTCTAGAATATTCATATAAAGTGCAGAAAAAATAACCCAGAGAGCTGAAGTTGTTACATAAAAAAAATTTCCTCTCTAGATTCTCTGGACTAGATTGCTTAGCTCTCCTTTATAAAACTGCTTAACATAGAGAATTCTGTTCTGCTTCTGATTATTGCTTGCATTTTCAGCAGTAATAAGAGAAAGAGGACATTCTTCAGAAAATTCTCAGGTTTCATGTCAAGGATCTGCAAATAGTTTTAATGGGATGCCACTTTCAAGCTTTTATGTAATTAATGTTTTACAGTTTGGAAACTACTGTTCTAGAGAAACTGTCCAAAGTGAAAAATCAGTACAAGACCTCTTCCATCTCCAATTCCAACAGATTTTAAACACAGAAAGTCTCTGATGGAATTTTCAGCAATGCAAGTTCAAAGGGAAAGATTTTCTACACCTTTGTTTCAATAAGAAATTGTAAGTAACATCTGAGTAATTTCTTACACACACTTGAATATTACATTGTTAAACACTTTTCCTAACTTAATCTATTCTTTTAAGTCTAGGCACATCATGCATCTTGATTTGACAAAGACACAGGGATGTCGTGGCTGTTACAGTGGTCCCCATTTCTGCAGTTCCAAAGCATCAGGACTGTCTAAAGAGACTTTAGGCATTTACTGCCACCACAGTTAGGGGCACACGTGGTGCAGCATTATATTGCTCTTCTCAGACCCTACGCAATCTTGGAAATCATGATTAAAACTTATATGGACATATCCACAGAAAGCATAAAATCATGAGTGAAGAGAAGGGTAAATTTTTTTTTTCTTGCTGAACTGTAGCTGGACATACTTAGAAAGACAACTGCAAAAGGACACAAAATTGAAAAGAGTAGGATAGAATTATGAAGTGCTAACACTCTTCTACCACTTACTTTACCTGTAAAAACAGAAGAGTGATTTTAAACCAATAATCAGTTGCACCCTTTACATAAGATTGCTACACATTATATAGTTACATAACAAAGTAGTTAATGCTACATTACCGGAACATAATAAAGTGTTTAGATATGAAGAAATTACTGTAAAAATAACAAAGTGTGCATTGTGAATAGCTACCAAAATCAGAATGAATGGTATATACTGTTTCTCTGAATAAATTCTGAATAATCATGAAAACTTTAAACTGATCCTGAAAAGCTCCAATGATTACACTAATTACCTCTAATATTGAAATTATAGACATAAAAATGTGCCTTTTTTTTCTTCCAGCTACAAGAAAATGAAAGTCCAAATTTGTAGTCCATATGTCTGAAATGTGTACATATGTTTACATCATGTCCCACATGTCTATGAACATGGGCTTGCACATACCTGCAAATAAGAGAATACAATGCACAAAGACTGGAGCAGTTCTTTATTCAAATCCATCCTTGCTTGACAAACTGCATCATACAAAACTCTGGTTAGCAATAATTTCAATAGCCAATATGATTTTAAATGTTTTGCCTGCATATACTTATGAAACCCTAAATAGATGGGTCTTTATGTGAGTAGTTACCCTAGGGAACAGTCTTTCAGGAAATACATTCTCCTGGCTTACCTGTAGTTTTATCTGGCAAAAAAGATACCAACCAAGTTATCTTACCTACCCTACCAAGGCTTAGAGAGGCCTGTATCTGATGAAGCACTACTAAGAAGGAAAGTGAAGTTCTTAAGAGAATGCCCTTTCCAAGCTGTTACACTTCAGATTTTGCTTTTCTGCAAAAACAGAAGTTGAGCTCGAACTTCTCTTCCTCTCATTTTCACTTGGTGACAGAGGGAGGCCAGACAGCATCTGCACTCAACTTTTCAGTGGGCAAACTGGTTTAGTCACTATAAAATGAGGTTAAAGCAGGAGGGGAGAAAAAAATTTCCAAGTGGTATTCTAAAATTCAGTACTGCCATCTTACTCTCATATAAAGTACAGCTCTATTCATTCTGCCACTCCAAGTTAGCTACTAAAACACTGTGCAAAACAATAAATTCATGCTACATAACTTACAGATTTTCCAAACTAGTAAACTGCATGAAAATGGCTAAAAGTAAAGGCAGTTCAGCGCTTACATAACAGTTTTATAAGACCGGAAGTCAAAGCTTCATTAACAACAACAACCAAAAAAAAAGTTGCAGTCTAAAAAATTACCTTTGACCACAGTAGAAATCCAGTGGAAAGCCCCTAAAAATTTATAGATAAAATAGTCAAACATTATTATATTTAAACACTAACTTCCTCCAGTTAATTTATTGCCAGGTACACTGACTTCTAAACATTTTAAATGAAAATTGAGGAACACAGAGCAATCCCCCAAAGAAAGTATGTACATGCTACTGAACTGTAGAAACACAGCATAGTGGGATATAAGCTCAGTTATTATACTCACTGTACTTCCTTTTTCTTTAAAACTTACAGCTTACTACATTTATGAGAAGCATACAAGAGACAGCTTCAGATTTAATCACACTCAAGTTCAAAACCATTCAATGCACCAAGGACCATAAAACCATAACTCTATTTGCTACTGTTTTGCCTAATAGTTACTCCTTGTTTCTTTACCTTTAGCTATAAAGGCTAATAGAAAGAACAAAACTCCAAACAATAACCAACCAAAAAAGGGGCTAAACATTCAGAGGGCTAATATTATTCAAATGTTATTTAGAAATTTGTCACTTCCCAGTACACCTACTGCCTGCTCCATTCCTCATCAATTTCTCCAGCTATAACAGGAAAATTCTCACTAGTTGAAATCTACTATTCTGAAAGTTTATAGCCCTTGATGGTTGTTACGGGAATAAATTTTAAAAAAACCTCAAAAATACTGTTAAAAGCTGGCTTAATGTTTTATGAGGAAGAAACATTGGTAATCATGTTACAAAGTAGAAAATAAATAAATGGAAGAGAGTTTTGTGAGAAAAACATTCTAAGGCATAATTTGATTAAATGTTACTGTTCTTCAAGAAAATATTGTACCAAAAAAAACCCAAAAACCAAACAACAAACGTAACAAGCAACAAATTCAACGTAACAATAGTGATGCCAAATAGCACAGTCTTCAGTGGATTTCATTACACACTAATACATGGCTGAATCATGAAAGTATTAATATGGTATCCTCTTGCCACAGATGAGTTCTCCTGCAGATTTTCATCTGATTAGATACAGAAAACAGACTCCTTTTAACAGCTACAGTTTCTGGTGATTTCTTGAAGAAACTAAAGAGAAGAAACCAAAGAGAAGAAACCTAAGAAAAACAGGTCATGTATTATAAATTCCGTTCCTCCACCTGTGTGGAAGGAGACTATTCACATCTTAAAACCATATTTAATGAAGGTATATGGTAGACACATTGCATACAATGAAAATGTATTGGCAGTTAACATAAATATCAGGAACCATTTTCTAACATTCAGATCCTGGAATAATTTTGTGTACCTTCCTGCTCCAAGACAGTCAAAGAATGAAAACCATAACATGCAAGACCATACACACTATCTAGTGAGCAAGAATAACCATATTCCAACATCTCTAACTGCATTACAGTCACATTATTTACAGACTTTTACAGTCATGGTGACACAGACAAACTCCTGCTGAACTAACTAAACTTAGATGCTGAGAACAGGCTAAGCAGCAGCATGACAGGAGACCTTGCCCAGAAGGTAGGTTGAACAAGCCTGTGCTGAGGTTTATGCACATGAAAGAAGACTGGTAAACTCCCTTACACTGCTATAACCTAGTCTGAAGTACCATTTGTTTGAGAACATTAGAACAGAGAAAGTCCCACATACATCAGTCAGAAGGGATTTTGCCAGGAACTTCACTCATGCCCACATTTCGTGCTACCTGTATTTGCATACCAAATTTTCAAAACAAACAAACCCACCCACAACTTATTTTGCTTTGCTTGCATGTGCAGCTTTTCCTTTAGCTAATAAATTCGCTATCTTGACCCACACTTTTAACCCTTCTGAATCATTTCTCCATTGCAGTGTGGGGGAGTGAGTGAGCAGCTGTGTGGGTCTTAGCTGCCTACTGAGCTTAACTCAGCACAAATAAGTAAAATTTACTGCCATACAATGTTAAACAGTTTAGTAATTCTAAACACAGGCATTCCACAGCTGCCATCAGAACTTAATGGGGAAAAAAACCACCACACGCTAGCTCAACATAAGCAAGCCTGTGTCTCTGAATGTTTTTACTGAGAACTCCAGTCTTGAGTGCTGCAAGTGCCTCACTACCATCTTTCTAATGGAGAAACCCCGACGTACACAGAATAGGATTTAAAACGAAGACACATTCCCTTTTAAAGTGTTGTAAAAGCACTTCCAAAATGCACTAACCTAGGTCCTCTCTTCAGTATTTCCCTAACAGACTAACAATAAGAGTCTACATTTGGTTATACAAAAGCAAAACACGTCAGAATTTGTGTCAATACACAACTGGAGCAAAACTCTACAAGCAGGTCTGTGGACAAATACATCAGCAAACAAAAGGTGTCTGAATAGTGTATTTTGCATAGCTGCAATGCAAGATTGTAAAACAAATCTAATCACCTTGGATATTTTTTCACCACAAAAATGCTGGGAATTCATAACAGAAGGAATACCTGGGACTTCAAGATACTTGGGAATGCCTCGGCTAAATGAAATATGCTTCGCTGGCAAGAATAGGGTGAACAAGTTTAGACTTGACCCAGCTTTGCACTGGTGGTTGGACTAGATCACCTACAGAGGTGCCTTAATCAGCATCTTAGGTCCCTTCATAGTCTATCCTGTTATCCTATAAAACTTGGATACAAAGTTAGAATAAAGCTTTTATTAAATTAACGGCATATTTTAACTGATACGTACCATTGATTTACAGAAAAATTTCTCTTAAAGAAGCTGTTTTTGTGAAGTTGTCATTAGCTTAATCAAAAGTTTTTAAAAGGACAACTCAAATGCCAGTGGAATCAAAATTATCACAAGTGAGAGAAAAACACATATAAGAGATCCAAACCAAGTGAACAACACAGCTCTGCCATACAAGAAAGGCAGTTGAAGGGTTATGTTTTAGATCACAAAACGACCTGGAACCTACACTGCAATTACTTACAGTATTTTAAATGTAATAGGTAAAAATCCAAACCACCTACTACTCTATTGCCTTAAATTTGATCACCTAGACATCTGTACCATCAATTCACCTTAAATAGTAAGACTGCTTAGAATGCAATTCCTTTTATGCCACTGACACTTCTAAAGCTGGTCCTTCTGTATCCATAGCACCAGTACATAAAAAATTCTGATGTCATCTGCATTCCACCAAGGGTGGAGGCAGACAAACACTTTCTCAAAATGATTTCCACATTCATAAAACCAAAACATCCTGTTTCTATAAATGGAATTGACAAGCAATCCATTCTAGGATAGATCCTCAGGAAGGAATGCTTAATTATAAAGCAATTTTACCTGTATTTGATTTAAAACCTTCCTCAGTATTATGCATACCCTTCATTTTTATGTTCCTAATTCATATTGCAAAATACAAAAGGAGATGCAAGTGAAAAATTATCACAAGAAGAAAAGTCCTCTTTAATATCTTTAAAAAGACAGTCATAAGCTAGGATTTGTACACTATTGAAACATATATTCTACAACCTCATGCAAATATACTATCTACTAGAAGAGATTTTTTATTTGCTCACACCAGAAATCAGTCATTTTTATGTGGTTGTAGAATGTTAATCCAATATCTACCCAGAGAAAATTAACAATACCCTCAAGGAAATCATTAAGTGTCTCATACAAGAAATTAGTTTTATTTCTTCACAACTCAGCATCAGCCAGGATTTTCGAGACTTTCCTCCCTAGAATACAAAGACATTGCTGATAAAATCTGTGAGTGATTGCTGGTAATGGTGTTATAAGTAACAGCAAGGCCAAGTTATAGATGCACAGGGACCTGGAGTACATGGTAGGTCAGACACAATCAAGGTCATATTTAACTCTGTCATACGAAAATGTAAAAATACAACAAGGAAGAATGTGATCATAGAATCACAGTCTTGGCAAGTGATAGCATAAGCCTGGAACAATGACAATCATGAGCTCCCACCAAGTCTAAGGCGCAAGCTACTAAAATGAGAGTTGGGTGCATTAACAGTGACTATTGAGAAATAAGCTGAACACACATTACCCCAAGAACGGTATTTACAAAGCAACTCACAAATTGCTATGTCCAGTTGTTAATAACAAAATAGAAGGCAATAAAACTGTTAAAGCACCCAAAAACCTGTAAGGTTTTGTGAAACTGCAAGATTTGGGATCTGAAATCATATTTCACAGCAGAACACCAAAGGTTCATCTGTTTAGGACTGTCTAAGAAACCCTTGTTTAGTACAGCAATGTAAGATGGGAGTAGCCTCAATTGTCCCCCACTGCTTTGAGGGGGTTTCCACCCCAAGAACAGGCACAGCAAGCGAAATCACATGCCAGCTCCTTAATGCTACAATTCAAAGCCAGTCCCAGTAATTTAAATCCATCATCATCACCATTTAGGTCACCACTCTATTTACACGGACAGCAGCTTTCAGCAGGAAGCTAGATGGACAACTGCAGTGGGATCCTAAATTACTGTAAATGGAATTATCCCTCATTAATCAAATACCTAAGTTTATTAAATTCAAAAATAAAAAATAATGTATAAACAACTGCAGAGGAGTAAAAGCCTGCTACAGCATATTGGCTGATCTAGGGAAGAAAAAGAGAATAAATGACCAGAACTTGAAGCTAAAATACAAAATTGCTGTGTAATCTCTTTTATTTGTTTCCAAAAGAAATATATAATCAATCATACTATTATCACTGGCATACTTTAAAATTGAGACAGTAGACATGAGCCATAGATTTCTGATCTAGATACACAGACTCAGCCAGGAAAACTGATGGCCAGCATTAGGCAGAGGGACAAACTGTATCAAAACAAAAGTCTCTTTTATAAAGACAAATCAATTGCATCAACATGTTTCAGCAAGGATAGTCCACTAGCATCAGAATGTAAACAGCAGTACAAAAATAAGGCAAGACATCTGGTAAAGAAAACAGGACTGACTAAATACTCTTGTGAGTATTAGAGAAATTCCTCTAAAAGCAAGCAGCTTCTGTTAATCAAGCAAAAAACCCTGGCAGCATACTACCTTTTTTTCTTTTTTGCAAGACTTCTTCCCAATGATTTATTTACACTCTTCCACAGGAAAAACAAAATTGTTATGTTCACATAGCCTTAATTTAATAACTTAATCATAATAATTACCAATAAAGTAATATATTCCTCCCTATGTTCTGGTTTTTTTTCCACACATATTCATTGGGTTATCCTCATGCTATCACTATTTCATGCACCAAGGAAGGGTTTAGAAACATATGAAAAAGTAGAACTCTATCATGCATAAAGTGGAGCAGGTAAAATATTTTTTTATATATGATATACTCAATATATTTAGCACACATGATGACATAATGGAAATGCACTAAGACTAAGCACAAGCAATACTTGCTTCTTTCCAAGCTGAATTAATTACAAGCAGAAGAACACCTTCTGACTGTAAATAATTTTATTTCTATGATGAGAGCATTGAAAAACAACATAGTTTTGTTAAAAGATAAAGAAGAAAAAAATTTGGACTAATTCCTTCAAACACTGTTAACCAACAATGTAATTTATCTTCAATAAGTACCTTAATAAAAATAAATTTCAAAAATAGCAAACATTTTATAAGACTATTTGGCTAAAAGCTACAAGCAAGAAATGTAACCAGCATATAGTACATAGCCATCAAAACACAAACAAAAGAATCTGTTTCATAGGGACACCTGTACTTAGGAAAACTTAGGCAAGGTTTCTGCTTAGTCCAGTAAACAAAATTCAAGCTTTCTGCAGACTGAGCACAGGTATTCTACAGAAGCTGATCTGGAATTACTCTTTTTCATAAATTTTTTAGAACAAGAGGATTTGTATTTTAGAAACTGTAATTCTGGAGGTAAATAGCTCTCCGAGATGCCTGTGCTTTACTCCCTCCATACCAATACCATGATTTATTTCTTCATTTTAGAGCCTTAGCACCAATAACGAAATCTGATAATTGTCTCTGAGAAGGTATTCACTAGACCAATCATCTCAAATTTGTGTGATCACAAATTAGATCAGAACTCATTTTATTTTGGCCATATTTCTAGATTACTGTGTTAATAACACCTTACACTGCAAAGCTAGAACACAAAAAACCCGATACTGATTTCCTGGATGATTTAAAAATGAGGGTTCTGTGGATGTTTATGAGCTATGTCCAGAAAAACTCTGATTCTCATGAAGAATTTATCCATATTGACTTCACACACACACAAAAAAAGTTTTTAAAAAGCGGTTGTTTAATTAATTCCATTCCTGAAAACTTTACTTTCTTGCAGCACCATGTATTATTCCTATTTAGTCTGATAAAAAAATTGGGGAAAAGCCAACAGATTTGTGAAGCACATGGAGGGAAGCAACCACCAGCCTTTTTTGCAAGTTTTCAGACCTTTTATTGGTATTAGCTCTTTTCAGATTTAAATAGCCTATTCACTCTTCTCCTGACTATTTCAAACTCCTGGTTTAAAACTCCATCCAAAGTATTTAGAAATCACTCCAAAACTTTCACTTATAATAAGCATACATTCACATCTAGTAACTGGTATATTTGTTTCATGGGGAAGGGCAGTGTAAGGGTTGGGGTGGATTTTTTTTCCCTTTTAAAGGTAAACCCTGCAACACTGGATAGAAGCACAAGGAGACTTCACAGACTCCTTCTATTGCCTACATGTACATTGTCAACTGCAATGTTTGAGTTTCACTGTTCCCACAGCAATACCCTGATTTATTTCTTCATTTTAGAGCCTTTCCCTGTAGAGGCTAAACCTCACAGTCTCTTACTTCCCTCTAAAAAGTACTTGTAGAAAAGCCTCTTTTTCTTCAGGCTACCAATGCTTCATAGATAAACATGGCTTAAATTTTTCTGATAAATGGGATGCTGGTGGGATTCCACAGCCACATCTCCCACAGCTCTACATTTCAGTGCATAGCTAAAATGCTTCAGTGAGACTACCAATTACTGCAGTTCTGTTACTGCCGCACAGAACTGCTCAACACCAAACGGAGCTATGAGATTCCAGAAGCCATTTTTAGCCCAGGGCACTAGGCCAAAAATAACCTTTTCAGTTCTCTAGGAAGCCAAATGTACAAAGATATGAAAACTGGCAGAAGGAGTAAAGGACTTCTTGCCAAAATACTCATTTTTTTTTTTTTTATTGTGCAAAGTTACTACTCTTTCATATTAACTGATTCTTAACTGATTGCAAATCTACAGTGATTCTCTTTTTAAGACTATTTCTGAGTTGTGTGTCTGTGCCAGATGCTACTATAAAGTGAGTTTCTGCATTGTGTTAATACATTTAAAACCACTCCCAGGACTTAAGACCTTAATGGAAGCTTTAAGTCTTTACTGCTATCTCAACATCTTCCAGAACAAAACTAATTCAATTCAACATTCATTCTTCAAGATACCATACACTGACATTTAAAAAAACATACAAAAAGAAACCCCAAAAAATACCAGAGAACCAAAGTTGGATTCCATTCACAGTGTTGTGCCTGATCTGTTCTGAGATATAGATTAAGCCATTCAAAATTCCTGCTTCTCAGCTTTTCCATTCTATATAACCAGGATAACCTACATCATTATAGAACAATAAAATAATTCACTGAGCAAAGTTTGCACAGTAATTCTTTAATGCAAACATAGACCAAGATCTATGCGAGGAACAACAAAGCAGAAATCTTAAAGTCATTATATTAATGACTTAAAGACTTAAGCTCTTAAAGTAATTACATTAACAATCAATATAATTACATAAAAGGCTTTCAAATTACAAGAAATTCAAAAGACTACTTTCACCACCCTTAGAAGTTCCTGACTGGTTGGCTGAATGTCAAAGTCACACACAGCACATTTCAACAGAGCAGTAACAGCAGCAATACCATGATACAAAAGTGTCTCATGGTCTACACCATGACAGTGTCTGTCTTATCTCTAAATTCCCTTACAAAATGTTAGCAAATTGAAGATACTGGTTATTTTAAATTAAATTATATTTTCTTTCCAATCATAAGACCAACACCACTTGCATGAAAGATTTTTTGTGGAGAATCTGCCAGATTACCTTCACTTTTTATGGTGAATTTGAGACAGCACATGGGAGAAAAAAAAAAAAAAAGAAAGTAGTTCTGAAGACGGGGGAGAAACTTTCCAATTTCTTTACTGAAAAAACAAGTTAAGACTCTGCAGCCTTTTTTGTCTCCCCCAAATAAAACCTCAGAAAAATAACATATGAAATGACACATTGCCAAATTAACATAATAGTTTTCCATACCATTTGAAAGTTCAGATAGAAAATGGAAACATCCATTATAATATGGCTACAATTCAATTTTAATTTCTGCACATTATGACTAAGAAGCTACATCATTGTATTGATGCTGCATGGTACTGATGGGTCTGAAAACAAGACAAAGTATGGAAACATTTCATGGATGGCACAAGGATATTCTTGGTTGTACATCTTCCTTCAAGCACACTAGTAAGCAGGGGAAAATAAAATACCACGTCTAGCAAACCTTGCAAGTGACAGGACGTGTGAGCGAGGAAAAAACCAAGTCAGTAACACAAGACAATCTGAACGGCTGCTAAGTGGAACACAAGCAAGGATAGGCATTCAGCCAGACTAGAATTCAAACCTTGGAAAGGGGATCACAGACAAAACTCAACGAGTAGGGAATCTACGCTGTACAAAGTGGAAGGCAAAAGGACAGTTTTCTTGAACTGGGATGAACTCAAAAAGCAACAACAAAACAAGCAAACAAGAAGCCCTAGCAACACAACAAAATGAGCATAGGAAATCTCGGGTTAAGTTGTTCCACTTGATCAATCACAGCTGTATTTAGCAACCAGGGCATCCTTGTCTTGCCCCAACTGCTGAGAAAGCTCCTTTCAGCTCTGACCAGACACCCATTCCAGAAATCTTCATAACTGTCTGCATTTTTTTAATTATATAACATATGAATGACACTATGTTCTTCCTTCTTCCCCACTGAATAGACAGACAGTTTTGTTGATAATGCCCTCGCCCTGCCTTAAAAAGACTGAATTGAATGAATTCAGCTAAGCCCCACTATTCTCAAAATACAGTAATATTCCAGCAGCAATGGTACTACCTGTCTATAGTTCAATAAGCCCTATTTCTCCTGCCATTAGGTTTTTAAATAGTTAAAAGTTCAAATAGTAAAAAAAGCCATTTTAATAATAAAAGCCTTGCTTACCATGATAACAATTTCACTGTCTTTAAAATCTGATGTAAGGTTCTTACTATACATAAACTGTTGCACCTGCATTTTTGGTACCTTGCCTTACCCTGTAAAGGTTATCTAGTGGTGTATTCTGCTCCACTTCTTTTCTTACCTTAACCTCTGATTCAATTTTCTTTTTCTACCCAATTTCTTGCCCATTTTACAAAATCTCTCCATCAGTTTCAGTGATTTATCTTTGCACACACATTTTATGAACTTGTTTCTTTCTGTTCACCAAAACAACAGATCCACTTTCTTACCCATGCTTTTCTCTTCACAGTTAAGTGTGGTGGGATTTTTCCCCCATCTTATTTACTTTTCATTTTTACGTTTTGCCTGTCTAATGCAATGCTACAAAGGAGAGGTGTCATTGCAAATAGCACAGCCAAAGATGAAGACTCCAGATGATAAAAAACCTCATGTCTGTTCATACACGATAAATTGAAGTGAAAGTGGCATTTGCAGTCACTTTACTTTGAAAACATACTGCTTTAGAATATAAACTACTATTATAGTACTATTTTAGTATTCTTTACAGTTTAAAGAAATCAAGTCACACACTATGTTTGTATATTCTTCCAAGATGTAATTTGCTGAATTTTATTTCTTTAATTCAAAAAACTATGTCTTAAATCCTCCACACACATATTAATGCCAGCTGCTCCAGCAATGTCACCTCCTACCAGAAATAAGTATTTATCAGGCTACAATAGTAGAAAACACTTAGTTTATACAGTTAAATCCAAAACCTAGAAATTAAATCTGCTACTGATCTTGTATTTTAAAGGACCATGGTCCTGAAAGGAAATAAAAATATTACAACTACTACACTTTGCACCAAGGAATAAAATCACCCATCTACAGTAATCAACATAAAAATCTCATCCATTCAGCAGCACAGGTCCTGCTAACATGGTGCCCAGATATTTTGCCCTTGTTCTGCTTCTCATAAAGACCACTATTCTGAAATTTAAAACCTCCACCTACTTCCAGTAATTTCTCTAACCATTCCTAGAAGAATCGCTTCACATAATCATCATGAACTTATCAGCTAGCTTTTAACTAAATCCACACAAGCTCAGCTGAACATGAAACACTTCATGCAGCTTCAAAAGCAAGTGCAAACCTCAGGCTCCAAATTATGCACAAAACTAACCCCCACTTGGCTCTGCCACGATCATCATCTCACAAGTTTTGACATTTTGTTTTTTCCTTTAAGAATATTTCTCCTTCAGTCTGGGATAGGAGGACAAAAGACTGTTATTGTTATTTCTATTTTTAAATAGTTAGGAGGTTTACAGGCATTAGGGTGTTCTGCACCATACAAGGAAAAAAAGAATAAAAAGCTGGCCAGCAAGGCACCCTTAGAGAAAGACGCTGGGGAGAAAGCATTATAATTTCATAAATTAACTCCTCCCACAAACACACATCTACACACAAATTCAGCAGAAAGTAATTATTCCTCCAGAAGCTTAACTCCTCAGTACCATTCCAAAGAACTGCTCTGATGTGTGTATAATACATTGCACAGCGTGGTCAGCAGGGAACAGTCAGAAGTAAGGAGTTCCCAGTTTTGACAGTGATCCGCTCGCCAAACACAGGGATAACATTTCTGGCTCTTTCAGGTTTTCACATCCAAGGACGGTAAATGGATACACTAGCCATAATTCTGGTCTCAGTAGAACAAGTTAAAGATATCTCTGGTTTGAGAAGTTCCATTTCAATTATTTAAGTCATATCGATTTTAACTGTGAATTAGCAACCTAACCAGCTTGGGAACGTTCACAAACCCAGTAAATGCTTACTAAGAGTCAGCAAGAACACAGCAGGCAGAATGATGAGCTGTCAGCCTGTGCCTGGAGGAGTTGCTCATCCTTCCTAGAATGGTCATTCTAATACACAAAACACCACTCTCTCCATCTTGGTTGATCTTGCAACTCTGCAAGCAGCAAAAACACGGGGTTTTCCTTATGCAGACAAACGGATGCTAAGCTTCCCAAACTTCAATTCAAAAATTAGTATTTTAAGGTATTAATTTGAAACTATTATTTGTAGCATAAAGTGTAATGTATCTTGGAGCCAAACTATTTTCTCCATGTTTATCTGATTCTCTAGGCAAACAATTCTAATCAATATGAACATAACTGGCATTTTTCCTCAATTTTACAGATTTCAGATAATTATCCCAAGCCATTACACATATTTCCTTTCTTTGACTTCATATATTTTCTTTCAATAGTTCAAAAGTTCTCATTTCTGACACTTCTGCCCTTAACAGTATCTTCTTTTTATCTATTTCCTTATTCAAACCTATATTGCATTGGAATTTGCCCCTTTCCTCTTCCAAGCCACAGCTCTACTGTGCAGATATCTATTTCTCTTTGTCATAGCTGATTCTGCCCCAGCCTCTTCCCCTCACAGAAGTATTCAGTGTTTTCAAAACTCTGTGTACAGTAACTGTGTTAAAATTCATACAGTCTCTCCTGTTTAAAAGATGTCTAAACCAAGATGCCTTTTCTGAAGACACAATAGTAACAAACCAGGGAAGGGCCAAAAGGAGGCTCACAAACAATGCAGGGATATTTGGCTTCTACCTCCCACCAGGCCAGCGATTACAGGTTAATGGATCTGCAAAACTGCCTGTCTAAAAGCATTTCAAAGGCAACCTGTAGCACCTTGACTTTCATAACAGCACTTCTGGAGCTCTCAGTCAGTCTTTGCTAAGTAGATTGGCCAAGGATGCAGAAAGTGACAATATTTCTACAAAAGCCTTCAGCCTTTATTCATTTACATGCACAGCATGTCCAAACATGGCAATTCTAGGCAGAGCCGTTTAAAAAACCGCCACCCTAAAGGGAAGTTCACTTTGGGGGTAAAGGTTCAATCCACAGCAGAGCCTACTCCTGCTGAAACTGAGGGGTTTCACCCTTCCTCCCACCCGATGGTTTTTAGGCTGGTATCTCTCCTACCCCTTAGCCCCTGCACTAGTTTTGAAGCCTCTCTACAAAGCAAGCAAGTCAAAAAGAAAAAACAAACAAATACAAGGGAAAGACACAAACACACAGAGTCAGTGGTAGAAAGCCATTAATCTGCTCAAGCCACATTCTGAAACAGTAACCAGGCAATTGTGTACTCATAATTTGTTCCATGCAACAAAAACAGTCTGAGCTAATTCACTTTATTTTGTGCTGAGGAGAGTCTAACAGCACCTGCAAAGTCACTGGCTACATTTCAGCTATGGAGGCATAAATCTCCAGACAAAAGAGGTAACTTTCAAAAGCACCACTGAACTAGATTCTACAGCAAGAGAACTAATAGACTCATTTCAATAGAAGTCAATAGCCTTGGCGTTTATAAGATCCACAAGAAAGGATATAGTCAGGCTTCAGGAAGAATAAAAGGTCCAAGAAGGTTTAAATGGTATTCTACAGTTAAAAGTTGCTATGCACATCAATGTTTCTAAAAGCACTCTTTTAGTTTGATAAAAAACTAAAGCATTGCTTATGAATAAAAACAGGAGCTAAGATATGTTGGCACAGAGATGTCCAGACAGACCACACAATCAGGTAGTGTCAGAAACTGTTAAATACATAATAATGTTACATATACTGCTGGATACGTAATAATGAACACAAAATTGATTTATCTTCATTTTTTAGCCATAAGAATTACATCTCCTAAGCTGCAGGGTAAAATTCAATTCATTGGTGATAATAAGCAAACATATTTATACTCTCTCACTGTCCTAATATACTTAAGATATTATTTGAGTAAAAAAACAGTAAGTAAGGTTAGAAATCTTCAAATAAACAGAGGAAGGCTGTAGGAAGGGACTGACTTTTGAAATTAAAAAGAAAGAGAGTACTATTCATTTTCTTAGTCTTATAAAGACATTATTTATTGATATGAGTTTAGATTAAATGAGTAAAATGAAAGCATGTCAGCCTTATCCAAAAAACCCACAATTTAATCAAAATATGAAGTCAAAATGATAAATTATTCAAAGTAATTATCAGAGAGAATTTTTAAAAGGAGTGGAGCATATCGAATATCTTATTCTCTCGTGGCCAAATAACAATCAAATTCTAAATAAGTGTCCATACAGTGGTCAGATTTGATATTTGGAAGTGTGCAGTAGCAGAAACAAACCAGTCTGGATGTGACATCCTGACCAGTACAACCTGCACTTAGAACAGATGGAAACAATTGCACATCTGCTGCAATTAGAAGAATTCTCAGATGTGAAGGAAGAATTACATTAATAAAGCAGGTGGAGAAAATAAAGACTAAATTCTGGCAATATAATGTACACAGAATGCTCTAGGTTGGATTGAACCTTTAAATGTCATCTAATTAAATTCCCCTGTATGGAGCAGCAAGATCGTTGACTAGATAAAGTTGCTCTGAGCCCCATGTGCATCACATTTAATTTTAAAAAAAGGTGGGGAAACAAGAAATACTTGTTGTTGTTATCAGCAAAGAGAATGAAAGGAACATTTTTCACCCATACCAGCATCAATGCTCACAGCAATACTGTGATTTTTCAACCATCTTGAAAGCAAATCCATAGTTATACAGTCAAAAAAACTATTTTGAACATGCTGACAGGCAAAGGTGTCTTCAACACAGCATTGTCTGACAAGTGCAGTCCACTTAGAAACACTTTTTAAAACAGCAGGTAGGAGAGAGAGCATTTTATTGCACAAAAAAATACACATTCCTTCAAAAATTTCATAGTGTCCAAACTAGCATTCAAATACTTCAATTTGGATTATTTTCTAATAATCTAGCATATAATTTAAATAATTTATTTTCTTCTCTGCCAGGTAACTACCAGCAGCAGCAAGTAATCCCTCCTCACTTGCCTAACTCATCCAATAAAAATGGATGAAGCAGATATTCAACAGAAAAGGTTCAGAGACTCTGTCTTCAGAAATACAATACAGAAGGAAGCTGAAGTAATACAGTAGGCAGCCATGGCTACATCGCTGGGACCTTTGCTTGCTCTTTTATAAAGTAAAACGCTTCCAGCATTCCCAGTGGTTTGGAGGAATATAATTGCATACTATTACTTAAGACCTATGTGATTACTGTGCCACTGCCTTCTGCATAACCCAGCCTGTAATAAAAGTGATAAGAATAGCATTTATTATTTTTGAAATGCTTTTTGCATTGCATCCACACTGTGGTTTAAAATGTCTGACTAAATTCAAGGCACTTTACATAGAGGTTTTAATTTTTTCTAACAGTACTGAACACCATGAAAACTCCATTCTGTGTGCAGAGATACCGCCTGGAAGTTCCATCTGACCAGGTCACTCAGCACTTGAGCAGAACTCTCAAAGATTGAGGAAGAAAAGTTCAAGTGCATTTCCGTAACCAAGATGTATTTAATGCAAAGAAAAGTCACAGAAGAAAAAGCATAACAAGAAGCCACAGGAATAGAAAGTGACAAGTACAGTTCAGCCTCTGGAGTTACTACAGAATGTAACGGCAGTAAGAACTAGAAAAATCAAACTATCCCATCCCAGCTGCTAAAGGCAAACAAGCCATGTCCCTTTCATAAGTGCATCAATTGCTCTATAAAATCTGACTTCTAACTTCAGGAAAAAATAAATGCATGAACAGAGATTAAAGTTCATCACTTTTTTCTTCCTCAGACCTACAAAACACACTCATAACCTTCCTAGAAAACAAGTTTGATAACATTTTATTTGAGAGTAACTGTAGCCCATCACTTTCAGAATCCAAAAATATTTTCAGTCTGTAATACTAAAAACACTGTCAAATGCAGACATGTTTTCAGTTTTTTGGAAATTCCCTGCTCCTCAGACCTCTACACTCAACCCTCTTCACTAATCTCCTCTACATCAAGGAGTGTCTCCATTTTTCAGTGAGACTAGAAATCCCCTCCTCCCTTCAAAAAACCAGTGCAAGGCTACCCCTACCCCAAAACCCAATGTTTCAGGACTTCAGAGACATGTCAGCACATCAGATCCAAAACTACAAGTCACTCATTTCAAGGATCTATTCCAAGTAGTACAAGAAAGTTTTATACTATGAACATTTATGAAGAGGAAGCAGGAGAGAAAATTCCCATCAAGAGTTTGTCCCAAAAGTTTCAGAAATCTGGCCTTAACCCAAGCATCTCTTCTGCTTATATATCTGTTATGTAATGTAACAAATGAAAAAAACCATGGATTTTTGGAAATACATCAACACAACACTTTCAAGGCAGTTCCCATTAAACAGTTACAACGAACTGTTACAAACAAAACCTTAAAGCAACTATAGATTAACACAGTGTTCTTCTAAAAACGGACAATGATAAAAGGGCTGCTGCTGTCACAAGATTAAGACATGGGTTGACCTACACTGCTGTTTACATCAAACAAAAAGAGAAAGAAAACAAAATTCTACATTCGATTTCGTATTGGATGTTTTCCATGTAAACTCTGACAAAAGCACAACAATGCTTGAAGATAAAGATTACTTTTTTCCCTAGAAAAATCAGTAGAACAAGCAAGCATGTAACAAGCAGGTGCTACCTATCCATACGACACACAGCTCATGCCTATACAGCACATACTTACACAATACACAAATACTAACATGCAATCACTGCCAATCAAACTTTTTTCTTCCCAGTATATAATCTCCTCAGTACACAAGTTTTCCAACATTCTAGTTCAATATTAGGTCAAACTAAAGAAGCTCAATTTCTGGATTTCCAAACTATTCATCTTGTATTGCAGCATGTCTGCTAGATTTCAACTTTAAATGAGGAAAAAGAAATGAGATAAAAAATGCCTTGCTTGGGATGACAAGCTGAAAATCATTCTAACCATATACAGTTCCCCTACCATGCCTATCCCTTTCACATCTGCTACTGAGTCAGCTAATGGTTAGTATGGTAATTCATGCTATCAATTCATTACAGTTTCATTCATCAAGCTTCCTTCACTTTTTTTTATTGATATAACGATATAGGTGCTCACACAGACCAATGTGAAATCCACTCAGCAGCAGCCATCAAGTAACAAAGTTAACAACAACACATGACACCTACCACACATTTGAGGCACTAACTCTAGGACAGACTCAATAAGCAGACAGTGCAAGTGTCTCCACATACAGGAAGGCACAAATGCCCCCATGTAGCTGAGAATTTAGATTCATGTTATCACATGTCTGCATGCAGGTATAGCACCTGCTGTTTTGTGGGACAAGAACAAGTGACTACACGTCTCGTGCTCTGCTGCCACAACACAGCTATCTCCAGCAGGCAAATGGGGACACAAGGGCATGTGGAGGCCGTACACTGAAGACCTTAGCAATACACTAATACATTCCTCTAATGTGGGTTTGCACCATTCTACCTAGTGACACCACGTAAAGAAGGTATTAGGTTCCATCACCTAATAAACAGCGAGAGGAAAACTGACATGACCCTTTGAGGTGGGTCTGCCTCCTAGGTGAGAAATAAGTGTGCCTTTTTCAAGTTGGAAGAAAGGTGTGAGAGCAAGTTAACACAAACTGAATACTTGTCCCCTTACCACTCCTGCCTGCAGAGTTGTCAGGCCTGTCCCCTCGGCAGATTTATGTAATGATGGTGTCCCCCACCGTAGAATGCATAGAGTGCCTGTGAAGACAGGGATTTCTCTCTACAGGGATTTGCCCTGGAAGATAGCGTTGCATAGTGCTGGCACTTGTGGCTATATGACTGTAAGGACACTAAGGGGGGATGTCACCCCAGCACTGAACAAGTGGCATTTGTGAGAAGGTGGCATGCTCCCTGGGGCAGCTGCACAGCAAAGTCTTCCTATGGACATGCCTCCATCTATGGTATGCAAATAGATGACAGGTTCAGAAGTACATGAGTATCTCAATGCGGTTACACATGGACTTGCATGCGGTCCGTGCCAGGTGGGTTCACCCACGAGCAACAGGACAGAAGGAGCAGGTATCCACCCTGGCACTGAGTGCACATTCCTCCCGCGGCTGAATCAAAGGTGGGCTGGTTGCCACAGCAAAGCTCAGCAGTCGGGGAAGAGTGGCACAGAGACGCACATTCCCCAGAGGGAGAAGAGGACAGGTGCGAGCAAGAATTCCCCACACATTCCCCCAGTGTGCCACGGGAGAGGCAGCTCTGTCTCACCAAACGCCGAGCGGGGGGATGGAGGGGAGCGTGCACAGATCCAGCCATATGGAAGCAAACACCTACCTCATACACCAAGGCGGGGGGAATAAAGAAAGCACGGGGTCCACGGAGAGATGGGGGTGGGCTCGGCTTCCGTGTGTGGACGGGCGACGGGGGAAGGCGAACGAAAGGGTGGGGAGTGGGCGTTCGCCTCACAGGGAGCCTGGGGGGCACCAGAGTGCCTGAGGAGGCTCCCTGGCGATTCGACAAACCCACCTTCCCCGCTCGCCGGCCGCCCCCTCCCTGCGCGCCCCCGGCCGCTTGCCCGGGCTCACCTGCCCGCACCGTGTCGGAGAGGTCGTGGCTTAGGGCGGCGGCGCTGCGCGGGAACTCCTTCAGCTTCCTACCGCTCAGGTTGAGCCCCCCGGAGTGAGCCGCCTCCTCCAGCGCCCGCTCCAGACCGCGGTTCAGCGGCGCCTGCAGACCCAGCGCCCCGCTGCCGCTGCCGCCGCCGCCGCCCACCCCGGCCGCTGCCGCCAGAGCAGTAGAGGGGAAGGGCTGCGACTCGCCTCCCAGCGTCGCCATCTTTCCCTCGCCGCTGGGGGTACCCGAGAGGGCCGCCGGACCTGCCTCCCTCCCTCCCTTCTCCTCGCCCTCCTTCCTCCTCCTCCTCCTCCCGCTCGCGGCGGCGGCGCGGGCAGGGGGCGGAGGCGCGAGGCTCGGGCGAGGCGCACCCACTGCGCATGCTCCGCCCCTCCCGGCACCGCTCCCCGCCGCGGCGCCACCTAGCGGCGGCGCGGCGCTCCCGGCGCTGGAAGTGCCAGTGGGAAGGCGGAGAGGGGGCGGCTCTCCATTGTTTCCTTGCCACAGCATTCCTTGTAAAGCCAGCTCGCGACTCGCCGCCTGCTTGGGCCATTTCTGCCGGCACTCGGCGGAGCTGTCCCGCAGCAGGGCCCAGGGGCTGCATGGGTGGCGATGGGCGGCAGGGCGGTGTGAGCCTGCAGGTGTGCCGGCAGCAGCGTGTGCGGGCTCGGCTTTCCTCATTGGGAAGTTAAAAGCTGCAGCGGCTGTTCCACCGAGCGAGGCCTTGGGGAGCATCTGCCCTGCAGAAGGGCTTTCTGTGCCGTGCTGCTCCCGCAGGGGCCGGTTCACACCTGGCTGTGGCTCCTATGCACAGCCTGTTCCAGACAGACCCCCGAAGGATTTGTAGTGGCAAATCAAGCATAGGATCCCCCATCCGTTCAGTTTCCGGTGGGATGACCTTTCCGAGCGGGTGAGGGTGCTGGGTTGGTTTATTTCCCCCTTCTTCTCTGCGGCTTGGCAAAGCTGAGCCCAGGAGATGGAGAGGAGCAAGGTCGGGTGTTCTCGTAGGGGTTACAGGGTTCAAAGATAAAACAGGGATTATACATCATCACCCCTAACCTGTGCTTTACAGACCATTACATTTCACTCACTTATCCTGAGCGGTCATCAATGGTTAACATTAAACCAAAGCCTTCCCAGCTCCAGGAAGTTCAACTGCTGAGTGCTACAGGGACAAGGAAGATCTAACTGGCACAAGGAAATAACCCCAAGTTTATGAAGAACAGGAGGCACCACAGCGAGTTTAGCAGTCACAACCAGAAACAGCACTGGGTGAAAAAGGTGTATTAGAGGTGGACCTTTTCACTTAAAAATACCATAGCATCCATTAAAAACTTGGTCTATATCATTATGATATGTTCTCAGTATCAGCATTTTTCATTTATGTTTTATATGCATTGTATCATTGCAAAAGTGTCAGCAAGCAGCATAGAAGTGTTTTTAAAGAGATGCCTTACTACTGCCAGTTCTGCATGTTTGATGCAGAGATGTTAGGTTTTGGCATGGCTAAGTCAGTGTACTACCAGTTCAAGAAAATTTTGGATGCACCAGAGAGTAAATCTGGAGAAAATTCCTTGGAACAGGCCCTAGCCGAAGTTAACCAACAGTTACCACAACATTTGTGCCCAGATATCACATTGCTTTTGACAAAGCTTGTTGGTGGGTTATGAAGATCGTATTACCCACAAATTTCCACTAGTCACAGCATGTTTTGGTTTTGTTAAAATGCTTAATTCCAGTTTGCATGCAATCTTTCCATTGCTGCTGGAAAGTATAAAGAAATAGATAAATAGCTACATCTTCTCAGCAATTTAAAGAAAAGTGTTGATAAACAGCAATAAAAACATTCAATTCAAGTTGAATGAACTGTGAATAAGAACTAACTGCTAGGCTCCCCCTATATTTTAAATGAAATTTCTTAAATGCAAGTTTAATGAACTAAGTACTATATTCTTATACACTTAAATAAATCTGAAATACTATAGGTTTTATAACTCAGAAACTTACTTTGCATGGGAGATTTCCTGTACATTAAATTACCCAACATCATGGCATTTTATTTGGAAATTTTAAATATAGAACTAAGCATTCAGGCAACATAGACAAAAAAATTCCTCTTCCAGCATCAGGTCTTTACAGTCAGGAATCAGGCTGTCTTCTGGTGAGGCTTATGAAGTTTTTACCAGTGGAACACCATGTCCCTTCCTCCCCCACTTCTGTAGTTAGGCAAAATTATTTCTAAGGTTGATTTGTATTTAAAAAATAAAAAAAAAGTTTTTTTCTTTTCATTGACTTCACACCATAACACTAACCCTGGGAATTGATTCACAGCATGTTGCTGAAGGGAGATTAGCAGTGATACCTTTCTCAGCTTTATCTGAAGGGCAGCTCCTTTGCAGGAGATACCCAAAGCCCACAGTAGCCTCCAGGTTACCCTGCTTGCAAGCAGACACTGTGTGCCCACCCTGGCTGCCCCGCTGGGCTCACATGAAGGGCCTGTGGCTGGCAAAGACAGACAAGTCAGGCACAGCCTTCCCTCTTAAGTCATGCAACATCAGGACAGCTAGGATTACAGAAAGGCTGGGGCTATGCAGGCACTTGGCCTAGCAGGGGTTAAAGATGTAGGTTTTACTTTATAGTAGTGCAAGGGCACACCAATAATCAGAGATCAAGACTGATTTAAACTGCTTTTGGATCTGAGCAGCTGAGATGCAATGCAAGCATGACCTGTGCTTATCAGACACCGAGTTGAAACTTCTAGAAGTAACACTATGAAAACGGTCCATGTTACCAAGACTGTGGAAAGCAAAAAAAAGCCTGCATAGTACTGAGGCTGTACATTGCCTTCACTTTCTCTCCTCTCTGCCTGAGCACTGTGCCAGATCTAACTCTGTTCCTATAGATACAAAGGATTAGAAACTGGAAGCACTACAGAAAACAACAAGATCAATCACACCAGCACTAGTTTCCCATCTATGCAGATGCATTTGGAAGGTCACTCTCCATGTATTGACTTTGGTCAGATCACTAAGTGGGCACATCCTGGCACAGCAACTAAATTAAGCTAGTGGCAAGCTGTCACTGCAAGCAGCCCTTCCATTCCTTGCCTCCACCAGTTCCTATGTGACAGTATTTGCATCTGTTTGATTCTTCAGTAAGACCTAGAACAGCTTAAAAGGAGCTGCTAGGAGCAGGTCTAGGAGGAAAACAGTGGATACTCTTAAGCAAGCTGATATGAGTGTAGCAGAGGAGAGAAGAATGCAGAAGGAAGTCTTATGGATGGTATCAGAAGAGAGGTGACCGTTCTGACAGTTGGGTCACGCATAATGGTTGTGACAAGAAAACTCACATCAGAGGTGCACAGAAAGTACCACAGCTAAGGGAGACATGAGCCCTAGAGTTTTGGAGTGAATTTCTATTACTCTAAATTGGCAGAAAAAAAGCAAATGGCAAGGCCTATGTGGCTTGTGAAGATCAGAATTGGGTGGGGACTGAGGTGCAGGGAGCTGGCCCCTCACAAAATAGCATGAGACCTCAGTGTTAAACCTGTCCTTCATTAGATATGGAACTTTCACAGCATGGAGCAGGTGAGCCTCATTTTTCTTCAGCATGAAGACTTTCACCTCATGCTCCATGTACTCTAAGATAATGCTGAAGAAGGAATTGTGAAGAAGCAAGTAGCTCAGACACAGTCGGTACACCAATGCTTTCTTCATGTGAATATCACAGGTGGACAAGCTGTCCGGTCTGGAGACGGAAACAACACACACATTAAGTAAAACATCAAACAGAAAGTGTATGCCACTCAACCTGCAAAGCTGCCTCTGTTTGGTGCCACACAAAACAGAAGCTACAACTCAGGACACATTATACATCCTTGGTAGCTTGACGAAGAGCACCAGGACAAAGAAAATTACTAGAGGAATCTCAAGAGAAAAAGTACACAGACTGAACCATCAGGTGGCACAGAATGAAAGATGCTCCTTTCAATTAGAGCACAGACTCCCTACCCTGCTCACAGCATTCCTGGGATGAGCAGTTCATAGCAGACACACCAGAAGAATTAGTAGCCTACACAGAGCAGACACAAGGAGAATGAGTAGCCTACGCAGAACAGACAATGCGTTGCAGCTTCCTTGCAGCAAAGCTGGTGAAAGGAGTTTGAAAGGCAAGGAAGCGGTATCAGGAAATAGCTCAGAAAAATCCATCTATAGAACACCTACCTCTCAGAATACTCAGGAAAGAAGAAAAAAAAACAACGGTGAGGGGAAGAAGAGAACAGTTAATTGATAGGAGACAAGAGATCAAGAGCAGTGTATATATAAAGCAGGAGCTCAGAAAGTAGATAAGCAGGATAGTCACTGCTCAGAAGACAAACAAGATTCATCCTTACATAGACTCAAGCAAGCTCACTATATAAGGGAACAGAATTATTTCATTGCTACAGAAAAATCAGCACTTCTTGTTGCCTGCCACTGATTGTGACAAGCATTAGGAGCTCGAGAAAGCATCTCCCTTGCTGTGTCCTGTGTCCTGAGACCTAGCAGGTGGGCAGGCTCAAAACACACCCTGAGTAATGGTTGGTGGGACTCAATTGCCACAGGATGGATCTCAATACCACCACGTACACTGGGCAAATCGGCAAGGTTCACTGCCACTGTCATGGTAGTGATGCTCTGTACAGACACTGATGCAAGAGGACAGAAGCTGTAAGAGATCATGACCACAAGCTCAGTTCTTAGCTAACAGGTCATGAAAATAGACCTAAATGCAAACTAAAACCAAAATGAAACTTAGTATCACTGAAACCCTGGAAATGACTAAAGAGTTAAAGGCAATGCATTTACATGCCCATACTTGAAATACAAATTTAGCTCACATTATTAGTTGTAAACTTGCAGAGTTTCTTTCAAGTTTTTCCGACAGCCTTGAAATATGCAATGTGATGGAGCAATAACTATAGCCATTCTTACTGTATCAACTGCAGCAGCGGTTCAGAGGATTGTAAATGTGATGGGAGCCTTGCTCTTGAAAAACGAAGACCTGATAGGTGTTTGAACTATGGAGAGCAAAACAAAGACATACTTAAGCTGGGAAAGGATTGTCTTCCAGGAGTTTGCCTTTATGAAAATTTGAAACAGCATCTGGTAGGGGAAGAAGCCTTCAGAGTAAGATATAACCTGTCTTCTAACAAAAATCCAGAAGGCAATTGGTTATTGTCAATAGCAATGAGACAACATCCATGGAGACACATTGCTGGCAGCCTCACAATGCCTCCAGTGTATGCTGTTGAAATAAAACAGTTTATATGTCTTTTACAAAAAAACTACGCAAACCTGATTTCCTACCCACGTCAGACTATTAGCACAGACACAGGAAACGAAAATAGAAATAGCAAGTCCTCAGTCTATTACAAAATTCAGAAAACCCAAGGAGATAGAAGACATCAACCAGCCAGCTGAATTCAGGTTTCTAAGTGGAGCACTCAAGGCAAAGACTTTGTGAGACCTGTGTTAATGATTATGAGAAAGACAGCAGGTAGAATGCTTCATATTCCTTTAAAAAACAGCAAAAACACTGGGACCAAAGAGAACTACTGCCTGGTAAATAATTGGTATGTAGAAGGGGAAAGTGAAGGCCTAAAGGCCAAAAGCAGCAATGGAAATGAAAGAACAGCTCAACCCTACATGCAAGTCCAAACATATGCCCTGTAAACCACACAGAACATCTCTCTGGTGTAAAGAAGTTTTTGAGATACCTGGGAACTCAGTAAGAGCTGTGAACCAACACAAACTTGGTGGTTGCAAACCACTCAGCTGACTTAAGTCAGGTAAGTGATTTCAGTTGACCAGCACTGTGTTTAGGCCTCGTCCTCACTCCTTCCAGCCATTTTGCCAATACCAGTGAAGAGGCAGCAATAAATTTGGAGGGGAAATTGCAAAGAGGGCACCTGCCACTGAGAAAAAATACACCATGTGTGCAGTTCTTGAATGGAGAATTGTACCCAAAAACATGTTAGTAGCCAGATACGCTTTGATAATGTGCAAAAATGTGGATCCATTGTGACCACCAGCACCTCTCTGTCCAGAAAGTGTTCTACCCCTAAGAGGTATCTTTGTTTTCCAAATATGTGTCCACTGAAACAAGAATTATTTGCAATTAACAGCACCATCAGAATAAGACTTTTACTAGCAAAGAGTAACCTCTTCCTTGGTTGTCCTTATAGCCCCCAAACATCAATAAGGATGGCAAGATGCAATATTTTATGAAGAGTAAGTCATGTACTCTCAGGTTTAGTCACTTGGTTTTAATCACCTTCCATGGAAGTGAAACTATGTGTTTTATAGACAGATTTTGGCCCATATGGGAATGTTGCCTTGCTACATGGCCATGAAAAGTGCTTCAAGAACTGTGGCTGCATGGCTACAGAGAAAATGCATGTCTTGGAGCACCCTTGATTCTTTTCTATATCATATATGATGCCATAGCAGCTGATGCATGTCTTGCAGGTGATCAAAAATAAATTAAATCCGCATTTGCTATGCTGCAAGTGGAACACGTCTTGAAAATCACTGGCAAAGAATCAAGATCAAAGTTTACCATTTAATTGCAATTTATGTCCTCATCCCTTCCATAAAGATCAAGGCATTCAGCAATTCATATTAAACTTCCCAAAACCAATAATTTTGCATAACTTGCAAGAAATATATAATTTTCTGGTTTCTTTGACAGAAAAGCATCAAGTTATCCTGTTTCATCATAACCCTCTAACACATCTAAAATAACTGTAATAACTCTTTACCAAGTAAGTTTGTAAGCAATATTTTAGGGGCATTCTATTCACAGTTAGTTACAAACACACCACTCGGTTTAGCGCAGTCTTAATTTCTTCCAGCACATAACAAAGCCTACAGCCTGTAGTCACTTGACATTAGCTCCCAGTTTGTGAGCTGGATCAATGGAGCCCAGCATGGGCTGAGCTGGGGTGCATTGGAAATGTGGAGGCAGGGACCTGAGGAGGTGAGATGGCTCTTCTAGGTGTGGCTTAGCTGCTACACCTGCAGCAGGGAGCACTTTCCTGAATTGCATCAAAAGCTTGCAGCCTCTGTGAGGTGAGCAGAATCCTCACACCACAGACCCTTGGTGTCTTCTAGTGAAGTCTGGATCTTGCAGTCACAGTATGGGGATGTGAACATTCCACCACTCCCAAGTCTTGTGTGCTAGGTACGAGTGGGTGACCAGACATGGCAGGAACTGCGTGGGAACCACAGGCAGAACCAGTGCTCAGATGAACCATGCTAGAGAGGTAGCACGCCTCACTGCAGCCTCCCTCAAAATTCCATGTAACTTGTCCCTTGTCCCTGTCACTTTTTAAATCACACCATTTGCCGAAGTCTTTGCAAAGATGACACTAAGTGACAGATTGCTGTTTAGGGCAAGTTCCTCTTATTTTTATTTAAAAAGTGCAAGAAGACAATTACTGGTCAGAATTCTTTGCATTATAAGAATCAAATCATATTTCATATATACAGGCCTGTATGTTTGGTGACTGAGTGCATACCATGAAATAAGAGGCATATTATCAAGGATCTCGATGGAAATAATAGATTCCTCTTGGGAAGAAATAGTGTGCAGTGTTCCTAGTAAGACTGTCTGCAAAAGTGCTCAAAAATGGTTCACGTGGGATAAGTCCTGGTTCTTGCAGTGCTGGGCAGACAACACCCCTCCCTTTACCTCCTCCTTTTTCCAGATATGTGGCGGCTGCTGCCTGGGGGTTGGTCAGACCCTGGCTTCCACCCGACTTCCCGGATGGAGAGGTCCCACAAGGAACAGCCTGTCCCAGAGTCTAGGCAGTCTCAGCCACAAAGGTACCAATATGCATGCAAGGCCTGCGTTTCAGGCGATCAGCTCTTATAGCGATTTCAGCTCTAAGTGATTTCAGCTTAGCTTGCAAGGTACCTCGGCCAACGCTGGGAAGAGAGACCGGGAAGTGCTGTGTAGAGATTCCACAGAGTTCTTTATTGCCTTCTTCTGCGAAGGGTTCCAGTGGCAGCGGCAATCTGCTGAACTGGGTGAAAGCAGGGGTTTTTATAGGGAATGCATGGCTTGGCAGAAGGACCAATGGTTTGGGGCTGAGGAAATATGACCAATAGTTTTACAAGGAGATAAAGCGGGGGTCTGAAGCGGGGAGAAGGGTTTCTTAGCCTACTCACCATGACTAGGCAATTCTTATCTAGGGCATAGCTCTCCAGGGAAGCCTTGCAGGGGGCCCTGCTTCCTCCACACAGATACACACTGTCACACTGGGCAACGCACAGCCAGCAAAATAACTTTCCTTCTCACTGGCACGTAGAGTTACAGCCTGCTCTTGGATATGGAGAAATAAAGGCAACCCTGTTAGCTGGAGACTTTCATATCCTGCATGTAGTGAAAGCCAAGAAAGTGCCCAGGTATGGGTGGTGGTCTGTCCACTTTCTCCCAAATGTTTGTCTCTTAGGAGATGCTAGAAGATCCTTGCATGCTGCAGAATCTGTCTCTAAGGGACATCCCTACATTCTCAGTGTGCACCCATTTAAGGACAACTACATGAATGTCCTTTTCTGTTCTCTCCAGCTTTGTTTGAGCCATCTCCTTTGTCTTCAAGTGCCTTCAAGTGCTTTCTTAATGTCTCACACTATTTTTAACAATAGGAGCTGAACATTGAAACAGCAAAGCTAAGTGAAATGCATGTAGAGAGTAGGGGAAGGAAAAGCAATTCTTCACCCATCCCCCCATCTGTGCAATCTGTACATCTCTGTTAATATGTAAAACACAGAGCAGCCTGTACAACCTACATTACATGTAGCAGTTAAAGTAGGGATGTTTTTTCCATGTGTTGCCTATGGCACTGAAAACACTGCTGTTACTACAACACTCAAGCAGCAATAATACAGATTATTCATCTTTAGTGATTCTAACAAATTAATGAGAAATAGCAGACCCTGAAAAAAAGCCTTTCAGGGATCTTGCTGCCTTTCCCTGAACTCATTTGGGCATATATTTGGGCAAGGGTATACTTTTATCGGATTCATGAGAGCCTAGACAGCTGTTTAGAAGGAATGAAAGTAGCTAACAAAGTGAAACAAATGTTCTTAGTACTTTGAAGAAAATAAAAGTAAGAAGGAAAGTGCTAATCAGGGAAAGCATCCATTCAAGTATTTCCATGACAGGTAGGGGATAGAGATTATTTTTACAGAAAAAGAATGGAACTAGGAACTAGATGTTGAGACCAGTACTTTACTGGTTGGTTGGTGGTTTTTTTTGGTTGTCTGTTTTTTTCACAAAAAAATTCTGAATTTTCCATCCTTGCAAAAAAAAGCAATTGATTTTTCCAAGATATAAAGCTAGGAAATTATTAGGATGATTGCTACTATAATGCTTCAATATTGTAGAAGCTTCTACAATGCTACTATAATATATTGTGCTCTGATGAGATACCATTCTCTGTAATTATAGGCCACAAAAAAGAGGCATGCTTCATAAACAATTTCAAAGGTTTTATAAATTGCCTTTCTTTTTGTATATGCAACGCAGTTCAAGTTCACACAAACCAGCAGCAAGCTCCTCACATCTTTCAGCTATTGTCACTTGTTCTTCAGGCCAGCGAGTCCTTCTGCAGCTGAATCTCTTACAGGACAAGTCACGGGGCTCCACATCTCTCTCAGCAAGCATTGCCCACCAGCACTGCAGCATGGGGAGCTTTTGGTCCAGTCCTTCAGTGAGTTTGGCTGGTTCACAGCAAACTTCTAAATGCCTGAAGGACCCTCTCAAACTGCCTTTCTGTGGATGTTTATGCCAAGTGTGCCTAATTTTGGACACTGCAGTTTGTTAAAACTAGGATTTGAGATACTCCCATTCACATGAAACTCGTAAAAAGCCTTCCTCGAGCTCTGTTGGAGGTACATACCCTAGGCCCTTATTCACAGCAACACTGCATCTTTCATTCACAGACAGCATCTCCAAATTACCTGAGTTTTGTCAGGTCATGGATATTTAACCAGAGAAGTGAAGAAGATTGATTTCAAGACAAGCATATATTTAAAGCCTAATTACCATGTGCACCTCATATTTGCAACATATCTGCAATAAAACCTCTGAAAATTGACCAGCGCTCATATTTATAACAGAACACCACCCACTATTAAGTCAAAAGCCTTAATAAATCTAAATATATTACAGTACTTTTATCAACTAACTATATAAATTCCTCAAGCATGAAATCAGGCTTGCTTTACAATAACTCATTTTCACTAAACCATATTGACGGCAATAATTATATTTGTATATGTCAGTTCCTTTGAAGCCCCATGTCATTTTTCTGTCATTTTGCCTACAACTGATGTAAGCTAACAAGCCTATAATTAGTGGCTTGTCACACCCTCTGAGTTCTGGCACAGACTCGGTATTTTCCCAGTCTTCTGGAATTTTCTGATTCCAAGGTGTTTTTTGAACATCTTTAACTGCTGATGTGTTGTAAGTCATGTGTCATTCTGCCAGAATACAAGCACACCCTGCTGTATTCTGAAGAGTATTTTTCTGAAATATTTCTGCCTGTTCTTCATCACTGAGATTTTTTTCTGCATTTTCTAGTGATGGGCCTAAACCATTATCATTGTTCCTAGTAATTGAATGATTTCATATTATCCTTGGCTGTCATTTGCAGATTTTTATTTACTTATTTTCAGCACATGATGACTTCTTACTTCTTTGGATTGTTCTTTTTTTCACTATAGAAGTTGTCTTTTCAACAACTGATTTTCTTCTGCCACTGAATCATAAATGAGGTTTAGTCCTTCATTGACAAAGAGGAAAATGTGACACTTTTCTAACTAAATAAACATCTCTAAAATAAATTTCCGTATTTATTTTTATTTTTCTATTTCTATTTCATTTCCCATACATTTTTTTTCTAATTTATCCTGCGTCAGGAATGTAATTTTCAGGATAACCAGTACACATACACCACTGGTGACATGTGTGCAGCTCTTGCCCATATTAAACATAGATCATGGTCAGTGACCCTGAGGCAACCAAAGCTTTCCATGGTAGCCATTAATTCTATTTTATGAACAGAGACTGTAATGCAAATCCTGAGCCAACAGCTAAATTAAAGTTATAGAGATTCTATGAATTCCAGGAGTTCCTGCCTTTTGAATATCTGTTTTTTACAACAATATCTGGTTTTACAACAAACCTGCATGTTCTTCTAAAATAATGCTATGGGGAGAAGGTAGGAATGCAGAGAATTTTTTTGCCTATTCTTCCTTTTTTTAAAACACCTTAAAAATACTGATTCCTCGCCCCCTGATTTTGCCTTCAGTGGAATGGTCAGTACCAGGGCTGGAGCTGACTGGCTCAGCAAGTGCCAGAGGACTGTAGGATATTTCAAAGTGTTTTTGCAGATGATTGTCTTCTCATTGGCCCTATCCTTGAGAGAACAGGCAAGGGTCAAATCTGTCTGTGGATTAATCAAAGTCTATGGCCTCCTCATGGTTTTCCCTTCAGCTTTGCAGAGATCCTGTATAAGCAGCCACGTTTTCCTCCCAGTGCTTCTCAAATTTGACCTCTCCTGCTCCCAGCCTGTCCAAACTCAACTTTTCCCATTCCTGCTTCTCATTCCCAGTTCCAGCCTCCTACATTTTCTCACCCAGCCCAAATCTATCCTCATTATCCCATTCTGCCCTTTCTCTATCCTTGTCCAAAATTGCTCACGTGTGTGCAAGCTCTAGCTCTGATTTTTCCTATATTTAAACCAAACTTATCTCTCCTTACTACCACCTGCCAGAAAAAAAAGGAACATTAAGAGGCCAGGAAAAACAGAACCCAAGGCCGTGACAGCCCAGAGCTGCAATTACACAGTCCAGAAGGAATGGTGTCCAGCTCAGACAGACTTTTCAAGGTATTTAGCACACAGCTGCAGCAGAGATTTACAAAGCATAGTAGCTGCATTTTTTCTACCCTAAAAGGTCTACAACTTGGCCATATTTGAGTTCATTTTTCTGGAGATACAAAGTATACAAAACTCATCTACAGTTAGTTTCTTGTCCCTCCTATAAGCATAGGGACCAACTGGAGTTTCCAAATGAAAGACAGAAATTAACACCATAAAATAACACATATTTTCTAGCCACGTTCTTGGAAGGGACTGAACTGTTTTATTTATGCACTTAAATTTCAGCTAAATGAGCAGATGCCCAGCAGGGAAACTTTTATTCCCTATTGTTACCATTTGGCAAAGTTATAAGCATAGGGAACAGGAGTTCATCATGGAAAGCATTGGACAAACAATAGATGCTGACACTATTAATACAAATATTTTTATTTTTAGATTTCCTATAAAATCTTCATTAAATATGCAAAGAATTTGATATACTATTCTTCACTACAATTACATGAACATCTGACTGAAACCTCTGGCAATCAATGAGAACTAATAGCATCAAGAAAGTGCAAACCAATTGCTGAAATGGATACAATTTGAGGAGATTTTGGAGGCAGCTTTATAATAACAATGTGTTATGAAATTAGATCTACTGGTTAAAAACACTGTAGGGGTGGAGGAACTGGGCGGGGGAAAGAGCAAAATTGTACCAGAAAGCTAAGGAAGTAAAGCCTCAACATCTATTAGTTGAGTTTATGTGTCCCTCCCCACTACAGTAACCAAGAATTTATTTTAACTGCATATAAGAAAACAAATAACAATGAGAATACTATAAAGTTATGAACAAAGGATTAAGCAGGGAATAGAAGATAAGAGAGACTTGAAGAAATTGTCAGTTTGGGACAGTGCATTGTACCCTAAGATTTATATTAATTACACAAGTGGACAGACAGCAGTGAGAAGAGAAGGGATGGAAAAGTCCCTTTTCTGTGGTCCAGTAATCACTAAGTAATAAGAGCATTAAGACAGCACATATGCACTGATACAGTTCTCTTGTGTGCTCAAGGGCATCAGAGCTGGGATCCTTCAGCCAGCTGAGAATTGCACCAAGCATGGCCAAGTGCAGCCTTCACCACATGTTGTGCAGACTTAGGTTACTCTTGTCCTCATTTTGGTTACTGTATTTATCTTAGAAATTGAGCTACCTTTTGCCATTTGCCTCACATCATAATATATGAGTTCTTCATAGCAACAGAGTGAGCTTGGACAGTCTTATTTAATAGACAGGAATCTGGAAGAGCAAGACCAAGATATTGCAGTAGGAGGCCTTAAGCAGGAATTGGGCAATAATTTCTGTTTTTTGCTCCCTCTGACATGAAATTACTTGCCCAAAGACACAGAATAAGTGGCAGAATCCAAGTTTAGAATGTCCTACCCTAGGGTTGTAGTGACCATCTTCCCTTAAAGCATAGGCAGTTAGTGGCATCCTGACACTGCATTTCCTCATTGAATGACAGTGTTTGAGACTGTTCAGATCCAGGAATATTTGGGAAGAAACCTCTCCTCAGAGTCTTGATTCATCAAAACCAAAATCTTTTCCATGGAAAAGAAAAGAGCATGGCAAGAAAATTTGCAGTTCAGACCCACCCAAGGATCAAAGTCATTTGGCCTAAGGTGGCTGCTGCTGTAGCCTGGTGATTGCAGGCACCTCAGCTGTTTTTGTCACTTCAGCACTTCTATTCAAGGTCAGTTCAGAGCATCTTCATTGCACTTAGGGCTCTGAATGCAGCATAGATATATGCTCTAAAAGTGGGTCATAGCTTTCAAGATGATGAAAGCTAAATCATACAGCAATTATGCTCAGGATCTAATCTGTTGCACTAAGACTCTCAGTGCACTTTGACTCTTAAAATAAGAACCTTTAAGTAGAGTATGCAATACTAGTTCAAAGCAATTGTGCTTTACCTAGTCCCAGTGTGATTACTTTTAGGTAAAACTTTAGAAAACCATTCAATCTGCAGCTCTTAGCAAAGGCCAAGTGTCTAGTTTGAAAAATAATAATAATAACAGGGGACAAGTCTGTGGTGATACTCAGTTTTGCTGAACATGTCTCTGTAGATCAGACCCCTGCAGAGCTGCTGCTTACCTGGATTGCAAGACAAGCCCAAGTGTTAGGTGCTGCTCATCCACTACCTGGCTACCCCAGTGATACAAAGATGTGAGAGCCCACAATATCCCTCCCTGCAATGACAACTCCTTTCTCACTGCAATTCCACTTTCAGAACTCCTGTGCCAGCAGTGCACATCTGTGAGCTTCTGCAGAAAATGAGAGGTGGGCTTTTAACACAACAGAACTTCAGGGCACACAGTTTATAACATACAAGAGGGAGACATTTAGTGACACCAGTTTAGCTCTGAGTCATTACTGCCAAAACACATGGAAAAAAATGTTTAACTCTTCTATTTCCATAATATATAATTCCACTGTCTGGGCCTTTGAACAGTAATGTAGGTTATGAATAAGATAAATTCAAAACAATAGAAATATGAACCTGGGTACTGATAATCTTTGTTAGTTTTTAACTAACAAAGGAACAACAGCATATAATTCTTCAATGAAAATGACTCAGAGCTGCTTGTTTCCAACAAGGCACCTTACATGATATAATAGAAACAGATGTTCCAACATTCAGTACCTTGCAAAAGCTGAGTTATGTTCATGCTTCGATATAGCTGAATGCATTAGAATTTGAAAACTATGGCAGAAATTTGTCAATTTAAAAGCAGTCATCTTCTATCATCCTTTGAATGCTTGGATACATATATATATATGTTTAATTAATGTTGTTATTGCAAAATTATAAGATGTGACTGATTGAGCTCATCTTTACACATTTCCACTGATAAAAATTTCCTTAAAATAAAAAGTGTCAGATGCTTTGAGAAAAATATCCAATTTTTGTTTGCCTCCAATGGTACTGTGGGTTAGCACAAGCAAGAAATATACAGAAGAAATAATGTTCATGCTGCTGTTGGCCAGCAATATTGCTTCCAGCTTTGAGACTAGAACATTATTTCCATATTCCTCTCTAGACAAAAGACAATTGTGGTTCAATAACCCTCACTAATAAAGAATTTAATTACTTTATTTTTTTTGCAGAGCAGACAGTAGTATGGGAAAAGTCCATAAAAGGATTATTTTCATTATAGCAAATTTTTCAAGGTCCAAGATAGACATAAACTTGCTTTTTGTGATGATCTCCATATTGCATTAAAGTATTACTTTAAAATATAAGCTAAAGACATTCCAGAAGAAATGGTCTCTGTGGTTCATGGATCATTGAAACCTTAAGTGTAGCAAATATTCATGGTACATAAAGTACCTCTGCACCAGGATCAGATGCAAGCTTTAAGGAAGGAAGTTATAAATATAAAGAGAACTAAAGGGCTTAGGTAAGAAGTAGAATTTTTGTTGAGATTCCACTACCGTGCAATGCATCTATGGAGAATTTGAAACACACCACATGAATCAAGTATTGCCAGAAAGGACCAAAGCAGCTTCAAGTCCTTCAGCCTTCCTATACCTTGCAGTTTCATAGAGCTCTCTAAATCCTTATCTTTCTTACACCAATACGTGGGCTAGATTTGCACGTCTCCAACATGTGGCAACAGATTGGTGTTTTATTCCCTTTGGAGTGCTGTGAGGCAGGTCAGCTGTAAGGAAAACAGGATACTCTGCCCTCTGCACAGCTGAACGTGATCCATGGTGCACATCTTATCCCCTGGGATTAGGGTGCTCAGGACAGCTCTCAAGGCAGGAGCTACAGGACTGAGAAGCAAATAAGGTGTTCTTGGGAGGAAAGAGCCTGTCCACCTTCAGCTTTACAGCAACTGTTGTAGGGTTCTATCAATACTGGGAGTGACTGGAGTTCAATGATGTTTTCCAAAATCATTACCTCAGGTACTTCTCATCTACAGCTTCTCAAGGTTCATTTGATATCTTATAAGGAGGAAGAGAATCAAACCAACCCTTAGGTAGACATAGCACGATATGATCTGCTCCTGTATTTAATACAAGTCACAGCAAACATCACCAAGGGACAGGGGAATTCTGGTAACTTTCCAGCCTTAAAAGCCTCTAATGTTTGCTTTTAGCTGCAGTGCTGAAAAAAGCCATTACAATGACAGAGTGACTTGAAGAGCAGCTCCTTACAGTGTCAGTGACAGCTTACTAAGTCCTATTTATTCTGCCTCTCCCTAGAGTTATCTACACAGCCATGCAGTGAGCCACTCAGGGAAATGGATTGGATTTTATAGTCTGGGGTTTTTTCTCTTTGTTTTTGAGGTGAGGAAGTCAGACTGGACATTTAGACTGGACAAGAATATAGGAAAAAAATTTAGGGAAGAACTAAAAGCAGGCTGGGCAAGAGGGCAGCTGCTGGCTTAAGACTTCTACACGTGTCAATGCCACATGAGAGATCAGCATTGCTAGCTGGAATACTTAGTAGCTCCTCTAACAGATTAATTTTATCGTCAGAGTTTAGAAATTTTTTTTAGTCTGGATTTTTATAGCACATTAAAATCTCCAAATGAGTGGTTAAACTGCTTTATCTTAGCATTTTATATACAAGACACAAAGAAGGAGAGGAATGGTCTGTTTTGATTAACAACTAATTTGATGTTTCTTGGACCAAAGGCATTGATCTGTAGCAAACATTGCTGCATTTATAATTCATAAGCACAGGGAGTGCCAAGTCCCACTAGGAGGACAGAGGTAAGATTAATTATGTGCCTTTGCTGTAAGTTTCCATATGGCACCGTATTTTGTTTAGGTTGTTTTCTGGTAAGTTTATTCTTTACTGTCAATTTTCTTAGTCTGCAGTGTACACTTCTGCCATAAGGAAATTACTTGTATATTTCATCTTAACCTTTTATAACCTATTTGTGTTCCTGACCATCACCTCAAGTGTATCTAATCCTTAGTTTTCTCTTTGGCATCAATTTCCCAAGCAATTTCCAGTTTTTATTTTCAAACAGAAATGACCCTTCTTAGAATAGCTTCAGCTGGCTGAGTTTTGGCTAAAGACTGCCTCTGCCTGAACACTGCCCTGCAAACATTTGCTAGCACACAGGAGAAGCATCACCTCCCTTCCAGCAAGGATGCCTGAGACAGACCATGAAAGGCTTTCTGAAATTTGTTCACCCTTCCCTCTTTTGATTTTTTAAAAATGCAGTAAGTACAAAAGAGAACCGGTTGCTTGGTTTATTGAAACATTTCTGAACTCTAGTAGTTTACAAGTACACACGAGAGCTACTGCCAGCCAGCAGCTCTAGCTTTCCCCCAGGGCCTTGTGCCTGTGGCAGGAGCAGCCCTGCAGGAGCTCCTACAGTGAACAGTGAGCTGGAGGGGGTGAGCAGTGATGCCTGGTGTCATGGCTACATTTCAGCCTCAGGGGTCTCCCTCCAGAAGATTTGTTGCCAGGCTTCAGTATGTTCCCAGGTCCAAGTATCAAGATCACTTCCAGCAGCAAGTTGCCCCTTATAGGCAATGATTAGCTGGGAAATCAAAGGTAGTTCCTGCAGTTCCTTGGCACTGGCAAAAAGAGTGCACTTCTTGCACTGTATGTTTTGCATATATATATATATGTTATAATATGTTTATATATAATTTGTATATTCCATAGCAATAAAGACTCTGAACTGAGAAACTTGAACTTAACTGGATCAAAATAGTTGGACTCAATGGTCTTAGAGGTCTTTTTCACTCAAAACAATTCTATGATTAAAAAAAACTTTTCTCAAGCTGCATTTTGAACTTGATTTATTATCTTTTTTTGTTAAGTCTTTTTGAATAGGAAATGGAAACAGGACTCAAAAAACAACATCTATATATTGGTTCATGGTTCAGTGAAGAATGTTGTGGTATGACAGATAATTTTGCCTTTTCCTTGCCCTTTGCCCTGCCTCTTTAAGCCAACCACAAGTTAATTCAACAAGCTGAGATGTACTGATCTGCTTATTAAATCATTATAAGCACATGTTGAAACAATTTCAGCTGCAGCTGAAGCTGAATCAAGGGTTCACACATAAATTTTGAAGTCTGCTATAGGAATGTATCATTGTCTGCTTGTTGAAACCACCTAAATTTTGCAAGGTAATGTGGAAACATATTCTTGTCTTCTTAGCAGCCCACAGAAAGTGGAAATTGGGCCACTGATAGAGACTAGATACCATATACAAAGGTTGGGCCATCTCATATTGCGTAATTATGTATGCAAGTGACAGATCCAGAGGAGTCACAGATGTCTAAAACTGGCCTTTGTTATCCAAACCCAGAGTGGCAGTGCTGGAGACAACTGCTCAATTCCAACTCATCCTGTAGAATCCCAGCCTATAAAAGAGACTGTCTGCAATGTCAGAATTTCCTTGGCTGACTGAAGTTCTGCATCTCTACAAGAGCAGCAGCAGCACCAATGCATTTTGGCTGTGCTGAACTGGTGCTGGAGAACACCTGCCATCCTGGAGTAGGGATGTCTTCCAAGCCCTGTGAGCAGCTGGGTTGGGAAGTCCTGCTGGCATGAGCTTGGAGGGCAGCCTTTCACATTAAATGTAATGAGACGTTGATTTCTTTAAAACCTGGCAGAGTACTTCAGGTCCTGCATTGAACTGGGCCCTGAGTGACCATTCTCCTCATTGCACTTGCTCTCTACTTTCTCAACCTGGTGCATATGCCAGACTGGTAAACTGCCTATAAGATTGTTCTCTAAAACAATTCAGACAAAACTAGCTTCAGTAGCTTAAAAAATATAAATAGGCCTTTGCTATTAAGGCCCGATTCGCTTCATCTGAAAGAGGATTGATTGGGAGTGAATGTACAAGCAAACAAACCATCTGTCGAGAGATGGCAGGGACATGGCAGGAACATAGAAGCAGACAGATCTCTGTTTACACTAAATGCAAGGCAGAAGCTTTTGATGGCTCTTTGTTGCAAAACTAGGGCCATGTATACCTCTTCCCCTGGGAGTGTGCGACAGACTGGGGACATATCAGTGCCATCTAATCTGACACCTTTATGGAGAAATGTCTATATCTGAAATGGCATCTCTATAAGCAAAGGAGAAAATAAGACATTTCTAAGACACAGATGATATAATTTTATATGCTACCATCTGCTCTGTCCCAATTCTCTCTCTCTTTCTATGTCTCTCACCATCTCTTTAGCTCTGCCTAACAGGGTAGCCAGAGCTTCACATTTTCCCTGCTTGCATACAGTGAACAATATTGACCAGGGAAAGAACATTAAATACATCCTGAAACAGCTTTCTTATACCTGCTGCCCATCAGAAAGGTCCAGGTATTTACTGATAACTTCCACCTATTCTACCTCACTATTCTTGTAGTCCCTTCACCCTCTCCAGTTTTTTATCTTGCTGGATCCTGCCTCTTCAGCACCTGCTGATGTTTAGTGAGAACCAGCTGTGTTTTCAACAGCAACTCACAACCTGGTTTTCATCTTTCAAGAGCATCTGTTATCACCCCTTTCCAGATTATGCCCCCCATGCCCGCTTTATATTGCCTATCTTGCAAAGTGTACTGAGGAAATTAGAAGTGAATGTCATGCCTTTGCCTGTTAGGTTCAACACATTCATTCAGGGTCTCTTGTAAATGAGAAATGAGAGGAGAGATGAGATGGGTTTGAAGACCCAGGCAATGCCAGGCTGTTTCTAAAATGGCTTGAAAAAATGCATGTGTGCACATATATATATACCAAGGGCTTGATATATTGCTGTCCCTATTTTGGTTCACTCTTCAACCTGTTGATTAATTTTAAGAGCCCATTAGGGAACTCACAAAAAGAGAGGCCCAAAAAGAGCCTGATTTTCCTGTCACCTGATACACTTATCTCAAGATCTGCTCGGCTCTACAAATCCTCCCCAAGCCCCAGTCCCAGTGGGGGCACCCACATGCCCAACAACTCTGCAATACTTTTACCCCAACAAGAACCCTATTTCCTGTCAATCCTGCACCACCCAGCTCATACCCACAGCTCTTGGGGCTCTGCATTCTCTGTCCCACAGGTGGTAAAGGGAGAAGAGGGCAACCACAGTGTCACAACCAGCTTATCCTCCTTGCAAGCTGAGGAAAATATCTAAGAGGTGTTTTCAGCTCCTTTCCTTCTTCCCAAATGAGTTGATGAAGGGGAAGAGGAGTAGTGAGGACCAAAAATGACAGGACAGAGAGGAAGATTTCTTTGGGTTTCCAGTGGGTTTCTGTTCTCCCTCCTCAAGGCAGCTTGGGGAACAGCACTTCCTCCCCAACCAAAGCCAGCCAAAGAACAGAGCAGGGTAGTGGAAAGCTGTGGAAAGGGCCTTTCCTGAGAATGAGAAAAAGGTGTTCGAAACTAAGTGATCCTCAGAGCTATATGAACATTTTCTCTTCTCCTCCAGTGAGCACTGGCACCCTGTGGGCTTGGATCAGGCAGAAAAGGTGCCTTTTACAGAAATATCTGTGAAATGATTGGAAAAGCTGAGGTCTTCATTGAGGCAATGGTGTGTGGCTTGCATGCACTCAGCGAGTACAGCTTTCTAGTGGCAAGGGGTGGGGGATGTAGTCCTCCCCAGAAACTTTTTAGAGCCAGCCTTCCAGATGAGCTCCATTGTACGGGGGCAGGGCACCAACTTAATGGGGTGATGCCAGGGTCCTGAGAACCCCCTCAGTCCTTTGCCACAGCCAACACCTCCATGCAGTTGTCCTGAGCTTGTGCAGCTCAGAGCTGACACTTTGAGTATCACAGAGGCCATGGTTGCCATCAGGGTAGTCACTGAGATAAAGGCTCCCTGCTCCCCTTGCCCTTATCCTCCATCAACTGCACACTCCCTCCTGAGCTGCTTCTCCCGTGCTGCATGCTCCCAGAGGCTCATAGCTCCCTGGTGCTGGCAGATTTTGATCTGGCTCTTCCAGTTTTGTTACATTCCCATCAGAAGCACAATAATCGCAGCAGGTGCTGTAGCACAATCTGTCACATGGATTGGCAAACTGTGGGTCCTCACACCCTGCTGGGCAGAGGCTGCATCTGTCTTATCTCAGGGCAGAGAAAGCCACTCTGGGTCTCACCACTGCTATGCAATTCCTTTGCATACAGCTTTCATCTTCTTTGGGCCATATCCTGGTGGCTACATTTAAGCAAAACTCTGAAGCTGATGGGAGTTTTCCCTGTAGAAAGTGGGATTTTTCCATAACTTTCCACCCATTTCAAAGCAGACATTTATCTACCCCAGGCTGATCCAGACTGGTCAGGTTAGGGAACCCTGACTCTTCATGTCCCTGTAAAAAACATTCCTGCATACCTTCTAATCCCAGAAATAAAGGTTCTTCCTTCACCCCTGGGGGTATGGGAGCAATCTTACAAAACTAACAGAGAAAAAGAAGGATTGTCTTTCTTTCTCTCTTCTCTCTTTTCATTTTTTTTTCCAAATAAAGAAGTATGGACTTGTTGGCAATCATGGAGTTTCCTGGACATACAGATTAAGGCTATGCTGGCTGCTGGGATAGAAGTCAGGATTAGGAAATGCTGGAAGGTTTCCAGGCAATTTTCTTGGAGAAAAACCCAGCATGACTGCAGCACTGCTCATTTGTTAGAAAAGATCAGCTCTGCAGGTGTCATCCCACAGGAATTGGGTAGGAAATGTAGGTCCTTCACCAAAAGGATGAAGGCAAAAATTGCCTACTTAATGAGAGTGAAACATGCATTGAAAATGGCTGGAGATGCATTACCACAACTTCTCCATCCCAGGGAAATACATGACATCTCAAAAATAGTTCCAGTATGTGCAGGCTGCATCTGTACAAGGTGGTGGTGCATCTCCATGATGTAGCCTGACAGGAAGAGCTGCTGAATTTCAAGGGTGGTGAACAGAGGGAGAAATTACTCTGTGGCAATTTGTTACAACAGTAAATATAATTCCTCCTCACCCTACCTAGCACATATAATCACCTTGTTCCTTCTAGCTCAGGGTGAGAGAAGAGGCCATGGTTGCCATCTAAGGGAGGGGTTTTTGTGTTCCTGCTGATGAATCTACCAGAACACCTCTTATATTTTGCTAAGACTCACACAGAGCCCATTTGCATTTTGTGCAGAGGAGTTTGTTTCAACATATCAGAAGTGCTCTACAGCCCCCAGGAACCCAATAGTGCCTCAAAGACCCTCCTCCAGAGGAGCTCCAGGTCTGCAAAGCAGTCCCTACATGACACGCTGGCATGGCTTCTTCCCCACCCCCCTCACAGCTCCTGATTCACTTGCTCACAAGCAGATTCATGTTTTCCTGCTATTTTTGCACATAACAGTCATCCCGGTTTGTGCTGGGGTGCATGATGCACACTAACCTGACCTGACATCCTTCCTCACATATGTGCATATTTGACAAGACCTTGGGTCAATGCAGGCAAAATCACACAGGCTGGTCTTTTGAGTGCCAGGCATGCATTCATCTACGGGGACCTTCTATTAGGATAAGCTCATGTGTGTATTCACAAGCCATTATGTGATGCTCTGTTATGTCTGGATGAACAAGACATTCAAATTAACTTAAATGAATTTATCCATATGGCACTGCAAATCCTAGTCACAGGAAGGAAACAATGCATAGAAATATCACGTCCAAATTTTTCAGTGGTGACCCCTGACGCTGGGTGCCCAGCATCCAAGTTATTCCTCACAGGTTTGATACATCGTTGTTTCCCTATTCTGTTTGCATTGAGGACATTGCTATTTACTGTATTTTGAATATAAAGCTCCAATTAATTTCAGTAGAACTTCTGCTTGCAGAAAAGGGAGGAATATTAAATAGATCTGCAGTGCAGAGAGAGAGGATATTTTAGTTCCTTTCATGCATCCGAGTTAGAAAATAACACTGTAGTTGGTTGGTGCCTTAAACTCCCAGAGATTTCAAAGTAAGCTGCTCAATACCCAGGCAGAAAACTTCCCACAAGTGAAGGGGGGTTCTCCTGGTGTGGGAATCATTGGCTAAGCCTGACATGGGAAAGAAAAACTAGCACACTACAAGTGAGCTAGAGTAGAAATATAGAAAGTGCTCCGTGACTGGAGTAAACAGGCAGGGTTGCTCAGCACTGGCAGCTGCAGCAGAGAGATAGTGGGGGGCTGAGCTGAGGGCATAGGAACAGAGTACAACAGTCCATCTCATGTAGAGGTTTGTAGAGATGATCAAACATTTTTTGCCTTTATGGGTAATGAGCATGGAAGCATTTATCAAATGTCTTTTTCTTTAGATCTCCAGTGTCCCTTGCTGGATATATCAGGGACTAATTCAGACATTTTTCAAATGATGCAATTGAAATGGCTTTGGACTTCTATATGGCTAGAAGATGAACATGCATTTCCAAACTCCCTTATTGTTGACCACTGCATTAGTGCAATTTATTTGAACTGGAAACTTTGTCTGGAGCAGTTGGGACGTGCTTTTAAACACTATCATCTTAAGACTAGCTTCACCTTGGCCTTACAAAGCACCCTCTGTGTGCTTAGTTGTGGAAATCTCCACCATAATGAGTAGTCGGATCTGTTTTTGTCTTCAAACCTCATTTCAGGAAGTAATCTGGGGCTTTTCGTGCCTGCTCCCACACACAGCAGGACATTCTTACCCTCCTTTGAGAGGTAGAAAATCAGAGGAAAGCAACATTTTGGTGATAAGCATATGCTGGCAGGAACACTGCTATAAAACTTGCAACAAAGACTTTAAGAAGCCAGTGTCATAGCAATTAGATTCACAGCACCTATCAAATTATAATTCCAGCAGCACTGAGGGTGAGAGAGCTCGTCACACAGAGGCAGCACCTCTTCCCACCTCTCCAAACATTTTTTTGCTGGTGCAGTTTGATAGGTTATAGAAAGACACCTTGAATATGGCCAAAGTCACTCCTTTAGTAAGTTAAGACAAATATTTACAAGTATTTTGCATTAGTTGCGTACAAATATCCTTCTATCCATCTAAGAATCTGCCTTTAGTACTGTCATTGAACATGAATCGGCCATGAAAGTTCAGGAGCCTGGGGGATGGCACTTCCTGCTGAAGGGGCAATGGGCTGGGCACGGGAAAGCAGCCTTGGCAGTGCAGGAAGAGACGTGATGTAAACTGTAACAAGCGTGGATGCAGAAACAGCAGCATGAGAAGGACAGCTGCTCCAGTGCCACTTGCAAGGGGTGTTTAATGCCCTCGGCCTTCTCCCTGACTCTCCAACCCCTCCAGCAGCCTGATGGGGCCAGGAGGGGACTGCCCACTGCTCCTGGGGCCCAGCGGGGCAGGCAATAGTGCAAAGAGCCGAAGAAGAGGGTGAGTCATCTGCCATAGCAGGGAAGGAGGAGCTGGTGAAGGCACCGCGGATTGCTGCAATGCCACAGCAGCTGGTGACATGCCTTCTCCTTTCGGGCTACCTTGGCATAATTCTGCAACTAGCTGTTTCTTTGCAGCTACAGCCTAGGAAGAAGTCCAAGCAAAGAACAGTAGAAACAAAAGAGCAAGTGCAAAGCAAATGGGAGGGGCTTAGGAGCAGTGCAAACCCCTAGCATGTCACTCCACCAGAAAAGAGAAGGGAGCAAGAGGGGAGGAATCGAGAAAAGCATAAAGAAGTCACAAGGAGTTGGGACACTTCTGCACGAAACATGTTGCCCAGATGAATTAAAGGGTACATCAGCAGGTTTCGACTTCTGAGAAGTTTCTTGAGTTTAGCAACATTGTCAGGATTGGGGTTTAAAACCATATTTATCAGATCCTTGAGCAGTAGGAAAATGCTTTGAAAATCATGAAACGTTTTTCTTTGTTTCTTTTTTTTTTTTTTTAATTTTAATAAATGGTAGGTTCTTTCAATTTGCCTGCTGGTTTCTGAGCCTTTAGGGCCTATTTAATTTGCATATTCATGTTGTCTTATGCAATAGTTCAAGCCTTTTAAAATTATCTTTTTTAACAAAAGCTCAGATTTTCCCAGAATCAAATTCCAAGTAATGGCAAAATGCCAAAGATTGTCATGGTAGTGATAAATTAACAAGCTAAATTTAATAAGAATTTTCTGATAAAGGGCAAATAATTGAGAGACTGATTACAGCAATCCTTTTTATATGCTGTTGACCAAAATGCCATTGTATGTTCTTTTTATGTGCCCTAAGTGTGGCCTGACTATATTAATGTATGCATAGATCCCTAGTGTTCTGACATTTGAGAGTTAATCATATGCAGAAGTAGAATTACAATAATCTGGTGAACTTGTCATATGGACTTTTCCTTTAAATTACTTTATTTATATTTCTATTTATTTTTAATATAATTTGTTCTCTCCTTGAGAATCCCCATGAGAAGGTATCAGATCGGAGCCTTTGTACAGGGAATGTTGTGCGAACTTAGTCTGCGTGTCTTACAGACCTCTGGGAAATATCTTTTGATAAGCAAGAAACCATTCTTCAGTGGTTTTAATTTTTGTTTTATTTTTCAGCTGAAAATCTTTTTTTCCCCACAAAGCAAAGCAAACCTTTTTGTTCAACTAGAGGACAAATGTCTTCCCCAGTGCATCCTTTGAGAATGCTGAAGAAGTCAGCCAGTTCCAGATTTTGTGGTGTCTTAAAGGCAACCATGGGCACAGCCCACTGATTTAGAGAGGAATCAGAGAGCTAGGAAGGAGTAGGGGACTAATGTTGTGTGACATGATACCCACTGGCCCTAATTATCAACTTCAAAGCAGTTCATGGGTAGTGGAGTTATTGCTTTCCGGCAGACAGATGCTTCTGACTTATCTCAGCCTGGCCACAGCCCCAATTGATGTCGGCATCATTTTTACAGACTGCAAGTGAACTAAAAATAATGTCAGGGAGCAGGGAAGAAAAGACGGTGGGAGAAAGGCCAGTGGAGCCATCAGCATTAGTGGGAGGATGGCCAGAACCGGAGGGCAAACTGGAGCACATTGAAATCCTTTGGGTAAGGGAGGAGAAACTCCCTCCTACACTGCCCTAGGCGGGAGGGAGGGCTGGCAACACCCAAAAGAAAGGACGCACAGGAGACTGGGAGTATGACACAAATTTTTAGGGTGGTGCCTGGGGGTTAGCAGTGAACAGGACCAAATGTCACACCAGAAAGTGTGACACTCTCAAACTGGGCTGGCATTAAAGGAGGCAGCTGAGTTACACAGTCTGTTTGCAAATTGAGTGAGATGAATAAGCCTGGACTGGAGGGGGAAAGAAGATTTAAATAATTTGTGGTAGGATGAAAGCTTTTCCTCACAAAAGTTCAGAACATAAAGGCAAAATACAGCCTAGTGCTAAGAGTCACTGGGAAAGAAACTGTCCATCCAAGCTTCAGTCTAACAGGGAGTCTTTAATATCAGCGAGAAGAAACTTTCTCTAGTGCGTTTTCTTTCTTTTTTGTTTGTTTGTTTGTTTAAAAAGAGGGAGACTTTTATACACTTTGTTCTTCAGTGATGTCTTCCAGTATCACACAAGAAGATAAGCAGATTCTAATCCAGGGATATTGTAGATCAAAGTGGTGCCGCAGCTGCTGTATCATATCAGATATGCCTCTTGTAGCGGGACTCAGGTTTTCCCTTTTCAGACAAATTTCCATCAATAAAAAAGCAGATCAAGAAAAACAAAAAATGGAGGAAAGTGCTGTTATTAAAAAAAAACTTCCTATTTGAGCTCACGTGCCAAGAGACATCCAGCAATCAGCATGGGAGAGTGAAGCCTCCCCTTACCTTTAGAGACATAAGCAGTGCCATTTCTCTGCATTAGCTCGCATTCTGTTCCTCCAGTTTTGAGAGCTACCCGTGTAACTATGTCACAGTGTCTTTACCAAAAAGAATAACATCAAAGAGGATTTTGGGGCTCTGAGAACGTGACCGTAAGAAATAGCCTATGCTTTGTGCCACTTTCAGGATGCCTCTTTGGGCCACTGAGCTGTTGGAAACATCATTGCAAACAGCTGTATTAATCAAATGATGGTGAATACCCAATAACTTGGACATTCCTGCACCTTACCTCTTTCAGTGCAGCTAGTTTAATTCTGATGTTGCTAGGATATATAATCTTAGAGAACATAAACCCTACAAAGCCCTTACTGACAAGAGGATTAGAAGAGTCTGTCTACCAGAGGATTATGTATATGAAAGAAGAATAAAATCAAATATAAAATATTTCACTCCTGGCTAAAATTATGTAATTCTGTGGATGCAGAGATTAAATGGTCAGTTGTGCACCCCCAAACAATGATGCTCTGCTCCAGCTGTTCTCTCAAGACACACATCTGCAGAAATGCAGTGGTGATTTAGAGAATACCACAAACTTCTCTGTCATCTGATTAAATGTAGACAAATCCAAAGTAAACATAAGTACTCACTGCTTGACTTAGGTAACCTCATTTCCCATTTATTCAGTGTCAAGATTCCCTTGTTTTTAGAGAATGAGTCATTCCACTCTAACATGGGGTGGAAATTGTGCCATTGGAGAACCAGGTCAGAGAGGTCTAACTCCCTTTGCTGGAGACTCCACCCGCCCTTCCCAATCTGGCAAGGGTGGGGCAATGCAGTAGCTGTGCTTGCTTATGAGTCCCTACCTAACTGCATCAGCAGAGCAAATACACAGACACTCTGCCATACATATACACGTGTAGAGACATATGCTTATGTACACATATATAAACGCCCAAACCCCACTGTGTATATGTGTCTGTATATGTGTTTATGTGTATAAACTGCTCCTAGGCTGTTTTATTAATCAGATTCGGGTATCTCAAATTTTATGATAATTTCTCTAATATGCCATTAGAGAAAACTTGCCTATATCCATCAGGCCTTTTGCCTCTTTCTCAGTGCCATCTAACTGCTCAAACATTTAATTGTTGCATTTCAGCAGCCAGTCTTGGACTTGACATCTATGTATGGACCAATGTGACTCAAGTAACCAGGATCCAGCAGGAGTTCAAGTCTGTGCTGATTTTTCACTGGGGTAGAGGTAATTTTCTTCACAGTGGCTGGTATGAGGCTGCATTTTGGATTTGTGTGGAACACAGGGTTGATAATACAGAGATGTTTTTGTTATTGCTGAGCAGGGATTACACAGAGCCAAGGCCTTTTCTGCTTTTTGTACTGCTACGCTGGCAAGGAGGCTCAGGGTGCATGGGAGGAGACACAGCCAGGACAGGTGACCCAAACTGACCAAAGGGAAATTCCAGACTATATAGTATCATGCTCAGTATATAAAATGGGGGAAGAAGGAGGAAGAGGAGGACATTTGGAGTGATGGTGCTTGTCTTCCCAAGTACCCATTACACATGATGGGGTCTTGCTCTCCTGGAGATGGCTGAACACCTGCCTGCCCATGGGGAGCAATGGAACTAATTCTTTGCTTTGTTTTACTTTTGTATGCAGCTTTTGCTTTCCCCATTAAGTGGTCTTTATCTCAACCGATGAGTCCTCCAGCTTTTACCCTTCTGATCCCACTGATGAGGGAGTGAGCGAGTGGCTGTGTGGGGCTTAGCTGCTGGCTGGGGTTAAACCACAACCAGGTCACTGCTCAGTGGAGTGTGAATGCATGTGTACAGATATGTTCATACCAAAATGAATATGATTAAATTAATGGATTGCCACACTGGTTGGTCAAAACTATCTTATTTAATTCATGAAAGAGTCAAATAAATTGCTTGTAAACCTAACAGAAATACTGTGCATATCCCAGTCATGTGTTTAGCTTGGTCTTAACTCCAAGTTTCCTTCACAGCAAAACTCTCCCCTCTATGGCACCCCTAACATTTGGGGGAAAGTCAGAAAGTGATGTAAACCTTAGTGAAAGAGACCTGAAAATATGCTACAGATATTTGTGCCCAATGCTACACATGCTTGTGTCTAAAGCACCACTCACTGGTACTCAGCAAACCTTAGACAAGAGGGATCAAATAACTGGAAACACATCAGATTTGGTGACTGATCTATACTAATCTGTAGTTGTTTCTCTACTGTGCACTTTAGTGTCTGTAACTGTCTCTGCCCCAAAACAATGTGCTGTTTGATCTTGACCTTTTACCTAGACTTTGACATCCATCTTTTCCACTCACTGTCTTGACTGATATTCACCTCTTTATGTGACCTATGTGCCCTATCATTTGCTACCACACTGATGGCCACATGCTTGGGCATGGATTCCGTTCCATAATACCATGCATTCATTCTCTATGAATGTTCAGGATATTTCAGTATCTGAGATCTCAGATGGCATTTTCTTTTTAGCCTGTGCACAAAAAAACTCCCCAACCCCCCCCCCCAAACCAACAACAACAACAAAACAAAACCAAAACAAAACAGAACAAAACAAAACAAAACAAAACAAAAAAAAACCAAAAAAACCCCAAAAAACCAAAACACAAGCCAACCAAACAAAATCAACAACAAAAAACCCAAACCAAATTATAGACAACGAATTCCACTTCTTGTTTTCTTCTGAGCTTTGGTCTTATTTCTTAATTCAAGTTCTCAAGCTCGTTAATGTTGCACCTCTGGGAACTTACTGGTCATGCAACTCTCCACCTCCCTGCTCTTGCACTGCACACTTACAGCACAAGTCTCATTAATATTTGCAGCATTAAATACTGCGAGAACCTCACATAGTTTGGATTCTTTCCTTCACCATTTCCACAGAGCAAGCCCCCTCTCTTTAACAGGTCCCCAGTTCAGCTCTTCCTGAGGACCAGGTATTCTTCAGGACATCAGAGGGAGACACTGGGCTTGTGACAAGTTACAGCAAAGCCCAGTATGTTTTTGGGAAACTTGAACTCTAGTTGAGCTGGCCAAGCCAGAAAAACTTGGTGTGCTTCCTCACACCTAGTCCAAGCACACTCTTTATGTGCATCAGGCTTAGAAGCAAGCACTCACATGCAAAGGAGGGCTCGTATCAAGGTATCTACAAATCCTAGTTATCCCTGGCAGGCAATGCCAGGATGCTTACTAGAAAGACCATATCTTTCCCATCGCCATGTGACAGGCTACCAGGACACCAATAGGAGCAGCTAAGACAGAGAATTCCCAGAGCATCTGCACATCCTGGTCCATGTTAAGTGTTTGCCAAAGCTCAAGCTTTCTCCATCAGACCAAGCTGAAAATCTGTGCCTGGGTGCTACCAAGGTCCTTCTTGAGAATGAGAATAGTCTGAACTGAGTCTGTCCCCAGGGAAGATGGTTTTCCAAGATTTGCTGGAGAGTAATTTCCTATCAGAGTAACTGGAGTTTTGAGTCAGGACTGAACAGAAGACAGCTTATGAAATCCTGAGACAAAATGTTCTCTTTCAGATAGGCCAGGTGGAGATAAGATGTCTTTCAACACCTGAGAGGCCTCACTGTGTTTAGGACAAGTGAAAAACTGTCTGATGTTACTGCACAAACTGGCTTGAGGGTTGCTTGTTGTCATTCACGTAGCCCTGCTCAGCAAATCAGACTCATTTCAGTCTCATTAACAGATGTCCTTGAGGTGTTTGAGGCTGGTGCCTCAAGACAAAGAAAGAGGTCTGCAGATCAAAGTGCACCTTTGATCATCCAGGACATTATTTTTATGAGCTGGGCTAAACCACTGCAAATTCCATGGATTCAAATATAATGAATAGGTCAGAGAGCAATAGGTGGCATAACTTGACACTCAATTTCTAAATTCAGAGGTGGCTTTCTCAACTTGGTGGCTGCTGGGCAGTGTGATTTATGGCTTTGCCTGCAGGAGGTAACTCTACTGCTAATAGGAAGAGAGCTATTTGTTAAACAGAAGAGCTGGGTGTCTCTGTCCCTCAGTTTTTCTTCCCACATTGTGGCTTTTGCTGCCAGCATTATGTTTCAAATCATTACTTCAAAGCTTTATAGGAAGCTTTGTCTCTGTTTGAGGACCTATGAATCCAATACTGGGACAAGAACAATGTTTTGTGTTGGAGAGCAATGGGCTTTGCCCTGTATATAAAGTCCCTGACACACATAAGATAAGGTCCTCTGCAAGGGAGTTTGTGTGGATTGCTGGAGCTGGGAAAAGGCCATCAGGGAGGTTGCATAAAGGCAACTTTTCTTTGTCTTTCCAAAGCTGTTTTACATTTCAGACAATATAAGACGTGCACCATTTTATTTGAGTAACCTCACTGAATGAGCAGAACAGAAGGCACATGGGGGAGTAACATACTACTGATAGAACCGATCTGAATGCTGGGGTGGAACATACATTTTTCCAAACTCCTTTCCTTTTGCCCTAAAATGATACTGGTTTTTGTAAGAGGAAATGATTACAAAGTTCAGCTGTATAAGATGTGAAATACCTGCTAACACCCTCCAATGCTTCTAGCAGTTAGAGATATCTCTCATTAGACAGACATCTAGGCACACACCCTATGACCTGTTTGTGACATAATACTGTTGCTGAGCTGACTTAGTCTTTGTCAAGTGCTTTTTCTTGTGGATCTTGCCCATCTCTCATGGGGTCAGGAGCCCAAAGAGCTCAGCTGGCAACAAGTATGACCAGTGCTGGGTAGAAAAACTATCCTTTGTGTTCAGACAAATATATTAGCAAGATGTCACTGAACTGTAGTGGAGTATATTACTGCAAAAGCTTCAAAATATTTCATCGGTGCACTCCAAGATCATTGAGTCACGAGATCTGTCAGCACACAGAGATATAAAAGTTTTGTTCTGACTACTCACTGGGTTCTGTAAGTACCCATATTCAGTGTTCTGACTATGTATATTTTTAAATCACCCTGACAGATGCAAAGACTGGAGGCCCAGCTTTCAGCTATGTCTCAGCAACTGTAGATCAGTAAAAAGTATCTGAATAGTTGCCAAGACAGTTGTGTTTGCAGCGTGACTGCTGCTGGGAGTGACAGGGCTATAGAGGTATGATCTGCCACAGTTCTTCCACTTCGAGGCAAGTTGATAAGTTTGGCAGAAATCCAACAATGGCAAACATGGCTTGGAAAGGGTGGGAACCACTGACCCAGTTTTATGTTTGTCCAGATCATTACCCACAGGAAAAATTCACACTGAGAACAAGTTCTCTCTCTCTTTTTTTTTTTTTTTTTTAAGATTGCATTACTCTGGAAAACAATTTTAAAAAAAGAAAGTTGAGTGGAATGGGATTTCTTTTCCTGACAGTCTCATTGTTTTCCCTCTTCCTGCACTGCTAAATCACGTTGTGAGTCTTATCATGCTTTGGCTTTGTCGGGCTGGTCACATGTCAACATCAAGACAAAGTCATACTGAAAACTGCACAGCCCTCGCCTCTAGACAGACCTGTGCTTGCAGCAATGCCAACAACCCACAGACTCCACTAAAATATCTGCAGTAGTTACTTCTTGCCCCAGCAGTCCCAAGTATATTTCCTAAGTCAGGAATATCTTGCAAATATTCTCCTATGAAACACAGGTTTGTCTTTCAAGTAGCAAAGTAGAAGTAATTAGTGTTGCAAAACTTCCTTTGTGTCCCCAAATAAAGAAAAAAAAGAAGGATGTTTTAGTTATTACCACCAAGCCAATAAACGTGCTTCAGGGGTCATTAACTTCAAATCTGTTCTCTCGGAAAAAAGGTTAAGTGCAGCACTGTACCTTATCCTGAATCCCCTGCCAAGCTTTGTTTAGAAATAGCATTTTACTGACAACTTTTTTTTTCTCCCCTGTGAGAAAAACATGCTCACCCAGGGCAGAAGCTGACTGCATGCAGCACCTGGCTGCATAACAAGTGCCACCCTAGACTGCTTAAGCACATTAAAAGAGCCTCACTTCTCTTTTTATTTAAGGGTCTGGTCCAGCAGTGATAAGGGAGTTTAATCGCTGCAACCCAGGGAGCAGCACAGCACTGGAGGTGAGCAAACACTCCTGCCAGCCACTCTGAGGTCCCACATCAGCATCCGGTGGCTTTGGGTCACCCACATCCTGCCAAAGTGGTTCAACCAACTCCTGCTGCAACCTCTTTTCACGCTTTTGATGAGAAACTGCCATGAAAGGAAGCAGAGAGCAGGAATGAGGAGATTTCAGGGTCACCAGTCAGGACAGGGGAAGGGAGCCAAGGTGGGGCAAGACACTTGGGTGTCCATTTGGGGCATGGCTCACTAGCAGGGTGGATGAGTGCAGGTCTTTCATGGCACAGGTGGTCACCTCTGTCACCTCTTGTAAGCAAGCCATGACTACTATGGGATATTTTATGGGGTGATTTTCCTTTTAATTGTGGATGTGTCTTTCAAGTATTCATTTCAAATACCTCCAGTAGCCAATCAATTTACTGGGCTCGAGGGCACCATTTACTTTATTGTTATTGACAATAACATATTTTAAGATATTTTTATGTATCCTGCATGACTTGAAATCAGATTATACAATTCTCTTCAGAAAGACTGAAATTACTTTAGTTTGAAGCCTTACATAATTCAATTTTTAACAGGTTCACTTGTGAAAAATATTCAGCATTTTCCCTGCATCTGAAGTAGGAACAGCATCATGAGTTCTAAGGGATTTAAGACCATGAAAGAAGGAGGATTTAGACTATTTCTTAATAAAAGTCTCCTGAAACATGTTTAAGCTGCTGTGCTGAGAATCTCAGTATATAAGAAGTCTTAGGAAAAGATGTCATATCAAGCTTTCTATGAGATTGAAGTCACTGAGGAAAACTTAAAGTGCCCTGAAAGTCACTGGTTTTTTTCAGAGAAATCATTTTAGTCAGATGGAGACTAAAATGTGAACTAAAAATGTAAAACTCAAATGTGAAGTCGAGAATTTGGGTATGTGCCAAAAACCTTTTTTTTTGTTCAGTAAGAAGTGTTTTAGATAAAAACTGCACTTATTTCTGAGAAACAACAAATTCTGTTTTGTGACTTACCTGTCATGAATGCATGATGTAGTTAATTTTAGCACATGCATCATTAGGTCATTCAATTTTCATGTTATTATATTAAAAAAAATATTGTGACACATTGTGAAAGAAATGTTAAACTTTTGATAATATCCCTTTGTCAACTGCATCTAAGTGATCATTTAAGAATTTTAAAGTGCAAGTGAAAAATCATTATCTAACATGAAAATGATAAAGAAGGAATTTTGGTTATTTTTTTCCTTTTTTAAGAGCTAGAAAAGATATTTTAAATTCCTTTTAATGCAGGTCTATGAAATAACCATCATTAGAAGATATACCTAGATATTTTCATGTGGCTAAAGTTAGCAAAAGTGAGACCTCTCCTGCAATTATAAAATTGAGAAAATATCTGGAAGTGTTACTAAAATGCTTTTAGAATCAAATTGCTTTGTTTTAGATGAGAGGTTTGATCAGCTAGAAGAAAATATCTTCTTTTTTTCTGCTAAAGAGGCAACTTCCAAAGTTAACATCTTGCATTATCCAAAGCTATTGATGACACTGTGAGAGTTCAAATCACTTGAACTTAGTTAACTTTTTACACTTTCAGATATTCTTTGTGTAGTTTTAGCACCATCTTGAAAAGAATAAAAAACTATGATTAGTAACTCCCCTTTCATATCTGTGCAATAATGAACTACCATGGAAAACCATTTGACATTTTTTAGTTGAAAGCATAGATTAAAAAAATAAGATGTATTCAACCACATCTCCAACATTTTCTCAGTTGGAAAACAAACAAGAACTTGAAGACAACACAGAAAACTTTCAACTTACCAAAATGTATCATATCAGCTCCTGGCTAATCTTGGGAGCAAAACTGTTTAAGTTACAGTCAAGACAGAATGATCTGCATGTTTAACTATGGGTAATACTGCTGTGGCAGCAGCAGCAGCAGCAGGCACCTCTCTGTTAGCAACAAACCAAATAATTCAAAAATTTAATCCATTAATAATTCCTCTTGTGATCAGCTCTTCTTGCTCTTAGTCTTCCTTCTGGTAAAAAACACTTTATCTTCCCTATACACTATGCATATAGGAGCAATACCATGTACTGTGCCTAATTTAGCTCAATATTTATCCCCTAATAACTGTGTAGGATAAATTACCTTTAGATAATATAAGGAAACGTATGGAAGGTAATCTTAGATGTTCTTTCAAGTAAGCTAAAGCTTCAGTTGGACTCAATGATCTTAGAGGTTTTTTCCCAACCTTAATGATTCTATGATTGATTCTATCATTCCTTGAAATGCATTTAAACCTGACATTTTGACATTTGTACGTTGCTTAAAATTGCTCCTCTATGAAGACTGGAAAGAAACAGGACCCTTTGATTTTACAAACAATTCTTTAACATGAACATAAGTTAGAGCTACAACAAGAGAGTTTGGGGAAATGAAGAAGCATCCAGCAGAGATAACTCTAGGTAATTCATTCAGAAGTCCTCCTGGAAGAAGGAGTCTGCTAAGTTCTTTGTTCCCTTCTCCCAGGAGGTTACCTATCCAGGCCATGCTTTTGCTTCTTCAAATGATAGAACAGTGGGCATACCCACTTCAATTTTTTGTAGGGTTTTCCAATCTCAGTTCACCTGTAAAATCCTTACCCAAGGTTTGACCTGAACCCAGAGGGAAGCACTTGCTTTTCCGTGCTGAGGTTATCAGGGGGCTCTGTTCTTCCAATGACTGCTTTAGTATCACAGAGCCCCTGGTGCAGCACACTCAATCTCTCAGTGCTGAAGCTGGATAATTATTTTCAGGAGCCCTGCTGAGACCCCAGTCTTGACATCTCCAGGCCATGTTATAGAAAAGTATCTTGACACCATGGCTTAAAGCCCAACCCTGCACACTGTGCTCACAAGAGAAGCATATGAATGGAATTTGTTTTGGTCTCTTGCTAAATGAATGCTCACCAGGGATGTCTACAGCTACTCAGCTTCCCTCAGAGGTGCCAGGATGTCCTCTGATGGCTACAAGCACAGTGTGGGCTCCACCCAGATGTGCACCTCCAGCCAGATGTGTGCAGTCTGGAAAGGGGGCTTGGCAAACCCCAAGAGTGGAGATGTGAGACACTCGGAAATCACAAGTCATACAGTGGAAAGGGGCAGGAGGACTGGGCCCATTCTGTGAGCAAACCAGGCACTTGCCTGGGACAGACAGATTAGAGGAAAATGTTCTCAGTGCTGCAATGCAACTTGGCTATCTACCACATGGATTCCCACACAAAAAGGGACATTTTTGGTTCATCAGTTATGTGGACTTGTATGCAAGGGCTTGCTGTCCAAGCAGTGTGCTGCCTTCCCAGGACCATAGGATTAGCCCCATGAAGGGGCAAGGCCAGCCCTGTCTTTGGGCTAGACCCGTTGTGTGCAGACGCAAAGCAGCAGTGGGAAGAAAATGCTGGATTATACATAGCCAGCACTTAGGAAAGAAACCAACAACCTGTTATATAAGAAAGGAAAAGAAAATGGCAAAAAGAACAGGAAGCAATTTCTTATTGCAGGGACTCTTTCCTTCGAGTGGCAGTCCTGTCTTGAAGGCTGTGAGGAAGAGGACTCTGGATGTGCTTTCGGCCGCCCTGCATGGCTCTGCAGACCAGGTGATCTCACCAGGTCATTTTTATGATGATCTGTGGTCTGTCCTCAAGGTACATTTATGCAGTCGTGTTTCCTTCAGCAGAGTTATGACTACATAAACTGAGGGCTGAAATCAGCCCATCTGAAGTGAGTCAAAGCAGAAGAAACTCATTTCCCCTTTGGGCATGATGGTAAATAGGTCTGTCAACCTGATGTTTATGGTGGTGCTGTACAAGAAAAGCATTCCTCCACCTCATGTCTAATGACTGCCCATATGTTTATAAATACCCTTTTGCTTGGGCAGGTTAAATGCTCAGACCTAATAAAAGTCCACATTTCACTGATACTGTACCCACTTCCCCCTCATCTCATTTCATTTATAATAATGATATTTCTTGTTGTAATTCTGTTATGTCAGGATGTGGTCTTCCTTGTAATTTTTCTCAGTTTTCCTCATATGACGTGATCTATACATTACCAGCATGTTATGAAAATCAAAGGAGATGTAAATCCTTCTAATGCTGGCATGCCTACTTTAGTATTATAAGCTACCAGGAAAATACCTGAGCAAAAATGAGAATTAAAATGCACAGAAAATTCAGTTTCTGTTGGAGTCTTAAATCAGTCTAGATGCAGCTGACACCTTTCAAAGCCTTTTCTGTGGTTGTGGGTATTGATGTGAACTAGAACACTTATTGTCTTGCTTATTTGTGACTGTGCATTAATGCTGGTATAATCAGTGATATGCATAACCCTGGCACAAAACATACACAAGTTGAAAGATAAACAGCTTTTGTAAATTATAAACACCTCAAACGGAAATAATTTTATTATCAGCCATGATACTCAATTCTGTATTTCAGTCCAGCGAAAGGGCTGGAGAAGTTTCAATGCAAGCTATTTGAATAGACAGTGATTACATTACTCTAAATACAGAAATACTGAATTTTGTGCACTGAATGACTGGAGCTCTAGAAGCTGCTACTATTGTAAAACACAGTGACAAAATGTACAGAGCACTTAGGGGTTGCCTGGGGGAAACCTCATGATTACAGATAAATTCTATCAATGTGTCTGCCAGAAAGGCTGCTCTGCACTAAGGAACTCAATTAACATGATTTGTATCTAAGATTTATTTTTGTCAAGCCACCTATTACACATGTTTTATGTGTGTTGCTTCCCCTCAGCCAGGGAGTGCAAATATATTACACTTCCGACATCATCCCCATCGTGTTTCTCCACTCGCTAAAATTATTTGGATTGATTTAAGTAGAACTGGTATGATTTACAATTTCCTTTTGCTTTTCATTTTTAATAGCCCTCATAATTTGCAGTCTGTTGTTATGGTTTGTACCACTGTGTGCATGACAACATGCTTTGGTCTTTTCTTAGCTGGGCAGCCTTAGATGCCTCCATCACAGAGGTGAGGGTGGGACCCTGGTTTTGGAAGATGTCTGCAAAGAGTAGGGTTGTGCTGCAGCACCACCTTTAGTCAGAAAAACCCCACAGATGTGCAGGAAGAGGTATTATGGTAACACCCACAGAAAGCACAGGTTATCAAAACCCAGCAGCAATGACATTGAACACGACTGAGACTGTTTCTTCTGAATGACATGATGTTGCCTGGACTGGTTCTTGTTTCATATTCCCAGACCTGTGACTGTGCATCTGGAGCTGCCCTGCTCCAACCTTTCTTGGATCTTAATGCACGGTAATGATCATAGCAGGATCAGTTCACAGGAAATTGACCTCCCTGCTCCTATATAATGTTGCTTTAAGTGTATGTACTGCACACATATATCAGGCTTTTTATTCACAACATCACAATTCAGTTGCTTAATCCCCATGGTTCCTGGTATATTTTTAGCTGGACATTTAGTTATAAACTCCTTGCTCTGTGATTGTTGGAGCTTGGCTTCTGCATGATTGTAGAGGTCAGGGGCTGATGGGAATCCTTTACTATCTCTGCAGACAAGCTGTGGAGCAGGGCTAATCATTTGGATCCTACAGGAAATGGCCTACCTGTGAGACCACAGCAAGCTGATGGGTTACTTCAGTTTGAGTCATGTTCCAACAGTACAGCTTATGCAGCCTTGAAAATCAACATTCCTCTTGTAGACATTGCTCAATACCTCTTCCAACAAAATTCATTACCTTTCTGCCTCTTAACGCCCTCCTTCCATTTTGTTTCTCTGAAGAAAAGCCTTTTTTTTTTGTATCTCAGAAAGATTATCAAAGTACTTCATGTTATTGCCAATTCAAATGCTGTGTAAAGGAAAGCAGAAAACTTCAGCTGATGTTCTACAGTGTGCTCTGGAAAATCAGCAGGAATTTCAACCTTAAATCAAGCAAGTTAGGAAAAGTCAGACTGTTGAATATAACCCAGTGTGATACATCAAGGTGTCATTTAGTACACAAATAAAAGTTTACCATCATGGAAAAACTTTTAGGCGTCATAAAATACAAACAATTCACACTTTAGACTTCATTTGAAGATGCCATTGAAGAGGCATTCACGTCTTTCCTTCATGTCTTGTTGCTTCAGTGAGAGACCCTCATGTAAAAATCTCTGCCTCATTTTTTTAACTTTACTTGTTGGTTTTATTGAGTCAAATTACAGCATTTCTGTTGAGCCTTCCACCCAGTTTTGAACTGAAACCAAGACACCATCCTAAAGACTTCTGCATTTTCTCTCAATCAAGATCCCTAAGCAGCAAATGCTCTGGTTCCTTGATTTTCTTTTGAGATTCTAAAAAGAAAGAAGTCTTCTGTTTTCCTTATTTCTGATTTTTTTTTCAGTTCCTTAAAATTTCTCTTGTCTTTTCTCTGTAGTTTTTATCAGTCTGTTTCAAATGAGCCATGCAGATGAGATGCCAGACTGGTTTACTAGGCCCTCAGCTTTTGGCCCCAGATGGCTCCTAAGTAGCTGACTCTGTCCCTGGCCATGGTGTGTTCCCTTTGTTCTTACTTGGATGTCCTTTCATGTGGCTGGGCCAAAGCAAATCAAATATTACAATAAGGCCTTTCAACAAAAATGCTATTAATATGTATTACAGGAGTGCCTGGAGTAGCCAGCTGAGATGGAGACTACATGTGTTGTCTAGTTAAACATTTTCTCTGTCCTGAAGCAGCAACAATGCCTGGGTAAATTTTGCCACACTCCCCTGGAGTATCTTGCTGCTCCACTGAATTCAGTGGTACCATCCTTGCACCAGAGTATAATTTTTCATGAATGGCAGCAGCAAAAATCTGTTAAAGTTCAGAATTACCCTCTTCCCTGGATGTGTGATATTTCTAGAATTCATTATGAAAGATAAGGTGAAAGAAATATTACAAAGATCAGTAGAGCTGCTTGCAAATCCCTTCTGAGAAACCTATTTTTCCTACAAGGATAGTAAGAGACACTTTGAAACTAGGATTTAGGAATGCCACTTTATTAAACTGGTAGATGAGGACATACTGTATGTCCATTTGTGATTAGTGGACTTCAAAGTGGATTCAACTGATAATGTATAAATTAACTGATTAAAAACTTTATTGGAAGACTATTAAAACCAGAATGAGACCTGGCTGTTCCATTTCAGCATTACCAAACTCCATTATTAATACGATCTGGCAATTATTGTGGTCATATTACTGTACAGGGGCTTTCTGACCTCTTAAAGCAAGATCATGGAGCATCCTGTGCAACCCACTAATGTATAGTTCCATTGTCTCCACATTAAGTCTAAATCAAAATGGGCAGATAATGGTGAGCATAAATGAGTTATCAAGTTTCATTTACTCTCATTTTTAGAATGGGTTCAGGGCTTCAGTAAGTACTGCAGAATTTCAAACTTGTTATTAACCCAGAGCTTTACAAAATGAAAATACAGACGAGTATTACAGATAGACTGAATAATAAATACAGAACAAGTGTTTGCTGTTTTAATACACTGGCAAATTAGGTCTTCCTCTTACAGACTTGCTCAGCTGCAGGTAAGGTTGAAACACCTAGATTTATTAGCCTAAAAAAAAAAATCAGTTGTTTTGTGCTTTGTCTTTCTTTTTAATTCACAAAAAGGCTCAATGTTTATGCAGATTTTTTAAAAACTATTGAAGTAGAATCACCTTCATTCTTTATCAGATGAAATGGGCAGCTGTGCCACTACGTGCTTCAGGGATTCATTCAGAGAAGACACAAGATGGGGATGCCAAAGCCCCTACAACCCAGACAACAATGGCCCTCAGCCACTCCTGATCTTCAGGAGCAGGGCCAGAAGGGTCTTCCCACCCACCAGGTGGGATAACCCTGCTTTTCCCTATGAAGCTGTCCTACTTTGCAGCACAGACTAAAAGATTGCAGTGGACAGTAACTGAGCATAGCTGTAGTCCAAGGATTAAAGGATTCACCCAGAAGGAAAGAAAACCAGTTTAATCTCTTCTTTAAGGGCTGTTTTATGCTGATGAATGCAAAACAGGTAACCTGCCTGTGGAACAAGAACTGGCATGAAAGTACCCCTCTTTATGCAGGCATGAGCTTTGATGGGACTGGGGGGAGTGAGGATTCCTAAAGGGAGGTCCCTTCGGAACTTCTGGGCATTGTGAGGTCTCTCTGCAAGGCTGATGTGTAGTCAGTAATAATCTCAGCACTGATTGCAATAACAACAAGCCTGAGCCCTGGGATTTTCAAGAGTTTTAGGATGAAAGCAGCTGTGTAAAGTCGAACCACTGTGCAATAAGGCATCACTTTAATCCATTAACTCTCCATTATGGGTTAAGTATGTTTCTTAATTACCACGGGTGACTTTGGAGGGTAGCTTAACCGCATGATTCCCACTAATAGGAATGAAAAGTTTATTGTTGCATCCTAGACTTTGCCTAATATCTTAATTTCATCCTCAGAGCTGTGCCTGCAGGCAGCAGTCAGATGAGATCCATTTCAAGAAAAATGTGTTCAGCGTTAGCATTCAGGATTTAGAGTGCATAGCTTGATCCTCTTTATTCCTAATTCCCTGTTCAGGCATTTCCCTTCAATGCTGTGAGAGCATCTTGAGCTCTGAAAAGGCCAGGCTGAAGGATAACATGTGGTGCAATTAGAGCAGAGTTGCTTTTCCTGAAGTTAAGGAATGTGAACAAAAGGCTTCCTGGGCCTGTCCAGTTTTTAAAATCAGTTGTATCAAGCAGGGAACAGGAGGCAAGGAACAGACAGGGCTTTGGCCTTTTTCTCCTCCCTTGGACTGCCTCCAGTGTCACCAGTACACAAGCTACAATCTCAGCTCTCCGACGACTTCTGTTCAGCTGCAGGGAGCTGCTGCATCCCTGCCCCCGCTGGCAGCCCCCTCAAGGGCATTGCAACAGCTGAGAATAAAAGGAATGCAGCAGCTCAGGTCACCTTTCTCTCATCCCTGCTTCAAAATACTCCTCTTCCAGGAAAGAAAGCCATGGTTTGTTCTGTTAGTACCACACCCTTGAGCAAGTCTTCTCAAATTCACAATAACCAAGGTGGTGGGGAAGACTTTAGAGGTGCCAGAGCAAACAGTTGGCACCTCAGTATCCGAGGCTCTTGATTTGGAAAGCCATCTCTGCCAGTGGGAAATGGGTTAGAAAAACTGCTTCTCTCTCCATTTCAGCCCCTTCCTTCCCAGCCACGTGCTGCAGCTCATGCTCCCCTCAGTTGTGCCAAGGCAGCTGCTTTGGGGACTGCTGCAAACAGGATGGCTTCAACCATCTCAGTTTAAAAATAAACCTTTTTCCCTATATTCTTTATCTTAAATTATGTCAATAATCCACTCTGCAGTCCAGCCACAGAAGCTGGTGCATTGCTCAGTGAGAGGACAGAGAGACACAGAGGAACTCTTTCATTGTAGTTCTCCCATCAGGTTCCTATAGCGTGACTTGAATATTCCATTTTATATGGGGCTCCTTGGTCATTAATACTGAGCTGTACATTACTTGGTCAGACAGCAGTAGAAATTTATATCTAGTGAAACACGGACACACCATTGCACCGAATTTAGGAAATAATGCACCATGGATTGTTTCATCTTTAAATATTTATGCTAACCTTATCTTATGGGAAGCAAAGCAATACCTTTCCTGCAGAGACTGCAAAGACAAAGTTACCTCATCCACACTCCCAATTATCTGGAATTAAGTTCAATAAGTAGAATTTGGCATGTAAATCAAGCCTATATTTTGAAAGAGAGTTCTAGCATGTTTGAAGGAGACCCTACAGTTTTTGGATTTCTCAGTGATGAAAACAGGTGTCGCTTAAAGTAATGGAGTAAAACTAAAGAATGAAAAATTTATATTAAATAAAACCAGAAAGAAGTGCTGGATTCTGCACAATCTTGCATAAGAGATAGCCTGCATTTCTTACGTTCTAGAAAGATTAGATTAAATAATCAAACTACAGCATAGAGAATAATTTTTCATAGGAGACACAGAGATAAACTTACCAGTCTTTATCCCTGTCTACTTTCTGTGAATCTGAAAATGATTAATGGATTTATTTCTCACAGAATATGTAAAATAAAGCACCTTTTTTACCAGTCACAACATAACTTATCTTATTAAACACTCCATTCAGCTCAGCTAACCTATTCATATGAATAAGACAACAGACATCAACCACAGGATGGACATTTTCTGATTGGACTGGAAATGTCACTGTAGCCACAGCTTTGGCACTGCCTGTCTGAGCCAAGTCAAATTTATATGCTGGATCTATAGCACAACCTCCACCACATAGTTTTTAGACTGATTTCAACTATTTTGACTCAAGCTGTGGCTTACCTTGAGGAAGTTTAAGGACACTGCCCCGGGGCAGATGCTTGAACTGTATTTCTGCTGGAACTTGTGGCTGCCTTAAGGAGCGTGGGCTATAGCAGCCACGGCCCCATCCAACCCAAGCAAGTGGCTGAGCTGTTGTGTCTAAGCAGTACCTAAGTTCCTACTGACCTGAACCCAATTTTTTTCTGCCTCTTTTCAGCAGGGGGTCCTGAGCTTGGTTGACTTACTCTGTTGAGTTAGACAACAGTATAAAGTTGAACATTAGCAGACAACTCTGGGCAGTGGATTTAAAGAGGAAAGGAACTTGTTAAAATGGATGTTTACACTCTGACAAGTCAGACAACATCCTCAGCCACCACCTGCATTTCTCAATTTATTCAACTTTTTTTTTTTTTTTTAAAGGGAAACACTTACCCAGAGGGACAACAAGACTTAGATTATTACACTGCAGGAAGAAGATGGGTGTTTTCCTACCAGCTATTCCTTTTTTCTGTTAGGTCCATTTCCTCATATGAGCATTCGAGATGTCGTATTGCTTCAGAGATACCTCTACTAACAATAAAAGGGATACTAGAAATACAGATAAGGAATTCTGGTTGTCCCTGCTGGGGCCAGAGACATTATTTTTAAGCCTTGAGCATAAAGAAGGCATCAGATTTGGAAGATGAGTATTGCTTGTTGTTATAACTCTCTGTAAGACAGGGAAATACTATTCTTTCTTTGCAAGTTGGGTGAGGTTTTTTGTCCTAATTACACCATGGTCAACTCAGAAAAGTATTTATCTGTTATTTACCTATGGGTGTTCCTCTTCAGTCCATTTGAATTTTGCTTGAACTTTTTCCCCCTGAAACCCAATATTGATAAGGCTGACATCATGAAGTAGTTTAACATCCTTGTGACCAAAACAGAATTTTCCACATATTTTGGCTAGATAAACAGTCTAACTTCGGAGCGAGCAACATTTCCTGCAAACACCCCACTTTTACATGTAAATGGCATGAGAACAAATGCCAACAAGCTGTGCCAGGTGAGGTGAGGTAAGACAGACAGGTGGCCTCATTTCTTTCCCACCTGCCAGTAGTATCAGCACAATGGCTCATTATTCCTCTGCTTACTTATGGGCTTTTGTATATTTACCCTTCCCCTGTCCGGCAATATCAGTACTGAATCTCTGCTTCTACCTCTTTTCTTAAGTGGACAAAGACTATAAGCTGGCCTTTAAGAAGCACGGGCGTTATGAGACTCCCTTTTTTCTCCAGACCCGCACTCTTGAGAAGTGGCGTGCGGGACGTGAGGGAGCATTGCCAGCCCCGGGGCGCTCCGCAGGCTTCCCTCGGGCGGCTGCGAGGGCCGGGAATGCTGCGGGAATGCTGCGGGAATGCTGCGGGAATGCCGGGCAGGAAGGCTGGCACGGGGGCGCTGCGCGGGCGGAGGCCCCGCGCTGTGGACGGGCTCTGCCGCCCCCTGCCGGGCACTGCCCGCCATGGCCGCCTCACGCCCGCCCGCCCGCGGCCTGTGGCGCGGTCCCCTCGCCACCCGCGCCCCTTCGGGGCCCTGCTAAAGCTTTCAGCGCTCCTCTCCGGCCACCCAGTGTGGGAGACACACTGCAAACCTCAGAGGATGATGGAATCGTTGGTGTTGGAAAAGACTTCCAAGATCATCCAACTGCCAAGGCCACCACTTAAACCATGTCCCTCAGTGCCACATCTTTTAAACACCTCCAGGGGTGGGGACTCAAGCACTTCTCTGGGAAGTGTTCTGCATAGCTTCCTTTCCATGCAGAAGTTTTTCAGAATATCCAATCTAAACCTCCCTGGTGCGACTTCAGGCCTTCTTGGAGAAGAGACTGACGCCCACCTGGCTGCACCCTCCTTTCAGGCACTTGTAGAGTGCCATGAGTTTTCCCCGAGCCTCCTTTTCTCCAGGCTAAACACCCCCAGCTCCCTCAGCCGCTTCTCACAGGACCTGTGCTCCAGACCCTTCCCCAGCTCCGTTCCCTTCTCTGGACACGCTCCAGCCCCTCCATGTCCTCCTTGAAGTGAGGGGCCTGGAACTGAACACAGGGGCTGAGGTGTGGCCTCTCCAGTGCTGAGTACCGGGACGAACCCTGACCCAAATCTTCTCCTTTCTACCACATACAGTAATGCCATGTTATGAATGATGTTCTATTTTTCCAGTTTATCAAACAACAAGATTAAATGTAGCAGCAAATTTTTAATAGTAACAACTATAAATGAATACAATTAAAGTATTGGAGATGAATACAATCGAAGTGCATATATTTGAGAATATACAAAATTTGGCAGTTAGTAATTTAGTATAATTGAGGTTTGTATAAAGCATAAGCAAAACCGACCAGGGAGAGCCCACCCCCTTACCAGGGATACGAGGAGTGGCTCGCCATTCTTCATGTACCAAGGCATCAAGGCTAACAATCCCACTTATATACTGTAGGCTATAGAAGTTCCTAGAAAACTCCTCCTAGTTTCTATTTCTAAAGTCTACATCACTATGTTGTATGGCACATGCTCTACTAATGGGTTAGGGGGTCTCTCATCCTTTTGAGGGTCTTATTTCCGATGAAGGCTCATTGTCTTCCTCAATGACCAAGGTGTGACCTGCAGGTAGCACACGTGCTCTATGTAACTGAGCAGATGTTTTCCATAACAAGACTTTAATTGAGTCCCATGCTTGGAATCATCCCAGTTTGGCCCATTTCAAGGTCGAAACTTTCTATTTCTAAATGCTGCTTGTCAGACCTACGTCTTTCTACTATTCCCTTCCAACATCCTTCTTCGACTCCCAACATCTAGAAGATATCCTTTGCCCTGTCTCACCCACCTCCCTCCTCACTCTGTAACAATTGTTTTCTATTGGTCTAAATACAATTTTGCTAATATAATTGTGTTGGTTTGAAAGTAAAACCAGTGCGAGACTCCAAGTCAGTAATACAATTTAATAGGAGAAAAGAGAAAAAATAAAACACATGCAATAATATAAAAGAAAAACCACCGACAAAGTCAGAAATACAACCTGACACCCTGTCAGTCAGGGTGTTGGTAGCAGTCCGTATAAATGGTGGCTGCAGTCCTCCTGGATGACAGATATGATTCAGTGATTCAGTGCTCCTGTAGAAGGTGCAGTTTTCCTCCGAAGATCCAGCGATGATGTGGAAAACAAAAAAAAAGGTCCGACTTCCCTCTGGGATCCAATGGAAAGGTCTTCCTTTACATCCCAAACCCCAGTTTTTTGTCTAGATAGGAAAGGCTTGGCTCCTGCCCCTGGCTGGGGCATCTCCCAATGGGATGATGTAATCTTATCAGTCACACAATAGGACTTAATGGCCCATTAACAGAATATATCTTCTGGAGGAAGGATGGGTTGTGAAAAGATAACGATGATCATCGCCCTGATCTTATCAGATGGCACATCAGCAGAGGATATCTCCCACAGAGATAAGGATCACCACCCCTCCCACATTTTAACAGATGGTGATAGAATACACATTGTTGCATTGTACCCCAGGACAATAATTACAATTTAATTAGCACGAATCACATTTATCACATGCCATAAACCTCTGAGGGCAGTACTAGCCAGGCTTTTTCAATGGCACAGGTCATTGCATAGCCTCTGATTCTTCTTTAACCAAATGTGGCCTAAACCTAAGGCAGAACTGCATTCTCCAGCATCCCACCCAAAACAAGTTCATCTGAGTACTCAGCAGCCACAGGTAGCTACATAATACCGACACAAGTACCATCAGGATCTTAGTTCCCATAACCACTCCAGGGGAAACGGATATCCAATGTCCATTTTCGGAAAAGCTGAGACCTGTATTTTTTATCTAAACAAAAGTTGTCCTCCTAAAAGGACGAAGGTGTGAAATGTAGTATGACTTGTACTTGTGGGTCCCTTCCAACTCAGAATATTCTGTGAATCTGTGAATCTGTAAAAAATTACTGTGAGGAACCAGAGAGTTGTGTTTGCAGAATGTGTCTGCTGCTGGAATTAAAAGTATTTGCTACTATTTAATGACCTATAAACAAGGATGTCTATGTGAGTACTCCTCCATAGACTTTTCCCTTTTCTCAACCTCAAAACTCCAGTTTTGGGAAGTCTGTGTACAGACATGACATGGGGGCGGATCTCACAGCCATGCACTCTCAACCACACACCCGCCAAAGCAAATGGACACAAGGTGAAATAAAAAGCAGCTCTTCTATGATGGCTTAAATCTGTCTCATTTGAGGCTACCATAGTCACCTCCCTCTTTTCCTCCCCCCTCCCCCCCTCAGAAGCTGACATCTGTTCTCCAGCTGAATTTGAGGAGTCTGATTTCAGTTCCATTTAGAGATGACCCTGGAACAGCTTTCTGGCTGCCAATTATAGTATATATACCTATTATACTATTCTATATATATACATACTATATATATCTGTTATACTATCTATACCTACATATACCTATATATACACCTATATATATAAGCACTATATATGTTATACTATATATACACCTATATATGCACCTATATATACCTCATCCCCTGCCATTCAACAACAGAATGAAGTTTTTCCAAAAAGCCTATTAAATTGGGGAACTACAACAAAAGCAGACGCATTCTATGACATACAGCAATTGTACTTTTAGCATTAATCACCTGTTTTTCTTCCAGGAGCCAGAAAATTTATTTCTTGCTAATTAGATTGCACGGGGAGCTACCCAGAAGCTTTGCAAAAGCAAATGTGATCACCTCCTCAAGCCACAAAAACCTTAAAGAAAATCTCAATGATATTTTGATTATGCTCTTGTGCAAGTTGTTTTTACGTTTGGGTTTGTTGTTTTTTTGTTTGTTTGTTTGTTTTTGTTTGGGGTTTTTATTTGTTTGTTTTTTTGTTTTTGTTTTTTAATAGGGAGTGTCTAATTATCTCTGACTAATCCTATGAATATCAAACATTCTGCAGCTACAACCAGTTTGTTTGCAACTACAAGGTAAATCCTTGCACAACACTCCCTTTATTGGCTTTCTGATTAGATTAGTACTTCTCATAAATAAAATCAGTAACACTGGCACACTTTCTGCTCTCAGGATCCCAGTGCATTTTACTGCACAGATCTATTAGATCACCTAAGTCAATTGACCTGTACAAATTGTGTCTTGTCAAAAACAGAACAGAAAGCCTTTTTTTCTGGGAAAGCAGTAATTTGAAATCCTATTTTAAATAGGTAACTAGTTCAGTTTCATATCCAAAGGTTAATTCCTCCTTTCATTGCTATAAATGCCTAAAATGCCTTAATTATCAGCACCTCAAATCTAGGGCATTCTTTCTCAGCATTAACATGTGTCTCAATGCTGCTAAACAATGCTGAGAATGGAAAGGCAGACTCTACACTCATTTGCCTCCATAGGAAGAGGCCCACGTTGCTGCCAGTGCCTCTGTTACTAATTGTTCCTGGTGATTTGCTTCATTCAGGATCTCATCTGACAGTGTGAACCATTTGATACTGCAGCACGGATTTTGTTCCGGTGGAGCCTGTGGGCCTTTCTGTGTCTGGCCATCAGCTGACAGGGAGGCACCGGCAGGTCTCAAGGTGGCCTGAGGTGCTTGTCACAGAGCCATATGAGCAGGGGTTTTCCACAGGGTATGAGGTAGGAACATGAGGTCACATTTTCACAGGCAAGGCAGCCAGGAAGTTGGTCTCTTTTATCTCAATATACGCCAGCTTCATTCCCTGAAATCTTGGTCTGCTGTGGCTGGCTCACCACTGCAGAAGTACCAAAATAACAGGAAGTCATGGCCGAGAGAGGGGTCACCAAACCACAACACCGGCCTCAGCAGCGCCCCACAGAACATTATTTCATTCAGCACAGCCAGATTCCTAACACAGGGCTTAAATGCCATGAAGGTAGAGTGAAGTGAGTCTTCTGTATGCTCCCACATGTCCTTAGCTTTTGTGAAAAGCAATCAGAATATCAAGGAAAAGAAAGAAAGGAAGAAAGAAAACAAATCATTTAAATAGAGAATAGAAAATTAATAGAAAAAAATAGCCAAAAGAGGATGTAACAAATGCTGTATGCCTGAAGAACAAGAACGAACTCTGCATTTACTTGTGGTATTTAATTAGAGAAACAAAACACTCCACTGATTTCATTGAGAGCAGAATCATACCTTGGCTTGAAGCCTGTGAGGTTTGCAAAGAAGGATATCTATATTTTTCCATTTGAAATAACTCTTCCATACTGAAAATTCACTACCACACATCTGCCAGGCCTTCATCCAGCTTCAAGGACTTAAATGGTCATAACAAAACTCAGTAACTTCTTTCTTTACAGCTAAGTTGTCTTTAGTCTCATTTACGAATATTAAGATCTCAGCATTTAGAGTAGCTCACTGATTTTCTTTGAGGAATCTGTGGACTATTTTAGCCTTGAAAGGTAACTAAGAAAAGCAAAGATATGGACAACAGGCTTCCATTCACCACAGAAATTTACTCCTTTGAAAAAAATGTAGGATGCATGCATATCAGAGCAGTTCAAAAGCACTACAAACATAATCAGGAAAATAACCCCAAAACCCAGAACTGGAACAAGACAGAGAGGGAAAGATGTAACGCAGAGAAAGAGACATCTGTCCTAACAGGTCAGCATTATAAAGAAGACAGAACAGAAGGATATAACCAAACAGGTTCTACCACTGGATTTAACCAAATTCATTGCTAATGTTTGAACCTTCACTGCCAGATTAACAGCCCCCCAGGTAATCAAGGATGTCTGCTGTCTCTTCCCTGTTCAGTCATTAATGCAGCAGAGGTCAGTGCATCACTGAAAGTGAATTTCTTGGCAAGACTATTTTACACTGTGTATGTTCAAAGCAAGGTCTGCCTCCCAATATCCTCTCCTTTGTGTGAACGCCCTGACAGCAAAGCTACACACTCAAATTGTTGGGTTTTGGGGTTTCCAATTAATTCCTGTTTCACATGACATCTATATTCAGAAGGAGACTGAGCAAGTGCAGGTCAGAGCAACCCAAACCCCAATGCTAAAGACACTAAGCAGAAGTGTGTGAGACGTCTCACAAGGAGGAAGGAACTGCACCCACAAAACCTACAGTCTTCTCAGTCAGCCCCTTTCCAAGAGCCTAGTTCTTTGCTTCCCTGAAACTGAAAGTTAGCATTTTTTTCAAATCCCGGGAGGGGGGGGGGGAAAGAAAAAAAAAAAAAAAAACCAAAGCAAGCAAAACTGAATTGTTAAGAATTATTAATCTGACAAAAAAAAGTCATGACTGTTGCTCCTAGGTTTTCAGCTGTTCAGATGGGCAGTGAAATGAAAATAACTCTTTCAAATAGTCCTACCCAGGTGTCAATTACCTGGGAATTTGTTCAAAGGCTTCGGGTACTGACACAAAGCCACATGCTTAATGTATTCAGTAAGTTGGTTGCCTTAGATTCCTGAAAGCTGACAAAAGACTGCAAATGCAACAGTTTGTCTGTTTTCACACAGCTGAAGCTAGTCCTCCCAATGTCCAGAAAAGTTGTCCCTCCCTTCAACCTTGCCTTTTCCAAAATGTGGAGTTCTTAGTAGCTGCTAACAGCTAATTTTATTATTATCACATTTTGTTAAGTTTCATATATAACCACACCTTGCAGAGTGAGATGGTACCCTGTCATCTCCCTCCCTAGTAAATATCTCCCATTATCTATTCATTATGAAGTAATTTTCGAGAATCATGTGAAAACTTTGGCAAACTAGATCGATGACAAAGGCTGGGGCAAGGAGTGACTCCTTATAAACTTCATATAGTTAAAGAGGGCCAAGTGTAAGGTCCAAGTGCCTTGTCAGGGCAAGCCCTAGTACCAGCACAGACTGGGGGATGGATGGATTGAGAGCAGCCCTGAGGAAAAGGACTTGAAGCAGCTGGCAGATGAAAAACTGGACATGACTCGGCAATGTGCACTCACAGCGCAGAAAGCCGTATGTATCCCGGGCTGCAACAAAAGTAACGTGGCCAGCAGGACAAGGGAGGAGATTCAGCCCCTCTTCTCAACTCCGGTGAGACATCACCTGCAGTGCTGCATCCAGCTCTGGGGTCCTCAGAACAAGAAAGATATGGACCTGTTAGACTGGGTCCAGAGGAGGAACACAAAGAAGGTTAAAGGGCTGGAGAGCCTCTCCTATGAAGACAGGCTGAGAGAATTGCGGTCGTTCAGCCTGGAAGAAGAGAAGGTGCAGGGAAGAGCTTAGGACACCTTCCAGCACCTAAAGCAGGTTCCAGGAGAGCTGGTAGAGAGACCTTTTTATAAGGACATGCAGTGATCAGAAAAGGGCGAATGGCTTCAAATTGAAAGAGGGCAGGTTTAGATTAGATATTAAGAAGAAATTCTTTAATATAAGGGTGTTGAGGTGTTGGCAAATTGGCCAGAAAAACCGTGAATGCCTCATCTCTGTGTTCAAGACCAGATTGGATGGGGTTCTGAGCAACCTGATCTGGTGAAAAATGCCCCTGCTCATGTTAAGGGGGTTAGACTGGATGATCTTTAAAGCTTCTGACATCAACCATTCTGTCATTCTGTGATTCTATGAAAAGCTACCAGTAGCTGAAACTCCAACATAATTCCCACACTCTACATGTTAAACCTGAAGACCATCTTCACAAAGCTTTTTTCTCCATGTAGTTTTGTAGGTCTGCTTTTCTCAGTGAACCCATACATGTGTCAAGTTGGTGTAACTGCGGAGAAACCCAGACTGCAAGACACAAATTTTTAATAAGTATCAGCTGTTCCTTTTTGCCCAGCCCACATAAGATGAAACTCATCCCAAGTTTGATTGCTGGGTGATGCTGTGAAATGAAAACATGATTTGGTTTGGCTTTTGGCCACTTGCATAGATATCATTAATGAGTTTGGATTCATTTAAAATCTGTTTTCAGCAGACTCCAAAGCCAGGATAAACTCTGTACTTTGTGCACAGAGTGAAGCTCCATAACAAGTCTGTACTTGAAAACAACTTTAAACTCAAACTCATCTGGCAACTTGGGCACACCCGGTATTTTATTCTTCCAAATTCTGCCACACACCGCCCACTGTGGATTTACAAATTGGTGTCTAATTGACAAATAACTAAGCAGACACCTAGATTCTCTTTTCTGTGTTGTGAAAGATGAAACTGCCTTTCTCATAACCAGTTGCCCTGCATCTTAAAGACACTGTAGATTTTATCTGCACTAAAGGATTTTGCCAGCTGAAATCCTGCTAGCACAGGTTTCTACTGGTGGTTTTGAAAAGCTGCCCAGAAAAGTGCCTCAAAGAAGCCTGGAGAATGGTGGGAGATATTACAGTGATGTCTAACAAGACTCACACCATTTAACACACTGAGTGAAAATACACACTAGGGCGAGCTAGCCTGAAACCTTATTTCTTAAGTTCTTCAATTGAGTTTGTTCTAGGTCAGTAGCTAAACAGTTCTGTAATTTTTAGGGTTTGGAATAGTTCGCATGTGCTAATAAGATTTCATTTTGTTGGAATAAGCTGCAGACACGGTAGGAAACTATTTTCATTAACATTTCAGCAAAATTTTTCAGCTACAAACCTGACCTGAAAACCAGCTGTTTTTAATATCTTGGAGAAGTAATGCAGCCATGCAGTGATATTAGAAACAGCTGATATTCTCATTTATGCAGTAAAAGAAAAAATAATTTGATGTGGTACTATGCACAGTAGTATCTAATATTCTCTCTCGATAATATTAAATTAAAATTTTGACATTCCCTGTCATTCTTTTTCCTTCAACAAAAAACAACTAATTTGTTAACAAAAGTGCCATGATTTCATGGAAATGTTTTTGTTTCAACAGAGGACTCTTGTAAGAGAAAATAATACATTTGGAATATCATTCTGACCTGCTCAAATTAGCAAGAAAATTGTATCTATATTTAAGGGCAGATGACATACATATTTAAGGAAGGAAAGCAGAAGCCTACTGCTGGTAAATATTTATCCAGTCACATTTAGCTTTGAATTTAAAAGAAAGTGTCAGTGATACATAAACGAAGAGTTATGTAGTTTTTACAGGGGGATGTGACAATTTTGAGTTACAGCTCAGCTTTCCAATGGATCTAGTGGGGTTAAACAAGAGTAAACACTAAGGTGACAATTATGAACTATGTCTTGGAAGAAGCAGTTAAGCAACAAGAGCTCAGGCACTGCAATTGTTAACACAAGTGTGGCTGCTGCAAAGGCTGTTTGCTATACCCCACCACATCTTTTCTTTTCCAGAGACATGAGCAAGGTTTGCAACATGCTACTGGTGGCAATGCCCTGCCAAGACTGACTTTAGTATCTGAGCCCTGAGAAGACAGTCACCTCCATGAAGTACTGCAAAATCTCAGCTCCTACTGAGAGCAGTGGGACTAAGAAGCTCCAGAGAAGTGCAGGGCCAGCACTTTCTCCAGCATCCCTTCCAAATCTTGGGCAGTTGAAAAATATCCTGCAGTTCATCCTGCAGGCATGGCTGGAGCTTCATAACAGGTATGCAGCACTTGAGAGATATCCCTAGCAAGATGTACTCATTTATTTGAGTTAATTTGTCCTCAGAGGACATGGTTACACAGGCATTGTTTTGAATGGCAGTAGTGTCCCATGGAGCTTCCATTCCCTTTGCAAATTCTCAGGTCTGTGTTATCCCTTTACTGAGCCAAATCAGGTATGTGTGTGTATGCAGCTGCAAGGTAAACTGATCTGGCTGGAAAACAACCTGTTTTTTCCTGAATCATCCCAAGCTGTCCCCATTGCACTACTTGGCTCACAACCTTACTGTGCAAGCTGCTGTGAGGGTGGTTCAGGGAGGCAATGGGAACAAGAAGCCATGAGCAGAGCAGTGGGAACCAAACCCATTAAGCATTTTAGGCAGCACTACCACCAAATGTGAACCAGGGTCTGCCACTGTATGTGTTGCAAAGAAATGAAGGGAACCACAATAGTGTGCAAACAAGCACTGGCTTGCAAACCCTTGGCATAGACTCGCCCTTTTTCAGGACACTTTAGGCCAAACCCCAAATCTCTCATAGCTGTTGCAGACGTCCTTGGTCCACACAAAGAAAAGTGAGAGGAAATCAGAGCTGTAACTAAACTCAGTGAAGTCAGGTCACCATGCAAGAGATTTCAGGAATGGAAGTTCTCATGATGTATCTTGGTAAGGGAGAAACAGCATAAATTGTGTACCTCACATGTGGCTTGCAATTAACTTCATCTGTGCATGACAAGCCAGGCCAGCCTGACTTCTAGTTTTGCAATTAGTAAAATTTTTAAAGAGTATACATTCTTTGAAGTCTGGAGTTGGGACCCTTATTTAGGTGCCTACAGGGCAGGTTTCTGATCTCTTCTGGCTGTTTCCTCTTAGGAGGAACTGAATCACATCGTAAATGTGTACAAATGCTAGCCTGGCTGAGGGCGACTGGCTCAGAGGCAGGGATGGAGGTGTTGGGTGAAATGCGTGGCTCCTCACCTGGGAGATGCAGCCAATGTGCAGGGCCCCCACCTCAGTGCCATGGGGTAGGTAACAGCTGCTGATATGACAACATGCAACTGAGAAAAGTGTGAATGAACAGAATGCCCAAATACACCTGCAAAGGCATTTGGCCCAAAGCAGGTCACGCTAAAGAGGAAAATAACAATAATGAAGTTTGCTTAGGAGATGGCCATCAGCTGGATTAAATAGTAACCAGGAAACCACCGAGAGACTTCTCAAGTAAAACAAAAAAGAAGTCGGCTTCAAAAGAAGTCTAAAGAAAGCATTAAGCTTCATAATGAGGGAAGAGAAACCTGGCCTGACAACACAAGGCATCATACCATGGGGCATGTGAGTTATGGGTGCCTGTAGCTCTGTGCACCTGAGAGGGGGTTGAAATTCGGGGGAGTTCTTATAGGAGGGTGTTCAAGCATTTGTCAGTGTTTGTTAACCTCCTGATCTATCTGTTGTAATACTGGTACAGATGCCATACGTGTAGCACGCTGATCATCATGTGACTATGTGACATTAATAAATTAGTGACCAATTATTAATGAATCCCTGTGATTAAAACCACATGGGTGGAGCAGTTTTTCCATGTGATGGGAACTAGCAAAGTCTAACCTTGTCCCACTGGCAAAAATACAGATTGGAGTGCAAGTAAGGCTGAAAAATTTTAATGCCATTGTATTCATACAGTTTATCTCTGAGACAATCACTTTGGAATTCTGAAATCCTTGACAATTCTGGATTTTTTTCTACTCTTCCTCCAGCAGCATTTCATAGTGATTCATGGCAGATGGACACATATCCATTATCCTAGATCATATAAAAATGCCTATGTGGTAGGAATTTAGCTCTGTAACAATACTTTTCTACTGCACACCACTCCCTCATATTTGAAAAATATATTTTAGGCCTGCTTGTATGTTCTGATGTACTTCCACATGTAGGAAAGTATCAGTGTAAGATGTGAACTTCACTAAATATGTTTCTTTTGTCTCACATCAAAACCTAATTTTCTCCATCATTACTAAATTTAGTGATGGTCAGAAGACTGTTTTTCCATGCCTAGTTAGAACTACAAAGTTCAAGCATTTTACTGATTTTCTTTTTTTAAACCAGCACATCTCCAAGAAGTTTCAAAGGATTTCAGTGTGTGGATATGCCCGTTTCATCTGTGTTTACAACAGAAAACCTTTCATAAATACAAAGTAATTTAAAACAAGCATTTTTGGTTTAGACTGGGGTTTTTTTACTCATTGACACCAGATCTATGCTACAGCATCACCTAAGAGTATGAATTTCCTCCATATGAAGTGCCAGCCCACAATACCACTTCTGTCATGTTAAAGCATAGGACATAGTGTTTACATCCATGCTATGGTCCCTGGGTTCTGGCAGATGATACCTGATCTACTGTAAAATATACTTGGACAAAATTATCTCTGCAAAATATGCATTACACTTCAGCTGGCATTATGAGTTTGTGTGACTGTGTGTCAAGTAACTGCAGTGTTTTTGATCCTGTACTTTGTGCCGGAGGACCCAGCCTGTCATCATGTGGAACCATGGCCTTGGATGGTTCCATTGTTCAGGTTCCATGAACTGGGCCCCCACCCTCAATAAGATGAAGGGCTTTTTGTGCTCATGAAAGCTGGCCTGTTCTTCACCACTGCATCATCTGTTCTAATAAAAGATATTACTTCTCACAGTAGCCATTGCTTCTCACTTGTAACCACTTGATAGTTCAAAAGTTTCCCACCCTGAAAGAGTAGAATGACATTTCTGTATTTTCTCTATCACCAGAATAGTATGTGAGCAGAAAATGTCCATTATAGAAATGAAATTCTATCACAACAAGGAAACTTCTCCAGGAAAGAGCCATCAACCTGGATTGCTCCCACTGTGTTTGTCTGGGTGGAGAGCTGTGCCTCCTTACACTCCTCATGATTTCCAGGGAACTCTGTGAGCATGATGCTGTTTCAAAAATGAGACTTCTGGCTCTGCCTGCAATACAAACACCATACCTGTTTGTAAATCAGTCTAATTAAACAAATGCACGACTGTCCTGGAGAGAAAGTTGAACTGCTTTTGCAAGATTTGTTTATTTAAAACAATTTAATGTGGCAAATACTGAAAAGCAGAAGTTCATAAAATAACCTTGCACATGGATTGGTTCATGTTACAGTTGAAAGGACGTGGGATGTCTAAATAGCAGAACTCCTGTTTAAAATTGGAAGGCAGAAGTAAGTGAATGAGTAGTCATCTGTTTCAAATATGCTAAACTGCAAACATCTGCATTTCCATCAACAGTATTAAGGGTGATGAAATGTACCCACTCTAAGTATGTTGCCATCATTTGTGAACACAGAATGCTTGGAGGAAAAAAAGAACATTTTTCTTGAACTGATACACATTTTGTGTGCTTTTCTATGTAGATAATAACTAAGAAGCTTGATGACAGAGGCAAGAGCAAAGTATCTCCAAGCAACTGAAAATATTATGCAGTCTGATATAATTTGTCTTGGTTCTGCTGCTCAATCACTCAGCACTCTTTTTTCCCAGGGTGTTTTCATACATTCTATTTTCACAACAAACAGCAGAAATCGATCTAAGCAGCAGCCCTGTAGGCTAAGGAAGTGGCAAGAGAAGATACTACAGCATGCTCTTCAGCATTACAGTATGAAAGCTTTTGAGGGTCTGTCTCTGACAGATGCACCCTCTAACATTTCTCAGGGTAAGACATCCTGTGAAAATACCCAGTTCTTCTTCTACAGCCTGGCAACTGCGCCTTACCAGAAAAGATGAAGCATGATTTCCTCATAGTGCAGCTCTCTCTCCACTGCAGTGGTTAACACAGCTCAGACGTCAGAAGTCAAACTTGCGGTTCTGTGAATGAAACATCTATCACTTGTTGAGTGCTAAGCGTTTGAACTGAAAAGAGCCATGGCCATGCTTTTACTCTGTTTAAATGAAAAAGAGACCTTAATGTAAATTTGGTGCATCAACTTCATATTTTCATTTGATTCACATGGTTTTCCTAGCAAAGACTGGAGGAAAAGAAGCTGTGCCTATCAGGTATGCCTATTTCAGTTACTTTCAGTGACTAATTTTGCTTGATCTTTCACCTTCCCTCTTTGCAACTGTGGTTCTCAGCATTTTATTTGAGGTGCTTTTCTGAATTATTTAATGCAAGTGAAATTGCTTGCTCCAGAAGTTTTGTGAGGAGAACCAATTCTTACCTCATAGTAAACCACTCAGCATCTGTGATGAGCAAAATGCAAGAGGAAAACCATCTCTTTATAGGTGGCTGGTCTAGAGATACAGCTGTAGCTCCTTGATCCATTTTATTTTATGAAAAAAACTGCTTTAACAAGAAATCAGCCCCATATTTACCCTCATCTATGTTTTTTCTCATACACATGCTTTCTCATCTATATCAGTCCTGTGGAGCTGTGCTGTGCATTGCATTGTCAAATAATTAAATTTATAATAAGCTGTAATTTCTGGTAGTTTTCTTCCTTGTAATGTATAGTCTGAATTACAGTGGCACTGGCAGCTGAAGGAGCAATGCACTGCAGACTAGATGTAGGAACACAGCTATGACAAGATACCTGGCACCAAGCCACTGCTTGCTTAAGCCACTTTTGCTATCCTAGAAAATATCTGATGTCTCCACCCAGATGGGATATGGAGAAGCATGATCCACCTCAACAATATCTGTTCTCTCTGTCACACATTTATGCCAAAAAACCTCCATCATCATTGGTAAGCATTGTGTGAGCTTGACTCTCCACCTCAAGTAAACTTAGCACAGTAGAGAGATAGCTCTTAAATGTCTCTATTTCCTTTATCTTTATCCTCTCTGTGATTCACTCTTCTCCCTTTTTCTCCATGATCTACCCTTCCACACAGGCTTCTCTTCAGAAATTGCTATGCAAATTGTGTTCCTACTTTAGTGAGGGTTTTTTTAAGTTGCACTCGTGTGCAATAATTGCATCCTCAGCTAAATGAGGAGTTAAAAACAGAAGTTACTGAAATATGAATGTACATTTGGTATCTTTCAGACTTTAAATACCCTGTATAATCCTTGCCTCAGCAGTTGTACTGCTGCAGAGTTTACTATTAAAAACATACAAAAGTTATGTTTTTTCAACTGTTTCTGATGTCCAGTTCATAGCTGTAAGAATTACCCTTTTCCCAAGATGCCAAGTTTTCCCATATGCCTTGAAATGAACAATACTGGAAAGCCTTTACAGACTGATTTTAATGGAAAACTGCAAGTTTTTTCTCTTTCTTCTTTCCTCAACCTTCAGAACCCAGCTCGATTTCTCCTGAAAGCAGCTGCACTCTATCTTTTCTCTACTCTATTTTAAATGTTTAAAAGGATGCATAGAAGGATATTTGACTCTGTCATCTACTGAAAATCATTTAGCTCATTACAGGGTTTTTTAAAAGGCTTAAACTCATCTAAAATATGAATATGTGTCAATTATGGCATTTGCTCAGTACCAGTAATGTAGAGTCAGAATTTCTGAACAGGAATGACTGAAGTGCCTTTGGTCTCCTTGACCTTCTGACTTGGATGGCCAAACCACTCATCATCATCTATTAAACTACTAGGATTAAATTACTTTGCCACATAGCCTTTGGCTGCATTAGAATTTACTACATATTTGTAACTAAGTATCTACCAGAAAAAAAAAAAAGGAAAAAAAGCAGGATGTGCATTGCTCTGATGGAAATGTGTCACAGCACTGTAAGGTCCACCAACACGCCAAGGTTCTGGTACCTCACTCAGGAGTAGCCAGAGGCCCAGGTGGGTGGGAAGCTGAGGACACTGTCTCAAGCTGTCATCCTCTGCCAGGGGACCAACACCCTCAGACATATTTTGTATTTTGAGTGGATGCCTGTAAATCAGCATGTTTGGAATTCTTCAAAATGTCAGCTGACCACTAATTTCCTGGATGTACATTTGGCTCAGAATAGTTCTCCTGTCCCTGTAATTATTTTGGTTTTACATGCAATTACTTGTACACTTCCTCCTTTTATATTGCTTACATGTTTAACTTTAAAGCTATTTCTGGTAGCTCTTTTCCAGAGAATTAGGAATACTGAGTCTTCAAAATGTAGAGTTGGTTCATTCTGCAGCATTAGTCTTAAAAATAAAAACAAATAAACAAACAAAAACAACAACAAAAAAGAAAGCCTTTGGGACTTTTCTGTAGAAGTCTTCCAAATAATTGCCAACTTTGAGCTATTTTAGGTGTAATTAAAAATCCTCCTCTTCCTAATTTCTTTCAGGTAGTTTGATGCAAGCATTACAGTCAGGACTCTCTTGGGTGCCTGTCAGGAGCAATGCCTTTAAAATAAAATAAACTATATTAGAGACACCAGGTAAACGTGCTTTAGTTCTCCCTAGTATCCTTTTGTACCTCAAAGATCTCAGTGGTAAATACTCTGAAGTTTACAGAACACGTACTTTCATGCACAAGATATGGAAAGCAGGAAGATTCCTCTACAGAAGCCCATTGATGGGCTTTAATCTGCTGTCTCTGCTTCCAATCTCTGGGTTTTGATATTCTGCTGAAAGGTTTGGGATACATTTTGGCTGATGCTTTTTGTTTCGGCATATACACCAGACAATTGACTGGGGTTGCCTCTTCCTAAGCCAGTGTGGGTGATACTGGTATTAGGGTGAGATGCCAGTTTGGTGACCCTGGCTTTATTGAGTTTCTATCTAGTCAACTTTAAAAAGTCTGACATTTTTTTCTGCTTTTTCCTTGTGATTTTGCATTTGACCAGTTTTCTAATATTTCTGCTGGTGACATTTGCAAAAAGTGCTTATAGTCATATCTTGAGCAAGGGGTCTGATACAATACAAGAGTTCCTGGCAACACACACACATACACACATGTACAAGGAGTGCAGCAAGGAAGGGGAAAAAAGCACTAAGTGGATGTGAAAATGCTACCACGTTTTTTTTGGTGCTGTGTTGTTTCAGACATATTTAATGTTTTTCATTTGTACAATTCCTTTCCTGTAAAAATTTTGGAAAACTTTATGGGAATAAAACACAAATTCCCTAGCACATCTTTTGTCAGGCTTTAGTAAAAACTACAAATAAATCTATAACCTTTCCATCTTACTACCTGCCCTTCCTGACATGAATAAGTTGCAAAAGTAGAATTTATTTTTACAAATAATAATGTGAAATTACCATTCTATATCTGGGACTTTGAAACTCACACTATAGGATAACATAGATTCATAGAATAGTTTATGCTAGAAGGGGCATTTAAAGGATATCTAGTCAAACCCCACTGGGATAAGCAGGGACATCTTTGATGAGATCAGGGTTGCTTAGAGCCCCATCCAGACTAAATTCAGGCAACTGTATAGCATGGCCAGCAGCTCCTCATAAGTTTCCACAGCCTTTTTCCACTGTCCTATTTACTGGCTAAGGCGTCATTTGTGCTTAAAAAGGAGACAATTACTCCAGAACATCTGAAAGCCACATTTTCAGCTGAAGCTTTGTTTTGCATTCTATTTACTGCTTCCACTTATTTCTGCATGGTACCATCTGGACTCTATCTCCTTCCGACTTCCTCGTGATTTGCAATTTCCTAAGTTCCTGCACATATTTTTTGCATTTATGGACAATCAGCAATTTTTTAGTTTCACAAATACAGCTCAGCTCATTCCTTCACTCTATTTTTAGCTCAGTACTGGCTATTAGGAACTTCAGCTTGCTAGTTTTAAGCCTGCAGCTGACTCGTTGATAGCCTGGCACATGGCTCAATTCTTTCCCAAAAGTTCAGTGAGAATGGACCTGCCATTTTAATCAGCCAGTTGATAGCAAGTCCTCGGACACAGCTGATTCTTGAATTGTGTCTGTACATGTTGCCTGGAAGCCTCAGTGTATCCCACCCCAGCTCACACCGACTGAGAGAAGATCCTCCATTCACTCCCAATTGACTCCTCTTGGGATTGTTTGGCTGTAGGACACACTCTTCCATTGAGAAGGGACCTACGGTGATCACCGAGTCCAACTTCCTGAGTAATTGAGGGCTGACCAAATTAAAGCATGTTGATAAGCTCGTTGTCCAAACGCTTCTCAAACACACAGCCAGGGAACATTGACCACCTCCAGGAATGCCGCTCCTCTCGGCAAATAAAGGGTTCTCAGTGTTCAGTGTAAACTTAAGGAGCAGCTTTGAACCATTCCCACGCGTCCTGTCGCTAGGCATCAGCCAGAAGAGCTCAACTCCTCTCTCTCCGCTGCCCCTCCTCAGGAAGCTGCAAAGAGTAAGAAGATCTCCGGCCCTCAGCCTCCTTTTCTCCAAACCAGCGCAGAACCCAACGCTACTCCTCGGCAGCATTCTGTGGCGTAGGTTTTGCTCGGCGTTGTTTGGTTTGAGCCCCGCCTCGGCAGGGAGGGTAGGCGGGCCAGAGAGAGAGAGAGAGGGAGGGACGAGGAGCGGGCAGGAGGCGGCATCAGCATCATCGGCGTGGCGGGCGGGAGGCGCTGGAGCCGCGGCCGCAGGTGGGAGCGGGGAGCCGGGAGCCGGGGCTTGGCGGGGGCGGCGGGAGGTGCCGGGGGGTCCCGGGGTGTCCCTCCGGATTCAGCGCTTGCCGAGCTGCGATGGCAGCAGAGCCCTGCCGTGAGCAGGGCTGCGCGGCGTCCCGGGGACATCGCCGGCGTTTGTCATCGCCGCTGCCCGGCGCCTGGCGTGGGGAGAGCAGCCTCTGCTGCAGAGCCGGAGCACGGGGGCTTCGCTGCTGCCCACTCCGCTCCCTCTCCTCCTCCTTTTGCAGCAAGCTGTGGAGTACCACAGATCAATAATCTTCTTATTATGCTTGTGGATGGCGTTCCTGTTGTGTTGCTTAAAAAACAAACAGGCGAACAAACAACAAGCGCCTGAGTTAGGCGCTTTTAAAAGCACATTTCCATTGTTGCTGAGCTCTGCTTTTCGCTAAGCTTCTATAAGCATGCCAAGTCGGGAACGGAAAACAGTTCAGAGTATTAACTGTAGAGTCTGCAAAACAGATGGAGAAGTGCGGATAACGTGGTGGTGACTGTAACTCTCTATTGCTTCCAGGTACTTAACAACACCAAAAAATGAAAGCTTTCCCATCATGTCTTTCCATGCAGTAGCGCTCGCCAGCTTCAGCAGAACAGAAATCTTCAAGCACCCCTGCTCTGAGAAGGTGAGGCAAGGGAGACCTCTGAATGGTGGCTCAGTGTGCTCGTTAGCTTGGGGGGTCTTGGTTCAAAAAACAGCTTTTAGTTATCAGTGGATGTAGTAAATTATTTTTAAATGCTGGTGGAGTTAACTTGGAGTTATCTCTAATATTGGAGGTGGAGAAGGAAAAGGCAGACTTATTTTATAGTAGGAAGATGTCAAATTGTCAGGGTTTTGTTGTTGGGTTTTTTTGTTTGTTCCTTTGTATTTTGTATACTTTCCATGTGCTATGTGCTTCTCTGATAAGAACCGAGAGATGGGAGCATTGTTTAAAAAAAGAGATAAAGGTCTTAAAACTCAGCACCCTTAATAGCTGTGCTTACTGATAAAGTATTTGTATTTGTCCTGCTGGGCAGTTGGGATACTTGCATTCTAAGAGGTAGAATCTGTTAATTGCTGGGAATTTGTTAATTCTATTGAAAACACGTTTTTAAAATTTGATAAAATATTTTTTAAATAGTTCCTGCTTTATACACTGATACTGACCATATGATATTTTTGTGTATAAAGCCTGTCTATATGCTAGTTTCTCTAAAGAAGAGCAGAGGAAAAAAAAATAGAGAGCACTAGCAGATACTGAAGAGTATTTTTCTAAGCACTGGCATAATCAAATGCTAAATATTTTATATTAAATATCCTATTTTTGGCTTGAAATGTTTTTCTTCAGTTGAAAGGGAAATTCTCTGTGGGTTTTAATTTCTTCTGCTTTCCGTGAGTCTGAAGATTATCTGGACAAGAGCTGTACTCTGAGTCACCTCGCTTTTCCATGTAGGAAGTGTAGAGGTCAACAACCCAGGGTGGCTGAGGACAGCACACCTTTAACTCCCTTCTCTTTTTATGAGATCACAGAGTTCAGGGGAGGATGAGAGGAGCCCTAGCCATGCTTCGATGTGCATTCTCACTGATGTGGGGGGAAGGCACAACACCTTGGTTAAGTGCCTTTTAGCGATATGCATGTTGGAGCAGGGCATCTCTTTCATTTCCCTGGTTTCTGTGATGTGCTCTGCAGGTCCATGATGTACTTGAGGCAGCAGGGAGGTGGGGGGACTAATTTTAGATCCTCACAAGGAATTTATGAGCTTAGGGAGGATACCTGTTGCTTTGCTGTCCTGAGTGTGTCATAGTCTCTTGATGGAATTAGCCCCTGAGTATCTGCACTAAATTGCTTCCCTGGTTCAGTTTACACTGGTTTGACAGTATGGTAAATCCAGCTTTGAGGGTAGAAATGCTGAATTGGAAGCATCATGACTGCAAAAAGTGAAGTGCTGATCTGCTGCTCAGGCAGTTCAAATGCCCTCAAAATTTTGGTCAGCTTATATTGGCAGGCTCCTATGCCAGGTTGAGTATTATCTATCTGTGTCACTTCTTGCATTAAGCTGGGTCAGTCATGTTGCTGATATGAACCACATGTACTGTGTTCTATCAAATTAGGTGACATGACCACACTTGTTCCCAGTTGTTAGAGCTGAGAGATCAAGCAACCCGTGGATCAGATATGTGGGGAGTTGAATCCTCATAGATTTAGCTTATAACTTGTGTACGTCTAAATAGACCAATGCTTCCAGATACCGAATGGTGTTTCCTTGAATTCTTTTCCACTCCATTGCTGTTGTTTTGGTAGATACACAGGCATACTATTCAGCATTTTGTCTCATTTGTGCCTTATGCACATGTTTAATCTTCCTGCTGTGGAGAGTTTCTTTTGGTCTCCTGCCTTCTGGAGTGAAATGAGAGCTGCAGAGCTGAGATGCCAGTACTCTCCAGACAGTGCATGCTTCTGGAGAGATTTCCAGGCAGCCGGAAATGCAGGCAGTGGTTAGGTGACTGTTGGCAGGCCTCAGAACAGTGTTCTTCCTGCTGGGATGACTGTGAGACTGAGGGTATCATTAGCAGAGTGCTGTTATCTTATAACCAAATTGTCTGCCTCTCTGTTCTTGTAGTTAAACCACAAAAGCCTAAAGGTGGCGTTCACTGACTCAGCGTGTTCTTCAAATCCCTCAGTGAGGATTAGCTGCCTTGCTCCGACACCTCAAATCTCTGTTCTCTCAGGTAATGCCAGTTTGTTCCAAATTGCCTCCCTCTGAGGAGTTTCTCTGGTGCTTGTAATGCTAGCAAAAGCTATTGGTGTTTGTGTGTACTAAACAAGTCTAGTTTGTTTAAAGAGGATTCCTTGCTTATTAGCTTTGAGGGTGGTACAACATCAAAATACATTACACAATTTGCAAGTATGGGTGGTTTTTGCCTTTTAATGGTAGTTTGCCCTTTTTAGTTAATGCTGACATGTGCATGTGAGGGTGGATCAGACTGCCCAGAAAATTTGTGGATGCCCCATCCCTTCAAGTGTTCAAGGCTGGGTTGGATGGGACTCTGAGCAACCTGGTCTACTGGAAGGTGTCCCCACCTACAGCTGGGAGGTTGGAGCTAGATGATCTTTCATGCCCCTTTCAGCCCATTAAATTTTATGATTTTTTTTTATGATAACACTAAATGTTTTGCACAGAGAAGATAATGTTTGCTGCCCAAATTGAGGTATTCCTGTGCATTTGAAATGTCAGTAGTTACCAGAATATCTTTCTTTCCCTAAAAAGTTTGAACTATATTTGTTTGAAACTCAGCTCGTTTTAATTTTCCCATTCCTGTCCTTACATTGCCGTGGCTGGCTACATTGGCAAGATGTTTCTTTGCAAGTGCAGCCAGTAAAATGTGCAGTTTTGCTGCTATTTCTGGAGGAGCTTTGTCGTGGCAGATGACTTATCCCTATTACTGACATACTCTGGCTGATTCTGACTGGGCTTTACTAGGATAACTTTGCTAGTAGCTCTTGCATTTTCAGTTGTATGTGATGTTCTCGTTTTATTTAAACTTTTTCTTGATGAGCATTAGTCTTTATATGGACTTGCTGTTCCGAAATACATTGATTTTTTTTATTTTTTTTTTTGTTTGTTTTGGTTTTGATCCCTTCATTAGTAAACTTTCTTATGTCATTTGCGTGCATGCAGGCTTCCAGGTGAGGGACTCGTGGAGAAGTTTACTATTTTCCAAGGAGAGCAACCTCTGAGCAAAGTCTAGAGTCTGCAAGACTTGCTGCTTTTTTCACCAGCAGTGTTTAACAATCCTTGTGGTCCTAACTAGGAGTTCTTTGTCCTGGAAATGATTCTTCTTGATTGTATCTATTCTTAGAATTTTACAATCGACTTATCTTCTCCAAAGGAGATAGTTGTTAACTTCATTGTGTTGATGTGGTTGATGGTTTCTTCTTGAACATAGACTGTGTCTAATCTCTAATCTCTCAATTACTTGAATTACTTGGACTATGGCAGTTCTGTGAGGCTTTTTTTTTTTTTTGCCTTTTTTTTTTTTTTTGGTTTGTTTTTTTTGTTTTTTTTTTTTTTGGTTTTTTATTTGTTTTGTTCAGGGTATAGGACTTCAGTTTATTCTTCAAAAGCTACTGGTCGTAGTGCATACTTCTGTGTCCTGCTAATGTTTTCCTTTTTCTGTCGAACTACAATTTTGCAGTAGATCACATAGGACCTTGGCAGTGCTTTTCATTCTTTCAGAGGCATTATAATGATCTTGCTGTAACAGAGCTAAGTTTGTTATGGTTTTGGCTAAGTGTTGCCACTCCATGAATAATGGACTGAAGTTTACTTTAGCCATTTCCACTCTGACTGAACTGAAACACACAAGCATGTTGACCTTGTATTACTGAGTGTATTTGTTACTCTTTGCTCTACTGATCTTCCATGTGACTTACTATAATGTAATCTTCTCTCCTATTGGCAGTAGGATCAGTACCTGTATCAGTAATAGCTTTGTCATCCTGTTTTGTAGAACGGTGATGTTTTTGAGCACACTGACAATCAGTCACCAGTAAAGTCTTAGCTGATTGTGTTTGGATAGCAGCAGAATACTTTACTGTTGGTTTATTACCTAGCCTTTATCAATGACATAATTGCTTCCTGAGTGCAGAAAGCAGGAGCTTTCTTGCAGGAAAAGGCAGCAGCGAGTGGTGAATGAATTCAGTTGTTTCCTGTCTTCTCACCTGTGCAAAAAATACTATGCATTTTATTAATGTTGTTTATTGACATTTTCTTAGTATTGTTTCCTAATCTCTTGTTTTCTTCTATTTTCTGAACAGATGAATCTTCAAGGCCAGCAGTGATTGGACATGCTGGAAGTTTTGGATCATACCCAGGCAGTGCTGAGGCTATCAAAGACATTCTCGTGTCTGTTTTAAATGCATCTGGTTTGAAGCCCTCTTTGGTGTTGGAGCAGAGCACAATGCAGGGAGCTGAGCATCTGGACAGTGATGTGGAACAGTGGGAAGAAAGCAGTGCTGGAGACAGCCATGATGACAGCGACAGTGATTCTGTACATCACAGTGCTGCCTGGACACAAACAGACATTCGGTTTACAAGGCCCCGGGCATGTTGGAACAACACAGACTGTGATTCCCCCAAACCTTCGCTGGATACTTTCCCTTGTCCCCATTACACTGGTGGAGATGCTGCTGCTTCCTCCCTGAATGGTTTCACTCTTTCAAGCGTGTCCCCTCTGAAGCGTGACTGCTTTACCCAGGTGACGTTAACAGGAGGCACCGTCACATCTGCTGTTGTGCATTCTGGAAAAGAATCTTCTACCTGCCCTGAAAGAGACTTGGCTTTCACAAGGTTGCTTTCAGATTCAGCTGTTGGTAAAGCAGATCTAGTGAAATATCCTTATGCCATGGAGCCTACCCCTCCCAGCAACAGTGACAGTGATTCTCCCAGTGGCCTTTCCCAGTCAGAGCCGGTCAATCCAACAGGTAACTTTACAGCTGCATTTTTGTTGTAAGATCTCTGTAAAAAATGAAATTGAGGTGGGTCTTATTTATGGTGATTGCAAATAAGACAGATGCTGTCATTCAAAATAGGAGAGAGGGGAGAAAGCTTAAAAACCAAGGAGAACCAGAGAAGTGGACTTGGTAAAATGGGAGATGCTCAGGCTTTTGCAGTAGGCATCTCTCAGGATGCAGAAATGCTTCCGTAATATACAGCTGTTGGTAAAATGTTAAAGTTGCTGAGCTGTGAGAAATGAGCTTTATCTTGTCTTCACTGTTACCCTTTTGCCAATAGCAGATAACATGGATCTGGGCACTGGGTAGTGATTCATTGGTGTATGTGGGGTTATGTTATGTTTCGCAGGAGCTGGAGGAGAGGGAGTCCTTGGATTCTGGAGTTTTGGAGGCAGGGCATTATCATCCCATTCATTATGACTAAATTGGCTTGTTCTGGAGTGGGACTGTTTTTCCCTTTTCCAAGTGCACCTGAGGTCTTGCAGACACAAACCCCCATCCGATGTAGAACAGGTTCTTTATACCTTCACCAGTTTCCAGCCATATGGATAATCCTGTGTGTTGTCTGTGAAGAGGACCGGCTAAGGGCTGCTAGCAGAGGGTGCCCTTTGAGCAGGCTGCTTTCTGTCCTTGCAGTGTCAGGGGGCTCTGGGCAACATAGGCCTGTAGGTGAAGTGCTGTTCAGTGGGAAAATGCAGCATGTGTCCTTGAGATGGCTGGGGGAGCAGCCTTGGGGCTGTGTGTGCCCCCATGAGATGTGCCAGCCTTCCTGGGCTGCATGCTGGGGTCGCTGCCCTTTGGCTGAGGCAGCAGAGCAGTCCCCTCCTGTTTAACACCTAATATTGACAGGGGCAGCCTTTGATACAGCAAGATGTAACATTTTGGTTTTGTTTATAAAGGGTGTTGGTGGCATCTAAGGACTTAATTTAGGGCCACAAAGATGTTCAGATGGATGGAGCACCTCTCCGTGAAGACAGACAGAACTGGGGTTGTTCAGCTTGGAGAAGGCTCCAGGGAGACTTTGTAGCAACCTTCCAGTACTTAGAGGGGTCTTATTAAAAAATAGGAAGGGTGATCAGATACTAGGAAGAAATCTTTTACTATGAGGGTGCTGAGGTGCTGGCACAGGTTGCTCAGGGAAGTTGTGGATGCCCCATCCCTTTAAGTGTTCAAGGCCAGGTTAGATGGGGTCCTGACCAACCTGGTCTAGTGAGTGATCTTTGAGCAACCTGGTGTAGTGGAAAGTATCCCTGCTCATGGCAAGGCGTTTGGAACAAGGTGATATTTAAGGTCTATTCCAATCCAAACCCCTGTATGATTCTATGATGATAGAGTATAAGCTTCAGAAAAATGTTACAGCTGAGGTCTGATTTTTTTTACTGGAATAAAGGCAAAGAGCAGAGAGTGTTCATCCTGCCTTTGTATTATAAAAGAATAATACAAAGTCTAGGGTTTTTTAATTTATTTTGATTTGGGTTGTTTTCTTCTCCCTTTGCTCAGTAGTAGGCCTAGTGGTGACACTCCACTGGCCTCCACTTCCAGTTTCTGATCATTTCTAGCCATTAACCCAGAACTCCTCCAAAGTCTAAGTTGGTAGCAAGGTCTCAAACAGGGAGGTGCCATTGCAGGACTGCGTGCCCTTAATTACACCTCTGTCATCTGGGGCAGGCTGCTGTCATCAGTCGGTATTGTGACGATTATGGCCGTTTCCTTCTGCTGCGTGTTGCGTTGGCTCCGTGCCTTTAAGAAGTGCCCAGCAGGGAGAAGGAAACCGCACCCAGCAGTTGGGGCTGGCCGAGGCCAGTCACACGTGTCTGGGGAGCTGGGGCTGGAAAACACAGCCCAGGCTCTTGGGGTCAGTGGGGACTGTGAGGCACATGCAGAACAAATACATCGCGTGTGACTTGACCTTCTGGCATGAGTCGGATGTGTCACAAGCTTGTGTCGGGGTAGTAGAGCTGCTGGCTCTCCAGAAAACAAAGGGAGCAAGGAATGTGGCAGCTAGGTGACTGAAGAAGAGCATCCTTGATTTTACTAAAAAATACTCATAGGAGGCAGGATCCTGTTAGATACTTCGCAATATAGTATGTTCTGCCTGTCTTAGACTAGGGCTTTTTCTGTACAAAATGAAAACTTCCTCATTTCTTCATTCCTTGTTGCTTTTAACCATTAACTCGCTACTGGACAGCTTGAGTAATGAGGTCTCATTCTCTCTTGCACTGTCCAGTACTATGAGAATGTGAAAAGTGAATAGCAACATGAAAAAGAAGAAATATAATACCTAATTTGAGGGCAGGAATTACACAGTAGGACTTCCTGACTTGCTATTCTTTGGATTGCTATTTCAGAAATGGTGGTTTCTCACAGGAGAATTGCTGAGGGATGCACAAGATGCATAATATAATATAACTTAAATCAGAATACATTTCTTTTTTAGTGAAATTTCATTTTTGTTTAGTGGGATTTTCTGCTGGTCCCCTGAAATTCCCACCAGGCCTTGTTCATATGTTTGAGGCCACCAGAGAATGGCCCTTATTCAACCTTTCAAGAAAAGGCTCTGTCACTGTTAATGAAGAGTTTGTGACTGAGTTAGTGTTTTCTGGGGGCTTTGTTGTGGCCGGTGTGTCACTGAGTTCACAGGCTTGTTCTTGCTTTTAACCTCTATCTACATCAAGGTCACTTCCTTTTCTGGCTCTTAGGGTTCTTTCCCCAGCCCCAGCAGCCTCCAGGCAACAATGTTCAGGAGCAAAAAGGCAACTAGATCGCTTTTCTGCATCAGACTCAGAGCTGACTTATTCCCTGTGTTTTTTTTACATTCTCTTTACTTAAAGATGCAAGGGGGATGCAAGAGGTAAGCAAAGGAGAGAGCTCCCATTAGATTTCAGAATTATATTTAAGATGAATTACATCTTATGTTTTAAAGAAAAAGGAATAATTTTCCCATTTCCTTATTTCTGCTTGTTATTTTTAGTTTAGAGAGTAATATTTGTTATCTTAACTGACGAGAATGTAGTCTATTATCAAGCTATAGAGCTTATCTAGTAAGATGAATCATCGGTATGAAATAACTTAATTAGGCCATTAAGTATGTTTTGAAAAGTCATACTGTCAGCCTTTCTGTTTTTCCTTCACGGTGTACACAATGGGGGTATTAATAATTCCGTACAAAAACTCTCCATCTGTGTCACTACGCTAGAGCACAGTATTGACTTTACAGCATGATGTCATTGATACTTAGGGCAGTGCAACATGGTTTCTCTAAGCATGGCAATATAAATAATCCAAACTAGGCCTGAGAGTCAGTGTCCCTTAGTTGGAGAAAAGTTTTGCATAAGTTATGATCATATTTTGTGGGAGCTCTTTAGCCTGAGACTTTTAAACTAATTTAGGAGGGACATTTTTTTAAAAAATAAAAAGCCATTGATTAAGCTGTGCTATTTGCAGAGGCTTTTAATGCTGTCTGTAGTAGCTGTTTTCCACCACATATGGTCTATTTTATCCTTGTAAACATCATCAGAGGGAAACAGAAACTGTGAGTTCAAGGTCCCAGAAGAGGTAGTAAACACTGGTAAAAACTTGATGTGTGTTCTGCTGTACAGTGAAAAGTTCTCATTGGTGAAAAAGAGATAAAATTTATTTCACTTACTCATCAGTGGCTACCAGGAGAACAAACCTGGGAAGCAAGGAATACTGTGGCTAATGCCACAGTTTGACCTACTACCCTTCTGTATGGGTTGCATTTGGAAGCAGGAGGGAGATTTCCTCGGGGTGAGGAAACATAATGGCAAAATGTTTTCCAAACACAATGCCAGCAGTGATATGGGGAATCTTTTAAGGCTGGTGCATCTACGTGCATGCCTAGCCAGCAGTGAGATTTGTGTTTCTTCCAGCAACTGTGCATGAGCAGAGTGCAGTGTTAGCTGCCCGTGTCGCCAACTGCAGAGCATCGCTGCAAATCCAGCCTCAGGTTCTGTTTGTGGCTGTCCCAGCAGCTCAGGCTGTAGCTTGGAGAGAACTGGTGTGGGAGTGCAGTGCTGCTGTCACAGCACAGCATTTAAAAGGTGTATCTCTGGTAGTTGATGTTGATGCTTCAGGTTGCCAGAATAGTTCAAACGCCAGCGTGTTTCTCACGTTTTTCTCCTCCTTAGCTTCTACCACGGCCTCCCGCCCCAGTGGTGCTCAGTTTTGGGAAAAAAAGTTTGCTTTGCTTTCTAGAAGTCCCTGTATGCATCGTAGGAGCTGCAGAGACAGAAGTAACTAATAGCAGTTCTTTTTATACCCACAGGTTCTACTTCTTTCAATATAAGTGCTATATCCTTGAATCGTTCATTGCAGGATGTCTGCATGCTTCCAGAGGATGTGGAAAAGGTGAGGACAACAAATGCTATCATCATGATGTTTTTACGTTTTATTGTGACAAAATCAAATGATGAGAGGTGTTTCTCAATAAAAGAACTTCCTGATAGATGTACTAATCTTAAAAATACTCTGTTTTCCTCTTCTTGCCCTCTATGGGTGAACCTACAAACATGAAATGCTTATTTAAATATTTATCTTCTGCTCGTGACCCATTAATTAAATATTTTAATTATTTTTAAATAATAGAAATATATACAGGAACAATGTATGTTTCTGCTTTTCATTCCATCATTTCCCCACATGTTCCTTGAAAGCAAACTTTAACATTAGTAACTTTAAAGTTATGTTAGAATATGTTACTAGAAGCTGTTGCAGCTGTATGCATATGTATGAGATTTACCTCCTGCTTTTACTATAAAAAGATGGGGAGAGGATGTTTTTTTTTGTGTGTGCTTATGATAAACATGTGAGATTTGCTGTCAAAGAATTACAGTATGAATAGCAAGCACAATAACTCTAAGAGCTGCAGTAATTCAAGCAGTTTCTCATGGTTTCTAATACGGGTCCCAAACAGTCTTAGGTGTGTTGCCAGGACTGCTGGTCCACTCATGCCTATAAACAGAGCTAAAGACGAGGAGCTAAAGCTGTCACACATAACTCTGTGTGCTAAATGTTAATCTTTTCTAACAGTAGAAAAAGAGGGGTAATGGATTGCAATGAGTAGGATAAAAGAGCCTTAAAAATGTGCCTAGAAAAAGAGATTTTTTTTTTGCTAGATTGTGTGCATGTGGTCCCATGTCCTGGGCCAAGGAGGTAATCATCATCTTTGTGCACAACACTGGTTTTACTGGAGTAGCAAGTTCTCTCTTTGGTTTGAAGCTCTCAACATCCATAAGATACATTTCAAACAAAAAAAACCACTCAATAAATCACACCAAAACTCAACTAACTTGAACTAGCTTTTCATGTTGCTTTTTATGAAAGGTGTTCCAGAAAGGAGACGATGTTTCTCCATCTGTAATGTGGGACCTAAAACAAGAGTAATTTGTTTTCAGACACGAGGAGACCAGTGAGTAGGTTTCTGAATTAGAAACCACAGTCTGAATGTTGAGTGAGGCAAGATCTTATCAGCTGCTACTAGTACTGTGCAGAGATTGGGGGCTGATGTGATTACAAGTTAAAAAATAGCAAGGCTGCCTTTAAAAAATACCCAACCAAACAAAAACCCACAAAACTTCAAATACTTTTAACTTGTGAAGTAATCTCTTTGAACTTTAGGACTGAAAGTTAAGGTACATGTGTTGTCAGCAGGTCCTGGACTTGTAGCTGTGGGCCAGGAAGGAAATGGGTCAGATAATCTTGAAGGGGCTTTCCACTGCTATTAGTGGGAGAGGACAGAAATGAGAAGGTTGGTGTGTCACAGCTGAGTTGGGACTGCTTTGCAGGGTGAGGCAGCTATCAGTAGGCAGAGCTGAAAGCTGATAGTCATGCTGAGTACAGGAGTCCGTGTGTTCTGTTTCATGTTTTTGCAATGCAGCTCTCTCAGATACACTCATAATTGCTTTTATCAGCAGGGCATGCTGATAGGCTGCCCTCCGCCACCAACTTGAGACTTTCTGTATCTTCAAAGTAGGAGATATCTCCCAAAAGTAAAAAGGCTTCTAAGTTATTTCTTTGCTAACGGAAAGATAGCAAACTCCTGGACTCCTAAAGTTCACTTTTAAGTTGTCTCTGGGGAAACTGTGCACCAAGCAAGTAATATTAATTAGTGTTGGGAAAAAGATAAGTCTCTCCAAACACCCACAGGGACTTTGGTGTTTTCTAATGCTGAGATTAATCTTGTCTGTGCATATTTGTCTGTGAGCAATAAGAAAGCTGTGCTGTTTGCTGTGCTCCTTAAGATTTAACTATTCCTAAACACTGATGTCTTTCCCATGTGGTTCCCATACAAGTTGAGGGGATGTCATGAATACTGATGTCGAGTGGTACAAATTTCTGAACATAAGCCACTTTTATAAAGCTTTAATTATCCTGCACTCAAGAATCTCTAGCCTTGGATACTGCCATGGCTGTTTAGATGTAAGTTTAGGTTTGCACATGGCAGGCGAGAGGAAAGAGTATCCTGGGTATCTCTGGGTTTCCACCAGGCGCCTGAGTACAGCTTTTGCATATTGTTCCTGAATTGCCCTTGAGGTGTTTTTTTTGAGTTTAAATAAAAGGTCAGACAGATTTACATTTTTATTTATAGAGTTGAAAAAATATGGGGGGAAAATTATACATTTCACTTCATCTTAACTAAATATCAAATATGCTGTGTACTAATAAGCATTCCAATCTTGTGTCCAGGAAAACGCACACTTTTTTGTCGCAGATATGATTATAGCATCACTAGAAAAAATGAAATGTACTATCCTAAGCCAGCAACAAGCAGAGTCCTGGGGTGTGGAGGAAACAAGTGGATCAGATGGCAGCTATCACACTGATTCAGAGTTATCTTCTTACCCTGGAGTGAAGAAGTCTGATTCTTCTGTTACCTCGTCAGACAGTGGTTATGAAGGCAAGTTACTTAATCTAGAATGTAACCTTGTCTGAAAGCCATTGCTGTTTGTTTCTGTGCAAGAAAATACTAAACAAATTGAGCTATTGCTTGGAACCAAATCCTCTGTTACCTTTTTGAGTCTCTGGAGAGCTGGGTCCATTTACGATCATTGTGCCACAAGTGTTTTTCCTGTGAGTCACATACTTCCTTTTGGATGTTCATACCTATGTTTTATAAATTATAATTATTTTTTACCTTAAAATGAAAATGTAGGATTTAAATGCCACAAGCCAAGCATGACTCTCCAAAGAGCATGCCTGTAGCTGGCTGTTTTTCTCTCTCTGATTAAATTTTTTTTTTTTTTTTTTTTTTTTTTTTTTTTTTAGTATTTGCAGCTCTTTCCTTCTGTGTTTGCTTCTGCAGTATGCAGATGAGGCCATGCAATTGGCTTGAGTGAGATTCCCCAGAGTATTCATTCACATATAGTTTAAGGCAAGATAATAAATACTGGCATTATTATGCTTGAGTCAGCACTTGCATTTTTAAGTAGATTTTAGTGTCTTGAGTAGTACAGATCTGAGTGATCAAGCATAAGTCTAAAGTCTAAATGACATAACTTCTGTGGAAAAATGTATGGTGTTCTTGGACATGAGAAGGGGAGACACTACTGGCAATATGAAAGATTTGAGTTCATCACTATGAGATTCTGGCTAAGAAACTGAGGGAAATACTGTATAACAGACTCCTAAGAACTGACCTGTTCTCTGTGCATATAAAAACAATAAAAATTGCTTTATAAATGCAGACTGTGTGCTGAAGTTTTGGTAAAAGCTGAAAAATGTAAACATAATTGCAGCTACTTTTAAATGCTGGAAAAGTTTAACTGATCTTGTCCTTGTCTTGGACAGGCTGTGCCTTGCTGCCTGTCAGCTCCCCAGTGCATCTACCATCACATCATGAGGTTACCAGATTTCGTTGCCACAGTGACTCAGAGGATGAATATGTAATTATTGGTAAGACTTTGAAATTGTAAATGCAGAAACAGATATATTGTTCAATTGAATCTATTCCATTGTCTGAGAATTCTCTTGATTTAGAACATGTTATTGTAGGAGAAATAACATGAGAAAATGCAAACAATTATGTATGTGTAGCTCCTTATTAGAACACATGCAGAAATACCAGATTGCTGCTGCAGGATTTCCTTGCTAGGAAAGAATATCTTTGCTGGTTTGAGAGTGTGGTGAACTGACCCTGGCTGGACACCAAGGGACCACCAGACTGCTCTGGCACTTCCTTTCTCCACTGGAAAGGGAGAGAAAACATAACAAAAGGCTTGTGGGTTGGATAAGGACAGGGAGATATCACTCACCAAAAACTGTCACAGACAAAACAGTCAGCATGGGGAAACTAATTTATTGCCAATCGAATCATAGTAGAGTGATGAGAAATTAAATCAAATTTTAAAACACCTTCTCCCCCCCACCGCTGCCAATCCTTTTTCCTGGGCTAAACTTCCAATTTCTCTACCTCTTGGGCCTTCCCACAAATCCTGTCAGAAGGCTGCAGCAGCATGGGCTTCTTCCCTCTAGGTCACAGCCTCCTTCAGGCATCTTCCTTCGCCAGACTGGGCTCTTCCACAGGCTACAGGGGAATCTCTGCTCCCCCATTAATCCTCATGGGCTGCAGGGGCACAGCTGCCTCACCATGGGCTGCACCAGAGGCTGCAGGGGAATCCCAGCTCTGGCACCTCGAGCACCTCCTGCCCCTCCTTCCCCACTGACCTTGGTGTCTGCAGGGCTGTTCTTCATACATATTCTCATACCTCTCTCCAGCTGCAGCTGTGCAGGGGTTTTTTTCTCCCGTTTTGGCTCAGTTATCCCACAGGCACTACTGCCATGGTTACAGGCTCAGCCTTGGCCCGTGGTGTGTCCATTCTGGAGCTGTCTGGCATTGGCACTCTCAGACGTGGGAAAAGCTTCTGGCAGATTCTCACAGAAGCCACCACCATAGCCCCTCCTGCTACCAAAATCTTGTCATGCAAACCCTACAGAGAGGCTGAAATTGTGTCTCAGGATTAAACCAAAGGAAGTGCATGAAGAAAGTGTGAAACTGGCACAACCTCAGTCACATATAGCTGTATTTTTTGAGAGAATGTAGGACATGATAAGTTCATAAGAAAAAAGATTGACTCAGTTTTAGGCAGCCTCTGCCTCAAGACTAAAGCAGAAGGTCTCTGTTCTCTTGCAGTCATATGAGCTTTGCTTCTCTTTAGGACATCTTCAGTTTCATTTGGTTTGCTTCTTTTTTTTCAAGTACAGAAATAGAAACCTTTAGAAGTGGCCTGTGCAAATTTTAACTTTTATTTTATCTTTTCCTGATAACAATTGGATTTTTGTTGTTCTCTTTGGTTTTAGAGATTTATTTTTTCCTCTCATCTTTTGCTGATCTACAAATGAAGAATAAGCTCCCAAAAGACTGGACTCCTAGTAGCACGAGTCACTTTTAGATATATAAATGGGGAAACATTGTCTTGAGAGCAATAAGTGTGGTCAAAACTAATGCTACCAATGTGAACGCTTGTTGGCATAAACATATTGTGTCTATGTAAACATAATGGTGTCCTTTAATTGCATTCATCTCACCTGTTACTAACATGCTTATAGCATTAACAGATATGTGTGTGATTGGTGTCTCCCAACATCTGTCAGTGTCCAGAAAAACTAATGTGGCCTCTCTTGGCTCTGTATGTTATTATGTATGTTTAGTGACTTTTGTCTGGACCTTGACCAGCAGGCACTTCGTCTCTCCTTACCATTTCAGCTCTTGAAGGCAGGCTGGTGGTGATGATAGGATGCAAAGGTATTAGGGAATATTCTTCATCACATCAGAGATATGCAGATGAGATAAGACTCCTTATTCCTGTTTTACAGCTAGGGTTGAAGTTATTTCCCACATCCAGGAAGGGTGTTGGAAAGATGAATATATTTGAAACTGACACTGTGGTAGCACAGAAAATAATTTTAAAATAGGGCTGAGTAACAGATGCTTTGTTTCTTAAATGGCTTGATAAAATTTTCTCCTTTGCTACAGAACTTGAAGACCTTGAAAATCTGTCTGTCGCCCCTGATAAAAGGTGTGTATCCTTACTATAATAGCCCAGTGGCTCTGCCTTTTTTGCTGGAGCAGCTTTCTGGTGGTTCTTCTGGCTGGGGCAGGAAAAGCTGTGGGAGTGGTAAATTGGGCCCTCTCAAGCAAGGGGGAAGGAATGCTGCTTGACAGCAAATGTCTCTGGTGCTTGGCTTTAGCAGCCTTTCTCTGGTACCCTAGTCTTGCTGGAGGGTGGTGTCTGCCTCTTCGAGGGCCTGGGTGTATCAAAGAAAGAGGGTAGGAGTAAAGGAATGGGAGAACGCTGCCTTTTCTGCGTCCCTGAAAAGTTGAGATGCTGATGGCATGCTGCTGTTTTTCACTGACAGTATTCCTTACCTTTCAGATCATCTTTTGAACCAGGCAGCAATTCTGCTGAAGCAACAGCCCAGGAGTTGTGCAGAGCTTTCAGAAAACACTGGTTGCACACAGACTCTGCAGTTCAGCTGTCTGGTTGCCTGAGCTCATCTAGGCAGAGAGTGAGTCTGATCTGAAAACAATGAGCTCTTTATTCAGTTCCCCAAATAATCATGGTCTCACTGCAGCTGCTTCACTGCTAGGAAAAGGAGGAAGCTACATTAAAAAAAAAGAAAAAACCAACAAAAACTACAGATGAGTGCTTACAGTTTATTAGTTCACTTTATCTAAATTTTTAGAAAATATCTACTCTCTCCAGCAATTTTCAGCATAGTTAAAACATGTAGTTGTGAACAATCAGGATGTGCTTTCTTCTGGGACTGATACGAGGGAGTATGAGGGGAGACTATATGCAGGTGAAAACTGGACTTTAGCATACCAGGGTATAATGGGAGGTAAACATCTCCCATGGCATTAACGTATGTCCAGCTGATGGGCTGGTTATCTTCATGAGCTTGTCTTTCCCAATAGTCTGTGCTGAAAGAAGAGATTCCAAGAGAACTTGAGTCCAGTGTAAATCTGGCTGAAGAAATAAAGATCTTATCCAAGTTGAGAGGATCTTCTGGCTGGTCCCCACCAAGATCACAGATTATATTTAATATTCATCCTTCAGTCAAGTAAGTTTCGAGGGATCTGGGCACTGTCATTTAGTATAGCATGGGGAATGCTCATGGAAGGAACTTGGGTCATTAACAGATCTAGTGCATGTGCAGATGATCTGTGAACAGGTCTAGAGCTGTGCATGGCACAGCCTTCTGCAGTGTTTGTAAATAGCCTCACTAGAAAACAGATGGCATCTTTTTTCCCTCTCTTGGCACGTCCTGATTTACCATGTGATAATACATGTACTCCTTGGTGTTATGGTGGTAGTGTACTTAGCTCCTGAAAATTTCATTTGTGACACTACCTGGAGCATCCTCTTGTCTTTCCCCACTGTCCTACTAATATTTTAAAGCATAGCTGGTTTTCAGAAAGTGGGGGGAGGCACCAGGTCATGTGTGAGTTAATGGCTGTCTCACCGTGCATCAAATGCTGTCAAGTGCAGACAGTAAGCAAACTGGCTGTTCCCTGTGTGGCTGCAGGTACAGTTGCTTTTTCAGTTGCAAATGTGGATTTCTCCTCTCCAAACCCTGTGATACTGATGCCACCTTAAGAAACGGAAAATAATGTGGTTCTTTCAACATGGTTGAATAATGTGGTTCTTCATGTGGAGGAGCAGGAGTCAGCTCCTGAGGTGGACATTCTCTCTGATGCTGGTGTAGCTCTTTTGCACTTTGGAAGAATGTTAATTAAACTGTCTTTTATGATGCTCAATTTGCCTCTGTATACAGGAGAGATGCAATAGTGGCTGCTCAGAACTTTACGTGTGTTGGTTGTGGAACCCCGATAGAAAGCAGTAAGTATTACCAAAACTGGCAAAAAACCCCTGATAAGTGCAGAGTTAATCAGCACTGTAATCAGACTATAATCCTCACCCACAGAGATTTACCACAATTTTAAAATTATCTGAGCTAGAAGGAAAATCTTGTTGAATGTGCCTGCAATAGTCAGACAGTGGGATCTTTCCAGTGTCTGGAATTTTTCATACAGTACAAAAGACAATACTGGATTCTCACACACAATAAAAATTCATAACAGTCAACCACGAAACAGAAAAACACTATATTAAAAAAAAAAAATCAAACTTTCAGACTTTAAAGTGCTGGTTTTGCATAGTCCAGTTGCTTATTTTAATAATTCTTTCCCTGTGCCAATTTAGACATTCCAAAAAGTCTCTTTTTAGAGACTGTATGCAAGCTTATGGAATCTGTGGGTTTGTTCTTTTGGGGTGTCTTTTTAAAACTTTTTGATTCTTTAGATCTTGATCACAAAATCTTTCTTGTTTTTTGGTTGGTTTGTTTGTTTTTTTTGGTTTAATTCCTGATACTTTGGGAGAACTGTTTGAAAGCTCAATGATTTACAGAACTGACAAACAGACCTTACCTAAGCAATCTTTGAAGTGGTGCTTGAGTCTTGTTCTGGGTCAGCTCACAAGAGCAACATTTGTGGTGTCCTGTAAAGTATCAACAATCTGTGGTGGCATATTAAGTTGAGCAAATAGGAGGTGTTGTAATAGCTGGGAAAAGCCCCACAAACCTCTTGATGTGAAAAGATATTGTACAAACACGACTCCAAAATTGGTGGAAGTATTTTTGTTGTGTATTTTACCTATAGTGTTTCTTTTGTGATTAAAGCAACAAGAGTTTTTCCAAGATTTTATGTTGATAATCAGCTGAACAAATACGGAAATGAGGAAAGCTTTCCGTTCTAATGCCAAGTATAAACCTTCTGCGTGTGTTCACCACAATAATAAAACCCCCTACTTAATAAAAAAAAATCCTTTCCCTTCATTCCACTAGACCTGAGTTATTTAGACAGACTAGGCATACAGACAAGAGTTATGTCCCATAAGTTTTTAAAATTTTAAACAGGATTTAATTGCTGTCTGCCTGCAGAATATATCAGGAGACTCCGCTACTGTGACTACCTGGGGAAGTACTTCTGTGACTGCTGCCACAGCTATGCCCAGTCTTCCATTCCTGCCCGAATACTTTCCAAGTGGGATTTCAAAAAATACTATGTGTGCAACTTCTCCAAACACCTACTGGACAGCATATGGCAGCACCCCATTTTCAATGTGTCATCTATTAACAAAGCCCTCTACACGAAAAGTAAAGAAATGGATAGGGTCAGGGTAAGTGTGGCTTTTTTTATTAGGAATTTCTGGGTCTGAGACTTTCAGGAAGAAGTCCTTAGGGCAGGATGTCCTGTGTGTGTATGTGATGAGGAGGGTTGTTTCTTTCTGACTTATCCCATCACCACTGCTGGGACTTTCCCTCTTTTCCCTCAGGTGAAGGGAGCAAAGGGAGGCGTTTCCAACCTATGCCAGAGGTCTCCTTATCCCTGTTGTCTCTGGGAGGTGTTTCCTTAGTGGTTTCCAGTTTTAGTGCATGTAAGGGAGTTGGTCTCCTGCAGTAAATATTTACAGCTTCCTGGCTTTTGGCTGTTGGAAAGTTGTGTAGTTTTTGAATGACTCCTTAATTTTGTGGGCCATTAGGGGAAACACCCTTGGCTTATGTAAGAGCTGTACCACCTATGGCTTCAGGAAGAGTGTTCTGTAGGCATGCATTCCCTTCCTGGCTGAGGAGACACTGACCTGTTCTTACACAGGTATGGGTCTAGCATGCATCAAGACCTGCAGCCATTTTTGGCATTAGGATTTGCTTCACTTGTCAGGGAATAAAAATAGCCTTTGCCTGCCTTTGGCTTTCCTCCATTAGAAAATCCATTTGTTTAATACTGTGCTAAGTGTAAAGTTCCTTTTTTTAGATATGGTTTGCTTTACTTGAAAGGGTTGCTGACTCAAATAGTGGTGTTCCTCACTTAGGAATATATAAAAGCAATGCTTTTGATTTAAAAATGGCTTTTTCTCCTCTATCTTTTAGGAAGTGCAAGAACAGCTTTTTCACTTAAAAAAGCTTTTGAAAACGTGCAGGTTTGCTGAAAGGTATGGACTGTTGATTATGCATGAAAAAATAGCTTAGTAAAATGTACATGATGTGCTTATAGAGCCTTTTTCTCTAGAGACATTTGGGTGCAGTTTTAAATAAGTTGATATGAGCATTAGAGAGGTCTAATATCAAAACTGCCTTCTATTGCACTGCAAATGTTGACTGAAGTACAAGTTTTATGTGGTAGCTGTTTCTTGTAATATAGTTTAGTTTTAAATGTTGAATGATTTCAGTTAGGTGTGGTTTTTTTCCTGTTCTGTTTCTCCTAGGTTCTCGCTTATTGTTAAAAGGCCAGAGATACTTATCTCTCTGAGAATATTTGTCTTAAAAAATATATTGGCTTTTTAAATTAAGAAGTGTGTTCCTTGAGTGTTTAAAGATTTCTTCCAGAAATCTGTCTTAATGCTCAATTCAGTTTGTTTTAAAAAATATTCAAAAGAAAGTAATAGTAAGCAGAAGTGATAAAGACCAAAACATGATCTTGCTTGTTGCTAGAAATGAAAGATTTTGGTATTTGCCTTCCCAAACTGTGGGCATAACTAATACAGAGACATGTGAATAATAAGACCATCACTGCAGAATTGCTGATCTTTTTAAGAACAGGCATAAGCAAAAGAAAAGTAGGTTCCATTTTCTCTTTTACATAGACCTCTTCTTTATGCATCAGTTACATGTTGTTTACCAAAATCAAACAGAAATATGTTTTTGTCTCTCTTTTATTCAACTCCCTGTGATTCCATTACTGAAATGAGTATAATGATCATCACTGTACCTTCTATCTGCATCAGTGATATTTTGAAAGCAATAGCTCTATTTCCAATGTTAAACTGCTCAGCACAAGAATAGTTTCACCCAGTAGTGACCTGTGCAGGATAAAACCCCTCAAACTCCTCTTTGAAAGCAAATAAATAAGCCTGGCTTATTTTATTAGATACTATATGGGATTTTACCTACTGTTCCTGAGGTAGGAGAGAGCCCTTTACACATTATATAAGGGTTGCTAGGGTAATTATGTATGGAAACTCCAAAGCCTGAGGAATGCATGTTTAAAGCAGATAGTTCATTCTAAATTCCAAACCTTCCAATTTTTATTGGTGATCTCAAATTGGGAGAGGGGGTTGATAGCAGGAACTTACCTTCTATATTCCCCATGTGACTAGAGAAGTGAAAGAGGCTTATTCTGGAAATACACTTGAAAAACAACTTTATGTAACTTTGATTGGGTTTTATTTCTCTTTGCAGTGTACTGAAAGAATTTGAGCAGGTCCCCAGCCATCTGACAGAGGAGCTGCATCTTTTCTCACTGGATGATCTGGTGAAGATCAAACGAGGGCAGTTACTGCCCCTTCTTAAAGATATTCTGAAGAGCTCCACCTCTCATGTAGATGGCTGTGAGGTAAGGAAAAACAGGGCTTTTAGTGTCCTTGCAGCTGCTACTGTAAAGAAATATCCCTGCTGCCATTCCCAAATAACCTTTTTCTTAGATTTAAATTCAACCCTTTTCCTGTTGTTGTAGCTCTGTCAAGCAAAGGGGTTTATCTGTGAATTCTGTCAGAGTGCAGACCTGCTCTTTCCATATCAGACTGCCAAATGTAAAAGGTGCCCAGGTATGTTCCAGACCGTATGTTTTTCTTTCTTCCTGGGGAAATTTTGTTGTATAAAACCGTTTAGACTTATTTTACACATTGAGAAGTAGCTTCACTGAATGCATGCATATCTGAAAACCTTCATGTGCCTTTGGAAACCATGGACAACATGTATCTTTGAAAACCAGCCTGTGGCAGCTGTTTCCTATTGGTGAATTCGGAGAGCAAAACCAGAGATTTGCCTGGCTGCGGTTATGCTAGCAGGGGGAGGCTATTCTTTGGGTCTAGGCGAGAGAGCTGTTTTATCATCTCTTGCCAGCATTCAGTGTAAATTATTACAGTAGTGGTTGTTGTCCTGGCCTTGCACTGCTTCTGTTCATTTTTGTGCTGATATGTACATGGTAGAACATCATTCAAGGAACACAGCTATTGATTCATTTTTTTTTTAATGCTATTTTTTTTCTCTGAATGCTACTCTGTATGTATAAATAGAGTGCAGAACATGCTTTCACAAAGCATGCTTCAAGTCTGGAGGCTGCCCCAAATGTCTGCGGATCTCAGCTCGGAGGACTCTTTCAGAAACTCCATCACTGGTGCCTCAGTGAAACTGGGTTCTTCTGACTGCTGATTTCAGAAGATGCTCAGAGCCAAATCTTCAGGTGCATGGCTAAGCGTTAAATAATGTTGTTTTAGACATTACTGTTTTTAATGCATGTCTCCTTTATGGGGGGTAAAATAAAAAAAAAATAGAAAAACAAGAAACAAACGTCAACTTTATTATCCTCATTGAAAACTCACCCTAAAGGAGTTTCATCTTAACTGGTGACAGACTGGATGTTAGTTTTTTGGATTGCCTTTTGTTGCTATGTTTTGTCCTTGCATGTAAGATTTTTAATACTATATTTTTTAATGTAAAAATTATTCATCTCTGTAATTCTGCAGATAATGTATAGATAATAAGTGAGTGTTGGAAGTCTTTGCCTGTGTTCGATTTTGGAAATGGGGGAAAAAGTGGTGAAGTACAAAATCGTTCTCTGAAAAGCTCTATAATAAATAGAAAAGACTTTTCTGCAAGTTTTAGGCAGATGCTAATCTGAAATTGCTATGGCAAATGCTTATTTGGAACCAGTGAATTTTAAGTTTCTTTTAAACAATCTATGCAACAGGGTGTGGTGAGTTAACTTGGCCTGCTGCTAGGTGCCCTTCACACTTCACCCAGCTGCTCTCTCACCCCATTCCTCAAGAAGATAGAGGGAGAAAATAAGATGGAAGAGCTCACAGGTTGAGCTACAGACAGGGAGATCATTTGCTAGCTACTGTCATGGGTAAAAAAAATCCCTTGAATTGGAGAAAATGAAATGTATTATAAACTAGAAATTCAGTAGGACGGTGAAAAGCAAAGACTAAACTGATCATTTTCCCTTACCTCACCCACTCATTTTCCAGGCTGAACTTTGCATCTTCATTCCCAATTTTTCCACCTTATAGCCTGCCCCAAGTGGTGCAAGACAGATGGGGAATTGGGGTTGCTGTCAATCCATAACTGCTCCTTTCTTCTATTCCTCCTCACACTTTCTCCTTTCTCTAGTGTGGATCTTTCCCATGGGCTGCAATCTTTCAGGATAAACCTGCTCCTGTACAGGCTGTCCAGGAAGATGTAGTTCCTTCAGGAAATATTCATGTGCTCCAGTGAGGTCCTTTCCATGGACTGCAGGGGAATCTGTGCTCTGATGCCTAAGGCACCTCTTCCTTCTCTTTTTTCACTGACCTTGGTGTTTTTGCTGCTGATTCTCATGCTCTTTCTTAAATACATTTTCTCAGCAGTCTCACCACCCCAGCTGAGGGGCTCAGCCCTGCTCTGCAGTGCATCCATCAGAGCTGGATGGAAGCAGCTGTATCTGGCATGGGGCAGTCCTGGCCTCTTCACACACAGGTCACCATTCAGTCACCCAGTGCCACCATCTTGCCACCTCCACCAGCTGCTCCACTCTAGAAGTTTCTTTCCAGAGGACTTAGAAATGTGAGGAGAGACAGTGAGTGATTAGGAGAGATACTTCTGTTTAAATCCACCCTCACACTTGCAGACAGTGTCTGTGCCTGAAGGTGAAGTGCTGGAAATTGAAAGCAGCTTTCTTTCCTGCCTGGTTGATTACTTCTAATGAAGCCCTTGCCTTCAGAAAGGTAAAGCAGCTGCTCAAACCTGTAAAACCATTTTTATGTTAGTACTACGAAGTACCAATGAACAGAGAAATCCCAGGACCTGAAAGTACAAATCAGCATTCTGATCTCTCCAACTTCACGCTGTTGGTATTTTGGACTTTTTGTTCTCATTTTGTGCTTTTTTTTCTTACTCTTCTCACCTGCTTGCTCCACTTTTAGCAAGGAAAGAATCTGCTACCTGAGACTGTATGAGTTCACTTGCACATTAATGTTTATGGTACTACTAAGATCACTAACACTTCCACTAATCAGTTTTTTCTGATTGTGATTTTGTGATCAGAAACAGCTTACCTACTTACTGCTCAGAAGCAAGATTAATGTCTCTTACACAAGATCACCAATGCAGGGTAAGATGTGGTGAGAAAGTGCCTGCTTTTTCAGCTGACTGTATTTAATATTATGCAAGAGTAAATTCTCATTTAAGCTGGGTGCCCAATAACTGAATCACATGAAAGGCGTTGCTTGCAGGGATTTTGTGCTTATGAAGGAGTAGACATGAATGATCCTTCTGTGGGATAACCTGCAGGGCAGCTGACTATGTCTTTTTCACTATTCATTAATTAAGAAGAGCTGATCTGGTTTCTGGCTGTGCTTTTCATGAATGTTCAAGTCTTACTAAGCAGTAGCAGTGCACAGGAAGGGGAGTGTAGGACAACAAGTTTTGTGCATCAAGTGTTGATCCTTCTCATCCGCTCAGTTCAGTCCCGGTCTCCAAAGAGCTGCTACAGCTTATCCTCACTAATTATTGCTATGGACCACAACTCAGGTTGCTGCAAGAGCAGATCCTCGATGAGTTGTAAAGCTGAAGGCCTGAGAGTATCAACATGCTTATAGACCAAGTAAAACTGGTTAAAATGTTCTGCTGCTGAAGCTAAAGTAGGAAGGACTGAGTTGTGATATGCCGGCGGGTTGGTCCCATGTTGGACCGAGTTGTGTTTGAGGGGATACTGCATTTGACTCTTGAGTCTGGAGAATGCACATTCTTGTGTGCTGGTGTCAGCACAGGAACACCCTGAGACTATTCACCCTGAACATCTTTTCTGGTGAGGAGTAAGGTACAGGTGACTAGACCTATGGACATATTAGTAATTTCCATAGGCACAAGGTTTCAAAGGAGTACAATACCAGCATCCCACACTTGCAGTTAGCAATTTTGCCTGTTTCTCCAATAGTTGTTTATACTGATATGTTGTATTTTCCTTCTTAGTTTCAGTTGTGAGTTTTCTGGAGATGGAAGTGCTTTGCTAAGGCTTTGTGCAGTGCACTGAAGCCTGAATTTTTCATGATGCATCATACAGCTATTACTGTAAATAACAATAATACTAATTATCAGATGTAGTTTGGCCTCACAAATATAGGTCTTATTGCGACTGTAAGCAAGTATGTCAAGTACTGAAGTAGTTTTATGGGTCCATATAATTCCAGGAATGTCTGTCACACCCATCAATGGCCAGGATCCAATAAAAAGTGCTGAATTCAGTATTAAGGAGGAACTGAGTAAGAAAAAATGCAGTCTTCTGAATGCCTTACTTCAATGGTTCTTTCCAGTGAAAATTTTTCATTGCCTGGAGGTCTTTTCCTCAGGCTGAGAATTGCCCTAGTCAGAGCATCTTGATTCCAGTTTCCTGCCAGCATCTGCCTGTGATTAAGAAATGGTGAAGTCAGCTTGAATGATGGACAGATTCTTGCTCAAGAGGGCCCAGGCAACAGGGCAAAATGCTTGTGGAGCACGTTTCAATGTCAGCTTTTAGCTGACAACCTAATTTTATTCAAGTGCCTGTCTTGTCCCAGCACTGTGTTGTTGATGCTGTGGCCAGTGCAATGTCTGGATGCTCGTGAAGCTGTTTGGACAGTTGCAATTGTCCTAGACTGTCCCTGTGTCACTTATCTGAAATTATCTGACTCACTTTTACTACCCCAAGCAGTAGCAGCAGTTCCTCTTGGATTCCTTTCTCTGCTATTTTAGTCAAGGCATTTCCAGTTGTCCATAGAAGCAAAATGAAATGGAGATAAATCCCTGATGTTACCAGCCCCTCTTCTCCTAGGCCTGCTTGCTTTATTCACTTTTTAAACCATTTTGCCTCCAGAAGAATGTCTTTATGATAAAACAAATACTGTAATAAAATACTTTCACTATTCCATAAGCTAAGGATGATACTGAGGAAGATGTTTGGGGAGGAAAAAAAAGAGATAGAAGCAAATCTATTGAGGTGCTGTCAGCTTGAAGAGATGAGAAAGTGCTGCCAGGTCCTTCGGAAGACCTGCCTGTTGCCTTAGGAGACAACAGCAAGAAGCATCTCCTATAAGAAAGGGATCAGAGTGCCTTGCGTAAATCAGCCCTAATGTGGTGTTGTGGTCACTTCAAAGCAAGTTAGTGACTGCTGGTGTGCATCAAGGAGCATGATGTGGGAAGGAGAATTTATGTGCCTCACCTGGGAGCCATTTTACTGTGCTCTCATCTTTGTCCAAGAGTTACTGGGAATTAAGCTCCCCCTCCCTGAGTTCTCAGAAGGTGAAACTAAAAGCTGGAATGGTTTTACTGGAATAGGATATGTTTTTAGGCCTCCTACACATTTCATGGATGACTCAAAAGAATCTGAGTATTAATTTATGTCTTAGCACAGAGGCTATATCCATGCTTCTATAAGAGAGGAATTCCTGAAAGCTAATTTGGACTGTAGTAACATCTAGCTGCAATTGCAATATTCTTTCACAGGAAAATACTTTGGCACAGCACTTTCCTGGGTTAGCATAGCATTAACAGGGCCAGCGTGTTGTACTGTGTCACACTATAAAAATATTTGTGGTCTATGACTGAAACAGAGCCACAGGGTCGCTTAGAAGTATAACAAAAAATTGAGAAGTCACTGAAGTAGAAAAATATGATGGGATGAGATCATGTGTAATTAGAGAAAAGTGTGGATAGCAAAATGCAATCCAGCTGAGGCTTAAACAGCCCTGAGGAAGGTGATGGTTCAGATGGAAGCACATTCCAGATGTAGACCAGCAGACTGAGCAGAGGAGCATCTCTAATCCTGAGAGACACAATGGTGATGGGGAAAGACTTTCTCAGAAAGGATGAAAAGCACAGAGAAGGCTGAAGAGACCTTGTGTCTTCCCGAGAGCAAAGAAAATTTGGATTATGTTTCAACAATGTATTCGTCAACATGTTAGCAGCACCACTCATCAACTGTCCCTCTCATAAGTCAGCTCAATAAAGAGCTCTGGTTGCCCTAGCCTCTCCTCAAAGTGCCTTCAGAGACCCTCAGCTCACTCTCCTTGTTGGAAAGCTCTGTGTCCATGTAAGGCTCCTTCCGTAGGTCCCAGCAGTTAGGCACAGAGCCAGTGCCAGAGCTGGACAGGCTGGATTCCCCCAACCCAAATGTCCAGGATTTCTGCATCTGCCAGTCTCATGGGAAAGCAGAAATAGCTACCAGCATATCCCACACACTTCCTATTTCAAAATTGGATGCTGGCTACTTAGCACATGTGCTTCCCCTTTCACACAGCAAATGTGCACAACTGCTGCTCCAGCAGGTGCTGGCTGCTGATGGCCAAGATGTTTCCCTGCATCAATCTTCCAGTTACTCCAGCCAGGAGATGGGGAAATCCACAGACAGCCCATTTACTGGATCCTGACTGGGCCTTTCATGCTGGGTCCAGGGCCTGTCTCCATAGCAGTCTTGTCTCAGCACTGTGCCGAATGCTCACCAAAGGAACACTACGAAATTATTCCCATGTTTTCCCAGCAATTTTCCTTACATTTACATCTTTCCAGACCTCCTTTCCACAAGGAAAGTCTGGGCCATTCTACTCTACCCTTTCATCTCCAGGTTTCTGTGGACCTCATTCACTCCTACCTTCCAGGGGTTCCTAGCTCCCACAGCCACACCTTTTCTCCCTAGTATTTTCTCCTCCTTTTTCTGGCATCTGCCACCAGTGGTTGTCTGGAGCCTTCAGCAATATTTCCTTCTTACCTTGCCTGCCAAGAAGGTGCACCTTGGTCCCTTCAGTTTATTGCCTCCAGCCACTGTGTCCTCTGGGCACTCATCTCAGGCCCCAAGTTCTCTCCTGCTCTCTGTCCTTGTTCCACCTCCAGAGGAGCAACTTGAAGAACTCAGATTTTCTAGCACATCTCACATGAATTAGCCTTTGACTATTACTAAAAACCTTCACTTTCTTCAGGACTGAATTCCACACCACTCTCTCCTGGGTACTTTTTTACCACTCATCTTTTCTTCCAACTTGACCTGCCAGTGAAGCCTGAAACACATACCAACAACTAAACCATGACTGTTTCCCAATGACCCTTGCTCACCTACATAGCTTCCCAGACCAAGGAATTCAGAATTCAAGTTTAGAGGAAATAACCTCTTTCTGATGCTGTAAGACAGAACTCGCACTTTTTTTCCCACTTCATGTTGATGACAGAGCACGAGCATATGCTTTTGTTTGAGTGAAAAAAAAACCTCATTGTAAATCCTCAGACTTTATAATCCAGGAGGTTGCAAGTGCTCTAGATTTACAAATGCCATTTACCATGCATCATGAAAAAATGACACTTCTTTGATCTTCAAAGTTGGGCTCTGATCACATGTACCACAGTATCAAGCTGTCCTTAGGGTACTGTTTGCCAAATCAACACATACATAGGTGTTGTTAGTCTTTTATATGCACTGAATCTTACCAGGAAAACAAATACTGACACCATGCCAGTTCCTAAGGGCAGATTTCTCAAACAGGACCTACCATCCACATTTGACAGCAGATGCCATAAAACCTACCTGCTGGTCCTGTCACTTTGCTGTGCTATAGCTCATTTCATGCACTGCTCACACAGGAGCAGAGGGCAGCTGGTATTTACTGTTTGCTGCTAACTTGTCCTGTCTGACCAAAGATGTGTGCAAAACCTCGTGCAAAGAAAAGATCGCTTATGGCTACACAGGACTTCTCTTCAGAGTTCTGCCTGTGTCAGGGGAAGGAAGAAGATGGAAGTTGCTGACACTGAATCATTTCTGTTTCTACCCCACTGAAGTAAGAGATGACCTCAGAATTTCCTTATTTCTACCCTCCTTCCTCTCTGTTAAGCAGGCATCAGAATGAAACAAGGAGAGGGAGTGGATCAACCCCCTGTATTTGTACTGTGACACGCAGTGCTGCGACATCTGACACCTGTGAGTCACAGAGTGAGAAAGAGGTCCCAGCCTCATGCAGAAAGTCAGGGCTGAGCATCCCACTTGAGCAAGAGGCGCTGGCATGCCACATCACCCACTGTGTGGTAGTTCATGCACTGGAAATAGTGGAATTTATACATCATCTGGAGCTTCTAGTTATGTGTGAAGGCTATAAGTTACTTGTAGAAACCCCAGGTGACCAGTCTGGTATTTAATGTGCCTGTAGGTAGATATGTCCTCGTGCCTGGTTCTGGGCTTCTCAGCCACAGAAAACTCTACACTGAAAAATAAGACATCACGTAAATTTTACAGCCTGTGCAGTGCCCTAGGACTGTGCCCTAAGCCAAGATGAGTGCCAAGAAAGGAATGAAGATGTATGTGTTTCATATGTTGATCAGAAAGACATGCCTTGATCTCCAAACAGATTCGGCATGGTTCACAGGCAGGAAGAATGAGGGAAGCACTGATTGTATCTGTTCATCTCCCTTCCCACCAGTGGCAATCAATGAAGCAGAAACCTCGGCTTTCCTCTCATCATGAGAGCTGGAAGATTCTTCCTCAGCTGGACTCCAAAGCACACTCTGGATGGTACAGGAGGTGGGGCTGTTGCAGGTGACAGAAACAGGCAAGCATGCTGAGCTCAGTGAGAAAACAAAACAGGGAGCAGATAAGAGTGAAAAGCAAACATGCAGAACAGCAGGAGCAAGTCTGTTGAGAGTTTTGTAAATATGATGTGGCAACAGCCCGGTGCTGTTAAGCACAGATGGTTGCAGTTTTTTCTGTTATAAGCTCCACTTCATTCCCCCAACACAGACATCTTTCCTGTGCTTGCATAACACACAACTGGGCTGCAGCAAATGGTTATTTCCTGGGAAGAGGACACACTCCAGAATGGACCAGGAAACCACACTGCATGCTCCAGCTGGACCAGTGACCAGCCCTGTGTATTGGCCTAGAAATCTATCTGTATTTTACAGGTACCAAATGCCACGAGTGTAGCCACACAACCAAGGAATGCAGTACACAGTCCTCAATCATTGGCTTTTCCTCTGAAAGCTGTGGGAGAGGACATGCTGCAGTTATTAACTGTGGCCCAAATTCCCCCCATGGGCGGTGAAAAATCAGTGCATGAGTGTATGTCACTCACCTTACCCTCAGCATGCAAAGGCAGGAGCTCTCAGAGTGCCTTGCTTTACCATCCTTATTACCTGCACACTTACGGATCCTTTCAGCTGACCAGAGCTGTGAATTGAGAAAGGGTTTGCAATAAAAAGCTTCCTTCCTCTCGCCCTGCCTGCCTGTACGGGTATGTCTGCACACATCTGTTTTACATGCGTGCACACACAGATGCACACCCAGAGACACATGTTTAAAGGAGCAGGGCCCGGTGCAATACAATTAAGAAATGCCAATTTTAGCTTTGACTGAATTACATCTGATCTCAAATCAGGCCACATCTGAGAAGCAAGAATGCTGTGTATGTATCACCCAGTAGTAAGTAATTTCTGCACTATCTAAACACAATGTGAAAGTCAGATTTATGTTTTTAGTGATCTGATAAAACAAGAAAAGAAAAAAATATTTAACCTCACCAAAACTTGGTCCTCTGCCTTCAGAGTACACAATTTCCAAATCCTGAGTTAGTGGGAAGATCAAGCTGAGTCCCCAGCGCAAATGTGCTGTAATTTTAATCTTTTCCAATCTTCTATTTGAGGAGCTGTGTGAGCATGAACTCTGTATGTAGGCCATCACATGCAAAATATGATGCCTATGGTCCAACATGTGGGTCATGCCTTAAGTTACACTGCAATAAATACTCCTAGTAAAATGCTCAAGTGTAGTTTCAGGGATGGATCTCGTCTAACACTAGCTTTACATTTAAAGGTGTAAAGGGGGGAGTTGGGGAGTGGCCTGGATGAAGAGGAAAGCAAATGAGGTTTGAAGGCTTTCACAGAGGAGATAAGAGAAGTATTACTACTGAGCTGAAGAGTTGTGTATTCACAAAGCAGCAGCTTTGATCATGATTTTCATTTCACTCCACCACAGAAGCTTCTGAAGGTGACTTGCTCCGCATGCAAGGTAAGAGAGACTGTAGGCGAGTCTCATAGCTTAAATCTCTCTGAATCTGTGATCCTATGTCACTATCTCGTCACACCATGCTATATAACGTAGTATAAAATTAAAAAATTTTAAATACCGAGTGCAGTCTCAAAGAGCATCGGAGCCTGGCGGGACAGGTGCCACTAGAGGGGGCTGGTTGTTCACAGCTGCGGGCTGGGACACGGCACCGGCACCCACAAACAGACGGGGCTCCGCAAACGCGCCTCGGGGTGGCTGGAGCCGCACAAACTGCAAATCCTGCCCAGAGCCAGGGCAGAACCCAGCCTGTGCTGTACTGCTCTGTTCGTGCTGCTCTCTGCTCCTAAGGTGGGTCTGTAGAGCCACACCGAGCTGGAGATGAGCGGAGGCTCATCCCAAGGAAAAGCGATGCCCACAGCCCCCAGCAGCTCTAGCGGCTGCAGAGCACAACCGCACCATGTGCTCACATCCAGCTTGGCACCTTCTCATTTCTCCAAGCTTGCCCACTTCTCTTCCTATATTCCCGTAACTCCTTGCATTATTCCCGTTTTGTGAAAGACACACTGAATGCCAGCTCTCTCTGCTGCTGCCACGTTAGCAATGCAGAGTACATCCCTCTGCCCCGGGAGCCTGGCACAGAGGCTGGGAGTCTGGGCCAGAAATCCTGAATGCATTTGGAGCTCTTTCAGTCTGGAGACACTTCCTATTAATTAATCCTGGAAAGCTTTACAGCCATTCCTAAAATAAAGGAAGAGAACGTTTAAAGTTATCCCTAGAGCAGCTCAGTGTTAGCAGACATTTTTTTCCTTTGGAAGACACAGGGCTACTGTTCCTTAAAGGCATATCTGCTCAGGCAGGATCTGACACATGGTGGTTCCTCCCTGCACCTGGCACAGCCCAAACTCTCACTTAGAAGCTACAGAGTGAAACAGTGCTGCTCTTGAGATATCTTACTACTACTGCTACTACTCCTACTCCTACTACTAATACTACTACAGTAGCATGGCAGACAGTGTCACTGCAGCTCACAGCTCTTTCTCTGCCAGCCATCTCCAAGCCCAGAGCACAGAAGGTCACACGTCTGTGTTTATCTGTGCCTGCATGCCCCTTTTGCAGAAGCACCTGCTGCTCTCTGTGCTCTGTACTGTACTCTGTTCATTTTCCTCACCATGAGCAGCCAGCAATAGGTAAGACAAAGCCAAAGGTCACTTTTAATTTTACTGAGCATCTTCCTAGTTTCTGGATTAATTTGTATTTCTGCCATGGGTTCCTCAGCATGCACAAATCTTCTGGAATGACATCAATCCCAAACAGCTTTAAAGGAAAAGAAAATTCTCTCTTCTTTCTGTACCATGGAGCTCTTCCTTTCCTGTTCCTCTCAAAATCATGGAGTGGTTATTCAGACTACCTGTTCCATGGTAGGCATTGAAACTGCTGTGGCATTTCAATACTAAGCATTGTCCTCTGTATGTTTTAACATATTTAACATGTTCTCCTCTGTATGTTAATTCTCCTTCGAAGCTTTAACACTTAGCCAATGGCAATCTTCTTGCAAGTGACACATTTCCCTGTTTTCTGTGTTTGAATAGTCCTTATTATCATTTGCAAAAACTCCTTCAGATTTTCTCTCTTCTCTATAATGCCCATGAGTTCTATAAAAATGCTGAATTCCCTCTTGCAGTTTTCTTTCTGCTACAACATTTTCTGCTTCTGCATTTGAGTGTCTCTAATTTCACTCCCAGTCCCCACTGCTGTCTATCCATATTTCTGGCAGCGTGTAGCTGAGATTTGTACTGAGATTAATGACTCCAGTGAAAATCCCAGCAGAAACAAGCAGTTGTGTTTTTGTTATGATTAGTACAGCAAGGAGAGAGTCACGAAGTTAATTCCATCCTTCAGCTCCACAGAAACAAGATTTTGGGTGTGTTAACAGAGTGAAGCCTCACTGCATCCTTGGCTTGGCCCTTGTCCACAGGCACCTAAATTCTCCTTGCAGCTCCTCAAGGCACTTGAAGACTCACTGCTGAACACAGGTGAGTTACTGTTCTGTGAGAATCACACAAGGACAACACTGAGTTCACTCGAGACTGAGGGAGAGGAGGGGAGAAAGGAAACTGTGTCTGCACAGCTGAGCAGAGGTTGGAGCACTCACCTGGAAGTGAAAAGCATTCCTTCTTCAGCTGAGACTGAGGGGGTTTCACTCCTTGTAACCATAGCAGAGCAGAGCTCGCCAGCCACAGGGCAGTAAGAATAAAGTGATATGTGGTGGAAAGCAGAAGGGGTGATGGGGAGAGAAACAGAGGCTACTATGGCTACATAGCCATCGTCAGGCATGCAAGATTCGTGGGGCCAGAGAGACAGGTCAGCAGAAGGCACCTGTCTTTTTGGCCCAATTCTTATACAACCAGGATGCTGTGGGGCTCTGCCCTCGATGTTAGCGATGCAATTTATCCAGAAACTATTTTGGGACAAATATTGTGTTCCCTGGGACAGAGGATTACATCTGTACATAGAAGTTCTTGGATACAAAGAAGATCTGTGCCATCAGTTTTTCATCTCTCCCTTAGTATTTCCCTCTTCTGTCTCAGAGTCCCACCTGCCTTTATAGTGCTCTGTATCCAGCATCTTTGAAAAGCCATTTCCGGACTTTCCAGCCTCAAGTCAAACAGTATCGACTTTTAAGACAACTTACATTGTTGACAATCAAGACACACAACAAAACCAAGGCACTTCCAGCTGAAGGTTATGAAAACACCAGGTTTGGACAAGTCCCACAGGGACTTCCCATACTGGGAAGTCCCTTTCTCCTGTTTAGTCCAGGTTGTAGCTGCAGGTGCTCCACAGTTAAGAAAGACTCAGGCACTGGATTCAGTGCATCAGGGCCCAAAGCCTATTACAGACATATGGTATAAATCCTTCAATATAGAAAATGTTTGCCTTGGAATAGGCAAAAATACAATGTTTGTTACAGAGATCAGAACCAACCCCTTCAACTGTAGCTGTGAAAAATTGCTGGACTTTGTAATTTAACCTAAGATATGAAAATCTGTCACAATAATAATCTGTCTTGTTAAGCGAATTGTAATAAAATCAGAGGGGTTTGATTTTTTAAAACTAAAAAAGTATTCGAGTTTCACTATGTTTGTATGTTGTATCACCGGTACAAATACCACGTGGAAACAACAGGAAAAAACAACTCAGCCTTTCCTGAGTAGTACAGTGGTTAAGGGGTAGCAAATCAGAAGCTGGAGCTCTGATCCCTGTTCTGTTGCAGGCTATCTTCATCATCAAGGCACTTATGCAATGTTATTTTTCTTGTTTGAGGTCAGACATTTCAGATTTGGGGACTGCAACTCATGAAAAATACAGGTTTTCTTCCTATAGTAAACAAAATGTATTTACAAGAAATGTCAAGATTTATTTGCAAGACCTTCTGTAGCTTGCAAAAATGTTGCCATTTTGACAAATAGGTCCTATATGTAATTTCTGGTCCAGGAATAAAGGTTTTTTTTTCTTTTTTTAAGCAATGACAAGCCTTATGATGTAAAATGACATAGTGCTAGGAGAGAGAAAAAAATCTCTCCAAGTATCACTGGAGGAAACACAGGGTCAGCATATAATTTCATTAATTTTACATGGGGCTGAGTCTGCCTTTCATTTTGATTCAACTATATATACATTGATACAAAAAAGACCTTTCAGAGCAGAAAGCACTGATACCATCACTGCTCCAGCTGCATCCCAGGTTGTAACAGAATAACATAACATGAGATCTTGTATTTCTTAACTATTTTATCTCATTCACAGTTCCTCTGCTGCAATCCAGATAACTTTTCACAAGGCACAGGAGACATGACTCAGTCTGAGACATGAGGTTTCTGTAGCATGATGATAAGCAAGCATGGAAACAAAAGGGAAGTCTTCCAAATCTAAGTATGTTCCCATAGTGATGAGCCAAAGTCCTTTGCCATACCAAGGTCCACTGCAGCAATCACAGACAGTAAAACCATGCTGGAAAAGAAGCTGTGTCAAAAACTTTGCGTCGTCCTTCTAAAATTGTGTGCGCACACCCACAGCAGCTCAACCACCTCACTCAAAATGCAGATTAAAGAACTTATCTGCCCTCAGAATGGCTGTGGTTCATCACTAGAGAAGATGCTTAAACGTTCCAGCTCCACTTCAGCATAGGCCACACCACTGCAGAGAAGTAATTACTCTGGCCTTAATGCACAGTCTGCATGGCTCCCATGGGGAAGGAGGCAGGCACGTCAAAAATAGAAAGATGTGCCGTACAGGGGAGTGAGATGGAGAGAGAGCAGAGAAAATGATTCTGCAATTCCCAGAAATGGAGCTGACATAATTTTGTCTCAGCTGTGAGCTTCAGGTCCATCCCCCTTGGCTTGACACACGGCCACAATATGAAGCTGCAATGCACATTTGCCTGGAGGACAGGTGGCAGTGTAAAATCCTAGGAACCTCAGACACAAGGAAATATTTGCATACTTGATAAATCTCCCTTAAAAGTGATTTCACATGCTTTAGTTACACTTGATTTCTGGATTTGAGCAAACCATGACATACCCCATTTTATATAATGGCCGCCTCTGATCAGCATTAATTTCCTGTGAAAGAATGGATCACTTACGAACTTCCAGTCTCCTAACACTTTACTGACTGGGGGTCCTCTCCTTTGGGTTCTTTCTGGAGAAGCAAACGGCAGCCACGAGTGAGCTTCTCGGGCTAATTCTGAATATTATTGTTTCAGAACAAGGGGTGTATGAAGTTATTTTTTGTTCAGAGGAATTTTAGTGGAAGATTCAAAATCTCAGGTGGCAAAGCAGAGAGCTGGTTCTCGTCAGTGTTCAAACATTTGATTTTTAAGGAACTTGAGAGATCACTAGGCATTTATGGGCTCTTCACACCATATCCAACCTTGACCACATTATTGTTGTCCTAATTCCTATTTGGTGAATTAATAAACCAAGCTGGTTTGTACATAAAAATGCTAGGTGTTTCTCATAGTGCACCTAACATTCTAGACAAAATTGTACATACAGTACTTTTCTAATGATAGTTTAAATACCTGGGTTGTCTGAAAAATCATGTGGATTTTTGTGGAAAATGGAATGTGAGCATCTGAATGTATTAGACATGTATATACAGATAAAATCAACATTAAGGTCAGCAAAGAACAACTCTTGTATGAACTTTTTTTTTTTCCTATTGGGTAGGTCCTCATTTTAATTTTTATCTGACCAAGACTTCACACTGCCTAAAACCAACCATACATGGTTTAGAAATACATCTTCTCTTTCCTTATCATACAAATCAAGAGTATGTGAACACGTAAGGTCAATTGAGGGAATGATCATATTTTGCAGAGGAATATTTGATTTACAGCTATCATCAAGATTCTTGCAAATAGTGGCTGGTCTACACTCCCCACAGCTGTTTCTGCTATGCAGTTATCATCTACTGGTTTTGTTTCAATTAGACTTTCCTGTAGAACAGGATTAAGAAGAGGGAGAGGGGGCAGTGGGGCAGTGAATCCTTCTAATGTATTTGGTGGCACAATTACTATCCCAGCATGGTCCAGAGCATTGTGATGTACAGATCTGTTTTTATTTTCTGTTGTTTATGTACCTGAGGTTCTTGATGTCATTAAGAATAAAGTTAACATCATCATAGGCAACATCTAGATACTAGAGATCTTACAATAAAAACAACCTACAAAGAAATAAAATAGAATGATGAATTAGAAATTAAAATTAGAAATGACAGAGAATAATGGAGTCAGAAAAATATAGGCTGAAGGGGACTTCTGGAAGTCATCTAGTTCTGCTCTGCAGCTCACAAAAGGAATAGTGAAAGTTTTCAAAAGAGAGGTCTGACTGCTAGAAGTACCTTAATTTATGTCACTTACCTGACATTTTATGGTCTTATATAATTGGCTGTATACGCATGATGAGTCAGAAAAGCAGAAAGGGTGAGGATCAGGTTTCTTAAAAGTTTGGGAAAATACTGGATTATTTGTTTAGTCCTGTGCTCCTGAGGGAGATATCTGAAGGTCTAAACTGGTGCTTCTCTGAGCAGAGTTTGGCCAGAACTCCCTTCCAGCCTGCATCTACAGCCCTGTTGTCCAAAGACAGTCTTTGCCCAGGCAAAAGCTTTATATCTAAGTCTATAACTAAACTGTAAAATTTCAGTCTTACATCACTTTAGTGAAATTATGGAAAATAAGCAGAACATACCTGTATAGGGAAGAAGTGCAAGCTTTTGAATGACAGATTAAGGCAAACAAAGGTAACCATTAAAAGGGTCGAGTCTGGAAGGTGAAACGAAACGTAGGCCCAAAAGAGACATGAGCTGATACATTGAATAAGCTTCATAAAGTAACACTCTCCCACGTTGTTCAACTGTGTTCGACTTTCCTCTGTAACCTTCCTAAGGCTAATATACTGAATATATTCACACAAGAAGCCTAGTCAAGTTCTGGACCATACTCATCCTCTAAAGAGTATCCAAACCATTCAAACATGCAATCAAAAACATCTCCAGTACCCAGGCAGAGAAACTCTTCTGCAGCTTTTTGCTCTTTTATCAAAGTCTTTCATTTCTAAGCCAGTAAGTTTTATACAAACTCTGATAGGAGAACACCAATTCTGCATTCTTATTATTATTGTTACATACACTATCTCAAACTACACAGATCTCAGGATAATATTTTGCTATTGCCTTGCATAATTTCAAATACACTTTAATATATATCATCTGCCATCCAGTTCCATATAAACCAGAACTTAATCCTTTTCACAAGAGATACAATAAAGTGTATCTATGCAATGTACACTACTAATTAATCCCTGTAGTATTATCAAATATGAATCTAAGGGTTCCAATAAATATGACAAAATCGAAGGGTTCCAATAAATACTTAGATAAGTGTAAATAATGAAGATTACTATAATGAAAGAGAAGTTATATACTGTATTGGAGTTCAGAATATCCTTAGATCCCTGGCATCTGCTTTGCAAGGAAAGCAATGCTTCAGTGCTGAAGATTTCCCAGGGTAGTAACAGATAGTAACAAATAACTATAGTCAGAGTAAGAAAGCATTGTCTGTATTTCAATAAAACTAAAAACCCAAGTGAAAATGTTTTTTTTGTGTAAACAAAAATCTACAACATTGTGATTGTAAAGATGAAAAACATTTCCAGCAAAAGTGAATATCCAATTCAGACGTTCTCACTGGTAGCTGTGAAACATTCAAGAGATGTAGTATGAACAAGAGAGTCTGAGGAAAAACTGATGTCTAGGTCTCAAGTGGAAGTGTTGCTTCTTGTAGCAGAAAATTGCTTTTAGCCTTCAGGGTATATTCCTTAAAGATTCATTGCACATGTTGCTGTGTTCAAGAGTCAATAGCAGCTTACATTTAAAGTATCTTTTGGAATTGTAACCTCATTGACAGAAAAGTGATCTTGTATTTTTTATCCTACCACTGCTTGAAAATTAAGTGCTTGGAATGATTTAAAATTAAATATTAGAGTAGCCGTGGGGATAAGTGATTTACATGTTTTTTTTCTGCAGTACCCCTGCCTTAAATTTTCCATTGTTTATTTCTTCTTTCTTTTTCTCACCACCTTTTGCCATTTCCTCTGTACGTTTACTGTCTCATCTTCTTTATGATGCATCCTGCATGATTTTCATGGCACTTACCCAGCACTGCACCTATTGTGAAATTGTAATTCAACCCAAGTTATGTCAGCACCATTCAAAGTAGTTGGTTTGACATTTTGCTGCCTGAGTAGACAGGAAGGCTTGCAGCAATGCCTGGCAAAGACCAACATCCAGGATTGTTATTCTTATGAACTAGATCTGGGAAATACCTATCATCATTCTGCTCTGTTGGGAAACTTGCTTTGGAGGGAATCAAGCATCTTGTTATTTCATGCAAACGTGTAGTTTTGGGCTGCAAGTGTGTTTGCCCATGGATATTTTCTTGGCTAAGGAGATAGGCATATCTCTGTTGGAAGCATATGAAGCAAGAACAAATGTGGTCAAACAGGCTGTGGGTTGCCAGGCTCCAGCTGGGTCTGAAGAAATGGTCCTTGGAGTTGGATTTGCACTTGACCACGGCAAATCTGATGAAGGGACTGGGTTGTATCTTTACATTGGATTTTGAAGGGACTGTGGAAAGCATGCTCATTGCTGAGGGAAGTATCTGTTTGCCTGACTATCCCTTGAGCTTTTCTTTTCCATATTCATTATTTGTGATCTTTACTCTAGTTGGATATTTGTCCACAAAGCCTTCCTGCTGAAGACAGGAGAAAAAACAACTTTTATAATGAGGGATCCTCTGACATCCTTTGGGACCAAAAGATCATATGACAAATTCTCCATGCCCTGTATGGATCTTTCTTGTTCAGAGAAAATGCACCAACAATTAAGACCAAGCACCTCAGTGCTGCCAATCACAAAATATGTTAGTATATTTTTTCAACACAAGTGCAGTTCTACACACTGTACTGATGTGCTGTATCCAATAGAAGAGCTGGTTCAGAAGCAGGACAGAAAGGGTAGGTTTTCAGAGGTACCTTGTGAGTTTAATGAAGAATGAACAGTGTTTGCTCTCCTGTGTGTGAAATATGGCCATTTATATCACTGACAAGTAGCTATTTAGGGATCCTGAATCCATTTGCAAGGTGCCATGTGCCAGTGCAATGAAATCTTTCACCTGAGAAGTAGATGGGGCTCCTTTGGTGAGTGCTCTCCTCTCCTTATTCTCTATAGTGTTCCGTGTATCATCTAAAACTCATGATACTCCTACTGCATGGGAAAGGCAAATCAGGCAAATACCATAAGAAAAAAGCACCATGGAAGGGACATGTTTAAAGTGTGATGGCAAAAGTAAGTTCAGTCGTGGTCAAGGAAGAGGGAATTGTGAAAGGAGCAAGGGAATCATCTTCTAGAAATTGTCTCAACAGTGACTGCAGGATTGGACACTTCACAGAACTTCAGTCACAGGCAGCTTCACGGAATTTCTTCTGCTTTTTATAGGCGTTGTTTGTGTGACTGTGGTCACGAGGTGGATAATGTGTTAAACTGTTAGACATGCTTTAAGTCTACTTAAGAACTGATGAAGCTGGTTGAGACAAACTTGATCTGGGCCCCTTGCTTGCTAGAGCCTGGCTCAAGCAAGGGCTGACAATGAAACAATGCCTGGAGTGACCTCTGATAAAGGTCTTTTAAAGCTTTATGGCCTTTACAGCTGCCTCAGCAGGCAGAAGATGACGGAAGTGCTCTTTCTACCTCTGGTGGCAACTGTAAATTCTGACTGAAAGTAACAAACACCCTCATTAAGCCCTATTTGCATACAAACTTTTGCTCCTCCAAGAATACAAATGGAGGGAAAAGTGAACATGCCTTATATTTATGGCCACAGTCACCAAAACCCCAGCTATAACATGTGATTCTTCCACCTCACTGGGAAGGGCCAAAAGTTACAGTATCACCAAGGGAAGTTCCAGGACCGGAAAAAAATATTGGATGGGAGAGGGGAACCTCTTCCTGCTTTGGATTGGTCAAGACTGTGTCTTTCCTCTGCCCCAAAGGGATGCTTAGGTGAGCTTTGCCCCTTCAGCTACATTGGTGGGGATGTATTATATAGATATAATGTATATACATCATCTCTGTTACTGTACCTTTGGTAATGATATACACTAACACTCTGTGGTTAGTGTATTTATCACAATTCTGAACTTGCTTTCCTGTTGCTCCAATAAACTGCACTGGTTTTGAGCCTGGACTGTACAAGTTCTTACTGAATTTGATGAGGCTGATAGTGCCAAATTGGCTATCATCAGAAATTAAACCCAGCCACACCCACCCATCTGATCTCTGAGGACCAGCTGGAGTGCAAGGGGCTTAATTTTCTGGCAAATTTCTATATCCTTAATGTGACAGTTGGCACTGAGCCCTAGTGTCCTACACCACTGGGGTGGGTTGACCCTGGCTGGATGTCAGATACCCTCCAAAGCCACTCTGTCATTCCCCTCAACTGGGAAGAGGGGGAAAAATATGACAAAAGGTTCATGTGTGGAAGTAAGAACAGGGAGACATGGCTCGCCAGTTACCATCATGGGCAAAACTTGACTTGGGGAAATGAACTGAATTTATTACCACTTGAACCAGGACAGGGTAATGAGAAAAACCTCAAAATCTTAGAGCATCTTCTCCCCATCTCTCCCTTCTTCCTGGGCTTAACTTCACTCCTGATTTTTCTACCTTCTTCCCCTTGGTGGTGCAGGACGGGGAAGAGGGGCTGTGGTCAGGAGCTACCACAGTTACTGAAGGGCTTGGTCTTGGCCAGCAGTGGGTCCATCCTGGAGCTGGCTGGCATTGGATCTGTCAGACACGGGGGAAGCTTCTGCCAGCTTCTCATGGAAGACACCACTTTAGCCCACTCACTACCAAAACTGTGCCTTGGAAACCAAATAAAAACACTGTGTCAAAGGTTCATTTCATACACCTTTGTGCCAGAACTGGGCTCAAGGCTTTTCCACCAGGGCTATCTCCAAAAGCCTCATTTTGGAGGACCATTGGGTCCTGAGCTACTCCCTGATTTCTGAACAGCACTGCAGACAGCAGTCATTTAGTTGTGAACATTTTTTTCAACAAATACTTTGTAAATTATCCTTCACTGAGTCTCTTTCACAATGTTGATGCTCTGTTCCCTTAACAAGGGAAGCTCATTTCTTGGGACCTGCTGAGGGAGAAGTCACTCTTTATATCTCCCTGCTACATCTTAGCTCTCAAAGAAAGCTGGGACCACTGGCTTCTCTCCCTGACTTTCCTGCCCTTGGCCACAGTGTCTGACAGCTTCCAGCTCTCAGGTGGGCACAGTCCACTCTCCATGACATTTCTGCTGCTTTTTCAATCAACAGCCTCATTTTGTTACAGCCTCATTTTGTTACAGCCTCACTTTTTACACTGCCTCGTGAGGGAAAAGATAGTGACACCACAAAACATTGTCTTTTTTCCAGCCCAGGGCTTCTTCTCTTCAGTCTCAGTCTCACACTTCATGAAGCACAAAACAATTCCATTCACCAATTTGATAGAAGTACCATTGCTGAAGAGTTGCTGGCTGATCAATGGGCATGCTGCTGTATAAATATCTTTCAAGTGTGATAGTTACATTTGGAGAAATGATCCTTGAACAAACTTTACCACGAGCTCTTAGATTCCTGTCATGTTTCCCATATAAATACGGGATCTCTAAATAGCACTCATCAGTAATATGTGCTACTACAACCATAGCCAGCACAGCAGAACTTTGATTCCAGATAAAAGGTTTTTCTATCATTTTTAAAATGGCTTAAATCATTGATTCACAGCTCTGGTAGTGAGCCAGAAATATTTCCATCTGTTTGGGCAGCGCCAGACTGGAACTGTATTGTACCTAAATAGATTTTACCAGAATTTCAAAGTAATATCCAGCAGAGCTTAATAATATCAAGGGATATTATATTATCTGACTTTTCAACCTTACTCCTTTAACTGAGTTTTCTTGGCTATTTTTCATACTGTTAGAAATGTATTACTTTTAATATATTGCTACTCCTTTTAATTTAATATTACATAATGAGGATAAGTACAGTATGACAGTATTCTAACAAAATTAATATTCAAATTACTTACCATTTCTCTCAAACATCATAAAAACCATTTTTATTTATTTTCTTTCTCTTTGCCTGCTTCATTCACTCTGTGAAGATTGAGGAGTTTTAGCTGTTTAGATACTCCTACAGAATTACAGAAGCTAGATAGAAAAAACTCCAAACTTGATTTGATCTCTTTATCTCAGTCATAGAAACAGCATTGTTTTTCCATGCTACCACTTTATTCTACTGTGCTGATCTGAAAAAAAAAATTGTAAAATTTCTCCATTCTATTTTTTTACAGTGGCTCCTGAGGCCTGAGGTTGTTGATAGAAGTCAGTGAAGTTGCACAGATGTCAGGGTTCTTCTCTACAGATCTGTTTTCAGGAGTGGTGCCTAGTTTCCATCTCATTTATATATTACTTAGGTTAAAAATATTATAATCAGAGATGATGTTATTGTTTTTCACATTTATTTTTAAAGGTTAGTCCTTAAATATTTAATCAGTAGCTACTTTATATAAACTGGAAAAAGCTTTTCATTCACATATATAAGAAGCACATAAAATGCCTGGTTATTTCTGAAGCATACTGCACACCAAGTCCTTTGTTTTAATTAGAAATCCCTGATGCCTGTAAAATAGTATAAGCCAAGATATTTCTTCTCACGGGACTGTATATTCTGAGAAGAGCATGACCATCCCCCAGAATGTAATTTTTCCCATTTTATCTGAATCCAAGCTGTATCTCACTTCCCCTATGGTCTGACTCTGTGTGATCCAATTTTATTTTTCTTGACACCAGCAGTTTTTCATGTTATGTCTCATGTTTTCTGATGAGCTAAGTGGAATGCCTCTGTGATCCAGTGGGTAGCATTCAAATCTGATGGGTGGAAGGCTCAACTTCCAGGACCTGCCAAGAGGACTCTTCCCCAGTTTACATGAAGAGCCTCCCCGAGAGATGGAGGTCATATGGGTCATACTGCAGTCCCCCTTGCATTGCTTTGCACTAGTGGGTGGACTGCCAACCTGTTTTCTTCTATGTTCAATTTAGAGAACACATGGCATTTGTAACTATGCACCACAGAAACTGTCTGTGCAGTTTACCTTTGTCACCATTCTCCCTAGGAGCAGACAGTTTAGGAGGCAGAGGTCTGTGGAGCAGTTTTGGTTGCGCAGCCATTTCCTGCTTAGCCTTTGTTCCTGAGAGATAAATAAAGATATTTCAAAAATCAGAAAAATCTCACAAAGCAAAACAAAAGAAATAATCACGTCTAGTTTAAGGTGCTGAGTTATGAATGTCTGCTTAGATAAAACAGGTGATGAAAGAGTCATAACATGTGAGAACTGGCCAAAGAGGCATTTGTTCTCTTAGTGAGAGAATTAAGAGTTTTTCTTTTTATGATTAGTGTTTCAGGAAATAAATCAGTGACACTAATTAAAAAAAAAACAAAACAACAAAAGACCAAACCTATTCTATTAACTTTGAATGCTTGCATTAAAGAATGCTATTCAGCATTTGGGGTGGTCCTGTGCAGGACCATGGGTTGCACTTTGATGATCCATGTATGTCGCTTCCAACTCAGGATATTCTATAATTCTATGATTTATAATTCAATGGTTCTATGACCTCTGTCACAAAAGGTGAGGCAATTAGTGTTTTTAATCTCTGAGCCAAAGGAGGAACAGTAAAATAGAGAAATGCCCCATGCCAGCCATTGCAAAAGCTCCCAGAAACAGTTTTCTGCTGGATAAACAGATTTAATAAGGGCAACTATCAACCCTGGGAAAAGGCCGAATATGCAAGTAGTAATTTTATGCTTCTTTCTAGTTTCCTATTAGTTTATGACTGAATACAATGACACTGATTTCAAACAAAGAATCTCTGATTTGGTTTCAGAAATCCTCTTAGTAGTAGCCAATTTTAGCAAATCTCTTAGTCACTGTAATTTTCAAGATTGTCTATATCCTAAATTGCAGAGTATGTTGGCTATTTATTTTCTTCTGTAGGGCTGAAAACATCTTAGATGTTGTACAGTATAAAGACTCAGTCCTAAGGAACTGGAAATCAGAAGGAAAAGACAGAAGGGAAAGGACTGATTAAGGTGACTTTGACGAGAAACTGAAAGTGCCATCAGGAAGCTAATGGCTTACAGAAAGATTTACAATGATTAAGAAAACTGTCACAGACACCTAGAAGCAAGGACACCTCTAGACAATTTTTTTTCCACAGTAACTTGATTTGAAAGTAGATGAACTTGAGACGTAGGTGCAATTTTGCATGTGGACAAGATTAATTTAAATCAAGTGCAACATATAAAACTGTGATGGAAAGAAAAACAAATATTGTGATGAAAAGAAAAGTCCCGAAGTTAACAGTGAGCTCAGACTTGGCACTTAGTTATTGGGCTTGAATGGCACTTCAACAAGGATCTGAAGAAAGGAAGAAATTTGAATTTGAAGAAGTTGAATTTGAGGAGCAGGAACAAAACCCTATAATTATGTTTGTACTTGATACACTCCAGCTTAGCATTCCAGTCTTTTCCTCTTCAGGATAACATTTCTGGCACCTGCCACATGGATATTGCACAGGGAGTAATTCAGCTTGGAAGATACCTCAGGAGGTCTCTACTCCAAGCTCCTGCTCACAGCAGGGTTGAACTATAAGTCCTGAGCAGATTACCCAGATCTGTACTCAAGGATGGAGACCCCACAACCTTCTGGGCAACCTCTGGGCCTCCTTCCAACACTGATAAAAACCAAGACATAGAGTGCACACCTGACCAGGGCACACATCTGAAGATAAGTGTGCTCGTTTTCTCTCATGTATAGGTAACCTCTGTTGAAACTGGCTGACAGATCAAGGATGGTGAGAAATGGTTGCAGAACTGGTTATCAATGCCCTGAGGAGCACTGCCTGCAAAATTCCAGGAGGAAGAACAGACTGGAAAGAAATGAGGGCCTAGGATGGAACTGGAATGGAAGAATTGCAGAAGTGAGTATAATTCTATAGTTCTATGACCTCTGTCACAAAAGGTGAGGCAATTAGAGTTTTTAGCCTCTGAGCCCAAGGAGGAAGAGTAAAATAGAGAAATGCGTATTTCTCAGCACAGCTCAGAGACAGGGAAGGATGTAAAAAAACAAGAGGAAACCTGAAGTTACAGAGGCTGATGAGAAGAAAACAGGAGACTTAGTGGGAGGAGTGGGGGTGCAACATAGACAAGAAACCCCAGCGCTTCTGGCAGGGAAGAAAAGTAGAGGTGTTCAAGCCACTAGAGATAGAAAGGATAGAAACATGTCAGAGGGAGAGGGAACATGATTTTGTCTGAGATAAAACTGACCATTATATTTGGTGAGATTTTAGGTAAAAATCAAAGTTAAATCAGAAGAGAAACACATAATATTCTGAGTTGAAAAGGGCCCACACAAGGATTGAACCCACCACGTTTTGGTGCCACAAAGACATGACTTTAGTTACTGCTGTAGGTGCAATTTAGTTCAAGGCACCAGGCAGTTGAGCCACCAAGACTCATCGGTGCCGCAGAAAGGAGAACAGAAAACTGTAGTGAGGAAATTGAGAGTGGTGAAGGATGCAGGAGCAAAGGAAGGATATGTCTGTGACGAACCCTGCCAGGCTGCTCCTTACTGTGGGTGAAGAGCAAAGTCAGGGTCTGAAGAGGTGGAATAAACAATTCCCGACAAACATTTGTGGATCAAGAGAAACCTGGATACAGCTGTATTCTACTCTAACCATGCACAAGTGCCAGGAACTTTCTGCTGCAGAGTATCAAAGCCGGAGGAGAAAGCCCCTGTTCTGTGCATCAGCTTAGTGCACAACTCCTTACAGGGGCACCCTTTAACAGCGCATCTCACCGAGCGGTGCAGTGACTGCCCAGCGCCACGCACCAGGCTGCTTTTGGGGACGATCCCCGGTGCAGGGGCGTGCCCGGGGCGTGTCGCAGGGCTGGGCGGGGCGCGGGCGGCGGCGGTGCCGGTGGGAGCGGGCGGAGGGGCTGCGGCTGCGGGAGCGCGCCCGCCCCCCGGCCCGGCATCGCCTGTTGCTGCGCCGCTCCTGGCTGGTAACTATCCTCTGTAACTGTGCTTCTGGATGGACGAGGTGGTGATGGATGGTGCTCCTTATTATTATTGGTTTTATTGCTATTATTGATATTATTATTATTATTTCCCCCTCGGTGCTCACGAAGAAAAGATTAAAGTTACTGTGAAGCGGACTCCTCCGAGAGCAGTTACCGCTCTGTCGGGGGGAGCGGCCGGCGTGGGGGGGCCCTGGGGACCGGGAGAGCGGTGCCGGCATCCCGGGATGATGCTGCCGGCTGCAGGGAGCGGTGCGGGGGTACTGGGATAACTCTGCTGGCTGCGGGGAGCGGTGCGGGGGTACCGGGATGATGCTGCCGGCTGCGGGCAGAGGTGCAGGGGTGGCTGAGGCGGCAGGTGCAGTGCAGAGCCGTGCCCGGGGAGCGGGGGAAGCGGGGCTGTGCTGTCGGAGTCACATTCTGCCCTAGCCCAGCAGTGCCGCTGACTGTGCTGGATGGGGCAGCAGGTGCAAAGCTGGTGCTTCTTCGTGCAAACCAGGTCGAGCTGAGCCAAACCTTTTCAAATTAATCTCGGCTATATAATTACTCTGAGAAATAGGGCCGGCACTGCAGTCCTGATTCAAGCGACTCCTAATTGATACAGTGTGATAAAAATTTTAGCTGGGTACAAAGTCTTTTGAGAGTGACTTACAATTGCGGGATAGGGCAGAGAGAGAGACAGGAGAGGGCAGGGGTTAGGGTAGGACACTGAAGTGGAGGCAGTTTTAGCATCTCTGATAAGTGAAAATGTTCTTGAGGTTGCATTTAGGGACTGATGAGTAGTCTGCATCTGTGTTCATTACCACAGTTTTTGCTGTAAAAAATTGCTTCCCTCATAGATTTAATCTCAGTATTTATTTTTTAAATTCACTTTTGTCCACAGGGTTCATTAAGGACAACTTCTTTATAGCTGTAATAGTTTTAAAAATTTCTGAAGGGCACTTCCTGTGCTTCACTATGGAAATGAAGACGCTGGTTTGCATGTTGCAGATGACTCTGCTGTTTGTCTCCTGCCTGCAAGGTTAGCGTTTCCCTACCAGGCTGGCAGCAATCAATTTCCCTCTTTCCTCTGCTTCTCTCCTTCCTTTGCACGTATTCCACTGAGTAAAGTGAGTGGAATAGGCTGAGGGGAAAATTTGGATGTCTTTCCTCAAAAGAAGCTGCATAAATGAAATAAAAGGCATGGCTGCAATATGCATAATAGGTGCCAGAGAAGATTGTTTAATGCACCAAAGCATTTACATTTTTCTTTATGTAATTGTCATTCAAGGATCAATACAGTGCCCGAGTGATTTATTTCATCATTGGCTTTTGTGCTTAGCAGTGCAAGGTTGAAAGGAAAACGTCACCACAAACAAATCCAACACATTATCTGTGTGCCATGTGGAACCACGGGCTCTCCCCTGCTGGGCTGTGTGCTCTTCTGGGCAGGAGTAGCAATGGTTGTATCTGCACTGTGGAGCTGCCCTCCCCTGTGTGGGCTGGTGGGACACCTCACTGCCCCCCCTGACACCCCTGTCTCCGGGAGGTGGAATAGGGGAGTGCATGTTCGCCTTTGGGTTTGGGCTTAGGGTACAGCTGAGGTGAGCATCCAAATCTGGGAGCTCAGGCACACTCCTGAGTGCCCTGGTCAGATGTAGGTGTGTGCAGCCTCAGGAAGGCTAGGAGGATACCCAAAGGGTACCAGCATCCTCCTGCTTAAACATATTGCCTGTGCTCCTGCCATTGACAGTGAAATACTTGGTTGCAGACTTCCCTTGGAGGTAAATGTAGAATTGAATACAGGAGTGTGACTTAGGCTTCCTTTCCTCAGGAAGTTTTGCAAGGAGGATGAAATTTCACTTTTATAGGGATTTCTGGTCAAACATTTCCAGGCTGCTGTGGGACTGGGTTTTTTCTCCTTTCAGATGAGAGGAATAAGGTTGCCTTTGTGTTTGCAAGATCAAAGCCTGTCTTTTTTTTTTTCATTTCAGCATAAAAGATAATTACAAGAGCTGTGCTTAAGCCACCATCTCACTCAAAGGCTTGTGAGAGTTTTCCCTGGTGGGAAAGGAGCCCTTTTCCACTTTCTCTTCCAGAGCCTTCCCACAGTGATGGCAGGGGCCATGAGAGCAGCTGGATGATGGCACTGCCATCTCAGCAGGAGTCTGGTGTGACAAGACAGGTGGAGGGTCTGTGGCCTGGTCCCTTGTCTCTGTCATTGATCTCCACTGGAGATCTGTCTTGGGTGGGACTGGTGGGATGCTGCTGCTGCCATCAGCTACTTCCAAAGTGACTCCCTGTATTCCTCTAACAATTGTTAAGATGTAGTAACTGTGAATGAGAAGATCAACAATGGTGCCAGTCCAGCAATGGAGTGTGCTACACACATTATTCCTGAGTTAGACAATGAGAGGGAACTCAGATGAGACTTCCTTTAACACACTACTGCATCATGCAGGGCTTCCTGGCCATTAATGCTTTCTCCCTCACAGCCCATCACCATCTCCGTGATGGATCTGCAATTCCTGAATTTTCCTATGTGCAACACACACTTCAGGTAGCCCTTGATAAAAAATAAGTCCTCAGAAAACGCTTGCCCTCTGATCATCCATTCAAATTCAGAGAAAGAAGCAATGGGCTGACAGGGAACATGGATAGGGTTTTGTTGGGAGCACGTGCTTGGAGATCAAAGGAAGAAACTTGGAGCAAAATGTCTTTTATTTCTCTACAGGCACATGTGTAACCTGTACTACTACTGCTAAATATTCAGATTTCTTTATATATCCATTTTACAGATAACTAGCAGGTTTTTCTCAGGAAAATACAATCATTAATCCAAAACTGTAGTCTCTTCCTTGTTCTTAGAAAATCCATGTTTCCGTTTTGAGGGGTGGATGAAATAAGTACCAGTTGTAGCAGTGTGGATTACCAAAATATAATGAATTTAGGACCATGCTGCCAGTGTTCCTGCTGACCTTTAGCATTGACACAAAACTGGAAGACTGACAAATAGGTAACAGCATTACAAGCTTGGCTCAAGGGATAGATTTCTAAATTGATCATGGATTCTGCAATGAAAACATACTTCTTTTCTCTCAGTATTTTGCTTTTATTCAGGCTTTCCCCGTGCTGCCTGTAGGCAGAGCCCCTGACCCAGCCAAGAGCCCTGATGGGATGTTGGTCCCTCTGCATGCAGGCTTTAAAGTCTGAGTGAAATGGGGAATAGTCCTCATGTATGCATCTGCAGCCTCTAGACTTCCTCTCTTCTTTCTCTCTTACCTTGTAACCCGGTGACTCCGAGTATTTGCAGTGCATTCACTTCCTTCTCACTTACAAGAAGTCCTCTAGTCCATTTATTTCTTATGGGAAGAAAGCAGCCCACTAAATCAGCATTTTAAATAAACCCTAATTTGTATTTTAACCTGCTTTAGTCATATTTAATCTGTTTCTATTGTGAACATCCTTATAATTTTTTCCCCCTAGGGTTTTACTCTGAATCAATATTTAACATATTTCCCTAGTTTAAAATTGATGTGTCTTTGTTGGTTTTCATTATTGAACCTTCAATATTTACTCTTCCTTTCCTGTTGTGACATTTCAGCACTAGTAGTCCTTTATTAGATTGTGACTGTATGCCCTTGACTGTTTCAGGAAGCCACTGAAGTTGTTTGCAGGGCTTTTTGTTTAAAGAAAGTCTCAAAAGAAGGTCAACACGTCTCATTTAGCTCTTGCAAGCCCTTTCCTGCAGAAAGTGGACCATTTTAGCTGGGAACACTCATAGGAATGAGCTAAGTAAGCTTGCATTTACATCAGAAAAGTTTCCTTCCTCTTAGCATTGAATTTTAATTTGACTCACTGAGTATGAGGTTTGGGTAGGTGAACTCCAAAGTTTCCATCCCACCTACATATACACAGTCTTTCCTTCTTGGTGTATTTAATGTGTGTACCACAAGATGGAAAATCATGGTTAAAACTTTAGGGCCAAAATATTTGGGGAGAATTGTGTGGCAGAACATTTAACATTTACATCACATTTTAATTGGCAATTCAAAAAAAAAAAAGCTTTTTCCAAAGCTTTTGGAAAAGGAGGTCAGCATCATTCTGGAATTGATTTTCCCAAATATAAAGCACTGTAAATGCAGTGGTAAAAATATTTGTTTCCAAGACCTGAGTACTTTACAAAATGTGTTTGTTCCTACAGACAGAAATAGCCATATTTCTTATAATAGTGGAATTTCTTTCCTCATTATAGTTCCTGTCACCATGCTGTTATGTTGCCTAACCTTGAAATGAAAGCAGTTTTGTTAACTTTTTACAAATGCTTATTGCCATTTTGGGATTGAATTGCCTATCCCTCTCAGGGCAGATTAAAAAAAACCCAAAAAGTTTCAATTTTTTGTGTGTACTGGTAAAAGGGAGCCCAGTGTGCTGGGTAAAAGAGGAACTGAATGGGAAAAAATCTGAAAAAGAAGCCAGTTACTGCCTTTTTTTCGTTTGTTTTAATAGTTTTATATGGTCATCAATTTAGATAACAAGGAAACAAAACCCAGTGTCTGCTCTCAAGCAGAAGTTTCAAGTTGAATCACTGAGAACATACCTTAAAATAGCATCTTTAGAAGCAACTTCTTTGTTTCATGATTATGTGAAGAAACTTGAGAATATTCACTGAATTTTATATAGAAAAGATCCTGAATGACTGACTTTAGGAAGTTGTCATTGTAATTTTTCTTTTGCTTATGGGAAGAACTCCAAAGATGAGATTTCAGTGTATATTACAAATTCTTTTTTGTATTTACAATAAAATAAATAATTTATGTCATAAGTCAAAATCTCTTAATAAACTAAACATCTTTTACTCAACTTTTAAATTCAGAAGCATCTGCATTAGGCATCAGCGAGCTCTTCTAGCATTTTTGCCCTGCTGTTTTCTATACAGTCCTTGTTTGCATCACATTCTGTAAAGGCACGATTTTTTCTCTTCTTCCCCTCCCCATACATGTGCTATCTTTTTGTACAAGTGGGTGTCATGAGTTCACTCTTCCATTTCTTCACCTCTGTATCCAGGTCAGAGCTTTCAAAGTAAAACTTGGATTTCAAAGTACCCCGTTTAAGGCATCCAGGCATTCTAGAATCTCAGTTCAGCCAGGGTTAGAGAAAACAGCCAAGGAACACAGCATGAGCTTGGATTACATTTTGCAGGCACACTGAGGCCATTTGCATGTCAGTGACCTGATCAACTCGGCTCTAATGAGCAAAGTTAGTCAGAACTGTGATTAACACAGGAAATGTGAGCCAGGACAGCAGTGAGCAGCAACACCAGTTCATTTTTTTTTTTGCCTATGAATTGAAATGAAGTAGTTAATGTGTTCCTAAAAAAAAACAAACCCTAGTTTCCCTTAATAGCTCTTATCTTGGACCAGCTCATGAGGAGGAGTCTGTTGTAAGGCTAGGAGATAATTTAAAAGTCCCTGCAAGAGAAAAATACTATTTTGTACAGTTTGCTTCTTGATTATGGTGTTTTATATGATGAGGCAGTTATCAGTTTCTTTATTTTTATATTGCAAATGCAGTTCTTATATTGTCTGTTTGCCTCAGAGAGATTGCTAGGTCATGAAAGAGATACCAAAGGAGAGATACTTCCCAGAAAAGGAGGAAGAGATTTATAGTCAATTAGAGAGAGAAAATGTCCTTACCAGAGATCCCTTAGACCCACCTTCAGTCTCCTGTAAGTAACAGGATAGATGACACTTTTTACTTCTGGTTTCTACTATCAGAAGGAATCAAAATATTTGTTAATATTTATCACATCTTTTTAGACAAATAGCATCGTTCTCTTTCCTTCTTTTCATTTTGGGTATTCATTCAATTAAAAGGGCAGTGCAGTCTTAATGTTGTGATACACCAGTAAGCTCCAGTAATTTTGTGTGAATGCTACACACTTAGATGAGAGATTAATTTTTCAAGCAAATTCAAAAGCAGCCCTTAGATGAAGGTTGTCATTTTACACTGGTTTTCAGATAACCCCTGTTTGCTGCAAAGTTGTGAGTGCCCAAGTATTTACCTGTGTATGCAGTTCTTATCTAAATCCCAAAGTCCAGACTTTGTGAACATCCACTTTCAGAATTATGTGCACAAGATAAACAAGCAGAAGATCAGAAGAGGAGCAACCAACCTATAATTAGACCACTATTTTACACAGTGAGAAGTCTCTTTTGGACAAATGTTTTAGAAATATGTCTCTCTCTTATTTTTTCTTTTTTTAAAATTTATTCTTATTTTTTTGAATGGAAGAAGTAGAATAGATAAGTCAGCAGCAGCTCAGTTGAGCTAGCTTCTTTAAGTAGAGTCAGTTTTTTATCAGAGTCTCAGAATTTCTGCACTACTGTGCCTTCATTGTCTACATGCACATATTTGAATGGGTTCTTGCAACCAATGGTAACCAGAAATCCTAGTAGCTGATCACCATGTATCTGCCATGTATTTATTCTCTTGTCCTTCCTCTCAGAGACTTTCTTGTGGTAGGATGTGCAGGCTCTCTTGTGTTGGCCCAGATGCACAGAGTCTATGCAGTGGCATTGTCCCAGAAATTTTGGACAGAACCATGGGATAGTTTGAGTTGGAACAGACATTTAACCATCATCTTGTTCCAACCCCTCTGCCAATGGCAGGGACACTTTCCACTAGACCAGGTTGCTCAAAGCCCCATCCAGCCTGGCCCTGAAAAATTCCAGGAATGGGGCATCCACAGCTACTCTGGGTACCTTGTGCCAAGGCCATACCACCCTCACAGTAATTAATCTCTTCCTAATATCTGCTCTGAATACACCCTCTTTCATCTTAAAGCTTGTGAAAATTCCTTCTTCAACTGTCTTGTATGCCCCTTTAAGTGCTGGGAGGCTGCTAGAAAGCGTCCTTGGAGCCTTCTCTTCTCCGGGCTGAACAACCCAAATTCTTTCAACCTGTCTTCATAGGAAAGGTGCTCCAGCCCTCTGATCTTCTATGTGGCCCTCCTCTGGATTTGTTCCTGCAGGTCCATGCCCTAATGTAGGGGTCCCAGGTCCAGAGCTGAAGCAGCACAGGTAGGGGTCTCACAGCAGTGGAGTACAGGGGGAGCACCACCTCCCTTGATGCTTCTTTTGATGCAAACCACAAGCACACACCCGTTGTTTAAATGCTGACTCCTTTTGCAAGGGCGGGTAGGAAGACCTGCTGAAAATATGTCCTTTGGTAAAAGCTGGGGTTTGAGAATGCAGGTACCTGTGTGCTGGGAAGGGAAGCCATGAAGTTTTGATGTGAGGCTGCAGAGCAGCTGGTGGATGGTATCTCAGTAAATGCACAATAATTTCTTTCTCATTCATGAGTCTGCATCTCTTGCACTCACTGGATGAACATACCCTTGGGCACAGAGTAGCTGTAGCATCATCCTTCTCGTGCCTGCTGTCCTCACAGTGCTGTGTCCGGAAATTAACTTGGCAAAGGTGTTCCTGGGCTTTAAGCAGAGAAAGCCCACGGTGCTGGAATCCCACTGGGATATGGAAGTACACTTACTTTTACGATTAAAGACAACAGCTCTTCAGCAATGGAGGAAATAGAGTTTGCAACATACAGCTGAGACTAGTGTGGAAATGTAAACAAAAAGTAAATCTAGTATTTTCTAAGGCACCTGCAAAGCCTCTTGTTTAAATGTGATTTACAAGCCAAGAGTGTGCCCTGTGCAGCCGGGGATGCACTACAGTGCCAGCGTGCTGCTCAGGAGCGTGGTGGGTCTTACTTCTCTGAGCAGGAGTCAGGAAGAGATGGGGGTGTGTGGGATTGTTGCAAGCCATCGGGCCAGACCCCAGTTTTTCTTCCTCTTCCTGTTGCAGTTGCAGGAGCAGCTCACATGTACAGGAGAGAGAGGAACCAGGCAAATTGTGGGATTTTCTTCAGTATGAGATCTTTGCCTGAGACTCTGCTCGGTGTTTCTGTCCAGTGTTTCTGACAGCTAAAAATGGATATTTCATTACACAACTACTCAGTCATGTAATATTTAATGCTGTGAAGAGCTGAAGAACACACCTAGTTAAACCTACACCTTAGATACTTACCAGAGTAATGCTTAGAAAAGGATTTACAGTTCTTGTCCTGTCAGAAACACATTGCTGCTCATGGGAAGCTCATAACTCACCAGGTGGCCAAAGACACCGAAATGCCTGAAGGAGCATTAAACAAGAAAAAACAATTTTGACCAGCAGGCAGACTGCTCATGCCACTCTTGACACTGAACCCTCTTTGCCTTGAGCTATTTCATGGTTTGTGCTAATCTTTTATCTCAATTCACCCCTTCTATGTGCCTGACCTTTAGCCCTGGCTAACAAAGTGGCTTGAAATAAAGGCTAAGGATACTCCTTCCTTTTCCTCCACACTTTGCAACTCTCTGAATGGTAGTGATAGAGCAAACCATTATTCTGTCACGTCTATCCTCTTACCTCCCTCTCTCTGTCATCTGGCAGAGTGCAAGACCTTTGGGAACTCTATCTTTTCCTCTGTCTTTCTTCAGTTCTGGGAATCACAGTGCCTGGAGTCTCTAGGATCTTTTGTAGAAATCAAGTGTAGGAAAAAAGAAGACAGAAAGATGGGAAGGAAAAGCTGAGCACCCAGGAGCATTCTGAAAAAATTCTCAGCTGCATTAACATGCTTGGTGTGCCAGGGAGAATGGCCAGCACTTCACAGTGGCTGAGGCCATTTTCAGCCTCAAGCAGCAATGTGGCTTCCTGTACCTGGTCCCAAATTTTGGGGTGGACTCCTCAGCCAGCTTGTGCATATTGCCCATGGCAGTGCTTGCCAGGCACTTCAGTGGGAACGTGGCCAGCAGAATGGGACTGGGGCAATCCCAGCCTCAGGCTCCCTGCATGCCCATGTCTTGTCCTTGGCACAGCTCCTGCTGCCTGGCCAGGGGCAGGGGTGGTGGCCATGCCTCAGTTGTCCATACAGGCCAATTGTCCACTTACAGGTCACAACCTACAGGTCACCTTGGCCAGTGAAAATCTGCAGAGATTTCCTTCATCTTCAATGTGTCCAGGGGTCTGTATCTCTGCTGTTTGGGAGCAGCTGAGCTCAGAGTTGATGGAGTTTGACATTCACTGCATGAGGCATGGATAAACATCCAGGAAGGGGCTAAACAGATCTGCCTGAGCTCATCTCCAGAGCCATACTGCTCCCTCGCTCAGCTGTGCAATGAGGAATGGAAACTGGGCAGCAAAGGCAGGTGGAGCTAGTGACACTGTTCCCTTTGGGGTTTTGGTTTAGGGGATGGGTTGTGTGCACCTGTTCCCTTCTGGTCAGTGGGTGCCTGTGGAAATGGACCTCACTGATGGCTTGGGGGTGGCCTGCAGAGATGCCATGGTCTGTGCATTTATTTAGTAGGATGCAGAGATGAATAGGGCTAAACACTCCTTTTGCTGTTTATACAGGGGATTATTTTTGGGTGGCTCTCTGGAACAGCTTGGGTTTTTTTCCATGCTTTGTGACAGCAAAGAGAGCAAAGTGACTACTATATGTGTCACTTGGGTAGCACAGGGCTTTTCTCCTGAAATACCTTGGTTTCTAAATTTCTGACACCACACACATACAAGATCAATACAGTTGTGAGTTTTCGTTTGCTACTGAATTGTTTAACATTTCAGTTTCCCCCGTGACTCTTGAATGCTTTGTCAAAAGATCAATTAATGTTTGTTTCAAATTTCTCTTTTAGGTAAGGCTCCAGCTAAAATTTTGTTCTCTTTTTCAAGAACAGTCCTTTAGGGGCTCTTCTGAATCTTTTGACATTTGAAAACACACCTGATGTCTTTGCCTCATTAGCTTTCAGTGTGCATTGGCCACAGCAGCACAGAAAATGGAGCAGTGAGGATGCAGGAAGGAGGAACTCCTCTGCTTGTCTGTGGATGTGCTCTGCCTGTTCCCTCGTGATGCAGACAGCTCCTGGATGATACCCACAGGGAGCAACACACGCAGCACCTCTGGGATCAAACTCATGCACCAGACACACATCTGACACTTCACTGTGCTATTTGCTTTCAAGTGGTGGATCTCCCATCTCTCTGCACTCCCTCAAAAATCTTTCAGTGAGCAAAATTAAAGTCTGGCCTTCTCTTTTATAACATGTGACTTCTGTAGGATTTCTAAGTTAACAACTATCCCAATATCAAAGGTCTTCCTGTCTATATTCTTAGTCAGGTGATAAATATGTTGATTGCTAAAACTTGTGCAGGCTGCCTCAATTTTTTGGTTATATGTGTCTTGGCCACTGTTACTATCAAAGCCTGGCTACTACTCTAGAGAGAGAGGTTTTGAGAATAGGAGCATGCTTTTGGGTGGAAACCCTTCAGTTGCCTTGAGGGATTTTGTATTCACATCTTTTCTAGCATTATCTCAGTGGATCATCCAAGAAATATCACCACTGACCAGTAGGAGAGGAAGGTGTTTGACCCGGAAGATGAATTTAAAGGAAAAAAAAAAAAACAAATAATCAAGGAAAAGCTTATTTTTGCTTACTTGAGATAAACAATGCTGATACTGAAAATGTGAAGGAATCATAACTGTTGTTTTGTGGTGCCAGCTATAACCAGTGTTTCTTATTGCTTGAGGGGGCAACATTTCCCCCTTCCAAAGCTTTTTCCTCTTGTATTTTTAATTTATATGTGTCATGGAAGAGATTAATCCTCAATACAAACTGTGACTCAGAAGTCTAGTTAATCACTATGTAAAAAGCATTACAAGGACTAGATTTGTTCACATTCCTTTACAAAAATAGAGATGTAACAGGTAAGAGTTTGTTGGATTCAGGACTTTTGTGAAAAGCCTAACCTCAGATCACAGAATGATAGAATAATAGAATCACAGATTGGAAAAGACCCTTAAGATAACATTAAATTCAATGGTAAACCAAGCACTGTCAAGTCCACCACTAAACCATGTCCCTGAGTGTCACATCTACACATCTTTTAAATACCTCCAGGGATGGTGACTCAACCACTTCACTAGGCAGCCTGTTCCTGCCTAGGGAAGAAATTATTCCTAATAACCAATATTAACCTCCCCTGGCACAACCTGAGGTCACTCTTGCCCTGTCATTGTTACTTGGGAGAAGAGATTGAGCCTCCCTACAGCTTCCTTTCTTACAGTTGTAGAGAGATCCCTCCTTTATTTGATTTCCATATGATGCCTCCACCAATGAAAACTCTCTTTTTTTTGCAAAAAATGCTATCTTTTTTTGTCTTCTTGCAGCTTCAGTAGATGCAGGACGTGTTCCTTCTGAGCAAAAGGCTGGCACCCAGCACAGGGCATGAACAACCTAGTGCTGGCTTTCACCCTTCACCTGCAGGAGGATGACAGGTTCCCCCTGATGCAGCTCCAGAAGCAGAATTGGCTCTGCAAACACAACCATGGCAAGGCTGGAAATAAAACACTTTCAGTTTGGAGGTGCAGAGGGAAATATTTTTTTTTTTTCAGATGTCCTGTAGAAACCCAGCAAGTTCCTTCTGTGTTGTGCAAAATTTCCCGTCCTGACAGGGAACTCGTAACTGCTTGTAAGTGTTTCTGAGCAGCAGTTCCAGTGCAAAGCTTGGGCCCCTGGCTTGCACGTGAGAGGCTGCAGACAAGAAGTGGAGATCCTGATCTGAACACCCTTACAAATTTAGTGAGGAATGTTGGCTTCAAAGCTTGAGAGCAAGCAAGCAGAAACTGCCACGGTAGCAGTGAGGAAATGACAAGAGGTAGATGGAAAAGCAGGGGAAAAAAAGAGAAAATGTGCAAAGGAAAAATGAGATAATAAAGAGAAAATGCCAAAGAAAGAGGAAGATACACAAGAATAGAGCTTTTTAAAAAGCTGAGAAAGAAAAGAAGAAAACTAAGCTAAACACAGAGCAGACAGCCTAGGATGTAAAAATTCTAATGTTTAAAAATCTACAAAGTCAAACCCTATAAAGTCAGAGTGTTCAAAAAGACACATATGCAAGTGAACCTATGTGCACATAACATTTTGTTTAGTCTTACAAGTATTTGTGTACAAATTTTCATCTGGATCCAAAGGAAATTGAATTATTCTTTTCTTGGCAAAAAGCTGTCTGCTATTCAGGAGGGCAGTGTAATTTATAATCATGGGGTTTTTTCTCCTTGGTTTTTCTCTGCCATGGTTTGCAGCAGAAGACAGGTACTTGAAATTCTGGCAGTAGGCTGGCAGTGCCTGAGTTTGCAGCAGAACAGCTTTATCTTGGTTGTGACACCCACGCTGTGCAGGGCAGGGGCCCTGGGAAAGCCCATTCTGCTACTGTGTCAAAGCTGACTATGGTTCACTCATGAAAAACTGAGTGAGATTGAGGCTCACTAGTACAAGAAGGTTGGTTAACCATGAGTCAGCTTCTGCCAGATCAGATTCTCAAAAATCATTACTTTGTTTCCTCACAGTTTTGCAAAAATAACTGGCATAACAGGTGTAATTAAAAATAATTTTTTTTCCCATCTCTTTCTCATGCTTCTTACTCCTGTAAGCCTCCAGCCAGCTTTCCCACCAAAGCAATATTTTCATGTACTTCCTCCCATCACAAAGTTGAATTATTTCCTGGAAGAAACCCAGGAAAACTAGAGAACACATTGGACTGAGTTAGGGTCTAACCAAGACACTGGTTTTCTTTTGTAGGACTACCAAAACAGGATAGACAGCATGGTTACAACAGCCTCCATGGATTACACTTTTAGACCCATATCCATCAGGGAATGGATTTATCAGCTGGAAGAGTCACTTCCAGTCACTGGAAGGAAACTGCATTTCCAGTTTCTCTGCTGGAAATGTGGGACTTGCACGATTTCCTGGGAGAGCCCTGGAGGTGTGCCCTTCTCCCACTGCAGCTAGACCTGGGAGCTGACAGTGGCCAGGCTTCTCCAACCTCTTCTTGTCACTCTGTCACCAAGTAAAACCTAAGATTAGCTCATGCACTGTTATTAATATTTCACTAGTACTCCCCTTTGCAGCAAATGGATGGTTTTGATCAATTATTCATTGCTGGGCGTAGCCTATTAAATTTGAAGTGGGGTGTACGCTTTCCTGTTATTTATTTATCATTGCTTTTATTTTACAGGGTGTTTTTTCCCTTGCTATTTCATTTTTCACTTGCTTAAATGCCTCTCCTTCAAAGTTCAGACTGCTTGCAGGAAATTAGTCTTGTGCCTTATGACTTTTAAGTAAGACTAGGCTCTCTGCAAGGGCCTGAGACTGAGCCGCAAAGAAAACTTTCAGACCCACTCCGTCACTTCAGGCCAGAAGATCTCTTTGAAACAAATGACTTGGGCAATTTGGTAACAAATCTAACCTGTCAAAGCTCATCCATGGCCTCAGAGCTGTCTGCTTTTTGTTTCAGAGGGATATTTGGCTACTTCTGCAGAGGGAACAACCTGCAATCAGTCGTTGCCCTGTCCCCTCCTTTGCCAGTGGGGGCTGTTCTATTGGAACCCTCCTGCACACAGGTTTTGGGGAGTGTAAATCTTCCTGGGCTGGTTGCAGGTTGTATCCCCTAGTTAGAAGTGGCCTTTTGCTTTGCTTTGTGAAAACAATCTATTCATAGCTTATTTGATTTCTGTGGCTCATCTTGATTCACCAGTAAGACAGATTGTAGTGAAATTGAATTAAAGATTTCCTTAGAAGACTCTAAGACAGATTTCAGAGTTTAAGGCTTGAAAACTGAAAGCTGCACAAGCATATGAAATCATAAACCAGTCTCCCAGCTAAGCTTTAACAGGCCATTATCCTCCTGATGATTCCTGTTTCCAGATCCAGGGGAAAGGCTGAGGTTTGGAGCGCTGCTGATCTGAGAATTACCCTACCAAAATCACATTTTTCAGTGTGACAGAACTTCTTTCTACATTCCTCTTTTTCCATCCAGCCTTGCCAGTATGCAAGCTTGCGTGTCCCTCCCTGACCAAGCATAAATATCTTGCTGCTGCTGGGCACTCGAGGCTCCCAGATTTGCTGTGTGGCACAGGCTTCCCTTCATTCACACCTGTGTGCATGGCATGGGCCATCACCCTTCACCCTACCTGCCCCCCTCTCCATGCAGCAGCCGTGCAGGTGTGTAAGAATGGAATATCATGATACCATGATTCCACTCCCAGCAGACCCCAGTATCCATGCTGTGACAGGTTCAATGGGATCACCCAGCATTGCTTTGCATTCTCAAGGCAATGTCTGGCATATATCATGCAGTGTAAAAGGTCTGAGTTTCACAAAGCCCCAGTCTGTAGTATTCTCTCTCCTGCAGAGATCATAGGTGGCATTTCAGGGTACACTGCTAACACAGACCCAGCAGTGGGTCAAATTACCAACTTGCACCTGAGCACATGCCATCAGAGTAATGACTCCTGCTTCACAAAGACTCATTTACCTTTCAACAGCATTGAAGGTCTCAGGGTCCATATTCAGAGGCAGTTCAGTGCTTAAATCACTAGTGGTTGCAGGAAGTGTCACTGACTTTCATCGGAACAAGGACAGAGTCACACAAAACAAAGGTGCAATTCAGATAGCATCAAACTGTAGTGGGAATTAGATCAGGTCCTGTGTACTCATATATGAGCAAGGTATTATTTGTTAAAAGGAAATAATTTTAAAATTATTTTCATTTTTTCATTTGCCCTGTATTTTCATGGATCAGGATGTTCCCCTCAAAGGGTTCATTTAAAATTGTGCTGTCATTAAGTCAAAGACACTTTGCAAGGTCCACTGGAAGCTTTCAATCAGAAGATCTGTGCTGCAGTCCCCACTCTGGTCCCTACCACACTTTTCCATCCCAAAGCATGGTCTACAGCCTGTGACCATATCAGCTGTGGTGAGGAACACTTTGCATTATGTGAGTGTGATTTTGCAAAGTAATGGCTTTTGGGGAATTTCCTGAATCAGAAGCAACCTGCAGGAAGGCAAAGTTCTTGGGAGATTGCAGTGGGCAGTTAAAAGTGTGAGAGCCAAGAGGTGAGTGTGCCAGGAAAGGCCACCACAGGAATACACTTCCCTAGTGCCCATAAGGAAACCACTGACCTACAGCAGACCCCAGCTCCCTCCTCAGCTGGGGATCCCTGCAAGCCCCTCCTGGCTGCCAGAACACAGCACTGCCAAGTCAGATGAAGCTGCTGGACCTCTTCTTAGGCAGGTGCCACAGATCCTTCAAATATAATTCCCATTCATGGGTGGAAGTGGGATGCTGCATGCTTTTTGGGTTTCCACCTTGCTAACAAACATCCACGCCTCGTGCAGGAAGTTTCTGCCCTTCCCGAGGCTCCCCAAGGCATCTGGGGGTGAAGGGGAGGAAGGTGAGAACCTGTTGGCTGGTGGGGAGGTTGAAGTGAAAGTGCTCTGTCACTCAGAGCTGTGGGGCTGACTCGGGGGCGGAGGTGAGGAGGAGAAAACCCGGGGAAGGGTTTGAAGCCTGTGGTGACACAGTCTGGCTAATCTGCAGTGAGCTGTGACTGCGTTACACAGGCAGCAGGATGGGAGTGTCAGCACTGCAAAAAGTACTCGGAAAGAAAGGTCCTTCAGGCACAGGGACAATAAGGGGCAAGGCTTGAGGTGTTGTAGTGGTGACAACAGGGGGGAAAAGATTGGTTTTGACCTTTTCAGCTGTGTCTCAGGGACATGGTCTGTTCACAATTATAGTCCTCCCTCTTCAAGTGATTGAATACAGTGCATGCTAATTTATGGTACTTAATTTATAGATAAGTATCTTTGATATTTCCTAATGTCTTTTCCTGTAATTGGAGGACCACCTCTCCTTTAACTTTTTTACCTTTCATGCACATAAATCTCAAAGCAGCTGCATTGGTATTTTGGCCCTAAGACTGAAGCTGTAGGTCAAGTGTATTGTTTTCCTGAGGTGAGACAGCAATGGACATTTAACTCAGTCCCACAGTACAGCCTATCCTAACACCAGCTGGCCTGTTCCTACCCATAAGTATATTTTGTGGCAAAATGCAAACTATTTATATTGTAGAGTTATAATTCAATACCCTTCTAGGAAACCAGTACTATAGTAATAGCCTGCAGTATCCTGCCCTGTTTAAGAAATTAATTTAGAGACCTCTTTCTCATGGAATCCTATGTTGTCAGCAATAATACAAACATCCACCACACAGGTACCAGTTAACCAGGTACAGGTAGGAGATAACTATCACACTGTCCCACTTAAATGTGTTTCAGTGCTGCCCAGTAAAATGGTTATTTGTGTGATGCTTCAAGGATGCCCAGTGCAGGGTTTAAATAGTGTGTCATGACAGGGCTTCAGCTGGGGCTGTGTATAAAGACTACCTAAGTTGAATAATACTTGGTGAGACAGCATTATTAGCTATAAAGTGACAATTCAGCAGGACTTGAAATAAGGCAGAAAAAGGGAATAATGATCCACATGGCAAATATATTTTTTGTTTATATCTGCCTCATAAATCCATCATACTTTAAATCTCATCCTTGCTGTTCTTGTATTTCCAAGCTTGTTTGAACATTTCTTTAACACAGCTGGTCTCTATGGGATGTTCTGGCATTGAATCATTGCTGAGGACACAGTGTTGAGCTCAGTCTAAGTCACATGAATATAAAATACCATACAGCGTGGTGGAAACTCTGAGTTGCTCCCCTACCTTCTGCCTAAGCTGTAACAACTCAAGAGAGGGTGCTAAGAGTGTTAAGCAAATGTATCTGGTAAGGAAACACCCACCCCAGTTTTCCTGTGCAAGTAAGATGTTAGATTTAGAGCACACATCCCTTTGGTGCCCTCTTCCTTATATCAGAAAAGACATTGCAGCATTTAATGGGGTGTCATGGAAACCAACAAAAGTAATCAAGGATTTGGAAAAAGTCTGTAATAAAAAAACTGGGACAAACCATCAGGCTGGTGTAAAATATTCTAGAAAACAAAGAAGAGGAGCTGTGGCACAGCCTATCAAATAATCAAATACCATAGCGGAAGTGTTTTTAAAATAAGAGTAATCAAAAATGCCTGGAATATGTTTCAACGTACTTCTGAATAGAGCAAATGTATGTTGGATGAATCTTAATTATGGAGATTTGTTCGTGAGAGGACTTCCTTGAATCTTTTTACAACAGCATGTAGCTCATGGTCCAGCTGGTTGAGTGACTGACAGCTTTTTCATTAAAGGCATACAGTCTGGTAATTTCTTTCACCTGCCTGTTTTCAGAGGTAAAAGTCAGAACAGAAGTTGTTGAAAAAGCTGAAGGATGAATCTTCAGCCTGTAGAAAGTGGCAAGAATCTTGTCAAGGCAGGACATTTCTTAAAACCTCTGTGAGACTGATTAATAACTTTTCTCTCTTGATGTGTTTTCAGATCTAAGGCTTCTGCAGTGCTGCATCATCAGGGCTTGAAGGATAGTTTGTATTTGCACACATCAAGCACTTTTACTGTGACCCTCCGCATTGGGAAACGTGTCCTTGCAATCTGTTTCGGTTGTGAGGTGATGTGAGGAGTTCTGTGTCCTTTCTCAGGCTTCCCTGTTCAATAAAGGCTTGGACAAACTGTAGGGAGGAACCAGGATGTTACTGGGATGGAGCACAACAGATCAGAGAACAGGGAGAGAGGGCTCATCTTGTTCAGCCTGGAGAGGAGAAGGCTGAGAGGGATCTTGGCATCTCCACCAACCCAAGCAGAGCTTATAGAGAAGATGGAGCCAGCCTTTTGTCAGTGATAATGAAAAGGTCACAAGTTGCATCAAAGGAAATTCCAACCACTTGCATGGAAAAATTTTCACAGGGAGGGCAGTCAAACGTTGGCAGAGGTTGCATGGCGATGCCGAGGAGTTTCCATGCCTGGTGACCCTGCCCCAGCCTGGCTTGGCAGCCAGCCCTGCCTCGTGGTTGAGGTGTCACTGCAGACCTTGCTGTTCATGCCTCAAATGTGGCCACCCTTACCAGTGAAGAGAGGAAATTGTCTGAGCGTGTGGCATTCCGTGAGCGAGAGCGGTAGGGAGAGGAAGCAGCCCAAAGCATGGCCCCTATTGGAGGAGAACTGAGGTGCAGAGGTAGAGACCAGAGTCTGCTTCGTTTCCTTATAAAGACAAAACGTCCATTGCACTATGGGGTTTTGTCACCACTCACTTCCCTCTCTGGGCTCAGTCGGAGGCTTGCACTCTTGGGCTTGCCTAGTTGAGCTGCAGAAAAGGAAGAGTTTCCTTGTCTGCAGTGACAACTGCTTTGCAGCTCCTCCACCCGACAAGACGTTTGGTTTATTTAAGAAGTTCTGCCCTTTCTGTTGGATTTGCAGCTGCTGAGCTCTTCATTGCTCTGATAGTTTGGACCCACCGCTTGAGCCTAGGAGGTAAGATCAAAGCATCTGGTGTTTTTTTGGCAAGCTGCTCTCGCTGAGGACCCTAACAGTTTAACTGCACAGGAAATTGTGGTTGCCATGAAAAAACAGAGCAGGTTCTGTATTAGTATGAAGCATTTTCCAGTAGTCTTGTGCACAGCATTTCTACTGACCTTCACGAAAATGTTTGATGGATTTAATTTGGCAGAGTGGTTTTTGGCTGAGTAGAATAGTAGTCTTGGAGCTTGGCTTGGAAGGGCATGATAAAGTAAGAAGCCATTATTTAGATTGCAGACTGGATCCATGTAAAAAGGTAATTTTAATTCTAGTGATGAAAAACACTGATTCATAAGTATAATGTATTTTGGCTCGTAGTGCTTGCAGTGTAATCTGCTGGGTGTTAGGACATTTATATCAGGCTTTTAGAAATGTAATTTTACTTTCCAGTGGATAAATAAAACTGATTAATGATAGAGCCTGATTGCAGTGGGGACTTCTGCTTTAAAAAGAGTGATATGGGGTGGTCCTAACATTATATTTGCCTTTTAAGAGCTTGACTGATGAATCTGATCAGGCTTATCCCTTGTCTTCTTTGGGAATTCAGCTCAGGCTCTACATGAATTTTGAGTTGCAAGTATCTACAGATATTTTAGGTGGTAGTATTGTGAAGAGGAGCCTCCAGGCTTAACTGTCTTCTCTGTAAGAACAGTAGCCTTGCTGGTTTTGTCATATTGTGATTTCCTTGGCACACGGATTTGGTTTGAACACTGACCAAATGAAACATCAGGTCTTTGTTATCACAACCAAAATTACAGGCTGGTTGGCTGATCTCATGCTGCTACAGGTGTCAGGTGAAGATGATCTCTAGCAAATGCAGCTGGCTGTTCAGCACGTGGGGTTTGATCATCTTGCTATAAGCAGACCACACCCTGAAACCCCTCCTGTAGAGAAACTCCAGCATGTTTCACCTTCCTCCCCTTTTGCCTGCCCACTGGAGCAGTCTGGCCTCCTGAGATGAGATGAGAGGGAAGCTCTCATGAGTAGACAAGAGATGTGGAAACCCCCTCTGTGGTGGGAAACTCCACTGAGAAGTGATGTTAGATCCAGGAGGGACTGGGAAGTACCTGCCTGCTTGCTGGTAATGTGAGCAGGGCTTTCTGCTTCCATTCTGGCCATAAAGTCCAGATTTAACTAGCTCAGAAGCTGAAGACACTGTTCACTCTATAAGTCAAAAAAGGGAAGCATTATATTACTGGGTTTGAATCTGCTTCCTCAACTGAACCAGAGTATATTATCATTATAAAATAAAATGTTTGTACTTAAACAAATCTAGCAGTGTTGCTCTTCTCTTGCTCACAGAACCTGCCACACACTCCATTGTCTTGTATTTTGCTATCAATTTTTTGACCCTGTTCCTTTCTGATTTCAGTCATGAGCAGCTACACAGCTGTGTACCTTGGAGCAGTTATCTTGATAGAGAACCTACTGTAAAAGTCATTATAGTATGTTTTTATAAAGCATGAAAGGACTAGGAAGAGATTGAGTAAAGGGGAAGGAAGGAGACGGGGGAGATCAGGGGAATATACAGAAATGTAGCTCATTTTCATACCCAGCCCGTTCATGCAAAATAGCAAACTCCAATGAAATGCTGATACAAAACGTAAAATATTTATCAAAATGAAAAATATTTAGGAAAAAATCTGAAACAGTATTTAGGTGCTGCAGGATGGAATACAGGAGGATCTGTTGGACGCTCTGTGCATTTTTGCAGTTATACAAGGGGAAAGCCGTAGGATGGGAAATAAATTCCTGCCCCTTGATGAAACAAGTAAAGTGTCCTGGACATGCAGGAGAGTGACATGTGAGAAGCATGAGAGGGATGCCCAGTGAGCAGGGTTGGGGACCATGCTATAAAGCCAAATCCTCCTTCAGAGGAAAGGGGAGCAGGAGGAGACTGTGCCTTCTGCTGCTCCTGCTTGGGTTTCCCACTGCACACTACAGCTCCCAGCACGGCACCATCGCAGGATGGGGATCCAAGCGACAGCACAGCTGGTAAGGAGGGCTATGTTCAGATGTGCTCTCCTTTTTCTGGTCTGATTTTATGGGTGGAAGGGCCTGGTCACTGCTGGAATCGTTGAGGTGTCCTGAAAAACTGAGGACAGAATTCAACTCCTGGCATGGAAGCAACAGCAGCAGATCTGTAAATCCTTGTGGAACCAGTGAAATGCCAATATGTGTTTGTATCTAAAAACCTCCTTTTTACAGCTGGAACATGTTTTTAATATTTTCCATGCACAGAGGAACTGTTTTCTGCAAACAAGCTGGAAGCAGATGCCGTCTTCTCCTTTTCTTGCATTAGTTACCAGTCTTCCACAGTACATTTGGGTCAGTACTTTGTGACTTGACCTCTTGCTGCCAGGCTGAAGCACACAGGAATTAGAAGAGAAGATTTTATCTGTCTGTCCAGAGTTTTATGCCCATCTGCCACCCTAGTGGTGATGGGAAAGAGTTGGGATAGATTCTCATACCTATATCTAAAGCAGACCCTGCAGATGCTCTCCTCTTCCCCCACCTTTGCTAGTGAAGATGGAAGATGATGATGTCCCAGGTGGGACAGGGTTTTCCATGCCAAATGGGACACCTGTTGAATGACTGAAGCTGTTTGTCAGTTTGAGAATCAAAATGTTCCTTTATCTATGGAAAAATGTTCTCACTTTAAAGCTAGCTAGCCTGTGTTGATAAAGAGATGAGAAAGATAAGTGACCCTACAAGAAATGTAGTGTACAAGATCAATTTTTCTTTTTTTTTTTAAGAAAAATTCTACAGACTCTGATTGAAAAATAATATGCACCTGGATGCTGTCTCTCTAGTAGAATATATCTGACAGATACAAGACACATAAGGAGAGTATTTATAGGTCTGGAGCTCTGCTTTTTCAATGTCTTAATTTCCTTGAAGGATTAGCCCTTCCTGCCACTGAGTGGTATATTGGAAAGAGATCTCCATCTCTTCCCAGACCCCATGGATTTTCCCTTCCTAAGCCCTGTTGACCAGTATTTGATTTAGGACTAAGGCATCAAATTGACAAATAAGGTCCTTTATAAACTGGAACATTAACAAATAACTCATGGGCATTGCTGTGTTCTTTCTGAACAGTGATAAATATCTTTTCTCTGTATTTTTTTCAATTTGTATAAGAAAGAGAAACAGAGTGCAACTAGGGTACAACATCTTAATAATCCCAGTGCCTACACACATGGTAAGATTTGCTGTTGCAAGGCACCAGTCTTAAAAAACCTTTGAGGCAAAGATTGTCATTTATTGTGGGCTAAATCATGAATCTTTGCAATGTGCTAGGGAGGAAGTATTTGCCATATATTCAGAAAGACTCTTCTCGGTGTCTTGAATTCTGATTTAAACAGCAAGATCCCACCCAAACTGAAGGTACTGTGATTCAAGTTACCCATTACTTACAGAGCCAAATATGTTTCTATCTACTTTAGGGTTTAAATTTTAACTCAGCATTTTTGAAGAAATTTAAAAAATACTCTTTTTCATCTGTAGTTATTTCAGTAGGGAAAGTGTCATAGCCTAACATGCACAACATGAAAAACTAACTTTTAAAAATGAACTACGTCATATGTTTGAAAATGTTGCAGTTTGTGCTTCTTAAATGATTTTCAAAGTCCTTGTGTAAGAAATGTGTCTAACTGGCATGTGGTTCCAAACCTGTTTGTATTTTGTCAGCCATGGTGAACAGCTGTCTGAATAACTCAGCAGCATGGTAGAGAGATATGAACTCTAGTTTTTATCTTACATCATGAGCAGATAAAAAGCTGTCACAAAAAAACATCCACTCAGGCTGCCTGGAAGCTTTGTGACACCAAAAAAGAAAAAAGGACATCGATGGGATTGTTTGTCTAAGAAGGCTGGATATCCCAGAGCTATCACTGCAAATGATCACTGGCAGCTCACTTTAATTTAGCATTAAAGCTACTATCCTATTTTGCTGTGGGTGCAGTATGGATCACCCTCCCGGTGCAGTGATATATATATGCACATTATTTTGATCAGAACTGTAAGAGAAATAACAACTAATAATAAATATATAGGATAAAAGCCTGATAGTAGCAAATATGCTGAGACTGAAGCTTGAAAGATAAACTATTCTGGAATAATATTTTTGGCTGATCATCAACAAAATGGCTTTGCCTGCTACATTTTAGTTAAAAGTTTTTGCTGATGAGGGCAAGATAAAACTGTCAAATTGAGGAACTTCTAGGCCACACTGCTGTAGTTTTGTAGCATTGATTTTTCTTTCAACATGAGATCTACCATATAGTTTATCTTTTTCTCACCCTTTAGTGACAATGAAAATAGCAGAAACTTGTCTCCAGAAGGAAAGTATCAAAACCTAACTCAAAAATCTTCTCTTGTCTCCTCCTCAGCCCTTCCACATTGCAGGAAATCAGCTGACTCAAATAATTTGAACAAAAAATGCATATGGATAAATGGACTTACGTGTGGTATCTTATGAGAGAAAGGTAGGGGAAATATTTCTGGGGAGGAATATCCTATCAGGGATATTCTGAGGAATGACCAGGAATAGGCAGGTATGCAAAGGTGCAATAAATATGGGACAAAGATTGAATATGTCAGAGACACTCTTGTTTTCCCTTGTACTTTTTCTGGCCTTTAAGATGCTCCAGATCTGTCACAAGAGTTTCTGCACAATTCTAAGGCCTCTTCTCTCAATCCTCCCTGCTGGTGGCATGATCCAGGGCAGGGGAGGATCACTGGGGGTGCATCTTTGATGTCAGCTGGGAGGGAAAGTCTAATGCAGAAGAGAGCTGGGGAAGTACTTCCTAGCCCTTATAGAAAGTTGTAAATTGAATTTGTGAGTGAGATAAGAAAGAGAAAAGGAGCTAGAGCTATGAGCTCTGGTAAAGTAAAAGGCAGAGTTTTGTGTGTGCAGGGGGACAGTCTCACACTACCCCCTGAAACTCTGACAGCTGTGTTTTGCAACAGCAAGTGCCTCTTATTTCATCACTTTCAGAAAAAAATAAACAAGTTTGAAGAGAAGATAGCAGGAAATTTATATATGCCAGGGAACATGTATCATGTCACTCTTCAACAACTAGACAAGTTATCATATAATTAGCAAAGCACTAGTGCATGAACAAAGCAAAGCCCTGATGGTAGAAAGTGAGTAAATTTTAGTAGTTTCTTTGACTTTCTTGACACCAAATTCACAGTTATGTTGTTCCTGACTAAATATGTTTGTGAAAGGTAATGTTGTCCCATGAAATGTGCTTTTCTTGGGGGGGAAAAGGTACAACCCTATGTCTATCTATAAAGTGCCATTTCACATCTTCAAGGTTTTCATTGCCTTGCTTGCAACAAAGCTTAAACACCACAGCAGTGGAGAAAAGATCAAACAAGGTAACCATTTAATACAAGTTTTGGAAACCTTGAGGTTTTAATGGCTTTGGTGTTTATTATTTATAGTGCATGGTGGGCGTACACTTTGCCAAGCAATGCATAACCAGGCAGCTCCTCTGACTGTGGCTTCAAAATCGAAAAGAAAATTAAAGAACATCAATATCACCGTGTTTCAATTTAGCAATTATGTTCAGGTTTAAGATTATTTTAGTTCTTCCTTTATATTCCAGTCTAAAAAAAGTTTGTTACTAGATCTCTTAAAACATCAATGTGGTCATAGGTTCTTCTGAGGATAAGGTCAAATAAAAGGAGGCTTTAGGGCATGGCTGTGACATATTGGTTTGGGAATGATGGCAGGGAGGGGAGTGCTTTGTTAGAGGCTCTTTTGGGATCAGTTTGCTTGTATTCTCAGCAGCTTAGGTGAGAACCTCTTCCCTTTTTTTGCACTAATTGGTAACTCAGCAGTCTTCTGAGGAGGAAAGAGTGTATTTGCACACTTTGTTTTGCTTTTGCAATAGCAGGTTTATGCTGCTTGCTAAACAAGAATGAAGTGCTGCTTCTAGGCAATGTTGTGACCCAGATGTCCTGAAGCCACCTGAATCTCAAACTGTCTCAGGGAGTTGCCTTCTAGATGTTTAAATCCTTCAATTTATTTCTTATTGGCAGTTCCACTGCCTTTCTTGCCCTGACCCAGGGAGCTCTCTTCCCCTCCTCAGCATCCTGTCTCAGCATCTAAGCATGTGCTGACTTTGACCTCATTCTCCCTAACACCTCAGTTCTTTCACTGATCTTCCATCACACCAAGTTCAAGATCCTTCCTCCCAGCTGCTCCTGATCCTCAATATCTCGTTTGTGCTGACATCTAAGCTGTTTGTGTTCAGCCTGTACCAAACTCCCCTCTGCTCTGCCAAACCTCTCCCCTGCCCAGCTTTTCTCTTTGCTTTTGGCCATATATCACTTTGCTCAAAGCCACTGCCTGGTTCTTGCCAGCTGGTTTTCCCTTTGCTCCTCTCTCAGACAGCTCCTCAACAAATGCTCCCTCCAAAAGAGCTGTTTCAACTTGTTCACATTGCTCATCATCATTGCTCATCCACATATTTCCCTTTGCTCTTATATCATCCTCTGCATTTTTTTCTCTGCATCTGCCTGGTCATACAGATTTTGCAAACAGTTTGAAGCAGGGCAGTGCACCATGTGCTTACAATGCCTTGTGAGTTAGCAGTAATTGGAGTATTCACCCAGGATTGTTGGATGCCCTCTTGATGAGATGCCCAAAGTATTTTCAGTTTGCATTGAGGTTGGTGAAGTGCTGAAAGTGGTTGAACTCTAGAAGCAAATGGCTCTGCTCTTGGCTGGTTAAATCAGAAGAAAATATTGGGCCTGACCTCTCCCATTACTGTCCAGAAGCATTTTACACCTCTGTGTGCCCAAATATTATCATTTAATGATCTAAGCAAAATAAGCATTTTAAATACTGAAAGGTGGCTTTTTGAAAGGGGATTTTCTCCTTTTTTTTGCTGTGTGTTGCTAAAGCTTTGGACTTTTACTCATTTGATTTCCTTATGTTTTGTTTTTCCTACTTGAACAATTTTTAAAAATTACAGTGATTTTTCATTGGGAATAACTCTGAAGCCTTTAATCTGAAAATTCTGGTGCCTTTCTGAATCTCACTGTTGTGAAACCACAGTGGGATATTAATCAGCAACACCCAGTGGATTTAGATACTGGAACTGACAGGCTGAAATCAAGAGGTGCTATGAGGGTGAAACTGTAGGAGAAACTCAGTTGTGTGTGGGAGCAGGCAGTGACCATCCTTCTGTCACCTGAGGACACCCACCCCCCAGGTGATGGAGGACCAGTCCTCCTTCTTGGTGTGCACCTGAGATAAATCTGATTGCTCAGATAAGTGTAGTTACCTTTACAGAAGTAGATAATACTAATCTAAAGAAGTCGAAAGGGTACAGCAAAGGCCTTTATCCTATTATCGGTATAAATGTCCACATATGTAAATGTATGTACTACTAATAGGATTCTCCGTATTTAACAGATTACTTAATTATGGATCAGAGGTCATAACTTCTTATGCAATCTGGAAGAGGCCATCTTATGTTGGTGATACTTTTTTCTCAAGGTTACTTTGCAAAAGTAATGTTATAGGCAAAGACCTGTAGTGTTTCCTACCTGTTAAGCCTAGAACAGTCTTCATGTTATTAAAAGTTGTGTTGCAAATGATATTGCTTGATCAAGTGACTGGACTAGAAGGAATGATGTTGATTTGAGTGGATTTTCTGCCTGATAGTGTAAGATTTCATGTGTCCAGGTGCATTGTGGTTAACTCACAATTTGTAAAAACACACAGTAGGCAACAGAAAAAGATTGGCAGTGAGGAATCAGAAGTAGGAAAGATACCAGGACAGACTGGAGGAAGGCAATGGGTCTAATTTTACCCTAACATGCATAGCCCACATTGCTAGTGGATCATAGGGGTTTTTAAAGGTAATCCTTGAAAGTATGGTAGTTAGAACCAACTGCAAGAGCAATGGCATTATGGATTCTGCTGCATTTCTCTATTTATGAAGGTTAGAGTGAATGAACAGATTTTTTTTATTGCTGTCCTTATCCTAAAACCACAGTGATTAGGCAGGAAAAGGGTGCAGGGTACTACTGAGAGATAGCAGACAAGAAGTTAACCACATGAAATTGTTTTTGGGTTATTTCAATAGCCATGTCCATAGTGGTTTTCACAGACACAAGGAATCAATGCATGAGTTCAGCAGAGCATTGAATCTGATGCCCAGTTAAGCTGTACATAACTCTGTGTTTTTACAGAGGGCTAGAGCAAATCTAGGATTTTTTTTAAATTATGCAGTGTGAATTTTAATTTGGGGAATGGCATATTTCTGATTTTTTTTTCTCTCGTTTGATTACTGTAGCTACAGCAACCACTTCCCAGGATCAACTCGGGTTTCCATTGTATTCTATCTAAATAGTTGTTTGGTTAATTAATACTTAAAGAGACATAGGACACTATAGTCATTCTCACAAATATAGAATAATAGATAGTCTGTCTCCTGAACAGCTTCCTCATGAATAGATGCAAGGGATAGCAGGTGCATGAAAAAGCAGATGGGGATAATGTGCATCTTCTGGTAGTGTACTTAACGATGCCATAAAAGAAAGTGAACTTTCCCTTCCTGGTTATTAAGAAAAGTGCCTGTAAAGTGAAAGGTCTAATCCTTGCTCCTGTTTTTTATCTCTGATGAGAGGAAAGGCAGGAAAACTCCTTCTGGCCACACATTCCTAAAGCCACCCAACCTCAGACAGGAAGGAAACTTGGAAGGAAAAATCCTTAAACTCTCCACATATCCAGGGAGAGGAATAGCTGACTTTTGGGAAGCCAGACCTGGTGCTCTGAGCACCTTGTGAAGGAGCTTCTCTCCATCCCTCCACCTTGTAAGGGGGAGCAGCCTCCTCATTAGGTACCCAAAGGTAAGTGGTGCAAATGTCCCCTGAGGCTCTGGCTCCAGCCCAGAGCCCTGGGAAGCACCCAGGGCTGCTTCTCTGCCAGCACTGCTGAAAAAATGACTGGTGAATTGTGTTTGCAAGGGGGGATAACAAGAACCAGCACAATTTAGTCCGTTTTCTCCGGGAGAAATGAAAGTCAGCAGAGGTAGCATTTAATTCCAGTTAAATTAGCATAAAGAGAAGTGTTGTAATTTTGAGCAGGGCCTGGCAAAACAACAGGAAGGACATGCAATTGTTTCTCATCTACACAGGATTTTATGCCTTCACTTGATTTCAGGATACAGAGAGGACCTGGGTTTTCAGTTACGGCGAGCTGCTCCAGAACTTTGAAAACCCAAGGAAAAACCTCTCTGTTTCATCACAGTTGCAAACCCAAAAAGCACCAAATGAAAACAAGTGTCTTCCTCTTGCAGAGCTGCCACTCACAGAAGTAAGAAATGGCATCCACAGCACACTTCTCCGAGGAGGAAATGGCAGAGCTCCGGGAGGCTTTCAGCAAAGTTGGTGAGTGCAGCCAGCAGCAAAGGCACTGCTCAAGTGTGAACCTGTGGCAAGCTCATTTCTCGTGGTGTGACTGGCCAGCTGTAAGGAAATGGAGTTTGCTCCAGCACTGATCTGTTCTGTCACAGCAACCACAGAAAGCCTTTTCCTGCCACTGCAGGCCTCCTTGATGAAACCACATCAGCTCACTGCAGAGCACTGGCCTCTTACAGAGGAGGTGCTGGGGCTCCAGCAGGGTTTACAAAATAACCTCAAAAGCTGTACAGCAAACCATGTTGGAAACATTCTCCAGTGTTTGCCCAAGAATATTGTGTATTCACAACAAATTATTTGGAAGACAAAAAGATTTTATTTTAATGTAAATTGAGTATTCCCTATGGAAAGGAAGAGTGTGGAGAGGACAAATGTATAAAAAATTTGTAACTCCTTCACAATGACCTTTCAAGCTCCATATTTCTACTGTGTGTTTTCTTTCCAGATTCTTTAGATATCTCATCTGATTTTTCTCCTTTAAAGTCACACAGACCCTCACTGTCTACCCAAATTCTAAGAAAAGGTCTTTGTGCTTCTCACAGCTCACTTGACTTCTATCAGCAGATCTATCAGCAGATCTACCAGCCTCGCTGGATTATGCACTCATCAGTTGTCCTTGCTGATTCAGGTGGTGGTTGGTTGATTTCTGAGCACACTATAGTCTAGGCTGGCAATGTTAAAAATCTGGTTTGTCCCTGTAAGTGTCCCAATGCATTGATAAGGCAAATCACAGAATCCTAGCATGCTTTGGCTTGGAAGAGACCTTCAAGATTATCTTCTTCCTACCCCACTGCCATGGCAGGGACACCTTCCACTAGATCTGGTTGCTCCCCCAAATGCTGGAAGGAAGCTCTCATTCCTCTCCCAGACATTCCCCTCTCCAAGTCCAGATCCTTTTGTTGTGTGCCATGGTGAAATGGATAGGATGATCTTTGCAATCCATATTAATCTATGCTACTGATGCTGAGAGATGAGTGTCTTTTTGCAGCATGCAACAAGTGACACATATTGCAACTTACTATGCAGGAAATCAGCACACACTGCTTTCAAACCACCTCAGCCTCCAGGATGGGGAAAAGGATCCTGTGGAAAGAGAAAGACACAGATACTTAAAAGCCAAATATAAATAACCATATATAACTATATATACATTTATCTATGTCATAACCATAGTGTTTTAACAGAAACTCTCCACATGATAAACTCAGTTTGCTTTTTTATCTGTGGAGTCTTCCACTAAGGGGACAATAAAGGACTATGAACTTGTATTGGTGATCTTCTCGTTAAATACTCCCCAGGATCTTGCAGGAAGCTCAGCAGGAATATTCATGTATGCACCATCACAGAGAAATACAGAAATTTTTATTTTGAGGATGACCATATGCAGTTTCAGCTTATTTCTGATGTTATTAGATGTAGAAAAGAGGCAAAAATCACAAATTATATCTAGGGATAAGTACATATGTGTACTTATGTTGACACAAGTCAACTTTATTTTCTTTAGTTATTCTGTAGATGCTTCCTTTATAGATGACATTTGCTAGTTTGTAAACCTTGGAATGAAAATTATATCCATTTAAACCTAACTTTGTTAAGATATTTATATGTCTAAAAATATAAATTCATCACTGTGAGTTTTTGTTTGTTAAAAAGTGATTGTAATTCTTTCTTGGCTGTGAATGACACCAAAGCAATTGAAAATACCAGATTTCAAGACAACAAATCTTTGTATATAATGTACCTTTCCCTGGGTAAAATAAAAGCAGTTTTTATGTGCAGAAAATGTCGTTGGGCTGATGTAGAATGTAAAAGTTTGCTTTGATCTTTGCAGATATCAGCGGGAATGGCTTCATCGATACCAATGATTTAACAGAGGTGTTGAAGGCTGCCAATCTCCCTCTCCCAGGATATAAAGCCAGAGAGCTCATTCAGAGTCTGACAAGCACAGGGAATGGCAGGCTCAGTTTTGATGAATTTATTTCAGTAAGTAAGATGTTATTTATTTCAGTCACTTAAGGTGATCCCCAGGGCACAGCAGAGGCACAAGCACAGGCTCTCATGGGCACCTCATTAATCCAATGAGTCTCCTCACCAGATAAGTTGAAAGCGGAAAGCAGCCAAACTGAAATTTCTGCAATTAACTAGGACAAGTTATGTGAATACAGCTGCTCACTTCATAGATGTAATATCTTCCAGTTTGGTTGATGCAGCAAGATAAAGTTTTTCAATTATACACTGCAAAAATACGGTGTTCTGGCTAGATGTTTACAAAAAGTGTAAGCAAATCGAAACTGAAAACTTCATGGGGCATTTTTTAATCAAAAAACTTCTTCTTTTTCTGGTCTAAACTGGATAAAAAGCAAATGCTAAAAGAGTGGAATTTCCCTCGGGATGGAGAAGTAGGTTTTTACTTGCTCTTTCTTTGAACCCAAACTGCTCTGCACCAAAGTAACATTTTTGTTACTTAGCTGATCTTTGTTCCCTGATTTGAAAGAGTAAAAGCTGAGTGTAATCCTGTTGTACCTCAGCAGATTCACAGATTGTGCACAAAACCCCTGAAAATACTCAAGCTGCCCTTCCCTATTTACGAAGCAGAGAGAATGTGTCTCCTGGCCCATGAGCTCAGTGTTTTAGCTTGGTGTAATTCTCCAAAATTCTAAAATCCTCTCTCTTGCTTGAAAGATTTTCCGAGACCTGAAGAGTGATGATGTTGCTAAGTCATTCCGGAAGCAAATCAACAAGAAGGAGGGGATCTGTGCTATCGGAGGCACGTCGGAGCAGTCCAGCGCTGGCACACAGCATTCCTACTCGGGTAGGTGCAGCTGGCCCACAGCAAGTGCAGCAGCACAAACACCTGCCCACTGCTGTCCCTGCTCACCAGGGAGGCAAGGCACAGGTTCCCTGCTGCTGATAACCCATTTCCTTGTGTGTTTGACCAGGCACTCATCTGTAAATTCCCATTACAACCAGATAGTTCGTTTTCCCCATGGAGGGCACAACCTCATCAGGGCTTTTCCCCCAGCCTGTTTCTCCAAGGTGCTTTTGTTACCTCCTGGGCACAGCCCACTCTGAAGCAGTTCCACGGGGAGGAGATCCTGCTCTTGGCTATCTTCTGCAGGGGACTGGCTCTCTCTGGGGGAGGGAGAACAGAGGATGCTTCCAAGGAGTCCACCCACCTTCATCCTGGAGGGCAGCTCCTCTGAGCTACTGGGAGCCATGTGAGCTGCTGCTGGTGCAGGATAGCTGTGCTTCAGCCCTGTTTAACTACAGGCACATCTATTCATTACCCTCTGAATGCTCTTTGTCAGAGCACAGTCCTGGCCAGGCTTTTCTAGATATTCCCCATGAAGAGGCTGTAATGTCCAACACAGGATTGTTTGAAGTTATGTGGGATTTCTATTTAGCAGAGTGATGCAATGATGCATTCAAATTACTGTGAAAGCGCAAATTACCCTTTGCAGAGCTTTGCATCTGCACCATACATTTGAATCACATGAGCTTCATTACCAGTCTCTGTAATGTGCCTGCCCTCATGACCCAGGCAACCCCAGAGAGTGGGAAGGGGTATTGAAGGAGTGTTAACCAGCTCAAACCCATTGCTGTCCTCAGCTCATTTGCTTGTCTCCTAAGAGCCTCTTCCACGTGGGGTTTTATTGATCAGTCACACTGGTGGGAAAGGCTCCCTCAGTTCTGCCTTTGTAGGTAAAATGATGGTAGAGGTAGAGCACAGCAAACTGATGGATTTGACGTTGTGTCCACAGAGGAAGAAAAATATGCCTTTGTTAACTGGATTAACAAAGCCCTCGAGAAGGACCCTGACTGCAAGCACGTGGTGCCAATGAATCCAGAAACAGATGACCTCTTCCAGGCAGTCGGTGATGGCATAGTGCTTTGGTAAATAATATCTTTCTTTCTCACAAACAGGAACCATGAGTCTGCAAAAACTCACATTTCTGTTTAAACAGAACCTGCTGAATTTACATTAAGCTCAGGAGCGTTTGCAGACTCAGGGCCTTGATAATACTAGGGGGTTTGTGCTTCTTTTATCTTCAAAAATATAAAGAATGTTTCATGGTTAATGAGAATTTTTCCTTGCCTCTAGACTTACAATTAGATTAAGTCAGTGAAATTTGAGGAGCTGCTTGGTTTTATTTTTGCCCAAGGACTTTTGGTGTTTCACACAAAGTGACACAAAATAGTGAGTGCTTCCACAGACATTTTCTGCACAATAAACTTCTCACACAACTTCACCTTGAGGCATTCTTGGCTTCACACCTATAGTACTATCTGTATGTAGCTCAAAATAATTGCTTAAGTATTGAGTGTGTGCCTCTGTGTATCTATGTAGAAGCAGAGGGTGATTATCTATTTTTGTTAAGTAACTCTCCAGCTCTTAGGCTTGTCCTGCAATATAGAGACAAAAGCTATACCTGTATTTTGTGCACACATAGCTTAGTGTATTTCTTGTTATTTTTTCCTTTGTTTCCAGTAAGATGATCAACTTTTCAGTGCCAGATACCATTGATGAGAGAACAATCAACAAAAAGAAACTCACGCCCTTCACAATACAGGTACTAAAACACTACAAAATTCTTTGCTTTTCCCCTTAGGATGCTTTATGCAATCACTTAGAAGAAAGGCTGGTTCTGCCCAACACTGTCAGGCAAAGCTGTTTGTGGCACAGTGAGATGCTCAAGTCCATGTCATAAAACCACAAAAACTTATATTTACATTTCATTCCAAATATATGAGCAACTTGACTAACCAAACAACGAATAATGATCAGAGGTTTAGATACTTTTGTGGTAGATGCCATGTGAATGCAAGAGCACAGAGACAATACAGTGAGCAATTGCAGTTGGACTAGCTCTCAGAAGGCTGAATCCCTCTTTTAAGTCATGGCAATGGACTTGAACTCACAACTGCTGTTGTTGCAGTCTGCTATCCTCACCAAAATATTAACTGTGACCCTTGAAGTACCAGTGTAACAATGTAAATCGGACCATTGCTGTTGCATGCTTTTTACAATCCAGTATTTCACCTTGAATACTGAATCCCTCTTTTATTTCTATCACATGCATGTATGTATGATTTTTAAAATGGCCCAAAAGGGTGTTAATTTTCACTACTTAAAGTTTATTGTGTTTCTGACACAGCAGTATGTAGAGAGATATTATTATATGAACAACATCTGTGTACCTGGTACAGAGTATAAATAGATATATGGAATAGATATGAGCCTAACCCAGTTTAGCCCTCAGCTACTCTGATTTGATGGAACATTAGCCAGACTAAAGTAAGCTCAGAAGCCATTAAATTGGATTTTTATGCTGTATACCTCATTTTTCAGTTCTAATAGTTTTGGTCCACAGCATAACTTAATGATGCAGTTCAGATCAATCCCTGTCACACATAGACATGATTTGATCAATATAGCTTCCACTTTAACTTAACCCTTTTACAGCTGTCTGCTGGAGAAAAGGTAATTAATTTGAAATGGTTCAATTTTTCTAGCTTATGAGAATTTACACTATGTCTCTCTCTACATTTTGTTTCTAATCAGATCTCCCTGTCATGATAGCAGTGCTGAAATTAATGTGAAAAATTGCAAATCTGTGTGATAAATTATATTTTCCAGGCTTGCCTGCTTTACTTGCCATCTGTTTACAAAGCCACCTTTTTGCACAGTCTAGACCTGAGGATCAGATTCTCTTATTCCCTTTATTTTGAATGGACAGAAAATGGCAAAGGAACATAATGTTCCTGAAATATCACTTTTATTTCTGCCTGTCACTGTGAATCACTGAATCCCTCTATATACTCCCAAACCAGGAGTCCATACTCCAAAGTTCAAAAAGAAAATCTCCAGATATTACCAGTTCTGACCTTGGCTGCACTACAGGGCTAAAAACTCATCGGGTTTATTCACACTGATTCCTGGGACAGCGTGCTCTTTGCAAACACTGCCAGCTAGCAACTTACTTGTATCTTAGGTATCAGGGCTTTTGCAGAGTGCTTAGGGAGAGGTGAGCCTGGAATGTCTGCCAGTTGGTGGGGTTGTAGCTCCTTTCTTCCTCCATGTGAGCAGGACTGAGCAGAGGAGAGTTTACCCCGTGCTGAAGCTACGTCTGAACTTGAGCATGAGCTCAAGGATTAGCTCTAGGGAGAGCCTGGCCTTGGTAACCAGGATTGAGCCAGGACATCACTGTGAATGTAGATGTATGCTCCAGTGCCTTGTGACAGGACATTTGCCACCTCTACCAAAAAGAGGTCCTTTCTGTCTTTGTGTTGAGACCCAGAATCTGCCTGTAATCCCCAGGAGAGGCTGCATTCCCCTGCCCACTGTGGCCAGACACATATCCTGGGCTGCATCAAAAGAACTGTGGCCAACAGGTCAAGGGAGGTGGTTCTGTCCTTGTGTTCCACTCTGGTGAGCAGCCAGAGCACCCACCTGCAGCACTGCCTCAGGAAAATCACAATTCCGTGTACTTAAATGCATTTACAGTGAAGCTGCCTGCATATTTCACTCGTTCTGGCTGCTCTCCCTTCCTGTAGCCTCAGCTCTCAAGTTCTGCACCATTCAAAAGTTCTCATCTTTTCCCTAGGAAAATCTGAACCTGGCCCTGAACTCTGCTTCAGCCATTGGGTGCCATGTTGTTAACATTGGAGCTGAAGACTTAAAAGAAGGGAAACCTTACCTGGTTCTGGGCCTTTTATGGCAAGTCATCAAAATTGGACTCTTTGCTGACATAGAGATCAGCAGGAATGAAGGTATGTATGGCTCTTCCTTTCAGTGCTCCACTGTTACCATAGCAGAGTCTTTAGGATAAACCTCTTTAAAAAAAAAAAAAAATATTGATTTTAATTTTTTTCTTCAGGTATTTGTTGTTTGTTTTCTTGACTTGTCTAATTTTCATTGCTTTTCACAAGTTTCAGCACTCAAAAGTCCAAGGCTTTCTGCAGAGTTGTGTGTTCAGAGCCTTTTCGTGCTCATTGAGTCAGGAATGGTGGTCTACATTCAAGTATATTGGTGTTTTGGCACTAAATCTGGGACAAGGAAATCTGCATTCGGGAAACTTGGCTTCTTCTGGTTCTTGATTGCCAAACATCTTTCTTTATGAAATCATAATTATAGAATCATAGAATAATTTTGGCTGGAAGGAACCTGTGGAGGTGCACCTTGGAGATCTGACCATGATCAGCCATCCAGCTACCTACTTTCAGAAGTACAACATCTCTAAGTACAACATCTTAAGGTCAGATGAGGTTGCTCAGGGCCTTTTCCAGTGTTTTCTGGGCAGCCTATTCCAGAACCCATCAACTCTTGCTCTGAATTTTTTTCTAGTTGGAATTTCCCTTCTGGCACCTTGTGTCCACAGCTCCTCATCCTTTTCCTGTGCATACTGGAAAAATGCAGATCTGGCCCTTCTATAACAGTTGAAGACAATACTTGCTCCCCTCTCAAAACTCTTTCCAGGCTAAACAATCCCAGTTTTCTCATCCTCTTCCCTTATATCACAAACTTCTATCCAAACATTTTAGTGTCCTTCCACTAAACTCACTTCAGTTTGTCAACGTCTCTTTTGTACTGGGGAGCCAGAAACTGGACACAGCATTCCAGGTGTGTCTCACAAATGCCAAAATTCCCCATGAAGTAGCTTCATCATGAAGGCTGTGGGTGTACCTGCAGTCCACACAGCACCTCATCTCGCTGCTTTGTTCCCCATGCCTCTGGATAGTCCCTCACCCAACAGTGACACTTCTTTCCTCCAGCTTCTGTGCAGGTGTTACCTTCATTGCCTCAGCCCTTTCACATTTCTGTCTCTTTTGTTGCCAGAGCCACCAGTTCTCATTCCTTTGGAGGTAGCCTCGCCCTACTTACTTGTTATTTTTTCCTTTCTGGTATTTTCTCCTTCACTTCTCATCTAAGACTTCATCTAAGACTAGAAAAGCCAAGAAAATTCTGATTTCTTTCCAGGTTCTCTCTTTCCCTCTGAAAGGAAATATATAGCCCTTTTCTGCAGCTGTTTCAGGTAAAACTCCCCTTCTTGAACATGGGACCCTATATTTCCAATGAGCTTTCATGAGCACGTGATATCAAGGCAGTAATACATCCCAACCTCTATGGGAATTACCTGGGATGTGCTTAATGTCATGTTGGATTTTCCCATGTCATATCAAATGGTGGCTCAGAGTAGCTTGGAATACATCTAATACACTCAAGTTCTCATCCTTCGTTCATATAAGCTTTTAGCTAATAACAGTTATTCATATTAATTCCCCAGTGAATGTCTTTGAACATGGCACTATTAAATTGCATTCCATTCTTATTACTGTCATCTAGTCCATTCTGTCTGATTTCCTGATCCTCCTCTGTATTGACTATGCCACCAAGCCACTATCATCTTCACATTTTTAGCACTTTGCAAGTATTTGTGCCAAGATAATTGATGCAAAAAAAAAGGAAAAAACATTAATCCAAAAATCAATCCACAATCAACTCCACAAGAATCATTCTTCCAGCCTTTTCTCAGTGTCAACACTGTTCTCTTCATAAAATCCTCTGTTTACTTTCAAATGCTTCTATTATCCCCCTCTGGTCCAATTTAGCCCCATTGCACCCTATATCAAATTATCAATGTAACTCCAGTTATGGTCTGTCTCTACTGTTTCCTTTACGAAGTCGAATCATAATTCTTTCAAAGACTGACAAAAGGTACTGGAAGAAGATCAGAGCAATGTAACATACTCTCTCTTTTTACCACATTAATAATTTGTTTCCATGTTAGTTCTTCTTTTCAAAATTTGTTCTAAAGCCTTTTATGGTCCAGAGATCAGCTGAACACGCTGCATTTTCAAGGGTCAATCCTCCCATCCTGCTGGTTTCTCCTCCTATGAACATAATATCAATTTTTCTATACGAATAGGGTGTCTCCTCAACTGGCAGATGAGTTAGGCCTGCTGGCCCACAAGCCCATGAGGTCATGTGCAAGTATTCCAGAATGCCTGTGTGAATCCAGTTTCACTGTGAAGGTCACCAAGATTTATTTCGCCTAAGCTTCAAAAAGTCTGTGCTCGTATTTTCATTCCAAGTTTGCCTCTGTGCTCAGCATCAGTATATCCAGCTCGGCACTTCTCAGCACAGGAAAGACTGGGACCTGTTGGAGGGGTCCAGAGGAAGGCCAGAGAGTGCTGGGGCTCTCCTATGAAGACAAGCTGAGAGAGCTGAGATTGTTCAGCCTGGAGAAGAGAAGGTTCCAGGGAGACCTTATTGCAACTTTCAAGTACCTGGAGGGGCTTATGAGAAAGATGGCAACAAACTTTTCAGCGAGGCCTGTTGCAGTAGCAAAAGGGGTAATGGTTTTAAACAAAAGATTTAGACTGGATATGAAGAGGGAATTTTTTGCAATGAAGGAGGTGAAACACTGCAGAGGTTGCCCAGAGATGTGGTAGATGCCCCGTTCCTGGAAACATTCAAAGTCATGTCCAATGGGGCTCTGAGCAAACTGATTTAGTTGAAGATGTCCCTGCTCATTGCAGGAAGGGTTGACCAGACCTTTATAGATCGTGGGCAGTTCTTTGACCACACTGAAATTATCTTCCACTTGAATATGATCCACTACTAGATGTACAAATTACAACCTAGTAATGCAACCTTGTAACATCATTTTATTGATGAGACCCTTTTTCTGTTTTCATCCTCTGTCACGCTAACCCAGCTTGAGTTTTGGCAACATTTTGCCAACTCACATTTGGAAACTAGGGTAGGAAAATGTAAAAGAGAGAAAACAGTTATACATTTTCCTCAACAGGTATTCACACCATTATTTTTAATTTTTTTTTCTGGCTTAGCCTTGATTGCTCTTCTGCGAGAAGGAGAGAGCCTGGAGGATCTGATGAAGTTGTCTCCAGAGGACCTGCTGCTGAGATGGGCAAACTATCACCTGGAAAATGCAGGATGCAACAAAGTTAACAACTTTAGCTCAGACATCAAGGTATGAGAAATACTGACCAACAAAAGCAAAACAGCAGTTCTACACCCAAATTCCTGCCCTCCACACAAGGATTGTGCACTGAAACACTCCAAGCAGCTGAGACTGCTCTGTCAAGCACATGGAGCTGGGTACATAAAACGCTTTCATTGGGGTTTACTGTATTTTCAGTTCCTTTCCTCTATTGCTCTCCTGCCTTCCAAATCTCCCTAAATAACTCTTGACTTGACTTTTGTTTGGAAAAGCCTGGACCTTACTCAAACATGTAGAGAAAAATGATTGGGCATTTCCAATTCCCCCACCTGATCTTTCCTTCATCTGGGCTATGTGCTTCTCTGTCCCAACGTTTCTATAAACCTGAAAGTGAGTTTTAAGTCACTGGGACTGGTGAAAATACTACAGCTAGACTGGGAGACACTTGCAAGAGTGGGTCTGGAGTCTGGGCAGCATTATTTCATATACTCAGGACCTCTTGGGCTTGTGGGTACAGATTTCAGCAGGGCTTTCTCTGTAGGACCTTTGTTGCTCCCAGACAGATGTATCTGAACCTCAGTGGTCCTCACTGATGATTTTCAGACACTAAAACCCAGTGTGAGGCCCAGAGATTATCCCAGAGCTGTAGAGGTTGTGTAAGGGAGGGTATCTGAGCTGGCTTACAAGAAAGCCAGGGGCTGGCCAGCACACCAACCTCACCAGCCATGACCTGACTTGCCTGCTCCCAGAATAACATGGGAAAAATCTGGCTCCAGAGGTATCTGGCCATAGGCTTCACTAGGGACTGAAGAATGAGCACATATTTAATTGAAATACAGCAAAAAAACCCAAAAAACCAAAAACCACCAGGAAAGGCAACAGGAGGGGTAAAGAGTCACATTTGGTAATACAATTTTTATTATATCCTATTTTTGGTTGACTGAGTGGAGGTGACTGGAGAATATCCATGAAAAGGGAAGGGAATGGAGTCTTTCTCATCTTTCTGTGTGCTGGCCAAAAAGACTGGTGCAACTGATTAAATCCTATCTACAACTGAAAGCTAAATCACAATTCTAGTGATTACAGTTGGAAAATAAGGCACACATTTACATGATTTCAGTATTTGCAGACATTCTCTAACTAAGTCTGTCTGTCCACCTCACTTCTGTTGAAAATAACCACGTAGTAATGCAGATGTAAAAAATTTAAAATAATTCAGGTAGTCTGCTTTATATTATGAAGAGCATCAGTTGGGTTAGTTGGTCAAGTCCCTAGACATTAACACGTAGCTTTATTTTCAGTTCTTTGAGCTGTTTTTGAAGTGAGTTAATGTTTTCCGCATATGGAAGCAGCATTATATTTCACAAAATATTACAATATCAACCACACAAGATGTTAAATCTTTGTCTTGTTCCTGCCCTTTTGCCTGAAAAATGTCAATGTTAACTTTTGTCCTTGAAAACTATGCTTTCTCTTCCACAACTGCTCCAGCCTTGCTTTGAAATCCACTTTAAACATCTGCTTTCTCCTTCTGCATTTTCTTTTATTAAACGCTCAGCAGCCTGACTTCTACAGCATTATAAAGGTATGCATTTTCTTACCTCTAATTTTGTGTTCAGATTAAGTAAATTCTGATATCTTTTTGTTATTACTGTCCTTTCTGTAAGTTCAACACACAGCATTTCTGTCTCGTGTTGGGCATTCTGCAGCACATATATATTGGCTCAGGGAAGAAACAGATCTGGCAAACACAGCATAAAGTAGAAATTGCTAAGTGCTTCCAGCTTAATTAATTTAATTATGTAGCCCAATGATCAATGTAATAAAAATGAAGCATGTAGGCACATTGTTCAGGGGAGCACTGGCATGCAAAGGCTGAGCTTTAGATGTAATTTTTCTTCCCTTTAATTTCTCTGTCTGTCACAGGACTCAAGAGCTTATTACCATTTGCTGAACCAAGTCGCCCCCAAGGGAGATGAAGAAGGCATTCCAGCTATTACTATTGACATGTCAGGATTAAGGGTAAGATGAGATAAGTGTGGAGTAAATGCCAATATTTTCTGTCTGTTACTTTTATTGCTGGCCAACACAGGGCTGCACTGGGATGTCAAAACCAGCAAACTCTTTCTTGCATTGCAACATGATCTTGTACTTCAGAAATCAAAGCTTCCAAAGAATTAAATTATGTGTTTGAATTTTTGTTAGATAATAACTCTGAAACTTCAGCAACCATTTAATCACACTGGTAATCTACTAGCATGTAACAAGTGTATTTAAATACATTTATCTGTGAATTTCATCGAACCATCACATTTTATATGGAATACGGTGAGGTGGTTGAATCCTAGGCAAAGCCCATTTGGAAACACAGACTTGCCATTAGTAAAAGTGGGGATGGGAATACCTATAAATCCATCAGGGAGCTGCTTTAGCAGCTAGATGCCCACAGGGAGAGCCAGGCGGGTGTGAAGCAGAGCCAGGGGGAGGCTGATGTCCCGTTTGTGCGGCAGGAGAAGGATGACGTGCAGCGAGCCGAGTGCATGCTGCAGCAGGCTGAGCGCCTCGGCTGCCGCCAGTTCGTCACCGCCACCGACGTCGTCCGCGGCAACCCCAAGCTCAACCTGGCCTTCATCGCCAACTTGTTCAACAAATACCCTGCCCTGCATAAGCCAGAGAACCAGGACATCGACTGGAGCTCCATTGAAGGTCAGGAAAATGCAAATATCGCACGGTGCGCCGCGACGTTTCCTGTGTGTCTCCTGTTCGTGGTTCAGTGCGCTGTAAATTCAGTCAGGGTTTCTTCCCAAAACACTTACATTGCTGAAGTGTGGTGTTCTGCAGGCCTTTGATTGATGTGTCTCTTGTTTTAGGTGAGACAAGGGAAGAAAGGACATTTAGGAACTGGATGAACTCCCTTGGCGTTAATCCACGTGTAAATCACTTGTATAGGTAAGATGAGGTATTACGCTTCCTTCAGAAGGTAAATACAGCCAGCAAATTGTTTGCAAGTACATAAAAACTTTTGGGCCCTATAAGAATATATGCTGCTTTGTGTTTCCCAGGAAACTAAGTTTATCTCTGCTAATAGTTGAGTTGTGTTTCTTTCCTCTGTTCTTTGGACAATGATATATCCTTTTTGTTGTTTTCAGTGACCTGTCAGATGCCTTGGTTATCTTCCAACTCTATGAAAAGATCAAAGTGCCAGTAGACTGGAACAGAGTGAACAAACCACCATATCCTAAACTAGGTGGCAACATGAAGAAGGTACAAAAAGCTAGAATAGCTCCAGTAGTGATGACTTATCCTCAGTGAGTGCTTATATAATTTCAAACACCAATGTGGGTACTCATGTTGCTCTCCAATCCCAAGGACAGCACTTTAAATGATTTTTTTTTGTTAGTGAGCAGATAATTTTTCATTCTGAAAAAGAAATATACATTAGACTCACTAGCTATGTTAAATGTGACAAATATTTGTTAAGTAAAAAGACTTGACAACTTTTGTACCAGTATTTAGAAACTGTATTTGCAGATCCCTTTGGCTACTGTTTTAGGCACTGATTGTAATGGACCATGAGATGCCTGGCACCAGCTTAATTGCAGCTGTCTGGATCACTGCCCTCCACATCAAATGAAGACAGTGATGATAAGCATTCTTGATCAGATGCATCAAGAACTGATCACACAGTTGCTGCTAAACACAAAGCTTTCCCCCCACTATCTGGATGAGTAATTGCATCCAGAGCCATCAACCAATCTAAAATATTGGCTGGGACACTAATCCTTTGTCTCAGTGCAATGCCATGATGCTCATGGGAGGTACCCATGAGCCATCCACTTTTATTTTCCAGGGTAATCTGCTTTTCAGGCCCTGAAAATGAAGTATAGCATTTTCTTCTATGTTAAATGTTTAGAATGGTATTTTTGGGATGGATCTGCCTGCTGGTAGTCAATCAGCAGTTTTATCACAGAGCCCCAAAGTTCCTGTTTGCCCAGGAGGATCTGGGCTGAGTGATCCAAAGAATTTAAAGTAACAGTGTCTTGTCTTCTTTCTTTTTTCTTTTTTCTATATTTTTGAACCACACCAATTGACCCTGCCATTAATAGCTGGAAAACTGCAACTACGCAGTGGAACTGGGAAAGAATCAAGCCAAATTTTCCCTTGTTGGCATTGCTGGGCAAGATCTGAATGAAGGAAACCGTACGCTCACATTGGCCTTAATCTGGCAGCTGATGAGAAGGTAGGTCAGCCAGCCACGGGCTTCAGAGAATTTTGGTTTGCTCAGTTTGCAGTGCAGTAGTTTCCTGATGCTCTCACTGAGAAGGCTCTACAGGCTACAGCCTTCTCATTCCTCTGTTTGCACTTCAGTGCCAAGGCAGAGTGACCTTCTGCTCACTCCTAGTTAAGCATGTGATCAGAGCACATCTTGTGGGCAAGGCCATTGCAGTCAGCTCATGCAGAAGATTACTATTGTCACTATCTGCCTAGCAAGAAGAAATGTTTATTGCACAGAAGAGAGGAAAAGAAGTTAAATGGTCTCTGTATCAGGGAATGGGACAGTGTCCCACAAAACAAGGAATTGATGCAGAAGTTTTGTACGCTGCTCCTTGAAGTGGGCACAACTCAGTACCTCTCCCTGTTTTAATGTAATTCTCTCTGCGTGCATGTTTAAGTGTTTCTGTGTTTAAGAGCACTATAACTGAGAGTAAAGAGCCCCAGTAGTTAGGAACTGAATACAAACTAAATTCAGACTAGAGAGAAAGGTATGGGTTTATCAGTAAGGTAGTTAAAATAGGCATGAGGTGATTCCATACCATCAGTTTGGGATATCTTTCCAAGGTGTATGCTGACATATAAGCAAAATACTCCAGGCTTGTCTTTATGCAGAAGGTCAGTCTTACATGAGCAGAAGGTTCCCTTCTATGTCTAAAATCAGTTATTATTTTTTTAAGCATTATGAGAATGAGTAATTTACAATGAGATACATTAAGAGGGACCTTCCAGGAATTTTAAGTAACCAAAACTTTTAACATTCCCGAAACAGTGATTAAGGAATTGGGGATGAATTAAACTGCTTAGATTAATTATTGTGTTATAACATGAATTATATGCACTGTTGAGTGTGTGTGAAGCAGAGGAATATCAGATCATTGGGATGATCCTAGAGAAGCTGTGCACATACAGGACAGTTCTGAGGTTTGGCACACTTTGAGCAAGTATCTTGGTTTCCCTCCTAAGGTACACCCTGAATATCCTTGAAGATATTGGTGGTGGAGAGAAGGTCAATGATGAAATCATTGTCAGCTGGGTCAATGAAACACTCACTGCAGCTGGGAAGGATTCAACCATCTCCAGTTTCAAGGTACAGGTTTTTTCAGAAGTCTGTGCTCAGGAATCTCTCATTCAGTGTGCTTGTGTGTATGATATAGAGATATGTGTATGCATATACATGCACACTCTACATTATGATATAACTCACTACATATCTTGGTTACTTTTCATTTCCTTTTAAAAGCTTGTTAAAATACACAGATTTTATTCAAGGGACTTTATTGTGAAAAAGTAATAGAAATACGATATGAACTCTACAGGAAACATCCTGAATTACAGTGTGGCATGGGAAATCAAAGGATGGAGACAGGAATGATGACTGGAATTAAGAAAGAACTGGGAAAGAACTTCCCAAGCTAGAGAACATTCCGTGGATATAAATCAGCAGATTTTGCCAGGAGAGGACAGATCCATCAAACTTCATGTAATGAGTTCATGAATCACACAGCTGGTCCCCCTCACACTTCTCATCAGTAGATGTCTATCAGTGTCATCTGCCCACAGGAAGCAAAGGCACTTAGCCCTGCATCCCATGTTTTGCTTTTATGACATTGTATTCTATGACAAGGTGACCTGCTTCATGGGAAAGGCTGTGGATGTTGTCTACCTGGATTTTAGCAAAGCCTTTGACACTGTTTACCACAGCATTCTCCTGGAGGAACTGGCTACACATAGTCTGGACAGTTGCACTGGGTAAAATCTGGATGGCCAGGTCCAGAGAGTGGTGGTGAACAGAGTTACATCCATCTGGCAGCCTGTCACCAGTGGTGTCCCCAAGGCTCAGTTTTGGGGCTATTTAACATCTTTATTGATGGTCTGGACAAGTGGATCAAGTGCATCCGCAGTGAGTTTGCAGAGGACACAAAGCTGGGAATGTCGATCTGCTGAAAGGCAGGAAGGCTCTGCAGAGGGGTTTGGACAGGGTGGAGTGATGGACCAAGGTCAGTGGTATGAGGCTCAATGAGGCCAAGTGCCAGGTCCTGCACTTGTGTCACAACAACCTTGGCAGTACAGACTTGAAGAGTGGCTGGAAAGCTGCCCAGCAAGAAAGGACCTGGGGGTGCTGGTCAACAGCAGCTGAACGTGAGCCATAGTGTGCCCAGGTGGCCAAGAAGGCCAGTGGCATCCTGGCTTGTATCAGCAATAGTGTGGCCAGCAGGACCAGGGCAGGGATTGTCTCCCTGTGCTTGGCCATGACTGGAATCAATCCTGTGCTCAGTTCTGGGCTCCTCACTATGAAGAAGTCACTGAGGTGCTAGAGCATGTCTAAAAGGCAACAAAGCTGGGAAGGGGTCTGGCATAAATCCTGTGAGGAGTGGCTGAGAGACCTGGGGATGCTTATCCTGGAGAAAAGGAGACTGAAGGAAGACATTGTCACTCTCTACAACTGCCTGAAAGGAGGGTTGTAGCCAAGTGGGGGCCAGTCTCTTCTCCCAGGTAAAAAGTGACAGGATAGGAGGAAATGGACTTGAGTTTGGAAATGGCCAGGAGAGATTAAATTGGATATTAGGGGAAATTTCTTCCCTCAAAGGGTTTCCTTCCATTACTGGAGGATTTATAAAATGTGTAGATGAGGAGTTTAGGGACATGACTTAGTGGTGGACTGGGAAGTGCTAAATTACAGGTGGATTTGAGAATAAAAATATTTTCCAATCTAAACAATTGTAGGATGTTTCATCTCTTGGGTAAAAAAAATCCTTGAAAGAATTTTTAATCTGTCTTAAATAAAAAAATATTCTAAGCAGCCCTTCATGAAGATCTAAATGGCATTTGACTGAACTGTCCATTGATCTTGAGTCTAGAGTCTGGCTTTGTGGGAGATCTGTCATCCTGTTCTTGCATTTAATTTTATTTTTCGTCTATGCAGGATAGCAAAATCAGCACCAGCATGCCAGTCCTGGATCTCATTGATGCCATTCAACCAGGGTCAATCAAATATGACCTCTTGAAAACAGAGGACCTGAATGATGAGGAGAAACTAAATAATGCTAAGTATGTTTCTGGCAAGTGGCACTTAGCATGAGTTACCTGGTCAGGCTTGCCTAACTCTGTCTTAAAAAACTACTCTTCTGTCATTCTCATCTGGCACAACCTCATGTGAGAAATACCACCCGAGTTAGAAGCATGAAGGCTGAGAGTTAGGTAGTAAAAAAACTATCAATGCAAATGGAGTGTGTAATGTTATAGTTCCTGCTTTATAAATCCCTTGAAAGGATTGAAATCACTTGGTTTCACAAGCTCCTATTTTCTCATACTAAATTTAAAATTCTTTCAGAGATCAGGGAACAATGCCAACAATAATGAGCCATGGAAAACAGGGATTAGAGGTCATGACAACTCTTTAGTCACCTACAGGTGGAAGAAGGGCATATTTAAGAGAGAAAGGGGAGGACAGGATTCATGCCTGAAAAACTGGTTCTGTAGATGTGGATATTGATTTTTTTTCCCTGAATGCAAATGATTTACTAGCAGAGAGTCAATTCTGGGGGCATCTCCCTCTCCTTCCAGAGTTACACAGATCCCCTCCTGGTCTGATCATCAGTTTAACTTCTCCTTTTCTTTGCAGTAACTACAAAGGAGAAAAGGATGACCGTAAAGTAATTAGAGCTGCCATTATTTTCGTAAAGACTTTTCCCACTCTTATTCTTCCCCTTCCATTTCTTACCATCTGTTCTCTTTCTTTTCTTGCAATCCTATGTGTGCTTTTCTCTGTACTTTATTTCTTCATTCTTCTGCTGTTCTTTTCCTTATTTCCCACCCCCATTCCCCCATGCTCCCATTGTTTCTCATTTCTGCATTTTGGGGAAAATTTCACAAATGTATATGCTCTGAAGTGGGAAGAACCTGGGATTTTCTAGCTTTTTTTAATGAAAAAATAGAGAGAAGGGACAAGCCCACTGGTGAACAGCCAGTGGCTCTAAGCAGGGTGATGGAAATGTCAACTTGCACATTCTGGGTATGACTGAAACAAGTCCCAAAATGTTGATTTCCAACAACACTGATGTCCACTGACATCAATCTTCTGCTTCCATCCTTGCAAGTTTGTTTATGTGCAAAGTCTGAGTCTCAGAGATTGAGGGGTAGCAAGACCAGAATGGGTAGTGGTGAGGATAATCTTTCAGAGGATGGAAGATTAAATGTTTCGTACCAGGATCTGACCTGCAGTCTCCCATCCTGCAGGTAATCAGTGCTCTAACCATCAGGAAATGCACTCTGCCTTTTAGTATAAAAGTAATTCTTTATGAACCTGTCTCATACATTCCTATAGAAGAGCTTAACTTTGGTGAATCAGTGAAACCCATTCTGGTATTGATCATGTAAAACACTTAACAGGGAGAAAAATAATTCTACTGCACTAATTTCTGTCTTTTTTTTCTTTTTTGTTCCCACCCCTGCAATGCAGATATGCCATCTCTATGGCAAGAAAAATTGGAGCAAGAGTCTATGCCCTCCCAGAGGATCTGGTTGAAGTAAAACCCAAAATGGTCATGACGGTGTTTGCTTGTCTTATGGGAAAAGGCATGAAGAAAGTTTAAAGCACAAAAGACTTGCACTGATGCCTGTTATTCTCCCTTTAGATTCCTTCAAACTGGATACTCTTCTCTGTATCAAAGAAATATGCAGGGTGCTCATGCTTTTAAGGCATGAATGTTATACATGGTTCCAGGTCATACAGAAGTTGTGTATTCACGTGTATCCAGGAAATACTTTGTTTGGAACAGTAATATGTGCTTGATTTCTTTGCCTTATTTTCCACTTTGCTAGCTATAACCATTTCATATTCCTAAACAAGTTTTTGACACTGGGGCCTAAGCATATCCTTTCATTAATGGATACCAGGGTTTTCTGTGAAAGGTCATCCAGTGACAGACAGCTTTTAGGACTATGAAATGTTATACTCTGCTTCTGCTGAAAATGTCGTCATGCTTTTTGTAGCACTTCTGCCATATTTACCTTCAGTTTGTACCTCGGAAAACAAAACAGGTTTCCCCAAGCCAATGCAAGTAGTAGTGACTGTATTTTTGGAATGGTAAGATCCTCTGAGGAAATTCTTGTGGAACGAAAGAAGTGTTTGGTGTCTGTGATGTGTTGCTGGTATGTAAGCTGAGCAGTACTTTTCCCTGCAAGTTATGCCTCGGCCATCCACGGCATTACTCACAGATTACATTACTGCTCACCGAAAACACCACACTGCAGCCTGGTCCTCCAAGAACACCCAAACTCTGGAACCTTTGCAACAAACACTCTCCAAGGGATAATTCATTTTTGTGTCATAGTATGCTTAAAAAAGATTGCTAAGCATGATAGAAATGAAAACCATGTTAAAAAAACTAAGGGAATGTACTCAGTTAGTAGCAATACAATGAGAAGTGAACAAAGGGATGCAGGATGACATATTTATGTAGACAATAAAAATTAAACTCTCTTAACTTCACAGACTTGCACTCGAGGGGCTATGGCTCTGATTCAGGAGAGCATTTATACCTGTGCTTGCTTAAGAAACACACACTGAAATGCTCCCCTGAACCCAGGCTGGGATCCTCAACAGAGCTAAATCAGCTTTGCTTTGCAGCTAACAAGGCACTGTAAATTTGCCTCAGTTGAGGACCTAGCCCTGTCTATGGATAGTCAGTGGGATATATTTGCACTGAATCTCTTCCTTGGCATGAGACATTTACTGGCCTTTATGTGGATTTTACTGTGGTGAAATGCAGAAGGAGGGAATTTTGCCTTAATGTAATCCCGTTGACACAGTCTCAGTTCTCTCCCTCTCCCTCTCCCTTTCCTCCAGCCCTTCAGAACTGCCTTAACAAAGAACCAATATTCTATGACATGAGAAGTCTCTCCAAATAAAATGTTCTATAAAGCCAAATATGTAGTCCTTGCTTTTAGAAGTGGATATGTTAGTTGGTGTGTGTCATAGAGCTGAAATGGGGACAGAGGTAAAAATATTCCCTGGGCTCGCTGAGAATGTGTCTTCTGTATTGTTATTGAAACCATTGATTGCAGAGAATGGAAAGAATTATTTCCTAGGCCATTTCTGAAAATGCCATTCTGAGACACTACTAAAGATGGGACATTGTTCTGGCTGGACTTTCAGTATCATTTCCCCATTTGGTGCACTGCCCAACATTCTCTTCCTTTGCCCAGGTAACCATAAATTTTGTTTCTTTAAGCATTCTGCAATGCAAATATGCTGCTTTGTTTCTGCAGAAATGGCCAGATCCTGTTCCTGATCAGATCTGACTGCCCTGTTCCTATTAAGAATTTAATACAGGATGGGAAAAGAACAGCATCCTAGAACTCGTTCCATCTGGTCTCAGTGCTTACAGAGGAGGAGAACATCCAAAGTGTTATAATGGAGATGTCACCCCAGCTTATTGCCCAGGAAGAGGGAATTATGAGACCATGGCCCCTACACCACTCCTCCTCTCTTCAGGTGTAGGACCTGCTGTTGCCAGAAAAGAGGGGTGGCACTGAAAAGGCAGCTCCTCTCCCCTTGTGATTGACTTGGGACCTCCTTCAGAGGTAAACCAGAGAGGGAAAACTGTCACTGCAGAGCTTCTCTCAGGTGGGATGACCATGTATTGTGTGAGTCACATGCATGTGTGTGCATTTGCAAAATGAAGGGACCAGTTTTTGTTGGATGAATGGTGTAGGTTTAAAGGACTGGGTAATCCTGCCTGAAGACAGCCCTGCTTCAGGTTTCTTTTTTCAGGGAGATGGTCTCACCCCAGGCTCAGGGGCAGTCGTGAAGGACGGAGTAGAAGACAGATTGGAATTGGCAGCAGAACCAGGGTGAGAAGGATGGCTTTTCCCTTGACCCCAAATGAATGCAGTCGTTTGCCATCCCCAGAGAGTAGAAGAGATATTCAGGCATTTCCCATTCACCAGCTCTTAGGAGCTCAGCTTTTTGTACAGGGGTAGGATTTTTAGAGGAGTCTCCTGAGATAGGCAGAGAGAGGAGGCTTCCATGCATCATGCATTTCCACTAGCAAAGGCGTAGGACTTCAGGGGCTCTGGAGACTGAAAGCTACCTCTGCCTCGGGCACTGGAGAGGGGCCAGGTGATGTGATTTTTATTTGGTGTTATTTGAATTATGGTTTGTGAAAGGGCTGCTTTTCCTCCTCCTCAGCATCGCAGCGCCGCAGCCAGGCACCCTGGCACGCCGCGCTCCCCATTGCCAGCGCTCTGCCCGCCGGATGCTTTTGGGAACACCATGGCTGGGTTTTGGGAAGCGCTGCAGCAGGGACAGATAACCACGAGGTGGCACTCACTGCACCCGGACCTCCTGAGACAGGCAGGGAGCGACAGCGCTGCGATCCTCTGAGAAACCGAACAAAAATTGGATACTGAGCTCTCGGCACAAAGCCAGCACTCAAAAGCCAGTGCGCAAAAAGGAGCAAGTGCTGCTGGCAGGGATGTACAGTAAATATCTACCAGATCTGCAGCCCTGGCTCTGGAATCTCACTTGAAAAACGAACCTGTCACTGCCCCGAAGGTGTGGGAATAGCTGTATTCTGGTAGAGGAGTATAAATATTTTCACTTTTCAGTGCATTTCTGTTTAACCGAGTATTCTTACTTATTTGATGGACTTGAGGTTTTGCTTTCATGAATTGTTAATAGCAGCCTGTAATAAAGGTCTCTCTCAGCAGATGCTGAAGGGGTTAATCCTATGACAAACATCACCAAAAATACCAACCAGGATCTAGAATCTTTTGCTGCTGCTTTCCCTGAACTTTTTCCATCCCTCTTAGAGAAAGCAGCTGTCTTTGGGATTCACTCCCAAATCAAGCTGGCTTTGTAAGCACTCCCATTATTGATTTTCATTGCACAATTAATCATAATTTTCAATGCTTCAAAAAGGCTTAGACATTCACACGAATAAAAATAAAGCATCAGCATTTAGACTAACTAGGAGAAAAAACCATGAGGGCAATCAATCCACATGCCTCAGGGTACAGTCTGATCACCAGATGGACTTAGAAGGAAATGTCCCCCCACAGAGTAGTAAAGCATAATTAGGTGTATGATGAGGATTTTACACCTTCTTGTAAATCATCTACCCTAGCTAGAAATCATCTGTTCTAGCCTTAGAAAGGGGAGAGCAAGCAGAATGGCTGGCTGCTGTGCTCTTGTAGAGATAAGGTAGTTTCTATTTCCTCCAGAACTTGGACTGAACCAAAACCCCAATCTGACCTCACTCGCCCTTCTAAGTGCAGCTTAATTCTGTTATGAGCCTAATCACAAACTTAAGCTCTCGGTGTCCACTGCTGCCTAAATGAACAGCAGTTTTGATCTGGCTTCTGCTTGGAAAATAGGGCCCTGTCTCTGTCAGCTGGTGGCAAAAAGCACATGAGCAGCACTGGTCCTACAGCAAGTACCAGCAATTGCTGCTTTCAGCTTGATGGAGAAATAGATCCTGGTGCCTCCAGCCTTGCAAACCTGTATTTTGAGTTGCTTAGAGCCAGTTCTCTGTCTTCTCCCACTTCTGGCAGCCTCCTCCACCATATGAAGAACAGACTTGTCAAGAATTTGGGAGCATTTTCCTTCAAGTTGCTCAGCCACTTAAGCCCAGTACTTTTCAGGCAAGCAGACAAGGTAAGCAGCAGAGAGTAGCACCACTGAATGCCTAACTCTCATTGCCTGCTGTATGGCAAGCCACTTTGGAGCTAAAATTCATCCACAAACCTAAGAAGCTGTTCATTAATTAAGCAGGACATGAATCAGAAGAGCACTGTGTACTGGTGAGGTGGCATCTGTGGACTTTGTACAGCTTAATGTGAGAAAACTGTGAATTAGGACCAAGCTCGCATTATAATGCTCTCTTTTTTTTTTTTTTTTTTTTATAATTGTCAATCAGTGCTTGGTGGCAGTTCTCTTCTGCCACCAGGAAAACTGTGTAATTCCCCTGACAATTCCTTTGCTGCTCTGAAAGTAACATACAGCTCTTAGTTCTCACCAAGTAAAATTACTGTATTTATAAAGAACTGTTTTTCATTGCACCTTATTTACTTTTTGTGCCCTCATAACTTTTCAAAGGCACCCATGCTTCATGGGAAATCTAATTGGTTCCCAGAGTGCAAACTATTATTACTATTCCAGATCCATGATAAATTGTCCAAAGCTGAGAAAGGCCAGAATTCACTCAGGCCACGTGCTCACAGGTAATGCTATGCCTGAAATCTGTGAAAAGAGTAGAAAGCTACATAACCTATCACACTGAACTCCCTCAGGACAGGCATTTAGTGCATTTGTTAAGGATCTAAGGAAATACAGCAATGAATATCTGTAAGTGCATAAAGCACAGAGAGCAGCAGAGAAAACAGAGATTCTTGAGGAGGGATGCAGGCCCTGCCCACCAGTCCTACATCCACTGCTTGCTGCACTCTCAAATCACAATTGGCATTAGGGAAACATAGCCTCAGTGTCCCATAATGCTTCTAAGACCTACCTGAGTGATGCTGTCCATGTCGTGATCAGATCTTGCATACCAGTCAAATGCCTCTAGAAAATTTCCAAATTTGTAGAAATTTTCCAAATTTGTTGTTGGAGCCGATTCTAGAGCAGTGATGGGTGTCTCTGCAGGGTGGATGTGTTTGCATGGACTGATGGTGGTAGGGACCACACCAGTTGAGAGGGGTGAATGACAGAGGGCAGGACCTTACCTCTACGGGGTTTCTCTTCACCAGCATCCTCAGACAGGCCCTGGCATCTTTCAAACAGGTCCCAGCATTCTCCAAAAGCCCAAAGGAAGGGTCCACTCTTCTAATCTCTGCCAAATATCATACAAGAAATGTGAGCAAATGCAAGGAGTGCAAAGAAGAAAGAAAATTCTGTTGATCCAGCCAGAGACAGGCAGACCACATCACTACTCCAGGGCTAATTGCAATCTGGATATGTGCACACATAACCTTTGTGCATAGAGAGGGAGATGAGTGCAATTTGGCCTAAGTGTGATCTCTGTAGGTGGCTTGGACACCTTCCTCCAGTGCTCAAATGTTCTGCTTAGAGTGCTCCTGGGACTCTCTTTGATATCCTTTGTTTACCAAAATAAAACTTGCCTTGCAAGTGCTCCTCGTTAAGACACTGGCAAATAAGTCAATGTGTACTGGCAAATAGAAAACTTGAGTCACTTGGACAATGTATTGTTTGGGTGGTAGTTTGTAACAGACCTTCAGGAAGCAGAGCTCATGAAAAATGTGTTTAAACAGTACAGACACCTCCCCACTTACCCCAAACCCTGCATACACTATAGCAGCTTTCTCCCTGCTAGCCCAGGAGAGCTGACTAGCAAAGAGAGCAAAATAATAGAATTAATAAATAAAATAGGTTGGCACAATCGAGTCCTCAAAAATGCCAAGGAAACATGTATTTTCAGCCTCTGCACATACCTATCAGCCATGACTGAATTATGCTGCTGAGGTCTGTTTCCTCCCAGGTTAATCCATCATTTTCTAGCACAAGCAGCATCTGATTTTTATATTTGAGAATGATGTGAGGGAGGAATGCCAGAACCACAGAAATTTAGACATAGTCCAGATTTTCCCCTCTTGGTGGTTTCATGGGCTGCAAAATTGTTTCCTGAATGAAATAACAGAGGTTGGTGACATTGGCCATGTATGCAAATGATCACAGTGTCCTACAGAGATTAATTGGTTCATGAATAAAGATGAGGAGCTGAGGTGTGCAGGGAGAAATCATTTATCAATTATATGCCTTGGAAAACTGAAAGATGATGCAGCCTTAACGGCTGAATGTGTTTGAAAGGGGGACTTGTAAATTGAGTTCTAATTCTGTTCTGCCACATTCATAATAAAGAGCTGTTACACTAATTGCATCCTTGTGTGGCTCATGAGCAACAGCACTCAGCTGCATCGCACAGTGAGCAACAGAGATCAGAGTTTAGTTAGATTTTAGTCATCTTCTGCCTCATGTGGGAAGGATGCTCACTGGTTACCTTTGGCCTCATCTGAAGTGATAATGCACCAAAAAAATGGCAAGAGCCTATCAGCAATTTTCATGAGATTATTTTGCATTTGAATCTGAATTCAAAGAACCAGTAAGGACAGCACAGACTCACTTGGCTTTTATATTCTGCTTCAGTCACATGGATGCATCAGCATGATTACCCATCCCTGGAGGGACTCCCTGATTAACTGGAAACAAGAGGATTCTGGAGGATCAAAATCATAACAGACTGTGCTAATCCCAAACAAGGAAAAGGATCTGAGGGATGTGGTTGCTGATAACAGCTGACCTCTGCTCCTGCTGCCCCTTCTGAGTGCTTGTTAACAGGTTTACTGTTACAAACAGACAGCACCAGCCTAGCGTGGGCTTTAGCACACATTCAAATACAGACTCAAATCCTGATGAGACTTGTTATTTAAAATCTTGCTGCTGGATACTGTGCAAGCCCCAGGATGAAAGAGGACAGCCACACTTAGGTCAGAGTTGAGTATAAAGGAAATCTCATGACACTTGAGTTGCTGAAAACCAGGGGCGACACTTACGGGAGTCACTGGAGATTACTCATGGCACTGCTGCAACTGCTCGAGACCATCTGGCTTCAGCAGTTCAAGAAGTTTCTCCTTTGATTTGTTTTATCTGACAGCTTTCCAGGGTCTGTCTCTCTTTCACCAAAAAGAGCATCTTGCAGGAGCCCAGCATAATGACCAGGCACAGCTCAGCATCCCAGCGTGTGCTGAGGAGTCTTGAGCAATGACAGATACCCTGAATTAGCAGGGACACGGGTGATGGTCTCTTCTGCTGCCACCATTCTGGGCACTGACATCTTAAACCACCACACAAAGATGTGCCAGAGCTTGGTCTGGCTGAGGTATAACACCCAGTCTCTGTCCAGGGGACACTGGTGCTACTACACATGAATGTGCAGGGGGAGAGGAGAGACAGCATTCAGCCAAAAGAGTGAAGATATCTCTTCAGAACTGCCTTTAAAGTGTGATTATGTTTTAAAAGCAATATAATAATGACATCAGGAGGTTGTATATATTGCCAGTACAAATTCCCAGATGCATAATTTTCAACAAAGAAATCAAGAGACTATTTTGTTAATTATCTGGTCTGAAAACTTAGACCTGCTCATCCCACTTTAAATGAAAGCCTGTGCATCTCCCAAAGCTACCCTAAAAGTTAACACAAACCAGCACAACAGAAATTGTCCCCCATTAGTACAAGACCTCTGGTCGTATTTACTATGGCAACACTTGCAAGTATCAGGTCAGCATAGCCCAGTGGAGAAGGAATAATTAGGAATAATCTTTGAACTCTGACAGAATTTTTGACCAAGCAGCTCTTCACCAGGGAATACTGACTCAGCAGAAGCGAAAAGGGTTGCTGGAAATGATCAGTTTTGATTAATTTCCCAATTAGAGAAAAATTAATTTGTTAAAGAAAGAAGGATTTCAAATCTCCTCAAAATTAACTAAAATCTCACCTTGCAACAGTTTGTAAATTCAGTCTTATTTTTATTTAAAAACACACAGTAGAAATGCAAGTTAATTTTCAATAAAGTAATTTAAATGCCTCAGAAAAAAATCAAGCAACAGTTAAAATTCTCAAAATGAAACGTTGGTATTAGCTCAATTTTTTTATAGTTGCCCTTCACAGTGTTTTTTCAGACTGCATTTTTCTTCCCAGATAATCTGGGAAATACTTCCCAGGTCCTCAGAAGTCCTTGAAGGTTATTAAAAGATTTACTGCAGCAGGTACAGTTTCCTCAAACACCCTTTTCTTCCTTTTTTTTTTTTTTTTTTTTGTATGAAATATTTCCTCTGCTTTCCAGAAACCAAAAAGCAAGTTGGAAATCAGTAGCTTTCAAACACTATGTAAACAGTCTCTTTGCAATAAACTGGAGAATCTATCAGAAAAGCAACTAATACTATAAAAATTTCTTACAACTACTGTTTGTCTAAAACTTTCTTTTTGGGTAGACAGCAGAAGGTGTTCCCTTTTCCCACTTAATTAACACCCTAAGACACGTAGAGATATGATCCTTTCCATCAATAAGAGCAACCCAACTCCATCAGCTTTTCAATCTCTTCTGTTAAACCTAGCTCAGCAGATCAAATTTTTTTTCATATCTGGGCATGAAACATTTCCACATGAAAGAGTGTCTGGATGAGCAAGTTTTTTCTCCTATATTTTATTTTTATTTGACAGCTTCCTTTTGCCTATGTGAGGAAAGAGCATCTGAATCACTGGTTTAAAAATCAACCCTTCTGGCAGAGTGCTGCCCACTGCCCTTGCTGGGAATGGCCTCTGTACCTTATCAGAACTTCCTATTTGTTTGAACAACATCTAGAAAAGAAAAAATAAGAACTAAAATGTCTAGGTAAGGCATCAGTGGTTTCACTTCCCATAAGCCTTTCTTTGCCTTTCCTTTTGGTGTCTGCTTTGTGCCCAACTCCAGTTTGGGGATTTTCAGTGTTGGTGTATTTTCACAGAGACATTAACCCCAGTGTACTCAGGGAGCATGATTCACCTCTGCTGACTTCAGTCACCCAAAACTCAGCTGTCTGGCTTCTTAGGACAAGGCTGCCTTTCTGAAACAATTAAAACAAACAAACAAAAAAAAAGCCCAGGGCTGTGTTTGACTTGCAAAGGCCTGGCTGCCTGCTTAGGTGGAGAATTGGCTCTGATCTGGATCACTCCAGAGCTGTTCTAGAGGATGTTCATGGATGCAGTCTACTCTGAATTACTGAACTTTAGCTCCAGGGCTCGTTCCCAGGCATTTTTCACCCGGGATGTAGCAATAACCCTAAGCTCCACCTAGAGCATCAAATAATTTAGTTCTCCCATTCACATCTAGGTTTTGGCTCCCTGGTGTCCCCATTAAGTACATATTGATTCACTCCTCAGTCCTCTTCTGGAATGAATTCCTTCTGGAAGAGGACTTAAACCAGAGTAACAAGTTATGTCTTAGTCAAGTTTGGATTTGCTGTTCAAGCGTGGAACAGAGATGGAGATATTCTACTCCAGACATGCCAAATTCACACAGCTTTTCAGCATGTCCTGTATAGAAAATTGTGGATAGAGATATGGGAAACAAATCTTAGGGGCATGCAAAAATTAATAATAATGAGATGAAGAGTCACTTGTACTTTTTCTTGAAAAGTAATCCTTATGACATCCATAAGGAAAAGACATGGATGTCAAAGCACCACAAAAACATGTATCTCACTTGCTCCTTTTTATCTCTGATAGCAAATGCCAGAAAAAGAAGCTTTCCTGTTCAGAGTTCTTCTGTTTGGACTTAACCTCATTCCCACTGCATTGAACCAGATTGATGCTTGGCTGTGATGTCTTATATGAGGGCTGGAGGCACACTGCTGGACCTCCACAAACATTAGAGGATTAAAAAAGCTTTGTGCTTGTTCTTTCTTATGTCTATGGTTCATATCCACAATAAAATAAAAGGCTGAGATGACAAAGTGATTTGTCAATATGAAAATGTTCAAAACGTATTTTATCCTCTGTACATGAATGACACCAATATGAGCAGCACCTCCCCAGGGAGCTCTGTCATATTGACTTAGCCACCAGGAGCTTGGGGTTGAAGTGAGAGGCAGTATTAAATTTTAACTACTCTTTAAATAACAGTTTTAAAATCAATAATGTGGGTCCTGAACCCTCAGCTTTCCTATTGCATTTGGTTTTGTTGTGGACGCCATGAAGATGAAGTTTTACCTGCTCTTTTTTACCCTTTTTGTCTTGGTTCCAGAGAAGCATGTCTTCATTATTCCAAGGTAAATAACCACTGATGATACTGGGTGTTCTCGTGTGTGATGTGTGGGACAGGGAAAGTATTGATGTAAAATAATTCTGAGTTGCATGAGAAAACATTTGTCAAAGGCTGACATATATTTATTGCCCTTGTAATTGGATACGCGGTTCAATTTAACATAAAGATGGTGGGGGAAATGAAATTATTTTAAGTCTTCTTTGCATCCATAAATCCTGTGTTTTTAATCATATTAAGACTACTCTTTTCAGTCTAAGTGCAAATCAATTCTGTTCATTCAGTACTTTTGAATGCCAATAAAGGGCATTTGGAAACGTAATGGGAAAAAAATAATTTGCTTCATTTGCCTAAAAACAAGATCTTAAATGAATTACTTCTTGAGGTAGAAAGAGAAACCATTTCAGAAAGTGCTAACAATCTGTTTTCTTTCCAAAGCAGTTTTTATGATGGTTTCTCCAGGCATAAATCACTTTTGAATAACCATTTGGTATTTGTACAATGTTTCAGAAGCAGCTTTATTGTTACCTATTGATAAACTTCAGAAATGCCCTGAAACCAAATGCTTTCTTAAAACATGAGAACATATGTCAGAGATGAAGACGGGCAAAGTGCCTTTATTTTCTGCATGTACCACTGGTTTAAAAACCTTAGATGTTTTAATAAGTAGAACTAAAAGGATAAGTTCCTCATGTGGTGATTTTAAGCAAAACTGACCCTAGGATTAAATACAACCTGCTCCCAGAACTAAAATATCTGCATAAATAAAATGTGAATTATTTCTCGTATCCCTGCTGTGATTTTGCACCACTCTGCAGACCTGTGAGAGGGGAACATCACTGAGTTCATGCCTTAAAAAGAGGATCTTTCCTCTCCCTTTGTGTTGCAATCATATTCTGCTGTGGATTGCTATGGAAGTGGGAGGGTTAAAGTAGGGGGAAACAAACGTGGTTTTAGGTGAATTCAGTGGAACAACATTGCTCTCTGCTACTTGAAGATTTATCTATTTCATGTTTAAATAGAAACTGAATATCTGACCCTTAAAGAAGAATATGGTGTTTCCCATTGGAAAGCAAGAGCCTAACCCCCCCAGCCCCAGTTATGAAAATGGCTAAAATAATGAGATTCATCTGACTAGATGGAATTTTTACACAGCTTTGCATAGGTGAAGTCCCCTTCACCTTTCTGTAGAGCTAGTGGGGAAAAATATGTGTATTTAGAAGGCAATTCATTTCAGGTTAGCACACACATCTAAATCAGTTCAGGTTAACCTGACCCCTAAAGTGCCTGTTTCTTTATTAAGACAGTGCCTAGCTCAGATGAAGATATAAAACCCATTTAAAATTACCTGAAATGTATCTTACTCACTTAGAGGGTAAGATCAGAGTATTGCAGTGTGGGAATGGCAGCTGGATTTCTACCAAGAGGTAAAAGGGAAAAAGATATGGGAAACAGGGACAGAGCCAGGGGCACTCTGGCAGAACACTGGAAGAAGGAAATGAGAAGGCTCTTTTCAAGGACAAACTGAAAGCAATCAGGGAAGGAGAGCATGAGAACAGAAAGAAAAGAGCTGTGTTTAAGATGACCAGGTCCAGCTGTACAAGGGCAGCAGGCAGGGCAAGGAAGCTGGGAGTAGAGGGCTGTTTCTGAGCTTGGAATAAGGGTAATAATTAAAGCTTTGGTCTGGGTGTTTTCTACAAAGAGTGGGGAAGAAGACAGATGAAAGCGGGTATAATGCCAAATCAAAGCAGGGGAACTGAGAAGGGCAACTACAGTTTTGGCTGTTAATACTCACCACACGGAAGTAGGGGCAGAATTTTGATCAGCTTATTCAGTGTATTCAGGTCCTATCACCAGAGTTAGAGAGGAATTCTAACACCTGTTCAGTACCTACTGAACTCGGATGTCATATTTGTGCAACCAGCAGTGAGGTACAAGTACCCATCAGCTTCTTCATTATGGTGCTCTCAGGCTGTGGGAATCATGCAATGAAACAAGATGCAGCAGGGTTTTTCTTGACTCCTGTGTGAAAAGACTCCTTCAGCTATGAGAAGACATCCATTTATAAGTAGCCTCAAATGCACACTTCAGACTGCATTTACCTAAAGAAATAGGCAAACTGCCCACCTTGCCTATCCCTGAATTTTTTCTTGATGTTCTGTCAAATGACAGTTGGAGGCAAAAATAGGGTTGGCACGTTGTTGGTTCTGCATGAGAAACAACAGTGATTGCTTGGAGCCTGGCTAAAAGAAAAGATGAATCACCTGGTAGCCAGATGCTGTCAGGTTTCTGCATGAAATCAGTCACAGCAACAAGCTGTGACAATCATGTTATGCTGCTTGAAAACCCTAGTTTTGAGGGCCCTGCCTGTTTCCTTTTCAGGACAGTCTTTGCAGACAGGGCTGGCAGGGACTTTGATCATGCCTGGTTTATATGGTACCACCAGTTCCAGCACGTTATTAGATGGCTGAGAGCCACTCCAGCCCAGGAAATGGAAAGAGGGGTCTGACATTCCCCTGAGTCTCCTTCTTCTACACACACAAATTATTTTAATTATCTATCCAGTGCAATTTTTAACTACATAACTTGCAAGACACTGATGATCAGGACTCAATGCAGAGTGCTATTTTTTTTCTTTCCAGAAAGTGAATTTCACTTCTGTCACCAACAGTGGGGTCAGGCATGGAGTAGCTGGGAAGCATCATGTCATGTACAGCATGTCCAGACCACGATTTTCAAATAGAAGGGGAATATAAGTTACTGGGCAAAGATGGGGAGGACAGTGGTGTAGACCACCTGAAACAATACCAGCAGAGGGACACAAATCGGGAGACCAGGAAAACATGACTGAAGTAGGAATGCACATCTACAAAACATCAGGGCTGATGATGTGAGGGCTTTTGGCAGACTGGGAGGGCTGATGTCTCTGCTGAATGGTGACTGAGAAACTCAGGAGACAATAGGAGAGCCATTTTCCTGTTCTCAGCTAGTTTTCAACTGCTGCTGCTGCACTGTGGATTAGCTGGGGCTGGTGGCTGTGGTGCTGGTGCCGGCTCCCAGGAGCAATCTCAGTGTTCAGCAGTAAATATTGGCTACCAAAACCCTGCACCATCTCTTTCATGGATTTTACTGACTGGCAGATGCAGAGGCTGTAACCAGATTCAGCATCTTCACTATTGGATCATCTTTGGATTCACAGCAGCCAAGCCAGGGAAGATGAGAGAGGTCAAGCCTGCTTCACTTTTGCATGAACTTGAGCTGTTCCAAGTACCTGTGCTTTACCTAAATACCTGTGTTTTTCAGGGATGAAGTTTTGTGGGCTCTCCCACAAACTGATGAACAAGTTGAAGCTCTTCAGGATTTACTGAACACCACTGAGGTAAACAGATTATTCTGTCTCTCTGAACTCTAGGTCAAATTTTCCCCCAAGTGCCCTAATACTGCTTCTCCCTCCCAAGAAAAAGCTAGCTTCCATTCATTTGTTGTAATACATCAGCTCAGGAAATGCTTGGTTTTCAATTCTCACTACCTTCTATTTACATGAGAAGACCCCTCCATAATGTTTCAGTAATGAATTATATTGGAGCTCATATTTCTGCAAATGGTTTTGTGTATTAAGGCACTGTAAAACTGACAGAACACCAACACACAGTAAGTAGAAATACATTTCCTAGGGAACCTCAGCACTTTTGACCAGTGTGATCTTGACCTATACGGCTTGCACACCTTTGAAGGTCAGGAGTGGATTTTTGTGGTATTTTTTAAGGTAACATGTAGAAGATAAAAATATCTTAAATAATACTTTTGTATTATTATTACTTCTATCTTTCATTAGATAAAGGAGTATTTAATTAAATTGACACCTCTCTTCCTTTTCACCATAATTCCTCACTTTCTTGTACAAGGAGCCCCAAGAAGTCAGGAAGAACTGCAACACATTCAATGCAGAGAGGGCTTGTGGTGGTTTTTTTCCAAATCATTTATGGGGATATGCAAATCAAATATTTTTCATGGGCTATAAACTGGACAATTTGTTTCCATGACTATAAATTGAGCAAGCTGTATGAAAAAAAAAAAAGAATGAGAAAGGCAAAAGGGAAGGCAATAGGAAAGGGAAAGGGAAAGGGAAAGGGAAAGGGAAAGGGAAAGGGGAGACACAAGGAGTACCTCCCAACCAATTTTAATGGTTACCATTTATCCTTCAAACAATATTCATTGTGCAGCTGAACCATAAATTTAATAAAAACCCAAACCCCTACTGTCTGGTGACTTCATGCTGTATGATGCCCTAAAAATGCATCCAAGAATTATGCTGACTTTTTCCACTCTCTAATTTTATGCCTAATTTACTGCTAACTGTCACCCCTAGATCTTTTTGTATTATTGGTTCTGAAGTTTCAGTCTTTTATTGGCTATGTTGGCGTCTGATATTATTATTGTAAAATATTTAATTTTACCAAGAATAATCTTATTTTCTGACTTTTCACCAATTTCTAATCTCTGTATTGCTTCTTCAACTTGACTTATATTCAAACCCCTTCTGGCACTTATTTCCTCCCTGATCAAAGTCATCAGAGAATACAATAACTACAAAGACTGGTCTAATCATCATTAATTCTCCAAATACCCTCAGGGAAAAGAACTCTCAGCAGACTTGAAAACATGTAACATAATAACCAGCTAAATATATCTATTATACTAGAAATACTATCTCAGAAAAGGTTATGTTCTTGTCTTTGTTCTTGATTTATGAATTTCTGTGCAGAATTATAAACCTTGCTTAAATACACACATTTCATTTCCAGAAGCAGTAGAATGCTACATATCACAAGGAACGTTAAACTGCTTGTTACGAATGGTCTCTTAAATTGAAAACATATGCTTTGATAATTTTCAAAATTAATGCTTATTAAATGTTAGTAAGAATATTTTTTCTTTCCTCAGTAAAAAAAATGTTTTTGGAAACTTTGTAGGTCATTCTCTGGCAACCTGTTGTGGTTGAAAACATCAAGAAGGACAAAGAAGTCCATTTCTATGTCAGGGCATCCAACATAAATAGCATAAAAGCTCAGTTAAAGCAACTGACCATCCAATACAAGTATGTATTTTTTATTTGCTGTCATGAATGATTCTGTAAAGTTATTTGTCATTTATTTAACAGGAGGTTGTGCTCTTCCTTTGTTATTCAGAGTCTTGATGGAAGATGTTCAAGGAATTATTGAAAAACAGACTGTCAATGATACAATCAGTGCTCGTGGATCTTCCTCATACTATGAAAACTACCATTCAATGAAAGAAGTAAGCTATTTTTGTTGTGAACATCTGCAGATGTAAAGGGTGAAATTTGTCTCATGGTTGAGAATGGAGATAAAGGGAAAGAAGTCATCAGCAGTTAATAATTACCACTGTATTGCTCAACAATTAAGAGTTCTATTTATTGTAATGCTTTCATAGAGATAGAAAGAAGCTCCAGACAAAATCTTTCATATATGTATTGCATCAAACTGTCATTCAAAGGCAGCAAATACAGAAGCAAAATGAAGTCACAAAACAAACATGTAAATATTTAAAACATGAAATCAATAACAATTTAAACAAATAGAACTAAGCAGGAATTTCAGGACTACATTTGGACTGTGTTGTGACTGTATCTTGCTGTTTGTTTTAACAAAAATTAGAATCAGGCAAGTGGCAAGTGGGTTGAATTATTAGTCTTTCTTTACAATCAGATAAAAATTTTGGGAGGTACAATGAATTTAATCTAGACCACTTTCCGGGATGAAGGAAAACAATAGAGAGAAGATCCACTAACTAACTTTGCCCTTGCAGATATATCGTTGGATGGAGGAAGTAGTGAAAGTCCACTCTGATCTCCTCCAGAAAATATATATTGGATCATCCTATGAAAAGCGACCACTTTATGTTCTGAAGGTACACCTGTGACTTTCTGCAAAAACTTTCCAAGTACTACTGTAAGCAAATGATGAGGTTTGGCCAGGACATTTCCTTGATTCTATACCTACATTCTTATTTTTTGTGCTTTTTAGAAGTTTCCTAAATTGTTCTAGTAAGATGCATTACTGTTGCAAATGCATTTGACAAGATTAGGTTCCTCTCTGGGTCACAAGGAAGTTATCACATCTAGGCCATCATGCAAAGGCATGAAATACTGGCACAGTGGATACCCTCCTCTGTTGATGATGAAGCTGATCTAGTCTGTTGCCCTGCATAGCTGATAGCAGACTCACCTGACCTCAGGTCCTGCTGTAGTGTTGGTGCCTGTGTTAGGACTTTGCAAGCAGCCTGAATGTGGCTCTCTGACTGTATGCAAATCTAACCAACAGCTGCATCCTGGCCCAGAATCAGTCTGAACTCTCCTTACAAGACAGATGCTCCTTCTTCCATCTTGGTTACGTTTTCACTTCCACTTTTATACGGTATCCTTTACAATAACGACATTTGAATGCAATCTCTCTTTTGTCAGATTTCTAGAAGCACAGAAAAATCAAAAAATGCCATATGGATTGACTGTGGTATCCACGCTAGAGAATGGATTTCTCCTGCTTTTTGCCTGTGGTTCATAGGTCATGTGAGTACATAATCAGATGTGATTACTGTTTTCAAAGCAAAGCAAGAAGTCTTGATGCCATTTACCTTTGTCCAATTGCATTCTAGGATCCACAAAGCCTTAATCTATTTACTCCCACAACACCAGCACATGATATTTGTGTCTAAGCTGCAAGCATAGAAATATGTGTGCATGTGTGTGCATGTCAGTAGAAAAGGGTATGTGTGTGTGAGAGAAAGTGAAAGCCATTGGGAGTGAATGCAAAGGAGCTCAAATATATTACCAAGTATGAAAGAAACCTCAAAGTACATGCAGCAAATTCAACAGAGACGTTTATTGTAATGGATGGTCAGGGATGGAGAGGGCATGCCAGAAAATGACGTTTGGTAATATGCTAGGGCCATGTCTGTACTGCTGTGTGGATTCCAGGAGTGGTCTTGGCTCTGAGTCATGCAGCACATGGTGACTTGTGTCCATATTACTGCACTGTCTGGAGCAGGTCAGAAGACACACATGGTGAGCTCAAGCTGTCCTACAACCCTTGGCTCTTCCCTACATGCCTTCCTAGAGCAATAGGTACCCCATACCTGCCTGCTCCAGACATGGCACATCTCCATACCAGCAATCCACTGGCTGTGATCATCACCTACTCCTATGTCTGTTGCTACTGCTTCTCCTGACTCCGTGTTTTTCATCTGTGCTCCTGCTTTTTTTCTGATCTGAAGAGAATAAAGCCACATAAGCCACCTTCTTCTGAAGGAATTATCCCTGCTAGTGACATCCTCATGTCAGCCCTCCAGAACATGACCAACAACGTCCAGCTGCAGTACCCGTACATGGAAACTAGAAAATCACTGATGGATTGAGCCTGTAGATCAATCACTGATGGGATGGGCTTAGATTAACCAGCCTTGATGTGTGGCCACAGACAAACAGACACTACCTTTAGTATCTTTATTATCTACACTGCTCAGGAGAGAGGACAAAGGTGCACCAAAAGAAAGAACATCCACAGTTTACAACTGGATTTTAAAATACATTCACTTTGTCTTTATGAATTTAAGGCATCTCCACTCAACTCCTTACGCTGAGCTGCTGACCCAGTCCCTGGGGTGGACCAGGAAAAGGCTTCTGAGGCCTTTTTGGCCCAGACAAGGTTGCCCATCTTGCTCAGTTAATGTTACGAGATAATATTTATTATTACTTTTTCACAAAAGCAAAGTTCACAGTAAGAATAAACTAGATGACACTGAGACTTCATAGTCACCAGTACTGCAGTCAGAAACAACAGAGATGAGTCCTTGAAACATCAATTATGCTTTGGCCATGATAGAACTAAATAATGTGGATGATGACGGTAATAATGATAACAATTTAAAAAATTATTTTTTGTCATCAGTCACAACTATAAAATCTCAATGCCTAAAACATTTGAAAGGATATTGCAGGAGTTAGAGACAGATACAGCTGAATGTACCTTGTGACCCACTGATAAACACAGCTTTCAAGGTTGCACTGGATAGAAATGCATTTGCCCTCTTCATGCTGCTCCAAATAATTACCAGCTGTGCTGTCATTTTGCCAGTGACATGTCCCTGCAGCATTTTTCAGATGTAACAAGCTGAACATTTAGGTTCTCCATTCCTTTGATCTAATTTATATGGTTTAAATTCAAATTTTGTTTCTATATCTCTTCATGAAGCAACTTTTTAAAATCTGACACTAATAGACATCTGCACACATGCACTAAAATCATCAGCTCTCCCTAGCAAATCCTAGGCATTCTTTATAATGGGTCCACTTTTTACAATTTAATTTTGTCATTATGATTGTAGAAAGATTGACATTTCTCATTTAGTCAAAGAAAGTCTTTTGCCTGAGGATAACTAAGAAGGATTTACAATGAAAGAAGGTGATCTAAGTAAGGCATGAAGGGAAAAAAAAAAAAGGATGATGAAGGACTTAGTCTATTCTAATAGTAATAATCTCACTTATCTAGATTAAAATTTATTTCTATGTCATGGACCAACAACCAGGTTCGGTATCACTAAAGCCTTCAAAACAAGCAGTGAGGCAAAATTACCAATGTAGATCTTACTGACTCTTGTCATACAGTTGCATTAAACTCACAATGCAACCAGAATAAATAATGTTATGTACAGCAGCCATTTGAAACATCGTTATTTTGGGGCTTGCTGTATTTTGGGCAGGAGGGAGGGATTCTATTACATACACAGGCAGCAAAAGCTCAAACCTTCCTATTAATAGGCTTCATTTCTGTCTCATGACCACCCACTAACACTAAAGGACTGCAGTGCATCTGACTGACTATCAATTTCTCCTCCTGGTACTTCTGAGCAGAGAGCTACTTTGCTATTTAACCATTTTCATGATGTGATGAGCCTTATCAGACTCAGGTAGACTGCTCTGACAATTGCACAATAATTTTACACATGATACCAGGTACCTTTGAAAGAAGGCAAGAAAAATAACAATTACAAATGCTTTTAATGTGTTTCCCCTGTGCTTTATAGGCAATCCATGTACGTGAGAGAGATCGGACCATGACAAACCTTCTGGAACACTTCGATTTCTACATCATGCCTGTGATAAATGTGGATGGCTATGACTACACGTGGAGCCACCCCTCTGTATGTAGACCTTTTTTGAGAGGTTCATCATTGTGCATGGTTAGGACATAGTTTTCATCCTGGAACTGCACACCCCAAACTCTTATTCTGTGCTTGGAATTTCTGCATCTTTGGCCACAGAAAGTTGGATTTGTGCTCCTAAATTCACATGCCAGGCCAAACTGTATGTCTTCTGCCTTCCTTTCACAGTTCAAATTCCATTGAAATCAAAATGTGATTACTTCTGATCCTACCCAACATTTCCTTTTATCACCCAGCCTTGCTGGCAAACAGACTGGGGTTTTAGAATCTTCTTTGGTCTTTGCTTGTGGAGGACTGTAGAGGCACATGTGGGAAGTCACTTTTAACTAACCAGTGAGGTGGTGCCTTGCCTTTTTCAGCATTTTTCCCTGAACATGGCTTGTGTGTCTCTTTCCACAGAATCGGCTGTGGAGAAAAAGCCGCTCCTCGCATGGTAACAGCAAGTGCATTGGTACTGACATGAACAGGAATTTTGATGCACACTGGTGTGGTAGGGCATAATTTTCTTCCTATTGTACCCCTGCCTCACTTTTGGCCTTTAACATTTTTTATTTTGAAAACATTTTCATTTACCACTCTGCAAAATTAATATAAAGACAAATGCAGCTGAGTATCTGTTATGAACTGGTGAAAACTTTCCCAGCATTAGATTTCAGTCATTCTAGCCCATTGCTAAACCACCCATGGCTGATATATCATGCATATCATGCATGAAAAACATGCTTTTTGGGTTTTTTTTTCCCTAAACACCAAAGATCCTGACTGCTTCCAGGAAGTTATTTGGTCTTATTCTGAAGACAGAAGCGGTGAATCCTATTTGTCATTTTGATAATTTGTTCCAGCATCAATTTTTCTTAAAAATTTTCATTTTGATTTGTTTCCTCAGCTTCCCATTGGGAGTTTTCTTTCCCACAAGATTAAATAATCAAGTAGAATTGCCTTTTTCCTGTAGTACTTCTAGATTGTAAGATGTGATCTCACAATCATGTGATGATTTTAAATGACGCATATTCATCCTCTCCTCTAAGACTTTCTATCCAGTCTTTGAATATTTTTTTTCTACATCTTCTCCTTGATTGTGAGTCCTTTCCATAGCATGGTGGAATCCATGATACCTTGTGTATTAGTATCATACTCTGCTCTTTCATTTCATCCTCTTTCATTTTTCATGAACAGAAATGCAGAAGGGAAGAAGTAAAGGAGTAAAACTGTGCACTTTTTTTTGGCTAAAGGTCCAGGAGCATCTCACTCTGAATGTCAGGAGACGTACTGCGGGCCCTACCCAGAGTCTGAGCCTGAAGTGAAAGCAGTGGCTCGCTTTGTCAGAGATCACAAAGACACCATTAAAGCCTACATAACCATGCACTCCTACTCCCAGTTGGTGTTGTTTCCATATTCTTACACCATGAACAAAAGCAAAGACCATGAGGAGCTGGTAAGTCTTCCCACCTCCTAAAGTTTCACACATTTCAGAACTATTCACCCAGCTTGGTGAGTCTGGTAATGAGGGAATCACTATGTTGTGAGGATCAAGAATTAGGAAATGACATTTTTCTAAGATGTTCTTAACAACTTTTTAAAGTCTGGGATGGTCTAGTAGTGTGTAAGTCAGCAAGCTGCTTTTGAAGGCTACAGAAAAATGAAAATATTTATTCCAGATTGATTATACATCAACAACACCTAATATGTTGAAGCTCCTGCTAAAAGAGCAGTCTTGTTCTGGACATCTTGAAAAGATATATATGTGCAAATTCTTCACTATGTTGTATGGTTTATATAAACTCTGAAATTAATTGTGTGTGACTCTTGTAAACACCCTTTACAATACCTAAGCAATGAGGTATTCTGGTGGACACTTGCTACTTTTATTAAGGCTTTTGCTAGGGATACTTATTTAGAATTGTCTTAGTGGTAGGATGGAAAATATATCCTGCATATGTAGAATTTTACTTTCTTGAGCCACCAAATGACACAGTACAAACTCTCACTGAAAAGAGCAGAGTTCAAAACAGAACAGTTACTCTTGCTCTGTAAAGCAGACAGAGGTGCACTGATCATGGGCATTTCAGCCTTCTTCATGGCTTAAGAGTAGGGTTCTCTCAATTAAAATATTTTCCTGCCATATTTGTCAGTATTACTTAAATAAAGAGTAACTTAAATACTGTGGCAGAAAAGAAAAAAATACGAGATGAATGAGAACAAATGGTTTGACAACAGTTTACTGCCAAAAGTGAGGATAAGGTCCCATCTATACTTTTTATCTGTCTACAGCAGAAATGCAGTATGCAGCATAGGCATACACAAAAAACTTGTACCACATTCAGTGGGTTTTCTAGAACCTTTTATATGATTACTTAACCAAAGTGAAAATCTGAGCACACTGTAAGTAAACTCTAACTGCATACATATTATCTATTGTCACAAGGGCTTAAAGGTAATAATATATTGTTTAATTTCAGGAAAGTCTGGCACAGAAAGCAGCTAAAGCTATAAAGAGGACAACTTGGAAAACTTACATACCTGGTGCTGGTGCATCAACAATCTGTAAGTATGACTTTACTGCAATGTAAGGCATGACAGTGTATCTTTGCTAGCATCAAAAGACAGCTTTTGAACAGAACATGTTCTGGTTTCAGGCAATTTTTCTATTTTCTCTTCCTCACATAGATCTAGCTCCTGGAGGGTCCGACGACTGGGCCTATGATCTTGGCATTAAATATTCTTTTACCTTTGAGCTTCGTGACACAGGAACTCACGGATTTCTGCTTCCTTCTCGAGAAATTAAGCCAACTTGTTTAGAAGCACTTTCTGCTGTCAAAGTGATAGCTCAGCATGTTCTACAAAATTTGTGATGTTGAATATAATTTATTCCAACATGATTGTACTTAGTAACTTACGAAAATGTAATAAAAAAGCTTGCTCCTTTATTAAAATTCTTTCCACATAGGCAAAACCCCAGAATAACTGCACCCCCTGTATTTTAGAACACCTTGTTTTTTTTCAGACATATTTATATACCTATATCTACCATGGTAGCTCACTGCACCACAAGTATAATAGAGAGAGCACAGTACAAGGGGAAAAAAAAAGCACACATGTCCCACCAGATGGTGAAAACTCCAGGTGAAAGGGTCTCTGACTGATACAGGGCACACCGGGCAGACTCCATCCATAGAAGAGATTCCCCCATTTAGGTCGTGCTGTTTTAGAGGATCTTGTTACAAGACAACAACCCTACTTTTCATGTCCGCTGTGACACAGGAAGGGTGTTCACAGCAAGGTGAGCACACACAGGTGGCCAATCCACCAAGTGGTAGCAGCCAAGTTCTGTCACCCTGCCGCCAAGGGTTTGTTGCAGCACTGCACTGGCCTGAAGACTGTAAGACCTTTGTAAGATGACAGGGCAAGGGACAACAGTTTTAAACAAACCAAAACCGGACAGGTTTAGATTAAGAAAGAAGATAATTTTACAGTAAGAGTGGTACAGCACCGGCACAGGTTGCTCAGAGAGGTGGTGGATGCCCCATCCCTGGAAACATTTATGGACAGGCTGGATGGAGCTCTGAGCAACCTCTTCTAGTTGAGGATCATGGAAACACAGATTCACTGAGGCTGGAAAAGATCTCAGAGATAACTGAGTTCAAGCTACACTCCACCACTACCCTGTCAATTAGACCAAGGCACAGAGTGTCATGTACAGTATTTCCTTAAACACCTCCAGTTACAGTGATTCCAGCACCTCCCTAACCATCCATTCCAATATTTAATCATCCCTTCTGTGAAGAATTTCTTTCTAATGTTCAACTTAAACCTCCATTGGTGCAGCTTAATACTAGGTCTTCTCATCCTGTCATTTGTTGCAAGGAGAAGAGACCGGCCGCACCGGGCTAAATTTCCTTTCAGGCGGTTGTAGGGAGGGACCCCTGAGCCTCCTCCAGGTTAAACACTCCCAGCTCCGTCAGCCACTCCTCACAGAATTTCTGCTCCAGAGCCCCCGCCAGCCCCATTGCCACTCCCGGGAGGCGGAGCCGGGCGCCTACCCCGCCCTCCCCAAGATGGCGGCACTGCCGCTTCCGCCCTTCTCGCCACCGCCCTCCCAACTGCGACGTCACCGCCGTCGTCATCGTCGTCATCATCGGCGGCGGCGCGGGCGGCGCGAGGGCCGCCGGGAAGGGCGCGCGGAGGCGGTGGCGGCGGCGGCGCTCCCACGACGGCTGTCCCGGCGCGCGGGGCGGGAGCGGCGGGTCCGCGGGGGCGCGCGCCGCTCCGCGCGCTCCTCCCCCTCCTGCCCGCGCCGCTCCGCGCTCAGGCCCGGGAGGACGGACCCCCCCCTCGCCCCCTCCCACCCTCTCCGCCCCGGGCGGCGGCGGAGGAGGCGGCGGGGAGCGGCGCGGCAGCGCAAGGAGCAGGTGAGTGCGGCGAGGCGGCCGCGGGCGCGGAGGGTGGGCTGGAGAGGCGGGGCGGGCCCTGGCGTTCCCTTCCCCCCGCCCGGCCCCGGTCCTGGCCCGCGGCCGCCGGGCCTCGGGCGCGCTGGGCCTGCGGGGCGCAGCGGCGGGGAAGGGCCGCGCTCCCGCCCGGTTTGGTGCGCGGCCGGGGGTGCACGGGGGGCTCCACGAGGAGGGGCGAGATGAACCCGCGGAGGCGCCATCCCGCCGTGTGCCCGGGGTGCCGTTCCGTCAGTCGGTGGTCGTACTGGAGTCTCCTTCCCGTATACTCGGATATTCCCTGCTCGGGGGGATATTTTGGTTGGATTTTGGTTTTGTTTGGTTTTTTTTTCCTCCCACTTCAGTAGTCCTCTTCTCCCACTTTCTGGCAGTAAAATAGTTTCTGCTTTATGTGCTCAAGAGGGACTGCTAATTTCGCTTGTATAAATTCACTCATCACCATTCCTTTAAATAGCAGCTACAGCTAACTCCCATCCCTTCCAGAACTTGTAGCCGGGCAGGTTGGGTTAGTGTGTTACGGGTGGTCTGCTTAGGGCCTCGCCTCTCACTTCTCGATGGATTCTCGCTCCACCGTTGATATCTTGTCAGCCTTCTGCAACACTGTTTGAAAATCAGGTGTTTGGCTCTCAGTGGGTTAGCAACCAGCGCTTTGTGGGATCTTGGGCTGCTAATGAAACACTCCCGGTTCCTCTGTGCAGATGGGAGTGGAGAGTCTTAGCCAATGTACCTGAAAGCTAAAAAAGTGTGGATTTATGTGGCAGTGCCCCAGATAATACACCCTGCTTCTCAACATGTTTGCTGAGAGTGACAGCACGCTAATAAGCTGATCCAGCTCATGGATTAGAGGTAATGTGTATCCAGCAAGCTGGATACTGAGGCTGAGTGAACTTGGACCTGTCCACGCCAGTCTGTACAGACTGTCCCTTAGTCTGGGGAAACATCTTCTTTGAGTATGAAGATTTTGTTAGACACGGCATGGAGTCCTCTATACTTCCTGGTATCATACTGGGCCCTGATGTTTTTATTCACTCATAGAAAGCCAACCATGATTTTGTACTCATGCAAACATAATTAGCAGTTGCTTATTGCTACTAGTGGAGAAATACCGTATGTGAAATTAGAGGGATAGGGTCAAGTTACTATTGTGATGGGTTACCAACAAGGAGTTTTTAAATTTGAGTTAATTTCTAGTTTCGTGTCAGACAGGCTGTGTGAGTATTTGACTGCTCTTTTGCAAGGTCCATTATGAATGCATTTTACGATTTCTAGTAATATTTTTAGGTAGTAAACCCATGGAGTTTCTTCGAATATCATGATTTTATTAGTGATGTGACATGGAGGTGTTAACATTGTAATAGGACCCAAAATGTTTTCAGGTAAAAGCTCTTCATTTTAAAAAGTGCAGGGAACCATTCTCAAAGCTGTTATTCAGTTTTCATCATGTATTTAGTTTATCAGGGAGTGTTAATAATGAGTTTGCATCTGAACTTCTGTAGGACTTTGAAGTAATTTCGCTTGTTATTTGAAATGGCATATTATTTGTCTTTTCACAGGTAGGATTTTCTGAAGTGATGTTATGCTTAGCTTGTGTGTGGTGTGCATGCGCAGACATTGACATGCTCATGAGTGATGTCTTGGACTTCCTAAAGAGACTTTTATCTCCTTAAATGTTTTCTTGGTTTTGAACTTTGCTTTTGTTCTGTTACATCTCAATTTCAAGTTTTCCTGTGGAATCCTTCAGGATTCATTTTTTCCGGGGACTGGATTAGGTTTTTCTAACAGAAAACCAGGTGTTTCAGGTGTCTCTTAATTATGACTTATGTAGTATCATACTGATTTTGAAGAAAAATGTTAAGCATGCTTGACACCAAAACATAGGAATGCTGGTAATAAAAAATACAGAATATCAGTGAATGCTGTGTCAGTCATATCATGCCTCATTGATTTCAGTTCATTGGTCAGTGATCACTTGGTGCACTCACTTCTTTCAAGTCTGTCACATTTTAGACGATTCATGTAAATAACACTCCGTGATATGTTCTCCTTCAAATGGTAGTGTAATCAATGTCATTAACAGATTGTCTCTCATCCTGAGGAAGTTACTTCATTTAAAGAATAACATAGATGCATCCGTGAATGAGTTATTCTAGCGTCATAATATTTCTAATTTATTGTAAAGGTTGTCGTGGATCTTACTTATGCATGGAAAAGTGATAATTTACAGTTAAAATTTTAGGAGGATAAAGTCAACTTTGCTTAGCTTCAGAAACTTCATTCTGTTTCAGAAGTACGAAAAAGCTCAGTGCCCCTGAGTAGTCAGTAATTCAGAGTCATGTACCTGAAAAAGAGAAGTGCATAATATTCTACTTAGATTTTTTTTTTTTTTATCCTACTAGTAATTATTTGAAATGTTGAGAGTGCTTAAGGCTCAGTCCACGCTGGTACTCACGACTGTCTAATCCCACATTAGTGTTTGATAAGGAGATGGTAGTTCAGAGTAGTTCAGGTAGTTCAGACATCTGATGGAAAGTCACTGTACTGGCCATCAGCATGGGATTGATAGCAGGACTGTGATCATCAGTGGTAAAACATCAGAAGGTGATAATAATTGAGAAGGGGAGTCTTTATGGGGTATTCCATTTAAATTGGTCTTAGTTGTCCATTAATGTGTAGTCTGAGAAATTTAGAAATAAAACACGTATTTTTTCCCCTTACAGTACTTATTTATGAGCAAGGAACCTTCTTAGAAACACAAAACCTGTCCATTATCCATCTGAGATTTTCAATACTGTTTTAATAGTCTCTATTTTTTCAACTCACTCGGTCCTCAAAGAATGAAAATGGGACTGTGTTTGCAAACACAGTCTCTCAAATGCAATGTTTGACAAAGTGAAATTCCTCAGTTTGCCTCAGAAGAATGTGTCTGGACTCTAATCCTGCAGCCTTTGATAACATCTGTAGTCACTTAGCAGTGAATAAGTCTTGCAGTTCTTGTTACATGAGTGAAGCTCTCGTGATAATATGTGGATACAGAAAGTAATATGCTGTGTATTCCCAGCATGCTGGGCTTGTTTCCTTAGAGTAATCTATCATGAAATATCTCTTCTGTTAATAAAGGATCTGTTCTTAATTGCAGAGTGGTAGATATGGGCCAGACTATGAGGATAGAGTTGACAGATTTCTGCCTGAAATAGCACAGGTTTTTGTTTCTCATTTTAAGTTGCTGTTTTGGCTTTTTTAAAGAGGGGGTTTTACAAACCTTAGAAAACTCAGAGTTGAATGGTATTCTTTATTTCCTCATACCAAAATGCAGGGAAAAAGGCGATTGGAATTAAGTTATCTGTTCGGTTATGATGATGTTGCCCCCTTCATCCTCTCCATGTTTATAACTATCCTTTGAAGCCTAGTCATCATCATAACTTCTGTACAAGTTAATTCCAAAAAGGTACTAAATGCTGGGTAAAAATTAACATTTAAAATGTTTCTTTGAAAATAAAAGTACATTGGAATTGAGGTGAAATGAATGTGATTTTTCCATATGCTGCTACAATGTCAGTGTGTACTGTACTTGCGTATTAGATAGACTCATCTGTCCTTCATGTGTTGAACCTCTCTCCCTTTGCCATTGCCAGTGTCGTTTATCTAACACTTTTTATTCCAGATGTGGCTCTTTTAGCTGTAAATATTTAATCCAAATTAGGCATTTGTTATATGATTAAAAATGCTTTTGCATGTATCAGTTGATTTTTATATCTTCTATTAAAAGGGTGTGACTGTGTGAAACTGTAGAAATTTAGTATTTTTTTTTCTGAAATTCTCTGAGAATCCTGAAAGGGTGCTCAGCTAGGTGAGATGTGGTATTGTTTTGCTTTCTAACTTTAATTGTTTATCCTATCAGACTTTTTAACTATTGCTGCACATTGAGCTGTCCACAATGACTCCTAATTATTTTTCTCAGAAGACTGAACTAATTTGGTCTCATCAAATATTTAGACAAAATCATTTCTCCTTGTGTGCATTGCATTATATTTATTTGCATTTCATCTGCTGTTGTGTTACTCAATTCTCTTAACTCAATTAGATCTTTCTGGAAATCTCTATTCTCCACAGTTCTCACTAACCCAAATAATTTCATACTACTGGAAATTCTACTGTTTGACTGTCTGCTTCCACTAATTGATGTTAACCATTGTTTTTAATGTTTGGTATACACCATATGGTTAACTTCTACCCTCCCTGAACATCTTGGTTAATGTCTTGATTATCTGAACCTTATTTATGAGATAAAATTCTTCAGATAATCAGAGACTTGGAGAAGGAGTCAGTAGAGCAGAGGTCTACTGAGAAATCTCAAATACACAGTGTAAGCTTGCTTTCTTCTGTTGTTTATAAAGGAGCTAAAGTGCTTCACAAGAGCTTCAGCACAGCATTTTGTTTGTAGAAAATGCACAGGTGTCAGACTCCTAGGGAAGTCTTGTCTGGAAATAGCTGTAGGGTTCAGATAATGAAGTGTCCACGTCTATACATTATAATATTTTGTTTCTGTGAAATGTTACCTTACCATATGGATACTGTGGGAACATATTGCTGATCAGATGGTGAAAATGCATTAATCCTCTCTGGTTGGATGTTAGTTTGAATGTGTATTATTCTGGCTTTATGGATGAACTTTGTCATTTGTAACCTGTTTGTGTGTGAGATAGTTTAAGTGTGTGTGTGTTCTAAATGCGGTGATGTGCTTAGGAGCAGAAGAGACAGCAGCAGAAGGGTAGGAGATTAGTGTTTGGCTAATCATGATCTACTGATTAATGAGGGTGATGGCACATTGCAGTACAACAAAGAGGTGGTTTTTTGAGCTGTATATAAATTGTCAAGCACCTGGCAGATGTTGCCAAATTGATTTTATTTTTGTGTAGATCAAGTAGAATGTAAAGAATGGATAATAGTTTTTGAGGCCCATTTTGCCCTTTTTGTACAATCTTTCTGTAGTGCTAAATATATGTTGTTTTTTTCTTTATGTATGTTTTTTTAATTTCCTAAAACTCCTTCGTTTCTCAGGTAAGATAAATTGTGACTTCTTGTTTATCAAAGTTATGCTGTATTTCCTTTAAAATCTGTTTTTCTTAATGAGGAGGTGCTTTTTGAGCAGCTGAGTAGGTGCATCATCATTATGGAGTTGTTTGTTTTTTTTTTCTCCTAAACTCATGTAATTCCAAATAGTTGTAGGAATCAGACTGGTAACAAACACAGGCTGTGGATGATAGCAAGATGGTTTTCAGTAGGTTGTCATACACAACAAGGGGAGAAAAAAGATAAAGCTCTCAGTTTTTGAAATTTGGTTCAAAAGTGGGAAGCATTTTTAGTGGTTGGAACTGGTTTCTAAGAGGTTGGTGAAATAATATTAAAGGTTCTGTTCACTTTAAGTCACTTGAGTTGGTGCATCAAAAATACATGATGAAAGAAAGCATTTGTCCTGTTGGTGTTTGCTGCCTAAATGAATAACATGTCATATGATCTTTCCCAAGGGGAAGCTGAAGAATCCAAAGCAGGTCATGAAATAAAATGAAAAATTATCATTTCTGGTGTTCAGCTGACTAGTTCAACTCAGAAGCATTCTGTGTTATTAGATACATTTCACTCATTTATGACTTCTTTTTCTTTCTTCATCATCTCTGCAGCAGCTCTTGCAACGTATATCATACTATTTTATTCGTGTGAGTTCAGTGTCAATAGCCCCAAACTGAAGGATTTTACAGTTTTGCTTTTTTTTTTGGTTGAAGTAGTACAAAATGTCAAAAATTAGAAGGAAGGTCACAGTGGAAAATACCAAGACCATATCCGATAGCACATCCCGAAGACCCAGTGTGTTTGAAAGGCTTGGACCCAGCACTGGAAGTACTGCAGAGGTGAGTTGTAAAAGCGTTCTTCTTTTCCTCCCCACCCCAGCATCTTCTTTTCCAGGATTTATGTGGTGGGAAAGAGTAGTTCACAAGCACCAAATGCTCAGATGTGATTGAGATTAAGTAAAGGTGAAAAGAGCTCCTTAACGCATGGATGTTCAACATGCTAATACTAGAATTTTCAAATACCGTGTGTTGTGCCAGCTTCTGGATGGAGCAGTAGTAGTACTATGCATATTAATAATATTTCCAGAAACCTAAATTTTTCTCTGCCAGACCTGATGCTCTTTGTTGATTATTTTTTTAATCAGTTATATTACTGGTGGACAGAAATTACAGATAAATGGGACTTAATGTGGAGTCATTTGTTTGTTCTGCCACACTCACACCAATGGTATTTCCAGAAAGGAGTGTGAAATTCACCCAGTAATGTCTGTCTCTTAGACACAGTGCCGTAACTGGCTGAAGACTGGCAACTGCCTCTATGGGAACACATGTAGATTCGTACATGGCCCTTCACCACGAGGTAAAGGCTATAGCAGCAGTTATAGAAGGTAAATCAAGAACTCACTTTGAATTCTTCACATGCTGTAGGAAAATAGCTTTTGCAACTGTCTTTTGTTTTGTTGGGTTTTTTTTTTAAGTGAAATGCTGTGGTGTGCCTAACTGTATGTTGTATCAATAATCAATTGCCTTATGAAGCTGCTTAAAACAATTATTTTGGCAGTGTGCAGGATTTTTGTGTGTATACAGCTTTAAAAAATGAGTAGAGTCGACTGGATGCAGATTAACTATGTGTTACTTGAAATGGGAAGTTAAGTACCTTAGTACTTTTTTGTTTTGGCATAATGTCACTGCAGCTTTCTGGTGTACTTTTGTCCTGTGCTAAAATGCCGGTTTGCAATTACTTACAGCAGTGCTCACACTCACAGCCCTTCTGCCTTTGCTATGTTGCGTGATGAATGTCTGTCCTTTCTCTCCTGTTGTGAGAAAACACTTCTCATCAGAACATGGCTTTGTGATTTTATCTATTAGATATAGAAAAATGTCCTATACTGTAGGGGGAGATGCAAAAAGTGACCTCACTTTTCAAAAGAGAATATTTTTTATTATATGTCTCTTTATATGTTAGTAAAATCTAATTTTTTTTTCAACTGTCCTTTGTGTGGCCTAACACTTAACTGAAACCAGTAGTATTCTTGCTGTAAAGGACAGAAAGGTGTTACGGTTTTAGCATAGTATCTCTTCCTGTGAAGGCTTCACAATTTGCAAACAGCTGTCCTTCATGATGCCAATATTAACTATAGATTATGGATGCGCACACTGAAGCATCAAAGAGTAAAGCAACAATAGGAAGGTTGACATGAGGTTAGGGTTCTGTGTCTGGTTCTTTTTCCTGTTCCTGTGGCATGCTCTTAGAATGATCTTGACTTTGCTTGTTTGATCTTCCATTGCTTCTAAGGTGGTAGCAGCTGGGATACAAAATACGTCACTGAGGTTAATATTTCTTTTGGTGTGTAAAAGATTTTACTCTGTTCTGCACTGAATGTTCTAAATGAATGAAGTAAGTGATTTACTGGTAGGGATTAAATTTTAAAACTGTTATAATGTCACTTTCTCCTTGCTTTCAGTGTTTGGAACATTCATTGCATAGTTCTGCTTGGTCATTTGAAGAAAAGTGACATTTCTTTTAATGATTAAAGCTATGTTTCTGCTTCACTGTCACCACTGACATTTAAGAAAAACGTTGATTTCCTTCTTCTTATTGCTAACTTTTTTGCTAGGACTATATGAAAAGTCAAAGGACAAATCTTCCTGCTTATTTGCTTGGCACATTCAGCATTTAATAAAGGTGTTTTAAAAATAAAAAGGGGGAGGAAGCCCACCACCCCTACACACCTCTCAAAACAGACAAATGAAAGAACTGTGCCTGTCTTCAAAAGTTTCCACTAATAGCTCTTGGCCAGGCATAGAAAAAGCTGGTACATGATACGTACATAATAAAATGTTGGCATTTTCATGCCATTTAACATTAGAGAGATTTTCACAAATGTTATCCAGGCACTTCAAATGCAATTTTATTAGCTTCAGGCAAGCCAAACGAATGCTGTTTCCACATCAGTTCAGTTAAAGCAATACTCTTTTTCAAATACCTGCGATAACAAAATGGCAGTGTGTCTGCATGTGTTCAGCCATGCCTGCCAGGGAAGTCTCATCTGCTTTGCTGGGAGTTGGGTAGGACAAAGCATGTTTTGCTGCCTGTCTCCGTATCTTCTGCCTCAAGTTCCATACCTGTCTGCAGTAAATCCTGTTGTTAATGGTTTTATCTGACCATAATGCCTCACATAGTTCAAAACACCACCAGACAGTAGGAAAACTTGACTCTAAAGTGTGAAGAAAAAGATTGTTCAATTTTAGCACTAATGCTGCCTCACAGCACGAATTTGAATCTTGCTATAAAAATAAAACCTAACATATTTTTACATGAAGGTTACCTGGTGATAGCATTAAGAATTTACTATTAGACCTGCTAGTCTTCCCAACATCAGAATTAAGGAGAAGCTAACTAAGAGCTGTCTGTGAACATGTGATCCCATGAGGAATTTTGCTCTTTCTGCACTTGTAGATTATTGGTTGGCTGCTTGGCATCTTCCTGTCTGGCTCCTTCATGCGATTTTCATGCCATTGCTGGGCCCTTTTCTTAGTCTGACTGATCCTCTATATTTGGGATCATCACACTGCATTTAAAAGCCAAACCAAGTCAGCAATTATATTAGGAAAGAATGTATGGATTTTGAAAGTTTCAAATATTGTTGTATGGTAAACTGGAAAACAGGACAGTGTTTCTTGAGGAGTTACAATATGTACATAATACACAATATTGGTTATCTGCCTCTATGCATATGTGTGCTCTCACACAGGTGCACAGAGATATCCTCAGGTAGGTGTGTTGCCAGGTGTGCCTGTTGCTGCATACTTGTTCCTGAAGTACAGGAACAAATGAAAGCACTGTTATGAATGTGCATTTCCTAAATGCTGTTGAACATGGATAACTGAACTGTTGCAGGAAGTAATGCTGTTTAAAATCACTTAACTGCTTTAGAATTTGAAAGGAGGAAATTCTACATTTTAGGCCTTATTTAAAAGATAGGCCCAGCTCAAAATATTAAAAAGAAATTGCATAATGCTTTTTGTGTGAAAGGTTCTGGCAGTTGCAGTCTAGCCACATCATCTTAAACTGGAGAGGTAAATTGTCATGATCTGTTGCAGTTCAGCGGTGAGCATGACCTGGAATAACCAAAAATCTCTTTTGGAGTGGGCTGGGGGAAGCTTATGTAGAAATGAAGCTGTGGTACAAATAAAAGAAAAATCAGCTAGTGGACCAGCTTGTTTTTCTGTGCATTTACCCAAAGCATCTGAAAACAGTCATGGCTTCCTGAGTAATTATTTCTTAAAATTTGACTTATTGTCAGTCTTATTTTATTAGAGTTTTTAGAGGGTTAAGATGTCTTTGGGGACGGAGAGATAGGGTGATTACCATGACTTTGCTTTGCTGTTCTCCTCAAGCTGAAAAAAGCTGACCCAGTAACAGCAAAACCAAGCAAAAAATTGCCCAACAAACCCCAGCCCTGAATGTGTACCTTTTAAATTTGTGTTTTTTTCAGAATTTTTATAATGTTTAAGTAGATTTGAGTATTGCTTTAGCAAAATAGCTTTTTTTCAGCATGGAGGGAATTAAAAATGTATTAATTGAGGGTAAAATGGTTTGGATATTTTGTTTTTTACTCCAGCCTATAACTTTTAAAAAACAAGTCGTATTAAAATATCAGCTGTCACTCTATAAGGTACACGAGCTGTGTTCAGTACAAGTTCTCTTGCTTTCTCCTTCAGCTACTGGGATTTTTTCTGAAAGTATTCCTCTCGAGGAGCAATATTATGAATACATTATTGATAATCTTTCTGCCTTTTAACTTAATTTTCAGTTTCACTAATCCAAATCCTTTGTATTTGTAGCTTAAATATTATTGAAAATTAAAGTGTTGAATTGCACTTTAATGCTGAAAGACAGTTTATTTGTTGAGGTAGTTGATGGTTAGAATGCTTCAGAGAGTCTTGGTAATGCAAATAATTACCTTTTTAATATGGGGGAGGGGAAAAATACTTTGAATCATAACCTTTACTAAATCCAGACACTTTAAAGATCATATAGTCAAGCATGCAAAGAAGATAACTTATTTGTACTTGTATGCCAGCTATTATTTGATCCTTAGTGATGGAAAAAAGCAGAGCTCCACTCTTCTGTACATTTCCTCTGATCTAGATTGACATGTACTTAAAATTTCATGGAGAATTAAATGTATTAAAAAATGAGAGCAGTCGCTGGTCTTTGTCTCTGTAGGTCCTCATACATTTAACCCTATGATGTAGTTTAAGGAATTAAATATAGGAAACAGTGCAGAGGATGAAATGGAAAAAATTACTTCTTCAAATATGTGCAGATTGAAAATTAAATCCTATTAAATTAAATTTTTGTATGCATTGACTGTGAAAGACAGTCTTACCCTTTATATATAATGTGGCAGGAAGAGTGGGAGAAATTACTTTCTCAATGGAAACTGTTTCAGTCTGAAAAAAAAGGAAATGCCAGTTTAATTTTTCATATATTACATGTAAGTTTTCTAATCAAAAGACAGCATTAGTATCTCTTTATATTAGTGTCAGCTGATAGGCACAGATGTAGTACTTGTATACATTTCACAGAAGAGTCTATAATTACAGCTAATAGAAGTACCATCACAGAAGTGCTAAACTCGGTATCAAGCCAAATATGTGTGAAGAGAAAATTTGTTTTCTTGAACTGAAAGATCATCTGAAACAGCTCCTACATTCCCTTAGGTTAGGAGTTTGTCTGAATCATAGAATCACAGAGTACTTTGGGTTGGAAGGGACCTTAAAGATCATCAGGTTCCAACCCCCCTGCCATGGACACCTTCCACTACACCAGGTTGCTGAGGGCCCCATCCAGCCTGGCCTGGAACACTGCCAGGGATGGGGCATCCACAGCTTTTCTGGGCAACCTGTGCCAGTGCCCCACTGATTCAGTGCTTGTTCTCCTTTAACCCATAAGGGGTGAATGAACTCATTAATCTGTACTAAGAGGTGACAAAATTATAATAGTGTAGGATGTTCCTCCTCTCATTCCACATCACAGTGATATCTTTTACAGAAACGATATCATAAAGGTGCATGACTAGTAGAGTTCATCCAGTATTTTGTAATTAGATAATGTATTAATTATATTACTCCAAGATGGAAAATGGAAGATGCCTCCAAGAGTTAATTTCTGGTTCATGGTCTTGCAGCAGTGTTTTCCTGTATGGCAGCCTCACCTAGACCATGGGAGGATGGTACCTAGGTTATGTTACCTCTGCTTGCAGACTTCATCCACATTCAGAGTTGTGCTTCTCTGTGACTGTCATTGCTAGCCTATCATAGTTTGATTCTGCATTAATTGTGGTTTTAAATATATAAATGTAATATATATAGAGAGACACTTATATTTGTATAATATATATATAGAAATCGTTGCAGCTTAGATTATGGAGAAGGCTAAATCTTGAAATATTTGGCAGGAGTGATTGTGAAACACATTTGCATGATGGTCAGAAAAAGGTTATTTATTCTGGATGGGATCACCTGAAGATGATGTAGAGTAGTAACTGAGTAGAAGTAGTTTTTCTTCTTAGAGTCAAGTCTTCCTTGACTTCCTGAAAGGATTGGGGTTTTTGTAATGCATAAGCCCTTTAGAACGGAATATTTTCTTACTCATCCACCTTACCTCTGGGTGGGAGGTTTAGATTTTTCTGGATATACCAATAAAATAATAATTAAAAGACAGATAATATTCCTTTAAAAAATAGTCCCATAGAGCTGGTTATATTATATTTCTGTATTACACAGGTCACCAGAAAGACCCACTGGAGATCTTCGGGAAAGAATGAAGAACAAACGTCAAGATGTTGAGACAGAGCCACAGAAACGAAGTACAGAGGAATCATCCTCTCCTGTTAGGGTAAGAGTGGAGTTTGCAGAACTCCAGAATCCCTCAGTAGCAATTGGGCAGTGTGTCCTAGAAAACTTACTGTTGTGACTTGTAATATTGAAAATGTTTTAAGGAACTGATCATTCTGTACATAGCATTTCACATTTTTTGTTATGAAGTGTCTTAAAAATTGTACTGTTTTGCAATTTTATAGTGCTTTCTGGTCTTTTGGTTCCCAAAGATTTTATAAATCACACAGACTTAAAAATGTGTTACAAATACTGATAAACAGGTATTTAATAACAGTGCAGACTCTTTGATTATTACCAAGAAAGTATATTAACCATTGTTCCAGTTATCCACTATTTTCTCCCAACACTTATTCATGTCCCTTGTATACACGCATCCTGACTTAAGTTGTTCACCCCAAATTTGCTTTTGATGAAACCATGCAGTTACTATTGTGCTGGTTCATTTTGCCTTTCTCATCACATACTCATCAGGCACCCCAACTGCTCACTTTATGGATTTTGCAAAAAATTCATTATTGTTCTTATTTTGTAAACATCTTTTTCAACCCTGTGGCCCTCAAATATCAAAATTTAATTATTTTTAAATTGTGTTACTTGTTTCTAATGTTACAAACAAATAGGGATAGAGTTCATAGTGTGACCCTGTACTTGCATAGCAATAGCACCACTGTGTTCCTGCACCATGTTTAAGACCATCTTCATATGAATAATTTTTCAAAGGTTTTATTTGTAAAAAATCAGTTTTGCTTCTGCAGGTATTAACAATGTTCTATCATTTCCTCTTGGTCTGTTCCTATTTGCTGTGTAAAATGAATTTTTTATGTCAGCTGTAAATAAATCAGCAGCAGCTGCTATCATTAAATTTAACAGAATGGCTTACCTTCCAATCATGTTTTCAGTTGCTATTAATTTGTGTAAACTCTCAATCTTTTTACTGAAATGTGTTTCTTTTATTTTCTAATAGTTTGAATAAACTGTTCAGTTATTGAGTACATGGTTGGTGGGAAAATTTTTTTTTCCAACCGTCATTAAAAATTTGCTGTAACTTCTGTCCTGGTGCAACTCTAATTTTGATGTAATTCTTACTTTTGGTTAGTTAACCATGCTTTTTATAGTGTTCTCTTAATGTAATAATAAAATACTCTTAAACGACTAAAACTCAAGTGAAAGTGAACTGGAAGCAAGAATCTAAAGGAATTGGAGAATTAGTGTTAAAGTATCAAAGAATTATTTCTAGATTAAGCACACAGCAGAGTAAAAATTGCTCTGCTTCAATCTCATAAAATGGAAGATTGAGAAAACAGCTGAACTTTTGTTTTAGTTCCATGGAGGCAACTTTCAAAATACAGGATATCAAAGAAAATATTCTGGAACAAATAGATGAAGAGGGACAGTCGTCAAGAGTTGCTTTGCAAAGAACCAGTATATCTAAAAGGACAGAAGACTCAAGTGATTGAACTGCTAAGAACAATCTGGCTCCATCGGTAGAGCTGCCGTCATGGTGGAGATCTAATATGTGATGTTTCCGTATTTTATTAAAGCTTTTGGGGTAACAGCAGAGCTCAATAAGAAAACTTTGACATAAAGGAGCTTCCATAGGAAGCTTCATAATTTTTGTTAAAAAAAAAAAAGACCGATCAGAAATGTTCTTGCAGACAAAATCTGCGCTTCACCAGACTACTAGACTGAAACTTCGATGGAGAGTAGTGGTTAAGAGAGAACTGCCTGACATAAGTCAAACCTGTTTTGAAGCAAGGCTTTTGAGGCGTATGTATAGATACTCAAAGAATAGCAGGTATAATATTTTAGGTTTAGAAGCCAGCTAAGGGGAAAATTTTAGATTAATTTGAAATTGAATTACACGGAATGCTATCGTAATTCATTTAAAGAACTATAAAGAATGTAGAAAAAACATCGGACATCCCAAATGTCAAACTTTGCAGAAGATTTGAAAACAGTACTTAAGATTACTGAAGTCTGAGGAATGCTACGGGAGTTGGGAAAGATAGTTTTTGGCAGTACAATGGCAGATGAAACTTGGTGTTGGCAAGTGCAAGGTAATGCACAATGAAAAAAGTATTTAAAACAAAAAATTAATGATTTTTTTTTAAATAAATGAAACCACTCAGTAGAAAAAAGTTGTTGTGGACAGCTCAATGAAACCATGTGTTCAAAGTGAAGTCGCAGTTGTAGAAGCAAACATTCAGGTATATAAAAATGGAATAGAAAATGATTGATAATATGCTGTAGAAATTCATGGTCCCATTTCATTTGAAATGCTGTTTGGTTGTCATCACCTGTATGCAAGAAAATGCAGTCAAAGGTCTTCTTGAAGTGGGCAAAGAGGTGAGAAATAAACTGGAGAGAAGAAAGGACATGGGATGAATGCATATAACGTATGTTTGAGACAATGAAAGTTAGATGCGCCATATTCATGCTTTATCCCAGTAGAAAGAGTGGCAAATTTCAAAATGACAAGGGGAAATGCTGTTTACATTATATATGACAGTTCTACCTGGTTGCCAGAAAATAGACACACGAAGCTGAATAGGTTCCACAAGAAGCTAAGACAGTATAAGTAGTATAAAATCTTTTCAGAAGAGATTTTTTTTTCTTTGGAGACACAAGATAACTAGTACACTCTGTATGTATTCAGGAAGAAACTTCCTATATGGTCAGTTTATAGACTATATCCCTTTTTATTTTTCATGCTTTGTACTATTATTTGGAGAGACAATATGCTGTGTTATGTGGACACCTACATTAAACTCAGTTGTTTTTGTGTTTCTTGGATTTGTGTTTGCAATTACTTCACTGTATGTTAGTGTATGAATTATTATACAAATAATTAGATGAGGTTCCTGCTGTTACTGTATTCAATTGGAAATTTTTATTTTAAAATTTTCACCGTTTTATGAGAAGACAGTTACTGATGTATGAAGTCTTATCCAAAGTCTTAACCTGGAAGGTGTGTATGATGTGGGAGGAACTTAACGTACGCTTTGGAAGGTTTTTGTGAGGAATGCGTATCAATTGTTTCATATCTGTGGGTTTTGTGACTGCAGTTTTTAACTATTTCCACTGGAAATAGGACTCAGCATTGTCTTCCATCTCTGAAATGGGAACAGATACCTCTTGTTGTCAGGGGAACATCAGATTCATTTTCTTACGTTTCTGTAGCATGCTAGTAGTTTACACTATAAAGATATTATACCTAGAGCAAAGTAGTACTGTGCTTGCCCAAAAGGTTGTAGCTGTAATATGCATAGCTTACTGTAGGTTTAAAGTAATCTATGCTTTGGAATGAGTTTATTTTGCTGCTGCATGTACATGTGCAACTTGATAACGTTGAAACTGAGATTTCTGCAATGCAAGAATTGTAGGTTGTATGAGTCTTCTTTCCATCAGTGTTGACAACGTAACACTTCTTGGCCAGAAGCATGTTTTACAGATTGGATGAGTCCTTTTGTGCTTGGCCAGGCTTTTCTGGCAGTAGTGGGAATTTTATTCAAGTAGACATCAAGTCTTGTACTGTAGAGTGCTGGTCACATGGGACACAGAACTTCAACTTGAATAGATATTAAATTAAATGAAATCTCAGAGAAGTCAGCCATAATGTCATCCATTTTTCCCTTTCTTATGTGGCATCTCTCCTGAACATCATCATGAAACTGTAAACATCTGTCTATCTATAAACACTTGCTATGTTTAGCTGTGAGCATGTACCTGAAAACAGCGTAGACAAGTCTGCTAAATCGTTGTTTCCTCTTAGGACAAGCTAAAAATAAATACGTAATTATGAAAATGTAATGTTTCTCATTTAGTAAATGGCATTTTTCAGAGTCTACAGAGAAATAGTTAACAAGAGTGACTGAAGTGGACATAGAGCATCTTCAAGTACAAGTGAAAGACATGCGATTGGCCTTTAGGAACTTAACTTTATTCTTGGCTTGTTAAGGTAGAGACAAAACAGGTCTGTAAGGATATGAAGGAAGTATTTCATTCCCATAGTACGAGGGAATCAAATGTGTTACAAGTGTAACAAGTAAAATAAAAGGAATATGTTGAAGGCTTTTCAGTGAGAAAAATTAAGTATGTGTTCTAAACCATCATAACTTAAATTCTTGATTTGCTTGCCCCAGGAAAATATACTCAATTTCTAAACTGATTTTTTTTTTTTTTAAAGATACAATGTTGTCAAAATCTTTTTTTTTGACAACTAAACAACATTAGTGTAAAATACCATGCTCCCCCTATATTCATTATTTCAGTTTGATAGCTGTTTTTGTTCTCAGTTCTTCTGTAGAAATATGATTGTGTCACTACTGAATCTTTCCACTGAAAGGAGAAAATAAACACTTTTTCAAGATGCTTGTATTGGCTTGTAAGTTTGAGGAGGTAGGCATGATACATACAGGTTGTGTAGTATTTTTAACATGGGTTATTAAATTGGACTTGGAAGCATCGACTTGCTGCACGTTCTTTGATGACAAGTTATTTGATGAATTGTCTTTGAGAGGTTTTTTTAAATCGGCATAGAGAGGTTGTCCTAGTGTTCATACTCCAGTTTGCTAGTAAGAGGTAGTGTTGAATTAATAGAAACTAGTAATCTAGTTCCTATTCTAAACTAATACTTAAGAAATTATGGTTTTGTTAGTTTATGTTGTAGGACTTACTTGAAGTATATAGCAGAAATATACAGCTCAGGAACAGATGTGGCCTTCATGGAGGATTTGAAAAATATGAACAGTCTTAGAAAAGAATGGTTGCAGAGATGGCTTGTTATACTTAGAGATTTTTAGATCTCATCAGGATAATTTTCTTTTCAAGTAACTTGCTTTGGGGCATAGTAGAATTCTGGCTCTTAGACTGAATTTCTTTAGTGCATGTTGAGACAACGGCTTAGTGGATGTAGACTTGTCTGCAGTGGATGTCAGCAACCAACATTACTCAGTAAATTATGACCTTCTGCATCATTTTAGAGATTTACGTCATTAAACTAGAGATAAGTTTTTGACATTGCTACTGACTGAAGAGGAATAGTTGAATTTTACTCATTTTTGAGTAACTGCAATTTTATGTTGTTTCCATAAAGTGTTTCTAAGTTGATGTTAAGGTTTTAAATTAAATCAAGATCTAGGTCTCGATAATGAATAGCTAGTGAAATTCTCAGGCATCTCCTTTTCTTGATGTTTCTCCCACATACCAACATGAAAGAATCCCCAGAAATACAAAACAGGGCACTATGTGAGGTGAGAACAACAGGACTACGGGACAGACTTTGCTGTTCTGATTTCTGAGATACTTCTAAGCTTGAATTTTCTTCTTTTGCTAGTAGTGAAGAAACTTTGTCCTGTATTCCGCTTGAGCCCAGGTTGATCATTTATAGAATGTTGCTTCAGCAGATGCAGAGGTGCAACTATGTAGCTTTATACTGGAATTTAGCAGGGCCACAAGAGCAGCGCAGCATCAATTGACTTGGAATGATCTTTTTTCTTGTAAGGATGTCTCTGGCTTTCTTAGGTGTTCACAGGACCCTTTGCCACATGGGAAATAGGTGCTACTGCATTAGTTAGACTTGTGTTGGAGACAATGAAAGTCAAACACAAAGCTAATGGAACTTGATTAGATTGTGTTGCTTCAGAAGTTTTTCCCCTTCTGCTGGCCAAGGGTCTCTGGGTTTATTTATTTTACTATCTCCTCCCTCTCCACATTCTTTATCGTCTGAAGAGTTAAATAGTTCCACTTCTGAGGCTCATCTGCCTTGCATATAAATATTCTTATTTACAGCTGAGAATTCTTGCTCAGGCTGTTACAATTATACTCTTTAAAAGTTCATTAAACTTCTGCTCTTTGGAACTTAATCTCTTCTTTTGGTGCCTGTTTTAGACTTTATTCTCTGATGTGTGCTTGACTCTTGCCCTGCCTTTAAGCCTTCTTATTTTATGAATCCTTCTCTTTTCCTCATCTGCTGTTTGCATTCTGATTATATGAAATTGCATTAGAACATGTAGCCTGTGGAGTCTTTACTTGTTTAGGAGGTATTTGTTTAACAGGCTGAAGGGGAAAATGCTTTTTGTACTATGAAAAAACCCCAGCCAAAATACCATGTAAAATACACCTGCTTCTTCAGGCTTCTTTTAAAATAAAGTTGTTTACTCTAATGTGACATTTTTCCTTTTATAGAAAGAGTCTTCACGAGGAAGACATAGAGAAAAGGAGGATATCAAAATTACAAAGGAGCGAACACCAGAAAGTGAAGAGGAAAATGGGGATTGGGAAACAAATAGAGAAGGTATGTATAAGGTATTGAACTGACAATCCCCTGAAGCCTCAAAGAACTGTGAGATTTCTGGGCTGTGTGTCAAGTGGAATGCTTCAAGATTTGGTTTCTAAGTGGAATATTTTCTTAGAATGCAGTAGCCATTAATTTTTTTTTTTAAGAAAGCTAACAAGTTACCTGAGTTGGACTGCTACAGTGGTTAAATCAACTAGCTTTAAAAACACAGGCTTTTTTTTTTTTTCTCTTTTGACTACTCAGGCAACAAGGAATTTAGGTATAGTCTACTCCATGGTGAATCTTTTACATTAAGGTCACTAGATGAATCCAAGTTGCATTTAAAGTAATTTTGGAACTTGTCATTATAAAAGTTCTTGAAGAATGCTAAGTGTCTTGCGTTATCTTCTGTAGTCACTTTTGTATGAGTTGGTGAGTAGGAGTTTTTGAGTTTGGAGGTTTTTTTAGTACTTACTAGGTGGTTTCATTGTTGCTGTGGGCAGTTTTCCTCTCTCCTCAGTTTCACTTTTGTTAAGAGTCCAAGTTCACCTGATGGTGAACTGTGGTGTTTCTGTGGTTTCTAAGAGTCTATGTTTCAGAAATAGTTACAACGTTGCAGGAAAAAAAATGGCAATTGTGATGCTGTCTGTGGGAATTCAGATACAATGAACATATTTGCAATGGAGTTAACCGTATGTTGTAGGATGGAGCTCCTTGGAAATGTCAATAACTACAGAGCTTTTCAATACTGTTTGCTAAAAGTGTTGCAGGTCCTGTTTTGCTGTGTCTTAACCACAATACGTGGAATGTATTGTGGAGTGGAAAAATAACCATTATATATATTCACTCCTTTGTAGACTTTTTTTTACACACTTTTAAGAAAAATTGATCCATGACATGTATACCTGGAAATAAAACCTGACTCAAAAAGATTTGAAACATAGAAACCACAAGTTCTATATAAACATATGATACGAATGTCTTAAGTTTTAGACACTGAGACTTTCCTCTTGAGAATTCACGGTTTTCTTCAAAATAGTTTCAATTGTTGGTATATGGATGAAGGAGAATCAATGTCTGCTAATTTCTACTGAGTGCTATATAAGTAGGTGGATAGAGTGGGAAAGAAGCTATGCATCTTTCTCTGAACTGTTCCCATGCACTCATGACACATGAAGGCAATTTATAGACTAAGTAATAATTGTAAAACCTTTGATATAGTTCCTGTATGTAGGAAGTGAATGAAAGCTAATAACTTTTTAATGAACTTGTCTTTTCTCTGACAGATATTTTCCCAAAATGCTTTTTGAGTATTAGACTTAATAGCCATAAATAAAATTAATATAAACAGAGTGAGTAAACTCAATTTTCAGTAAGATTTCATTTGCCAGGTTGGAAGCTTAAGATATTAACTGGCCATGACTTAATGAAAAAGTGAGAGAAATAGCACTTTTTCTAATGTGAAAAGCAAACAGTGATAATGTTGTAAAACCAGATGCAAACTCCGGAAGTGTATGTTTATCCAATGAAAGGGTTCGTACAGAACTCTTATTTTAAAATCAATGTTTACATGTAATTAAGTGTAGAAATTGATTTGTAAGACACTATATTAAATAAACCCCTCTAGTATCATGTATCACTATATGAATGTTTCATATGAGTTCTCCAGTTAAGTAGTGCTCTGCGTATTTTTGCTCCTTGTGAAGACATGCAGTTTTAATTTTTTTGTTTTTTAAATATAAATAAATGTTTCCCCTGCTACTTCAGATGAATGTCCATGAAAGAAGTTAAGGTGTTCTTTTTAATAAAGTTTAAGAGTTGAACTTCAGGTTGTATGGAACTAGCTGGAATTACTTCAGGTTTGCGCATGTAATTGGAGAAGCAATTTGGCATTCATTCCTTCTCAGTCAATTCAAGCACTGCTTAAAAGTAATGGAAATATATATGGTTGGCATCTAGTATGCTAAATGTTATTGTTATATATTTCATAAGAAATTGTCTACTAATCTATTTACTTTTTTTTTTCTTCAAATAAAGACTCTGATAATGGAGATGTTAATTATGATTATGATCATGAGCTGTCTTTGGAAATGAAGCGCCAAAAGATTCAGAGAGAACTCATGAAATTGGAACAGGAAAACATGGAGAAACGAGAGGAAATAGTAATTAAAAAAGAGGTTTGTATTATGTAAATGTGAAATAAAAAAGACAACTCATCAGCCACTTGATAGGCTTCTAATTGTTTCCTAGAAGACTTAAAGTTTTTGAGCTACAAGTGCACTATTGTGTTACATGATGGTAAATAACTGGCACTTACTTAATTAGTATCTGACTTGATGTGACTAGAAGTGAGTCATCCAGCACAGTAACCAAGTTTTCTCCTTTGTGAAGTCAGCTATTAAATGAGTAGGATTTAATGTATTTTAGTGCTACAAAACTAGTAAGGTCTGTAACAGAGAAGATACGTAAAAGAAAACACAAGGCATTTCCCAGTCTCATTTTCCAGCTTGCCTTGTAGTAACAGAGTAGAGTGAGAGAGACAAAGCTGTAGGTGTTAGAAACTAAAATTTTGGGAAAGATTAAAAAAGAGTCCTCTAAGAATGTCTTTCAGACAACTGTGAGTGTTAGTTGTGAGCATACTGATTTTAAACTTTAAGTTATGTTTTTTGTAATGTATTACAGAGTGTGTCACCTTCTCTTCCTTCATGCTCTGTTATCTTCCTCTTTTTGTGTTCTTTGCAAACAATGTGATGAGGTTGAAATAGAGATGAACATGGTTCTCATTCTCTCTCACTTGTTGGATTTACATATTTGACACATATATCGGCATACAGTTACATTTTTGAGCATCAATATCTTGCTGTTTAATTATATGCTTTCCCTCAAGATTTCTCCAGAGGTGGTAAGGTCTAAATTATCACCATCGCCATCACCACGAAAGTCTAGCAAATCTCCAAAACGAAGATCTAGTCCCAAATCATCATCTTCAGCTAGTAAGAAAGACAAGAAAGCAACTACTGTCTCTTCACCACTTTCGGAGCAGCAGAGGTCAGTATGTAGATGCATCTTGCAAAAGAGTGAGAACAGAAAACCATACTTACATTCATTACTGGAGTTTTCTTAAATGTTTTCCATTTTCCTTCCTTTCAGTGTCCTTGATTGTATAAATTTAGGGGAAGATCTCTAAATTGTGCATTGTTAATCATCTTATGCAGAAAATCGTTACATGGATGTAGTTGTCAGTTGATTTTCTCCATGGTTTACAAGCAGATCTTTTTTCTTTGAATCTCCAGAATCTTTGTGAGATGATGAGAAAATATAAACCATTGAAAAGTGGAAAACACTTTTGTTTGAAATGCTGCAGCCTGTGAAGCAGCCTCTCTAAACTGAAGTGTTTAAAATTTGACCAACTGCACCTTCTGCTCGTATTGCATATTACTGTTCGAGATACAATATGTGACTTTCAAGGCTGGGAATTTCTCAGAATTCAGGAGAGGATAAGAAGTAAGGGATGTAAGGGGCAGGGAAGAATTAAGGATAAAATACGTTAAAATTATGGGATTTTAACTGGATGGGTACTGTGCCACCAGATTCAATCTCCAAAACTTGCTTCTAAAATTCTTGCTGGCCACGGGACGTTTTGAATTGTTGTTTGCAGCTTTTAGATAGGAAAGAAATTACTGCAGTAGTGTAACCAGACCCATCTGTGTTTGCTAAAATCCCCTATTTAACCTATTTGTTAAAATAATCTTTAAAATAGAGGCAGAACAACATTGTTTCTGGCATAGGAATGGTATAGCATGTGCTGGTATGCTACTGACATATGCAGTGATACCTAGTTGATAGGATTTATCTTAGTGGTAAATTATGTGGAAAATACATACTATTTCATATTGTGAGATGCATATTCAAGAATGTTCAGATGCTTCATCCTGTTAGGTAGTTAACATTAAATTGAAAACATGAGTAGTTCAAGTAATTTTGTGTTTATGATTGGGGTATTGCAGAAATGGGAGTCTAAACAGACAAGGTGTACTGTATGGTTTTTGTCTTCTGATGTTGACAGTTCATGTAAGGGCATTTTGTCTTTGAAAACTGGTTCTGGCTGAACAAGAGCAATTCCTATTGTTGTTCACTTCCTTCAGAAAAAAAAGGCTATAAATTGAAGAGCTCAACATAAAATTTTACCATCTCTATTCACCTTTCTGTCAAGTTCTGCTATTGAATGGTGCTTGCTAAGGGAGTTGGTAAATCCTGTCCTAAAGCTTCAAGGCCTTTTATGTTATAACTTTCCTGTCAATGTCTGAGAAACTATTGTTTGAAATAGTTGTCAACTCTTCATTTTTATCCCACCCCCCCCCCCCGTTAATTTCTCTCTAGGAGTTCTAAAAGTAACCAGAGTAAAAAGAAAGGTCCTCGTACCCCTAGCCCTCCTCCTCCAGTACAAGAGGAAACTCCCCTAGGGAAAAAACACAAAGAAAAACATAAAGCAAAAGAACGTTCAGAAGAAAAGGCAAGGGAGGTGAAAGAGAGAGGGCGTGACTTTGAAAGGCACAAGGAGAAAAAAGAGAAGCAGAGGTAAGTTATGTTGCATTATTAGTTTTTAACTGTAATTTTGCTTTTAAAGTTATCTTTTATAGAACACTGAATAATAAGGGTGGTATTACTTTGCCAACAATCTCTTCAGTACTCAATGAAGTATTTTCAGTGTGTTATATAGATGGAGTGATAGAATATAGCTAACAGATTGGTAGGTTTTAATTACATAATTTATTAAGTTTTTAAAATGCCCCTTTGAAAGATTCATTACTTCTCAAGAATTTGGATCTTCACCAGTGGAACAGATTGCTTGCCAAAATCTTTATTGAAGTCATTCACTGGTCTGATTGGATGCTTTTTTGAAATCTTAGAGGACTAATGCCTTTATAAGTTGGCAGTGTGCATTTAAACTCTCCCTAACCTTCAATAGATTAAAATATTTTTGAAGTAGTCAAAGACTACTGACATTTCAAAATTGCTTCACTTTTGCATATATACATATTTATATATTAGAAAAATGGTGGACTACTACTGTTCTATTATTTTCTGGAGCATACATGTTCACTTAAGCTGAAAGATACATGATCTGCATTTTTATGTCCTGTGTTTTCTTGATGAAAGTAGGGTACATGTTAAGTCTTACTTTGTAACTGGCATAGCAGACTAAGGATTGGAAGAGCAGTGAATCATTTTTAGCTGATTAAATAAATGCCACCATCCCTACTTGGAAGTATTTTATTTCCCTCATGGTTGTACAGTCCATTACTGGAAGGAAGTTGCAAGCAGTAGAAAAGAACATTCTAGGTAGTGCAGAAAGGATCAAGACAGTACATGTCTTATTGTATAACCAGGTATTGCTGTCTTGACTACAGCCTTGTATTTCACTGTTGGATCTTTGTGTCTCTTTTTTTCCCCTACATAATAAAAATGAAGTTGTAATGTCAAATCTCTATGCAGTACAGTCAGTGAAATAGTTGAAGGTTTTGATGGATTACTTTCATTCACTTGCTTCTGGGATTAGCTTTTAAAAATGTGTCTGAGCTTGAAAGTGCTTAAATAAAGTTCTGATATTACAGAAATTTTTGAGAAGGTAGCAAAATATTTCTCCATTGGTAAGAATTCTGTTTTACCACTACATGAAATGTTAGGTAAAATTAAAAGAAGATTTTCTTGGTTTTACCATGTTCTCGTTTTTACAGTCTAGTGTAGCAATTAATTTAGTGCATATCTTGCATTCTTGAGTATAGCTAGCTTAAGGTAATTTCACATGTGAAATCATAGGTGGAACAAATGATTGTGTGACATAGCTCTTGATATAGTAATCACAGGTTCTGTCTTGGAGGTGTTTGTAGTTTCTTAGAAATGTGCTAATGCCATCTTAGCCCTGTTAAACAAGCTGCTGTTGATGTTTCCCAGGGATCCATCTGAAAGCTCCCGTAGACAGAAACGTTCTCCTAGTCCTGCAGATCACTCTGGCAGTAATTCTTCCCCTTCCAGGGAGTACTCACCACCTGCTGCAAGGCGAAGGCAAACCTCCCGAGCTCCAGCCAAGTCAACCACTCACAAACATAACTTCTCACCCTCTCGCAGGTGGGAGGTCAATTCTGTGGATTTTATTTCCTTCAATAGTTCTAGTTTGGAAACTTCCTCTCTTGGTTTGACTACTTGTTTATGTGTCTGTTGTGAATATGTTTGTGCCTCAAACACTTGAGCTCTGAGACTTTTTTTTTACCGAGTTACTGCATTGAGGGTACCTTTCACATCAAGAACACAAGTCAAGGTGAGAGTGTCTGTTTATCAGTTCCTCTCAAATGTATTTTCAGGTAGAACTTCAGAAGTCTGATATGAGATACAGTCAGTGTGTGAGCCTTCGGGAACTTTCTTCATCCCTAACCCTCCCCTTTTTAGAAAGTGGAACATGGAAAAACCTTTCTCCTTTGAGATGGGAAATGAGCAAGGTTTCTCCCTTCTAGAATGGATAAAGTAATACACAAGTGCTGGTTCTGCACATCTTACTTGAGAAGCAGGCACAACTGGCTAAACAATGCTGTACAAAGCTTCTTGCAGGAAGTTTTAGGGAAGGCTCAGATTTAGAATGGCAGTGCTAAATACTACTGTAGTTCCGTGTTTGTATAATGGAAAGCAAGGCATTCTTATTTTCTGCACCTCAGTTGAAGAGTGGGGGAAATTCCAGATGTCATGCGTATTTCTGCATGCTGATAAAACAAACAAAATAAAACCCATCCATTCAGCAATCCAAAGAGTTGTAAGCAAACTGGCTTTTATGGTGACTCAGTTCAGCTGGATCAACATTGGATTGTCACTGATGGATGTCACTGATGAACATTTTTGCTATACTGGATTCTTCATAGGGAAGAGAAGAGAGTTCCTCCTGGAGCAGTAGTACAGAGTGTGCAAAACATCTCTTCTGTACTCTTCCCTGTTTTTTAACTTACTCCAGTGTCCTGGTTTCAGCTGGGATAGAGTTAATTTTCTTCCTAGTAAGTACTTCAGTGCTTTGTTTTGGATTTAGCATGAGAATAATACTGATAACACAGAGATGTTTTAGTTATTGCTAAGTAATGTTTACCAGTTTCTCACACCCTGCTAGTGAGCAGGTGCACAAAACGCTGGGAGAGAGCATGGCCAGGACAGCTGACCTGAGCTGGCCAGAAAGATATTCCATATCACAGAACATCATGTCAGTATATAAACTGGGGGAGTTGGCCATGAGCATCCAATTGCTGCTCAAAACAGGCTGGGCATCAGTTGAGGTGAGCAAATATGTTGTGCATCACCGTTTTTCTTGGTTTTCTTCTTTTTCTCTCTCTTTTTATCTCCCTTTTCATTGCTATTATTGTTACCGTCATGATTATATTTTACTTTATCTCAATCCACAGGCATTACTTTTTTCCCATTCTCCTCCCCACCCTGCTAGGGGTGGGTGGGGGGTGAGCGAGCAGCTGTGTGGTACTTAGTTGCTGGCTGGGGTTAAAGCTTTACATTCAGTATTTTGCTCATTATTGCTTGCTTGTATCAAATGTGCAAGGGAATGTTAAGCAGGGAAGATAAACGGGCCTTCTGCTAGAAGCAGGGAAGGATATTTGAAATATTTTGTCTCCATACCATTGAAAGCTTTCCACGCAAGCCAATTTTGGTAACCCTGTGTTTCAAAATAATGGTTTCACCGGGAAAAACAAATGTAGTCTTAGTTTAAAGACAGTAAGTCATGAGAGTCTTTTGTATTCTGCCAGTCATATCTAGCCCTGACAGAATTTTACATTGACTGCTTTGGAAGTTTTACTGCTAATTCCAGATAGTCTGTTTCAGTTCTGTATGAATTGTCATCTTAGAGGCACACAGGCTACTTGTTTCCTTAGGAACAGTGAGATTTTTGAAGATATGTTGGGCAAGTGTGGCTTTTTAACTCGCACTCTTCTCCTTGTCATCTCTGGAGTTTTGTGAAGTAGAATGGAGTTGGGAGTTAAGAACAGTATGTATTTCATGAGAAAAGATACTTGCAAGTTACTTTGATGCTGATAAGGGGAAAAACACCACCCCACTACTGAGCCTAAAGACTTGAAGTATGTTTTTGTCCATGTTAGTCATGAGGAAGTTTTTTACTGTTGTGTAAATTATCTTTAGTTGGTGACAAAATTTCAAAGATCAGAAATATTTTGTATACATTTTCTTATTCTATCAGATGTGAGTTTTCCATGTTTGTGTAAACATTTACTGACATTTTAAGTAGGTGTGTGTATAGTTTTTCTGTATCTAAGAATTGTTTAAAGATCAATCCTTACAATAAAAGGTGTTGGAAGTGTATAAGAAGGAGACACTATTGCTTTGTAAAGAAATTCAGTGTTGTTGTAAACAAAAAAATCCTAGTTATACCTTGTAAAAATTACCTGTGTAATTTTACTATGAACTCCAAAAATGATTTTATATTGAAGAAAACAATAGTTCTCATTTGGGGATGGGAAAGAAGATAATGATTTTTTTTCTGACTCTTCCTTCCCTTCCTGTATATTCTGGTAACTCTGTAATATAATTTAGATCAGAAAAAAATTTCCTGAGCTTTAAATACATGATAATCATTTAAAGATAAGTGTATTTTGTAAACATATACTTGGTGCCCTGGAGGGAAGCCAAATTTGATGTTTTATAGAAACAGCACATATTTTCAGCAGTCAGAGGATAGAGAATGCAAAAATTATTTTAATTGCTTTTTTGTCTGGTATGTTAAGAGCCTTCCAAGTCAAATTATTACACATGTGCCTGTTTCGACTCTTCCTTGCAGGTCTGCTTCTCCTTCAGGTCAGCATCATTCTCCCATATCCTCCAGACATCACTCCTCCTCCTCACAGTCAGGCTCCTCTGTTCAAAGACATTCTCCTTCCCCACACCGCAAAAGAACTCCTTCTCCCTCCTATCAAAGGACAGCTTCCCCGCCTGCCAGGCGGTCATCTTCCCCCTATCCCCCACACTCTTCCTCTCCACCTCAGAGGAAGCGAAGTCCTTCGAGACACCGATCTCCTGGAAGAGACAAGGGAAGGCACGATCGCGATCGGACTTCACAGTCCCATGACAGGCGCCACGAAAGGCGGGACGGTATGAATGGAAATAGCACTTGAGAATTGCTTTTATTTGTTTGCAAATTGCATTTGGAAACTTGATTTTCAAATTGTGGCAATATGTACACCCATCCCAGGGACTAGGGGATGAAGAAAATGCTGTGTTTACTCTGCCTGTGCTGGTGGTGCTGTTTGCAGGTAGTGTGTATTGGAGCACCTCTGGCAGCACTTATATAGGCTCAACTGATTGTGAAGGTGCTTGTAGGTATCTGTGTTGGTGCTCTTTGTGTAATGCAATGGTGGTGTCAGTAGAAAAGTGATTTTCTCAGCAGGGTACACCTAAGTAACTATTACTCTTTCTATGAGGTGCCCAAATCCAGTCCCCACTGATTGCTGTCTGTTGTCTTTGTAATTGACATTAAATGAGGTGTGTGCAAAGAAACAGTCATTCCCTCTGTTTGGGCAATATGTGATAAGCAAACATGCTGTTTGCCTTGAGAGACAGATTACAAAGAGTACATATGTCAGCTCTATTTTAGACTGGCTGTAAACTTACCTTCCTGTAGCAGTAATACTATAAATATGTAATAGAAAAACCCCAAAACAAAACAGACCCCCAAGCTCAAACCAACAGATTTTAGCAAGGCACTGGGGCCTTACCAATGGTCTAAATATACAACAAATTTTGGAAGTGTCTCTGTGTGTGTGTAGAATATAAGAGGAATCTATGATTGGAGGAGTAATGATCCTACCTTAAAATTATTGAAGTGGACTTGCTCTTTAGTATGTTTGACATTTATTTTCATTATACTTACTGTGTTTTGAACAGGTAAATATCTGTAGAGATTCATATTCAGAATAAGATCTTTAAACTTACTAAATGTATAGATAGATGACCCAGCATGATCTTGTCCTACTTATGTATTAATTTTGATTCACTAAGTGTGAATATGTTATTTTAGTGTTTTGTGCTAAATACTTGCTGTGATTAAGCCAGGTATATAGCATTCTTTTGAACATTTTACAGAAACAAGAGGGAAAAGAGAAAAAGAAAGAGAAACAAGAGATGATCGTGATTATGACCAAGAGCAGAGTACCTCCAGGGACCATAGGGATGACAGAGAGTCTCGTGATGGGAGAGATCGGAGGGACACGAGAGACACCAGAGATCGGCGGGAGCCACGGGAATCCAGAGATACTCGAGACTCCAGAGACACCCGGGATTATAGCAGGGATACTAAAGACAGTCGTGACCAGAGAGAGTCACGCTCCACACGAGACTCTCATGACTACAGAGACAGAGAGAGTCGTGATGCCCATAAAAAGGATGACCAGTATCAAGATGACTTGCGCAGCTATGGAAGATCCCATGGCAGAGAGGAGAGCTCTCGTGCTGAAACAAGGAATGACTCCAGAAGTGACTCCAGAAATGAGAGCAGAAGTGATAGAACTGGCAGAAGTCGAGGCAGAGGTCCGGAATTATCTGACAAAGGTATTGCGTAATTTTAAAAATTCATGTGTCCCTATCATTGAAGATAGAATATTGCCTTCATACTGCCTTGTTTGATAGTTGATATGCAAGTACTGCCAAATAGTTCATGCTATGTTCAATTCTGTTGTCATTAAATTAAAACTATTGTTATGATTTATAGCACTTCTGTGTTCTCCATTCATTAAAGTGGCATGACATTTGTATTCTGCCATCCCATTTTAAAACAAAGCCTAACCCTTACATCACTCTATTTAATGTTCTGCAACGCTAGGTTTTCTCATTGGCTACAAACACAATAAGAGGCTGATGTGTAGTAGAAAATTCATAGCAGGTGGTGTGTCTCAGAGCACTGGGCAGGAGGTTTCTTATGCTCTTTGAAAAACAGCCACACGTCTTTGGTGCCTGAAAACCATTTTTCACACACACCCATCTCTCCCTGCCTCACCACCTTGCCGCATCCGATTTCCAAAAAGTGTGACTTCAATCTTTAGAATGGTTTCTGGAGTTCTGATGCATTAATAATAATAATAGTAATAATAATAGTAATAATAATAAGTAGCTCTTAATAATATATAATTTATTTCGATTTTTCAGGCTTGTTGTGACATTTTCATTAGGGAAATTAGATACAGTTTTTACAGGGAGAATGATCTCTGTTTTCTGCCTATTCTTGCTATGCTGTCTGTTAGCTTACAGCCTACTCAGAACAACTGTGAACTGGCTTTTGGACTGATATTTTTAGTCAGGAGACCTCGTACTATGACCAAGGCATGAGAGCTTAGAAATTCTTTATTTTGAAGTTTGCAAATAATAACTTTACTGTTAAAACATGAAATTTGAGTTGTTGGTTAAGTAGAGTTTAACGTTACAATCTTGAGTCCGTGAAGAGCTAATTCAAATCTATTCGATGTTAATACATTAGTTGGTATAAAATATCAGTGGGTTTCCTTTCGTGTGGAAGCTCATATTTTGTGTTGCTACATCTCCTTTAGGAAGTCGGGGGACTAGAGGATCCCAGGTTGATGGTCACAGCAGTAGTGGAAACTACCACGACAGCTGGGAATCAAGGAGTAGCTATGCTGATCGGGACCGCTATGACAGTCGGGATCAGGCAAGGGATTCCTCCTTTGAAAGAAGACATGGTGAACGGGATAGGCGTGACAACAGAGAAAGAGGTATTTTAATGTCTATTTTTATTCATACATCTGTAGTCAAATGTGTGAATGTGTGTGTTTCCCTCCTTTTTCTACCTTGTTCTTGCCCCCACACCGATTCATAAATAGCTCATCTGACACCACACATTGACACTACTTATATCCTTGATACAACTTCTGTTGAAAGATCATTCATTGGCATTGTAGACACAAATACTGTCACCTTTTCTCCAGCCCTGTGGTTACATTTTGGCATTTTCTGTTTATTAATCCAATTTAAAAAAGCTGAACTTCAAGGGATTTCATTGTACAACTTCGTTGTAAAATGTTTTTGCCTCCTCCTCCATTTCATGGTACATAAGCATGTTAAGCTTAGAGTCATGATTGCATTTCATTACTGGTTCTCTTTGTCTGTATAGAAACGTTATGCTTTTGTACTGTAAATTGCTTGGTTGTGTTTTGGGGAAGGCCTAAACTAGGCTGACATTTATGGAATACTTGCTACTAAAAAAAGTGACAGTTTATGCTTAATTCAAAATTTTTTTTATTGGGGAGTTTAATAGTGATGAGTGCTTTGCTTTTGTCAATAATAATTAACTAGTAAGCATTGATACAGGTACCAGTGATCATGAAAACAGCATGCAAGACATAGTATGCAAGATGTCAGACTTCTATACCAGAAAGTGTACTGTATTGGCTTGAAGGAATTTACCAGATTACACTCTGGAATATATTTGTATTGCTCACCAATTAAGAGAACAGGAGTCAGGGAAATGAATGTAGCGTGGAAATTAAAAGAGGAGCTGTGAAGACTAAACATAAAATTACCCTGGGTTATTTTCTGTCTTGAGTTTTGATTTACAGGTGACAGATACATTCTAGCTACTGTGTAATTTCAGTTTTTCAAAGAGCTATTTTGTATGCCACTTCGAAAGATACTTTTTAGCCTATTGAAACAGATCTGTTGTTCCTTGTTCGTGTGAAAGGCTCTGCTTCAGATTCTCTCTCATCTTCAAGGCAGGATTTCAACAGACCTAAACTCCAGGCTTCCTTTTTCATGTCAGATGAAAAATCCTGAAGACTGAATGTGTCCTGGGGATTGGCTTTTGCAGTCTAGCTTTCGTCTCTTTCAATTCCCCAGCTTTCTACATATATATAATACAATTTTGTGCCCTTCATATCCTAATAAGTTCTTAATTTAGTAAGAAAAACAACAAGCATCCACCCAAAAAAAAGCCAAAATAAACCCCCAAACCAACAGAAGAAACCTTGGAAATAAAACCATGTAATCACAACAAAATAAATTTCTAGGAAGGAAGTTGATTGAACAGGCTGTGTTTTCCCTTTGGGGGGAAAAATAGAGAGCATGAATTCAAAATTTATTGTCTTCTTCCTTAAAAATTTAGATCACTTTTTATATTAGTAAATCCTCAGAGCTACAATTCAAGACAGTTTCCCTAATTAGACTACAGTTTTAATATCTGTCATTCAGAGAAAAATTGAGATAGATTTTGGTTCTGTGATATGTGAGGAGTATGATTTTAGAATGCAAGCTTGCAAATTTGAGCTGTCTTTATTTAACTAAGGCAAATATGGGAGTGTTCCAAACAACCACTGGAACAGTACTTCAAAAAATGAAGTCACACAAGAAGTGCTGACTATCTGCATTTAATTGTCTAATACACTTGCAGTATTTGATTCACATAAGACTTTCATGTGGATGTTTTGTCACCAAAACTGACAGAAGAAATAGGAGTTACAGAACATCTTTATAAAATCTAATACTTGGTATGCACAGTAAATCATATTACTGTGTTGTATGCCCCATTAACAGAACGTGAAACCTGTTCATGGAACCGATTGCCTGGATTGATGGTTTACCTTTTTAAAAAGGCAGAAATGTCACTCAGCTTTGCTTTTAATTTTACATGGTAACAGGGGAGCACTAAATCATTCTTAATTCACTCAGAGATGAAAATTGATTAAACTGATGGAAATGCACGTTTTATTGATTTAGTTCTGTCCAAATTCTGCGTGCTCACGCCTAGTGGACATTGTCTCAATTTACAGCCAAATGCACTCAGCCTCTGAGTAATGGATTGAAAAATACCAGCCTCTGTTTATGCCATTTTTTTTCTCTTTTGTATAGTGTTTTTGTATATACTTTGTAGGAAAATAGTTTTATTGATTTGTTGTGGTTCAAAAAAAATCTAAAATACAATGAAGAGTATTTAGATAATTCTGTGGAGAATAAATATAATGGCATAAATCAGATTTCACTGTCCTTCTGGATCAGTCATTTTCTGCATGTTTACTTTTCTCTCGGTCTTTAATCCACTGTCTGAACAACAACAACAAACTCAGATTCTAAACTGTGAGACACTGCAGTGAACACAAATGAAAGCTTCTGGCAGCTCTGCTTCCCCTATCTCATCCTTGCCTCTCCCTATCGTATAGATTCAGTTGTGTGTTTCTGTTTGGCAACTTTTGGTTAAGTAAGCAAAGCTCACTTCCTAAATGTTGAAAAATTATTTCAAAATTAGTTCTGCTTTTTGTCTTCTTTCTTCCCCAAAGGGAATATTCAAGTTTCTGCAGAGAGTTGCTTTTCATTCAATGCAAACCAAGATCTAGATTGTCAAGACAAAGGCTCTTAGCGTAGTGGAAGCAATGTATATCCATTTAGCAATTGGTAATCAAGCTTGTTTGTGTTTGCAGATCAGAGAGCAAGCTCACCGGTACGACACCAAGGACGGAGTGACGATCTCGAGCGGGATGAGAGGAGAGAGGAGCGAAGGGTGGATCGGTCTGATGACAGGAGAGATGACAGGGCCCGGGAGAGAGAGCGGGAAAGGGAGAGGGACCGAGAGAGAGAAAGAGAAAGAGACCGGGAAAGAGAGAGGGAGAAAGAAAGAGAGTTGGAACGAGATCGTGCTCGGGAACGGGAGAGGGACAGAGAGCGGGATAAAGACAGGGACCGGGAGCGGGACCGAGACAGAGACCATGACAGGGAGAGGGAACGAGAGAGGGAGAGGGAGAAGGAGCGGGAGCGAGAGCGGGAGGAACGAGAAAGGGAGCGAGAACGCGAGAGAGATCGGGAGCGGGAGCGCGAAAGGGAGAGAGGTCGAGACAGAGACAAAGAAAGAGACCGCCAGAGAGACTGGGATGACAAAGACAAAGGAAGGGAAGACCGCAGGGACAAGAGAGAAGATATTCGAGAAGAAAGAGGCTCAAGAGATGTCCATGAGGAAAGAAAATCCAAGTGAGTGGATCTAAATGTTACTTCAGTCACAGACAAGAAAAAGACAGTCTTTTACTGTTGAATTTGGTAAGTTAGTAGACAGGGGAGGATCTTAAGGAAGAAGACAATCCTGTTTATGCATAGGCTTGGTCTGGAGCTGTCTCTCCTGCATCTGTGTGGTACATACTGGTAGCCCCCAAATTGGTACTATGGTGGTGAAGTTATTCCAGTGTTTTGTTAGTGCTGAATCATGGAAATACTCATAAGTTAAGAGTTGAGTTAAAGGATGTAATTTTCCCTTTTATGTACCCTTGCATTGTCTTGCCTTTAATAATACAGTCATTAATGGAAACATACTAGAAAACTATGGTACCTTACGAAGTCTGAAATTCACGTAGCATCTATCTAGCTCAGGGTTTGTGACTTTGTTAATAAAATTTCTTTGGAACATGCATTACCCTTTGCATTACCAGGTTTCCAGCACCAGAAAGCTACCAGTGAAGGCGAGAAAAATATCCCAGTATATATGTGCTTCCATTAAGTGCATAGCTGTTACTCGGAATGGCAACTTAGAAAACTGTAGAACTTCATGACATCTTTAAATGTCTTCTGTGTGAGGTGCTTAGACTTCAGGGATTGTATTGATGATAAACTCAAAGCATCCTGATGAAATTTGGTGGTGCATGTTCCTTTTGCAGAAAGCGTCACAGAAATGAAAGCAGTCCAAGTCCTCGTCAGTCACCCAAACGTCGCCGGGATCATTCTCCTGATAGTGATGCTTACAACAGTGGAGATGACAAAAGTAAGTGAGAGTGGGCTCTCTCTGCAGCTGGACCCAGGTTATCTATGAAAAATAACTTGCAATTTTAAATAGAAAAAAATGTGGGGAAAGTTTCGGAAGTGTTCCCCATAATTCTATGAGCACTACCATTTTTCTTCATCTATATTTGTTGTTTATCTTCGTTTTGTCACTACATATTATGTCTGCCAGCTGATAGTGACTTCCACATCTCCTGTTTAAGATGCATGTGTACCAAATTGGAAATTGTCTTTTACTGCTGCAGCAGTAGAAAAACGTAAGAAATCTAACTGAAGTAATGAGTTACTTGTTTTAATGGACACTTTTTTTGGCATGCAGAAGACAGTGAATGCTCACACTTTTCCCTTCCTACACAGTGAAGGCACATTACCTTTTGCATCTTGCAGATGAGAAGCACAGACTCCTGAGCCAGGTTGTGCGGCCGCAGGAATCCCGGTCACTGAGCCCCTCTCACGTCACGGAGGAGCGGCAGAGCCGCTGGAAAGAAGAAGAGCGGAAATCGGACAGAAAGGAAAGTTCCCGGCGCTATGAAGAGCCAGAGTTTAAAGAGAGGGTTTCTTCAGCAGATAAGCAAAGAGAGCAACTGGATGCTTCAGAAGGTTCCCGGTCCAGAGCTCAGGAAAATCTTGGACACCGTCCTTCTGAAGAAAGAGATGGTTCTGATAGAATGCATGATGACAGCAAAAAGAAATCTAAAATACAGAAAAAGACGACAAAGAAGAAGAAAGATGATGACAGTGGGGTGGAAAGGTACACTAATGAACCAGCAACTGAGGAAAGCCAAGTCTTTTCCCCTAAGAAAGGTCAAAAAAGGAAAAATGTGGAGAAAAAGCGGAAGAGATCCAAGGGTGATTCTGAAGTTTCTGACGAAGAAATGGTTCCACATCATAAGAAGAAAAAAGGCCCAAGAACCCCTCCTGTAACTAAAGAAGAATTGGTTGAAGCACCACCTGAGAAAGCAGTGGCAGAAGTCCCCACAAAAAGAGAAGATACAACATTTAGTGACTGGTCAGATGAAGATGTTCCTGAACGTGGTGACATTGTTGTTCCAGAAAGAACCACTGAGGATTCCCATAGAAAAAGTCACAGGCCGAGGGGAGAAAAGGTGGAAGCCCCTCATGTTACTATAGAGGATGGACCACACCGTAAGCCTGTGGACCAGAAGCGCAGCAGCAGCCTCGGTAGCAATCGGAGCCATGCCTCCAGCAGGCTTAGATCCCCCTCCAATGACTCAGCGCATCGCAGTGGAGATGATCAGACTGGACGGAAGAGGATCCTGCACAGTAGCTCTAGGGACAGGGATAGGGACAGGGACAGGGAGAAGAAAAGCTTAGAAATCACTGAAAGGAAGTCCCGAATTGATCAGTTGAAACGAGGGGAACCCAGTCGCAGCACATCTTCAGGTAATAAGATCTATTTTAGTGCAACTGACCTATCATTCTGTGTACAAGTCCTAAATTGTTCTTCATGGCTCTAATTAGTGTGGCAGGAGAGCAAGGTGCTGTCTGCCTTCCATTGTAAAACTGGAATGAATTAAGATTCCTGCAAGTGTTAACATATTTGAAAAGCTGATTCTCGGTGGGCAGGATTACTATATTGTTTACACCAAAACATTCAGTTGGATTTGGTTCATGCTGTCTGGGGAATAAAATAAATTTGAATAAAATAATTTGAAGGACCTCAGAAAGAAAATGCTTGTGTAACGGAACACTGAAGTAGTTTTGTCATCTAAATAATGTTCTTAAATTCATTACAAGTATTAATTTTGGTATGGAAATTTCTGAAATTACCCAAACTGAGGTAAATTTTTATGGTTCCTGTTAGGCATACTTTTAATGCACATGGAAATAATCTTCATTGCAAATCAAAATAGTCACATTTTTTTATATATGTAGGTGCTGTAAAAAAAAATAGGTAAAATACGATAAAAAACATCAATACGAAAATATCTTCTTCCAAAAGCATTTTGGCTCTCTGTTCTCCTCATTGTTACAAGCCTGAAATTATTTTTCTGAATTCATCATTTGTTGACTAAGGCATTCCTAGCTTTTAGAAGACATGTTATAAAAATTTTGAATTTTGAGGTGATTCTTTTTTCCTTTTTTTTTCTCCCCATGCCTAAATTTCCAATTTAAGCTTGTATACCTTCCATTGGTTTCTCTCATAGTAGAGCGTAGCCACTAAAATTCTTCTTTGGAAGTGGGAAAATTTACCTCATATTTTTAAGTAACGTTAAATCTTCTAAGGCAATCTGAAAACATTATTAATTTGGAGATTATGCTTTTGAGAAGTGTATTTTCATACCTGAATCTTTGATCTAATAAAATGGTATTACATTTATGTGTCATAGTCATGCTTATGTATATAATCTTTTATCCAGATCGTCAAGATTCAAGAAGTCACAGTTCAAGAAGAAGTTCCCCTGAGTCAGATCGTCAGGTTCATTCCAGATCCGGGTCCTTCGATAGCAGGGAAAGGCTTCAGGAGCGAGATCGACATGAACACGATCGAGAACGAGAGAGAGACAGGAGAGAAGGGAGGCAGAGAGACTGGGACCGAGATGTGGACAAAGACTGGCCAAGGAGCCGGGAGCGAGAGAGACTCAGGGAGCGAGAGAGGGATAGGGAGAAAAGACGGGAGCTGGAAAGAGAGAGAGACCGACAGCTGCCTGATACTGCTGAAAGAGAGAGAGACAGAGAGAGAGCTCTTGACATCTCCTCTCAAAAGGAATCAACAAAGCATGGTGAAACAAAACTGGACAGAGATCACGAAAAGGAGTTTGATGGTATTTGCCGGGACTCAGCAGCTTCAGAGAAGGAAAAAACAGACAAAGATTTGGCACCTTTACCAGGCTTTGAAGATGGAAATGAGGCCGAAAAGGTAGAGAGTTTAGAAGGTGAGCTATTGTGGAAAACAACCTGGGCTAACAAATATTTTAATTTTTCTCTACTAGCATAGTGCTGAACTGAGCTATATTGGAATAATTTCCTTCTGAAAGGCTTATTGGCTTCAGCAGACAATGAGAGAAATCTGATGAGCATCTTCCTTATTGTTAATTGTGTTAGTGCTGTTTCTTAATTTCTAGAGAAGTCTTGAGGCAAAAAAGCATAATTAATCTGAGATAATTTCACCAAAATGCGGTGTTTCTGAATAGGCAGTTTACTGAAAGATAACACCAACATTTGATTGCCTTGTTATATCATTGTAAGATCTATTTCTTATTTTGGGAGTGACAGATAATGAGTGAAAAAAAAAGTGTGGACTTGTAACTGTTCGTTGGGATTTTTTCTGCCAGAGCCCAATTATCATAGAACTGTTTGTCTGATTAGTAGGTGAAACATATGTATGGCTTGGCACAGTAGTCCAAAAATAGCTTTCCTGACGTAATCTTACAGATCTTTCCTGATCTTACCTTATCTGAGGTGATCTCAGTAATATCAGCCGAAAATGCAGCTTCATTTTGCTGGCCCTAATGGTACCCTCCTAATGGGGGAAGCATGCTTAGAATGGATAAAGTCAGTAAGGGGCAAACACTGACAGTTTGTCACATGGATTAGAAGCTTGAACTTTGCAAGAATAGGGAGTTGGGAGTGCTTTTATATGAACAATGTAAAAGAAACAAGAGTCTAAGTCCAGAGTAACTGGTGTATGTTATGGTTATGCTCATTGTGTTTGCCATTCTTAATAAGAATTACCTGTAGTGTTCGTTGTTACTTTGGGCAGCTAAATCAAATGCTGTCTCAAGAGGGTGGTGAGGAATATTTAGTACTTACATCTCCTATCTGATTACTCACAAAGTGGATTTTAGAGTTGAGAGATCCTATTGGGAAAGTTTCATGCAAGGAGGTTATCTGTGAGGTGGGAGCACTTGACAAAGATAGTATTTGAAGTGAGCCTGGAAGATTCTGGTTTTGCTCCAATAGACAGAATTAACTATTTTAAACTATAGGAAAAGCATGGTGTGATAAATCTCAGAGTACCTTGTGGTAACTTGAGAAAAGAGATAATGAAAGGCCATTCTTTGGTGCATTACCTCTTTCCAAGAGGGCACCTGGAACCATATAGGCTGCTTATGTTAAATGTGTTCTTAGGTCTAGGCTTTCAGCATACTTGTTTTAATGTGTATTTTTTGTCTGTTTTTCAGAGGTTGTGTTGTAAATTCTCTGCAGGTTATCATCTGAAGGGAGTTTAGCTGTATTTAGGATTTCTTAATTTTATTAGGAAAATGTATCTTGTAAAACATTAGATGGCATTTCATTCTCTATATAGCACGATTATGATTTTCTAAGGTTTAGTATACTTCATTGTCTTTCATTACTTTGTAACTCCTCTTTACATTGCTCCATTCAGCTGATGAGTGTGTTGAGTTTTTAATGCAGAATTAATATAAAAGTATGCTTCCACTTAAGAGTGGTAAAAGATAGTCTAGAAATTATCGAACTCCTACTTGAAATTCAAAATACAAAGTAATTCTTAAAAATTATGTATTGAGAACTATGAACTGTAATATTTTAAATTTCTTAATTTTTAATGGGTCCAGGCATGGAGTACTGGTGAACTATTGTGTCTGGTACATCAGTGTGGATGCAGCAGATGGATCTTACAGGCAGTGAATATTTAAGGTTGGAAGACACAGAGTGAAATCTAGTACAGGTCACCTTATTCTCTTTTCTAAAAAGGAAAAACTTGTTAGAAAACTAAGTACAGTTTCCAGATGTGATGATGTTAGGGAGATATCTGGTATTTACTTGGGAAAATTACTGTTGTTTATTGTCTTTATAAAATATGTCAGGATATTGTTAAATTATCTTAATGTTTTGAACCTAATGTGTTTGCTTTAGGAGTAGGCTTTAATAATGCCTAAGATGCTATATACTTCCTCCAAAGCATTGCCAGATGGTCTGAATAGTTCATTTATGCTTTACTGGCTTGTCTTTTACTTGCTTTTTCCTTGCTGATTTTTAGGTTAGTTGAGGTGATTACTTTTTCTTCTCCCACAAAAGCAAGGCAAAAAGAAACCCACCCCAAGGAACGGGGGGAAACTTAAAATGGAAGCAGTTTCACTCTGGCTAAGGGAGCTGGAAGGTATTAGAATAGTCATCCACAGAGGAGGATCCCTGTAAATTCTGTCCATTTCATGTGGTACCACTCATTGCTTGTACCCATGATGGAGAACTGTAATAATGCCTGAGTTTAGAGCAATGGAATTTTTAAATGCTTGAGTCAGATCTTTCAGTCTTGGAGGTGAGAGGGTGTCCCTTTTGTGAACTGCAAAATTCATGAGTGTCTTCTGTTCACAGGTCCTAAGGAATATGTTTCCATGTACAGTACATGTATTTGTGTATGCTGATAGTATGTGGATGGATAGGAGGGTAACAACTCAAAGAAGTTTGGCATGGTTTTCTAAAAGCTCTTCTTGTGACTGCTTCAAAAAGTCTAAAATTCTGTACATAATTGTTTCCTTCAGGATACCTGTTACCTTTTTCTACTTTGGAGTTCTGTTACTTCTTTTAGGACCTTTGGACTGAATTTAGATTTTAGAATGTAAAATGCTAAAGCATCTGAAAAAGCATCTGTGACACTAACTTAGATTTTTATAAGCTATTTATTATTATAAACGACTTGTCAGATATCAGATAATCAACATGTATGTTGTGAAAATGACCTTCTCTGAGCAGTTTGACTAATAACCGCACCAAAATTTTGACCAGCGTATGTAAAATTCAAACTGCAACATTGTGTATGGGAGGAATAACTTCACTGTTTCTATGGGTTAATACCAGTTTTTATGTTGAATATATTTGTTCCTAAAAGCTGACAGTTTAGTTTGCTAAACCATTTTGTCTTCAGGTGGTGTATGGCACGTTTAGAAAACAAATATGATTGCTTTAAAGCTACAATGTGTCTCTGTCTCTGTAGGAGGAGAGGATGAAGCAAAGACTAATGATGTGCAGTCACTGGGGTCTGGTGCTGGAGAATATGAGCCGATCAGTGATGATGAACTGGATGAAATTCTGGCAGGTGATGCTGAAAAACGGGAGGATCAACAGGAGGATGAGAAGATGCCTGGTAAAAGTATATCAACCCCCCTTTGTGATTATTTGAATATAGATTAGATCAGTGTGCATGTAATGCTGTTGTGATGTTGACAGTATTTCTGAATTAGAAGTGCAGTCTGTGAGCAGATTTCTGTCTGTGCTTGATTGCTTTCCAAGTGCATTGGGAAGAATGGAATTACCTAATTGTCCTAAGTTCAGTTGGGTAATCTGGGCTGCATGAACTAGTTTTCTGAGCATTTAATTTGAATCCATCTTAGCATGTTCAGTTGTACTGTGACTTTTCTGAATGCGTAAGTAGTATGTCTGAACCTGCTGGCTAAGCAGGACCTTTCACAAAAGGATTGCAATAAAAATAAAGCAGAATATTAGGTGTGAGTTGGGGTTTTAAAATCTACCTAGCTTTTTATTTCTATTTATTTTTGTATTTCTCCTGTTTTCCACCCATCCAAGTGAGTTTTGACATTCCTTACCTGGAGGGTCCAAGAGGACTGCAGAACAATGTTCATCTAAGATATATATATTGCTTTCAGGAGACAGCATGTGAAATTAATCAGCTATGGTAAGGGGTAGTGATGTGATAACTCATTCTCTGTCAATGTTTTTGCAGATCCAGTGGATGTTATAGATGTAGACTGGTCCAGTCTTATGCCAAAGCAGCCAAAAGAACCACGTGAGCCTGGGGCTGCACTCTTAAAATTCACACCAGGTGCTGTTATGTTGAGAGTCGGCATTTCCAAGCGATTGGCAGGACCAGAGCTCTTCACCAAAATAAAAGAGACATGCCAGAGAGTGTTAGAAAAACCTAAAGGTAACTTCTGCAGGGATTAAACTGTCTTCTGTGCATAGTGAAAAAGTCCTTATGAAATGTGCATTAGTTCATTATTTTAGATTTCAAAGACCACAGAAAGTATATAATGAGTATTGTGTGAAAATTACAGAAGTGTGATACAGCAGCATATTAGTCAGATTAGTGTTTTGATTCCAGCAATGGTGAGGAGGTCTAGACTAATAAACAAAACAAAATTGTTTTTATCTTAGTGGAATATTCTTTTTGTGAGATTATTCATGCTTTCCTAGCCTAAAGTATATTAGCAGTTTCTTAGAGAGCCAAATATCTTTTCCAGTGAATTAGTAGTAGTATTTCAAGAAAGAAATAAGATTTCTTATTTACATTCTAAGGATCCTTTCTAGAATTCATAGATAGGGGTTTTGGATCAGAATGAAGGCACTAAGTGAAATATGTATATTATACCTCTACTAAAAGTGGGAAATACAATCATTTACAGGTTTGGAATTTGGAGAAAGTGAATGTTGTGAGATATGCATGATAAATGGGATAGGCATCAATGGTACTTGTGCTGTTTACTACAGTTCTGAGCGTTAGCAGGGCTTTTCCATGAGAAAGGATACTAATTTTTCTCTTTCACATCCCAGGAACCAGTTGAGCTGCTTCATGGTGGTATCATTTGTCTCCCTGTCTTAATCTTGATGTTGGTGTTCCCATCTTTGTTCTTGTTGAGGAACAAATTGAAGTATTTCTGGTATACTATTAAATGCAGAAAGTAGGGAAATGATGCCTTGTTTCAGGGTGTGATGCTCTTTAAATTATTTTTTCTTTCTAAAATTTGTATGTGATAGCATTGGGATTTTTAGCTGACTTGCCCTCTATTATATGCAATTGTTCCTCTAAGGATATGGACATCCTTACTTGCCAGATATGCTCAGCAAGCATCTGGCACCTGAGAAGACTCTGCAAGCTGTCCGTGTTACCTTTGAAGTGGCCTTTTTGTGTCTTGTCACTTATTTCCATTTTTTGATTGTCTGTTGAGGTTGTCTTTGACTTCAGTGCAGTTCTCTTTAACCTGCCCTTTATTTCATGTAAATTTCTTGTGTCTTTTTACATTGTTTAAAAACTTATTTAAAAACCACTGAGTTTCATCCAAGTTCTGAGTGGTTTAAAAAATTCATCTTTGCCCTCTTCTGTGTTCTTACTTCCAAACTGCTAGAGCAGTCTTTTATATGCTTTTAAATGCTGTATTTTCCCCAAGGTTCTTCATATCTTGAGTGAGGTGCTAAATTCTCTGCTGAACACCCAGCTTTACTATATAGAGGCATCTGGATTGGACTCAGTCACATACCTGTCCAGCTTTTTTTCTATTACATGATAATCCTCCTATTTATTGTAAGAGGGCCATAAATCAATAAGCCCTGGTCCAGCCCTGTGTGCTCTTTTTGCCTTTGCATTTCATAGAAACAGACTTGTTGCAGAGCAAGATTCACCTCAGGATCCATCTTTTCTAAAAGTGTTCTTTCTGCACACTGTTTCTTCTGGTAAATGTGTCAAAGGACTGGTTCTGTCACCTTGAGTTCTGTTAAATGGTTTAGGTGAGCCAGTAGGAAGGGGTAGTCCATTGGCAGCTGCTGACTTGTTCTCCAGGTTCATCCACCAAAAATGAAAAAGTTATTCTGGATAGTTGTATTTCACTTCTGCATAGCCATACAAAAACAGTGTTGACACTGGCACAGTTACATGATGTCTTGCAAAGAAGTGAAACTTGGGCTGCTTTATGATTAATGCAAGTGGTAAACAAACATCTTTTGTTCGTCACACGTCTGACCATAAATCATACCCTGTCTTCTGTCCAAAGCTGTCACTTGATTTTTGGGCTTCCCAGTGATTGCTGTCTCAATATTGCCTTCCAGTGCTGAAACTAAATGAATGAGTATCCATCTTTCGCTTTGAATGGTGAAGGATTTATTCGTGTTATTTTATAAACTCAGATACTCTTTCTTTCCCAAACCTTGAAGTTGTTTAGAAGGCAGAAATACAAATAGTAAAACGTTAAGAAAATTAATGTGACTGTATGTTGCTGTTCAAAAATACCGTGCATATATTGATCTCTGCAAATCTCGATTCTTTCTAGATGCAGAAAACCTTTTTGAACACGAACTGGGAGCTCTGAACATGGCTGCACTTCGGCGAAAGGAAGAGAGAGCAGGTCTTCTCAGCAATCTGGGTCCTTGCTGCAAAGCACTCTGCTTCCGCAGGGATTCTGCAATTCGCAAACAGCTCATGAAGAATGAAAAGGCAAGTGGTCTGCTTAGTGCTGGCTCCAAGTGTGGAAACACAGATGCCCCTAAGCAGAGCTTTACTCTCTCTGCGTTTGTTGTTCTGAAGCAGATCTGATCCTTTAAATAATAAACTGATTTTTATTTAGAGAGGTTGTAAGGTGTTCATTTTTTATGTAGAATGAGAGATTAATTTGAGACTAGAGCTAGGTCCTGTTTCTTATCATCTTACATATTTTCTATATTTAGAGAATGCATAATAAAAATGATTAGGTAAAGTGACTGTTGAATAACTTTCCTGCTTAAGATTGCATGTGCTTTTATAAGAATTGTAAGAATCCAAGTTAAAATTAAAACTTCTGCAGTAGGTTTTATGATTTTGTATGCTAGAAAAATCATTAATTCTCCAGGTCTTTTCTAGTGGTATAATTAGTATGATTAAACCTCTAATTACTGAGAGCGCTTGAGGTTAATTTCCCAGCTTGCATGTTAAAAGACATTGTTTTCAGCTCTTCCTTTTTTAAAATTCCATTTCCAATTTCAACAGGGTGCAACAAAACAAACTTACACAAATTCTGCAGCAATGGACAGCGACTTGTTACGGTTGAGTCTACGGTTATTCAAACGAAAGACTGTGTGCCAAGTTCCTGGGCAGGAAAAGACAGAGGACAGCAAAATTCCACAGCCAGCTCTCCAGCAGGAAGTGTGTGTGACTTGAGGAGATGGCTGCAGTGGCACTTCTTTGATTTTGAGTTGATTTCTCACAACCAGTGTTGGTGTTGCTGTTTGGTGGTTGTAAAGCGGCTCTAGAAGATGAAAGGAAATACTCCATTTGTACACAGTTAAGAATATTTGTTTTAGATGTGAATAGGAATGAAAAATTAAGACTTCTGTGTGGAGGTCTCTGCAACTTTTATAATATTGAACCTTACACTGTAACATAAATCTGTTTTATGGTGCATCAGGTGTAATAATGTGAAGATGTCTGGGTTTAGCAGTTTATAACATCAACTGATATTAAACTGAGGAAAACTGTCTATGTATCTTTTTCCTTATTTTGAATGGGTATTTCCACCACCACCTTTGTACCTCAGTATGCTTCTGAAATTTGTTAAATAGCTGTGAGCCTGTTTGCCTTCTCTTTTCCAAATCCCTTTCTTGTCACATTAGTCTCTGGTGTGGATTTGGATCAAACTCTTAACTCTTTTCCATCTTTAATGGAGATTTCCTTTAATGCTATTTCTGGACACAAAAACCTAGTCCAGTCAGTTAAGGCTCCATTTCTTTTTGGTTAAAGAGAAAGTTTAAGAAACAAAACAAAAATAAAAACACAGAAAAACTCACTTCAAGAAATTATTTATGACCAGTTTTAGATGTCTATATTTGTGAGACTAACTGCATTTTGGAAATGCTGGCTGCACATACTCACATCGTGTGATAGATGAGCAACAGGCTCATGTTACAGTGAATGGGGTGACATCAGACTGGTGACCTATCACTAGTGGGGTTCCACAGAGCTCCATCCTCAGGGCTGTGCTCTTCATCATCTTCATTAAGGGCTAAGTAAGCTTTCAGTGATACTAAATTAGGAGGAACTCTTGATTCCCTGGAAGGCAGAGGAGCCCTGATGGGCAGTCACCATCCATATGAGGTTCAACAAGGGCAAGTGCCAGATTCTGCACCTGGGATGGGACAACCCTTGATATATGTACAGACTGGGGAATGAGAGGTTGGAAAGGAGCCCCGTGGAAAGGGACCCAGCGGTTCTGGTCAATGGCAGGTCAGGAGTGCCCTGGCAGCCAGGAGGGCCAGCCCTGTCCTGAGGGGCATCAGGCACAGCATCACAGCCAGGCAAAGGAAGGGATTGTCCTGCTCTGCTCTGAGCTGGGGCAGCCTCACCTCCAGTGCTGGGGGCAATTTGGACTGCCACAATGTAAACAAGACATTTAACTATTTGAGAATGTCCAAAAGGAGAGCAATGACGATGGTGAAGGGCCTTGAGGGGATGCCATAGGAGGAGCAGCTGAGGTCCCTTGGTCTGTTCAGCCTGGAGGAGAGCAGAGACCTCGTTGTCGTCTTCAACATCCTCACAAGGGGAAGAGGAGGGGCAGGCACTGATCTCGTCTCTGTGATGACCACTGACAGGACCAGAGGAAACAGCGTGAAGCTGAGTCAGGAGAGGTTTAGGTTGGATATCAGGAAGAGATTCTTCACCCAGAGGGTGACTGGGCACTGAAACAGGCTCTCCAGGGAAGTGGTCACAGCACCAGTCTGACAGAGTTCAAGAAGTGTTTGGACAATGCTCTCAGGCATATGGTGTGATTCCTGGGATATTCTCTGCAGTGCCAGGAGTCTAACTTTGATGATTCCTGTGAGTCCTTTCCAGCTCAGGAGGTTCTGTGACAAATTTTACATTCTGTTAATTATCAGGGCAGATTAATCCTGTGCAGCAGCCTGAGGGTGTTTGAGAATTGCTGAGTTTCAGGAGGTTTTGTATGTTAGCTGTAGAGGCAGTGACTAATGATGGTTTTGTTGGTTATTAGGACTTCAGAGGCATATTAGGGACTTGACAAGCCTAGGCTAAATTTTGTAAGAATTGTTTTATTATAAAATCGGTGAGGGATCTTTGGATCACACCAGTAAGGTGTCTTTAGGTAGTCTTTATTGTCCTTCATGTGAAATGAAGAATTCTAAAACCTCGGACTAAGTCTCTGTATATGCCTCTGTACTTATCCTGGCTTTAAACTTGAACTTTCTTTGAATTTTGCTCATAGAGGATTGAAAAAAAAAAAATCCATAGCTTGATATTGGGTTGCTGCAGAGCAACTTGCTTTCCTTGTTCTCACTCAGTTTGAAAATTAGTTAGGAACCACTAAATTTTTTGACAAATTGGTTTATATCAGTTTCTTATCCTTTTTCTCCACTTGGAACTGGCACGCTGTGGTGGGATGTTGAATGTGCTAACAGCAGGTCTGTCTCACATCTCTTGTGATTGCTGACAGTTGTATTGGCTTCAGGCAAAGGCTTAACTATGAGCAGCAATGCTGTTCAAATTTCTTACTAAAATGCTTTCTGTAACACCTAATACCTAAGGGTTCAGTAAGATATTCTTGCACTACATTTAAAGCATTGTTGAAGACATGAGGAAGTTTTTATTTCTGTTTTTAGTTCTATTTTTTTAAGTGCCCACACAGCAGTGTATGGTAGTCATATCAAATATAAATGATGTGAGAAATCTCTGCCATTTTTTAAAATTCTTATTAAACTATATGACTCAGGCAAAACTTCATCTTATGTTTTTCACTTGCTGACATTTTTAGCTTGTTAACTATTATTTGTGGTGTCACTGATGATTTTATATACACTTACTTAAAAGACGTGTTTTAAACACTGTAGTGCCTGAGCAAGAGTTAACAAACCAATTCTATTCGGCATTTAAATGTATTCTCTCCTGTTTTATGGCTACAATAATGCTGCCCTTAAGCTGGAAGTATTAGATCATTGCTACCAATTATGTTAAAGCCTATTTTAACCTCTATGTCTAAAAGACATAAAACTGTTTGATGGCTAGAAGCAGCCTTATCTAAGACCACAGTACACAAAGTAGATTAATGGCGTGGCATTTAATTACACTGTGCTTTAAACCATCTTCCTGTAAAACAGTCAAGGTGTATATATGTACTTAGTTTGGAGAAGAGTATTTCACATTACCCTAGGAAATGCGAAATAAAGTAGGTTTGATGGGCTGCTATGAGTATCTCCTGAAGTAATAGTGTCCCGTCAAAGCCAGTGCTGACCTGTACTATCATTTGTTGGGATTATGCAAAGAACAGTGCTGATACTGCCTCTTACACACCTTTGTGTTAATTCAATTTGCAGCACTTATGACTGCAGAAGTATGTTACAGTACTGGCAGAAAACATATGTGCTCCTGTGAGAAGCACTAAGATTTTTTTTCAAGCAATTCCCTTCACCTGGCAGGAATTACTGCGCAGGTAGAGCCCAGTAAGTATGAAGTTCGTGTGTATGAGTGACTATCGATCATTTTAACTGAAAGTAATGTTTAGTTTGCAGAGAATGTAAATTAAAAACTGTCATCAGGTAGTTTTATAATAGCTTTAAGAAAAGGAGAATTGCCCACATCTCAATTTCAGAAAAAGGCATTAAACTTGTCAGAATTGCAGACCTTTCTTTAGGACCTCCCATCTTTGGAGCCTCCCCGCCTTCCCTGTGTTGATCATCTTTTCTTTCCCCTCCATTTCTCTCCTAGCTTGATCTTGTGTAGAAAAATAATGGGTGGAAGAATTTTAGTTATTTCATATTTTGTAAGGCTGCAGGATGATACACAAGTGCCTGTAATGTTTCAGGCAGTGAGGCTGTGTGCCTTCGGTGCTCTTTGGTGCTCTGGCTTCAAGTCTGAAAAGATGGAGAGGCAAATCTCCCTACTCAATTTTCCTTTTAAACTATGGCAGCAACTTTAAAGGGATCCCTGAACCAGATTAGAGACGTCTGCCCTCTCTGCTGCTAAGCCCATGCTGTGCCTAGTTGGATGATAAATTAGTTTTAAGCATCCCTGAGGTGCCACTGGCACGTGGCGCTGCAGAACAACGAGCTGAGCCTGTGCTGGTGGATGAACCAGGCTTTTGTCCCAGTGAAACGCTGGGCCCAGCTCCTGCAACCGGAACAGATTCACAGGCTGAGCAGATTTTTAGAGCCTCGAGGCACAAATGGGACTGTGACCTGTATCTTGGGGTAGTGTCGCATTCATTATCCCAAACACTACTTCAGGGCTATTGCTGCTTCAGCTAGTGGAGGGAGATAGGGATTTTGATGGTGGGCCATCTGCACAGCGTACTCAAAAGGTAGAGTTTAAACAATTTTGCTAGATTAAGGCTTTTATTTGAATTGCCTTGACACAGTTGTGTTCTCTTTTTCCTGCTGTAGGGATGCCCTTCAGCAGGGAACAGGCTGACTGGAGTGGGACACAGCCTGTGTTCAATTCCAAAATTTGCTACCAGCTAAAAGAGGCAGGAACCATTTGTTTTGCAGTAGCAGTCAAAGTCTGTTTTTCAAAGGTTCCTTTTACAAAGCAGCTGTTTTTACTGTACAAGTCTTTGTTTTAATGCCAATTAGAAGCCCAAAGATATGGCACCAAATGCTTGGTCTCACTGCACGCATGGTGAAGTGAGTGAGTGTGGGCAGTGTGGGTGTCTAAGATGCTTTTGGGTGCAATTTACATTTGGATGCAATTGAGAATGGCAAATGAATTATAAAAATAATAATAATAAGCTCTAAACAAAGCCCTAAACTCCAAAGTAAAACGATGTGACCAAATGTCAAGATATGAAGTTTCTTCAACAACTAGCCTCCAGAAAATTTCTCCCATCAAGCTCGATAAAGAAGACCAATCATGTGGGAGAGGTGTGTGCTGAAACAGTATTTAGCGACCAAATGCCCAGAAATTTACGAAAGAAGACTGTTTTTGTACTGAACAGCCAGTATTATTGCCTCTGCCCTATCAGCAGAAATCAATTGATGAAAAGGGAAAGATAAACATCATCTGGGAAAGCTTAATTTCTTAATATCTGCTTTCATTGCTGGGGATACATCTACCACAGGCTTGCTTGCTTTCATTAGTGATGAAGTCGAGGTATTACCCATAAAGATTGAAGTGTCAGAATACGTTAGTACAAACTGCTGAGGCACAAAGCAATGTGCTGCCAGATTTTAAGTATATGTTCATGTGTGAAAGGGCTGTGATGGTTGCAAGCACACAGTTCCTAGCCAAGGGAAGATGAAGCAACAGGTTTTGGATGAGGATTTTAAGAAAGCTCACAGCTGTGGGTGGAATGGAAAATATTCTTTCTCATCGACTTAATGATTCAGTTCTTTGTTTGGATATATTATGGGTGGGTATGACGAGTGCTTGGGGCACTGCCTGGAAAGTACTTGAAGAAGGGAGTAACAGAAATGGGGCACAATTTGAGTAGCATAAGTTGTCTTTTTCAGCCTGGGGGTGTGGCGTCATACTCCTAGAAGCTGGGAGCTCACTTACCAGAATGATGGAGAGAGAAGGATCTAGGTGTGCTAAGTGAGTTCATGAAGCACTGGTGAAATAGCTCTGGAAACAGGCTGTGTGGCTGTAATGGTTCCAGGTGGGTGTTTCCAGCAGGGAGAGGAGTGGTTTCACTACTCTGTAGTACCTGCAGACTCTCACCTGGTCTGCCCTGGTCTGCTTCCCTGTGCTTTCAGCAGCTGGATTCAACCGACAGACTCAAAGAGCCATGACAATGAGGAGAAGTGAGGAATATGAATTCTGTCTTCTGAAAAATTGAGAAAGTGAGAAATGGGGAGAAAAAACTGAAGGTCATAAAAAGAACAGGTAGGGGCCTATGCTGCTCATATGTACATTTAAGATGGCTACTGAGATCTGAACACAAGATTTACCTTTGCTCTGAGTTGCAAAGGTGCTCTGTGCCAGCACAAAGCATGCAGTTGGCTCTGACTTAGACATCGTGCCTTCATCTGTGCCTTGCATGCTCACAGAAAATGTGCTAGCAAGAGGTTTCAGAGGACTTCTGAAACGTCTCTCACAAGGTTAGTAAGAAAAAATCAAGCTGTAGTGAGTGAAGAATAAAGAAATGACGTGAATTTAAAATTAATCAGGGAAGAGAAGGTAAAATAGAGGATTAAATGATCACGTCTCATCACAAACAGCTCACAGTGGGTGACCTCCCTGTACATTTGTGATTTGGGAAGGAGCTGACTGAGAAGCAAGATGAGAAAATTTGCAAATCACAGTTACAACTGGAGGGAAACCCAAAGAGATGTGTTTGCTGCCATGTGGCCCATTAATTTAGCTCATTTCAAGTCCTTCTGCCAATCAGCATCAAGACACCCAAAAGTGACTTTACTTGGTTTGCTTGGCATGGGTTTAGTCACAGGGGTCTACAGGGGTGGGTTCTGTGAGAAGCAGCCAGAAGCTTCCCCTGTATCCAGCAGAGCCAATGCCAGCTGACTCCAGGGCTGACTCTCTGCTGGCCAAGGCTGAGCCCAGCAGTGACAGTGGCAGTGCCCCTGGGATAGCAGAGTTAGGAAAGGGAAGGAAAAAGCCTGTGCCATTGTAGATGGAGAGAGGAGTGAGAATACATGAGAGAAACAACTCTGCAGACACTGAAGTTCGTGTAGAAATTGGAGCAGGAGGTGCTTGGGTATCCTTAGGGAAGCAGAGATCCACCTACAGCATGTGGAAGACCCCACACTAGAGTCAAGGGATGCCCAAAGGAGGCTGTGATCCTGTGGGAAGTCCATGCTGGAGCAGCCTCCTGGCAGCACCTGTGGTCCTGTGCAGAGAGGAGCCCACACTGGAATAGGCTTGCTTGCAGGATTTGGGACCCTGTGGGGACCCACGCTGGAGCAGTTCTTGAAGAACTGCAGCCCATTGGAAGTTCTCAGGGAGAAATTCATAGAGGACTGTCTTCCATAGGACAACCTCACAGTGGAGCAGGGGAAGAATGTGAGTCCTGAGGAGGAGGAGGAAGAAGCAGCAGAGGCAACAAGTGATGAACTGACCACAGCCCCCATTCTCCATTCCCTGGTGCCACTGAGGTGAGGGAGATAGAAAATTCAAGAGTAAAGTTAAGCCCAGGAAGAAGGGAAGAGCGAGGGAAAAGTATTCTAAGATTTGGGTTTTATTTCTCATTACTCTACTCTGACAGTAAGTTAAATAAAATTTCCCCAACTTGAGTCTGTTTTGCCCATGACAGTAATTGGTGAGTGACCTCTCTGTCCTTATCTTGTCCCACAAGGCTTTCATTTTATTTCCTCTCCCCTTTCCAGCTGAGGGGAGTGAATCGAGTGGCTTTGGTGGGCACCTGGTGTCCAGCCAGGGTCAACCCACTATATTGACATAACACTGAAGCAGAAAATCTAATCAATGTCTTTACCTTGTAGTGCCATAAGTTTGTGGTATTGGTGCCAGAAGGAAGCCTGTAGTTCACACAAAACTTCAATCTGATGTAGAGAGATATATGTAAATCCAAAAATAGAAGAATATACAGAAAAAATTTTGTATGCAGAGTTAGAAATTGCACAATGCATAGATTTCTAATGTAAGAAAGTTTATTGCAAAGCAGGTGAGAACTTGGGGAAGGCATGAAAGATCTTATATCAAGGATATTAAAATTCTTGGGACTGTGCCCTTAGAAAGGAAAGGAGTAATAGTAGACACTATTAAATTATGTGAAGTAGTGGTCCAGAAAAAGAAGCATGGAAGATACATTTTTTCTGCTCCTTATGACAAAGCTCAGTCGATATGCAGTAAAATTGAAGACTGGCAGAACTGCACAATGAAATAGAAATTCTTTTTTTCCCTCACAGTGCACAATGAAATAGAAATTCTTTTTTTCCTCACAGTGCCTAATTAGGTTTAGAGTTCAAGCTATAGGACATGGCAGAAGCTAAAACTTACCAAAATTTTCAAAAGGTCTAAGCATGCTGTGAACATATAAAGCTGTTTCTGGGAGACCAAACTGTAAACTAAGACTGTGTCTAAACCAGCTTGTACTACATGAACTTTTACAAAGTGGGGAAGGCTGTCAGACATCGTGAGCTCCTGGTATCCAGCAGTTTGTGTGACCAAGCTGTCCTAACTCCTGACATGGGATAGCTGCCTGTCGGGAAAAGTCCCTGACCCAGCTGCCAAATCACATAGGGCATTTAGTTGGGAAAAATTCATGTTGGGGTGAGCCAGATTCCATCACACAGTCGTTCAGACTCAGACATGTTCCTGCACTTGGGAACTGTCCTGGGCATGTCTGAATCTTTCAGGGTGTCGTATGTGGGGTCTTAAACGGCTCATTTCTTGGAGACTGTAAGAGCTGCTGTGCAGGATTTGTCAGCCTATGTCTAACCCTGGTAGAAAATAAGAGACTGTCTGATGGCTTTTGAATTTCCCTTTGAGGTGTCTGGTTAAGACCACTGTAAGAGAGAGATAAATTGACAGATAACATGCCCGACTGTGACATTTTTCCTGCATGATCTGAATTTCTATATTTTTTCTTTAGGGAAATGGCTTTTTTTGCCAGTTTATCCAAAAGCAGGTTGTGTAAATAATAAATGCACTGTTAAATCCACACTTAGCAGCAAGTATTCTGTTCTCCACTACCCCAAACAGTGGTACCCCTCTTTAAAAATCTCATCTGATGCATGAACTGTCAAAACATAAATGGGCAACTGTGACTTCTCTACTATCTGCTCTGGAATGATAGCATAATCTATTTGCTGTATTCATGCCTTTAATTTCCATTTTTATTGCTATAATCTCACCTACTTTTTTTTCTTTCTTAGTGCACAAATTATGAATATGGCCTTGCCTATTCATCAGTAGAGTCTAAAGTGCATACAGTGTGTGATGCACAATCCTGTCTTGTTGTTTGGTCTAGTTAATGCTGCATTCATAACCACACATGAAAAATGGGAGTGATGACAGCTTGGTGTAAATCATGACATCCTCTGGCCAAAGTGGAAGCACGGAACCTTAGCAGATCTGAAAACAAAAAAACCCAACAAAAACAAAACAACAAAATAAAACAAAAAAGGATTAAACAGTGCTTTTAAAACATTTCTATACCTGTGAAAAACAGAGTTGTTTTGCTGTTCTGTTTGTTGTACAGGTTTGAATGGACAAATGATCTTTTCCTGGAACATAGGACCAGTGGCATCACCATTTACAGTGAAATGTCATCATGGGAGGGTTACATAACCACAAGATTTGTTCATAAGGAAATGCTCAAATTAGGGTCCCACTTCATCATTGTTTTAGGAAAAGCAATTTAATCCTGTTCAAATTAAATAAGAGAATAAATCAGCCTGCTTTGGCTTAAATTGCTGGAGCCTATAACAAAATGTATTGGGTAGTTAATAAATAAGGCTACTGGATAGAGTTTGAGAGTCGAACTTTTTTTCTGGCAACAGGCATATATCAGTTTTAGGCTCAGCTCAACCATGCACATCTGGATAGAAAGGAAATATCACATTTATGTATGGGAGATTCAATTCTAATTTTCACCTGTATAAACCAATGTGAAGTGTGAAGAGAATGACATGATAAAATTGATGTACTACTGAAGTGATAAATCCAATACCTGGAAAGATGTTTTCCTTCCCTGCTTGCTTCTGAACCATAGAAATTGGTTTTCAGCTCTTCAGCTGAGAACAGCAGAGAAGGATTTATCACATGGGGTTATTTTTTTCTTTAGAAGAATTTTGTGTTGCTCTGAAAGTACCTAATCACCATAGTATTGATTTCTGTATCAAAAGGGAATATTAGTTAAAGAGCAGGAGTTTTCTTGGCTTTTGTCACTGATTGTTACTGGAATACATATATATATTTTTACTGCGGTTTCCAGAGGGCAATTTGTCTGATCTGGCCATGGGACACAGGCAGTGGAGTTGCTGCCATCATGCTTGAGCCTGTGGGGTGCCCCTGTGGTGGTCTTGGTGCCATGGAGGGGCCATGGGCTCAGTGTGCTGCTCCTGGCCATGCACGGCTCCAATGAGCAGCACCAGCACATTGGCCATGGCCACAGGGGTGCCTGTGGGCAGAGGTATCCTAAACGTGTTTGCAATCACCATCTTTAGGAGGATTTACGTGATGTCAGTGTTTTTAAGCACGCACAAAAGTACAAGGTCCACAGCTACAAAAGAAATATTTTATCTGCAGACATTCATCTGATAAATGCTGACGTGGTCCCATAAAGGGATGGAAGAGAAACCAATGTAACCCTAAATTAATTTGAATTGTTGGGGTTTTTTTCCTCTTCCCTTTTTCAAGACTAGGGTAGCTTTCTGATTCATCAATCAAGACCTGGGAAAGTTTCTTTCCAGGCTTACAAAATTAAATTTCATGCAGCTTTTGACCTGGATTAGTGGTGGACAGAGCAATATATAGCCCCATTCCAATTATTTCTTAGCTGTCACCACTGGCCTGCTCCATCCCTCCAGAGCTGGTGTGTGCTGCTGTTTGTGGGCTGGCAGCTGCACAGAAGCTTGTTGGAAAAGGAGTCATGGAAGGGTTATTAGATGGCAATAGAAAGCTATTGTAAACATTCAAAAAGCCAGCAGAAGTCTTAGGCATGTCTTAAAATACATGGTAAAGAATATTGCAAAGACCATTTTAGAGATATAGTTATCTTCAATATGGCTTTCCTTCTAATTGATTCTTAGACCCCCACTGGTTAAATGACTGACTTTCTATCTACATGGTTAAATTTACTTTTTTTTTTGCAGATAAAAATTTATGAACACTGCTCCTGTTACAAATCCTGAAGTACAATTTACATTGACAATAAAACCCTTAACAATTGCTAAAACAGTTTAAAACAGCACACTAGAACATTCCCCATCATAGATCTAGCCTTAGGAAGTTAACTAACAAACATGTTATTAACCACTGATGAGGAGCAGTTTGGAAGAGATCATTGCTTAATTAATCTTTGTACTGAGCTAATAAGAGTGTTAAATGGGCCTCTCTGTTGAACTGGGTTGTTAGTACAGATTGCAAGTTCCCTTGTGGGGAAATCTGAGGCCAATATGACATTAAAGTTAGCCATCCAACAAAGAAGATATTTCAGGCATTAAAAATAACAAAGCCAAACATCTCCATTAATAATGCTGTAAGATTCAGTAGCTGTGTATGTAGGACTGAGTGTACGTGTGTGTATGAATTACTGTGCTCCTTCCTCTTCTGGTAAGAAAGCTTTGTCAAAAATCTTATTTAGATTCAGTGCTTTTCATCACTGTTCTGTTGTGGCATAAATTAAACTTGTCACACTTATCTGAAAGAGGCAGGTTCCGCTGATCAGGAAGGCAGAATCTGACACAAACCCTAATGTCATCTGCTTATCCTAAAAAGACAAACAAGATCAAAAATCTCTTCATATTAATGAACTGGATAAACCCTCTGCTTGATACAATTTGATGCCACCGTAAAAGGCAGTGTGACCAAATTGCCCTTGTGCTTCACAGCGTTTTTAGCAGTGAGTGCTCAGGTTTTAGCCATGGAGCAAGATGCCCATACTTAATATTAAACATTTGTTTTGGAAGGCATTATAATTCCCTGCACGAGAAGTTACCTACTGCCTTGAGCTCCCTTTTAACACACACGTTACATCTTTTGGGAGAAGAGAAAGATTCCATAAAAAGAAAGGTTAGAAAGGAATAATTTGTCCTTGAATGTGTGGTATTAGTAATTCAGAAAGGATATCAGTCTGTCACTAGAGTCACTTCCCCACTCAGAGATGTTGACTCTGTATGTGCCTGCATCCCACCATCTGAATATCACACTCAGTATGTGATTACATTTGTTTTGTATGAAATGATCTCAAAAAGGACTAGGCAGAGAATTTATAACACAGAAGTGTCAATATGACAAAAATGCATTCATGCACACCTGTGTTTTTGATGTTTGGATTTAATCTTGCCTGAATTCTCGGTGGCTTCATGTTTAATATACTGCACACACCCCCTTGGCAAAGCCTGGGCATGTCTAGGCGAGATTAAATCCTTGTGTGCCTGACTCCTCTGTGATCAGCCTTTGACATCTCACAGGTTTCTTTCATGGTCCTTTGCTAGGCACTCTTGAATAAGAGTCTTGCACTTGAGGAATGTGGTCATAGCAAAGATCATCACTTAGTGGTCCGTGGACTGGTTTCTCTCTGTTGTCTGTGTGGTCTCTAATGCATCACATTGAAGCACCAAGGCAAAACCTTCTTGATTAGCAAACCCTTGGAGACCTCTAAATATTGCCTCACTTCATTACTACTGCAAAATGATCAATATGCCTCACCAAAATTAACTGTACATTGGACATCTCCCTTGCCTGATTACTCTGTGTATTTTATTCCTCAAGGATAATGGAGGTTTCTTGCCAGCCAAGGCATTATCCTGGTTGTAGGCACAGCTGCAGGGTCTCTCTGTGCCTGTGGTCTTTTTGGGAATGGGCCTTAGCTGTTAATCAAAAGTAGTCTGTACACGTACACGTGATTCCTGTTTGGTCAGTTTGAGCTGAAATTCATAAATGGTGAGTGATTAGAATAACATACCCCTGTGCTTTTTTAAACATCAGGATGAGGGCGGTAATAACTCATTCCTGACTGTCTATAGCACATGTTCACAAATCAGAGATGTTTTTCTACCCCTCATTTCATGCTGACCTTTTAATGCAGTAACCGAAGCTAATGTTACGTGTACAACATCATATTGGCAATGCAAACATTGGTTTTGTTACAAACAATTAATATTGCTCTAGTCAGACAATTTCTCATTTATTATTTCCAGTTGCTTCATGGTTATTAAACGGCCACATTTCAAGTGTGGACAAGTGTCCATGGTGATATGCAGAGGTCTGTTAAGTGGAAAAGGTAGAGGTGCCTTTGTATTACTCAGATCCCTGAGGAATACTGCTGTGGTCATGCTGTCTTCAAAGATATATTTGACCTATCCTCGGTAAGCACTGCTGAAGGTTAGAATAAATATGCATGTTTTCTATGCTTATTAAGCAAAACTCTAGACATTAAGAGAACATGAGAGGAGTTTCCACTGGTCTCCCAACTAACATTGTAAATTGCTCATGCTGGATGCGCCTGCCTGCCTCAGCTCCGCTCCATTCACCCATGCTGCTGTTTTTCCATACATGCATTGATAGAAATCCATTTGCATGGAAATACAGCTCACTAGTTAAGCCTTTGCATTGTAAATCCAGGTTTAATATTATCAGCAGTGCTGCTTCCAGCTGTGCATCATGGTCCAGCATTTCCCACTGCGCATCAAGGTCCAGTAAGCCACTCCTTCATGTTGAGGGCTGTGGGACCAAATCCACATCCTGTGTCTTCTAGGCTCTTGCCTTCCATTGCTTCTTCTTCCATGAGCAATGCCAGGTCCCTCTTTCTGCAGTGAAGGCCAGCTGAGCTGCTGCACTAAGTGCAGGAACCTTCTAGACACAACACCACAAAATTGTCCATTGTTACCCTCAGTAAAATCTCCTTATCAATGTTATTCTTGCAGGATCCTTTCTGTACAGAAGGAGTTAGATCCCAAGTGAGTGTGAGCTTCAGTGTGGGGACCTAAATGACAAGGTTGGAGAGTGCAAATCCTCATCTCCTTCCAGCTCACCACTACATTCTAACCTGTGATCCTAATCACAGTCAGCTGGGTCTGAACAGTGACAGTGCTTGGGAAGACAAGAAAGGAAAGACGAAAAGGAAAAACAAGAGTACAAACAGAAGTCTGAAAAAAGAAGTGCAAGAGTTAGAAAATTATAGAGCAGATATTGTGAAATTTCTATTCATCAGGGAGTAAAAATCTACACAGAGAAAAATAATTTACCTTCCAGCACAGACCTAGCTCCCAACAAAGTCATGTCGGATTCAGGGACTTGTCTTTTACAAGATTCTTCTTAAGCGAAAAAAATGCTGTGTCTTTTTACTGATAAAAAGGTGAACACCTTGATCAGGAGTCCAGTTATGGATAATCTTCAAGTCCAGTAGTCCTGTTTGCCCAGGGCAGGTCTCCCCCTTTCCCTCTTTGCTTTCAGATCCTGATATTTAATTTTCTCAGTTGCTCAGGACACTCTTGTTTCCAACCACAGCCCAACCACTGGAACAGTGGTCCTCTGCTCCCTTTTCCCCCTCCTGTTTGGGTATGTTCCCACCACTGCTGTGACCTTCAGAACTGATGTATGAAGCATCCCTGCATAATCCCCTGACACTAAGTATGAGGCTGGGCAATAAAATGAGGAATTATCAGGCATTTACATTCTGAAGTTAATGATGAGGAGTGTGAGCCTTCCAAACATCTGTTTCCTCTGTTTTCAAGGGGGCCTTCAATTTTCTGCTGGTTCTCACCCAGGGTAATGGCTGTTGCCATTAACCATCAGTCAGCAGTGCCCTGCATCCCCTGGGAAGGGCTGTGGAATGAACTCCCTCTAAATTGTGGTACAGCTCAGTTTTGGGGGGATGATTGTAACAGCCATGAGGTTAGGAAACAACTGGAGACCCCTGTAAGGATGATGAGAGAAACACAGGGAGAGCTGTGCTGTCCTCGGGTCTGCAGCCAGACTCAGGGCTGCACAAATAGGAAATTGTTCTCCAGTGGTTGTGGTCTCTTCTCCAGGGCACCACTGTCCTGTCTCCTCTGCTGTGTCCCAGGCTGGCAACTCTTGCCCAGGGGAGAACAAAGATCTGACCCAAAGGTGAGAGAAGAGCCAGAAACTTCAGAAATGCCAGTTTCCAGAGGAAAAAGGAATAAGAGGGAAAATACAGTAGGACAAAAGCCACAGGATTGCATGTGTATGGAAAAAGAAGTAAGGAGAGATGGATGAAGGGAAGCTGGGTAATGATCATTGTTTGGAAATGGACTTGATGGGCATAGGGGCAGAATGCTGTTCCCCAGTAAAACACTGGCAAAGGTGAAGCTGCCAAAGAGCAGCCATCTTCTGCTCTCATGAGTGAAGAGGACAAATGAGGAGCCCTGGCACATGGTCAGGGTGTCAGGGCAAAACATAGAATAAACAATAAACAGGGCAAAACATGGAATAAAATGCCTCAGTGGATTACAAAGGCAAATATAACAACAAATCTTCCTGGTGTCCCTGCGTTTGACTTTCAAAGCCTTATGAGGGCATGTTGTTCAGCTGTTACACCTCTCCCTGCTTTAGTGGCATTGGAAGTAACCTTCTCCTCCCAGAGTTCTCCACTTTATTGCCTTTAATAACCTCATGAAGGGTAATGAAGCATTTTAAGTTTTGTGTCAAGCTGACTGGTGTGGCGGGGGTGGGAAAGGGGAGCTTTGGAACATTGGGTCAAAGCTCTGAGATGTCTTTGAGCAGGGGCTTGGGGTGGGAAAATGACATCCTAAGGCTCTGCCCTGGGGTCAGGGTGCTGCTGCAGCAGTTTCAGCTGAGAGCCCCCTGTCCCGTTCAATGCCAGCTCCTCATCCTTTCCCAAGTTCTTAGTACCTCTGTGAGTTTCACATGGAAATTTTGGGCTGAAACAGCACAGGGGTGCAGGACATAGGGAAGGATCACCTAAGCCTCACACCTGCTGCCCACCCACAGGAAGAGCTAGAGGTGAATTTTAACATTCTCTCTTGTCAGAGGAGTCCCCCCATGCCAAAATCACAAGAACAATAAGAGCTGGGGGGAGCTTTAAAAGCCTGATGCTAAAAGTGAGTTTCATTATGCATCATGCTGCTTGCAGTCATGCAAGTGCTGCAATCCCAGTGCACTCCCAAAATTGGATCTGTGACAGCTGGATTCAGGGTGGAGGTGTGGGAAGCCTCTGTGGTTTACCAAATAACAGGGAGAGACAGGAAAATCAACATGTCACACAGTGTCTGCTGGCAGTCCAATGGATTTAACCAGCTCCACATTTTTCAGCATTTGTGTTGAATTTGCTTGGCTTTAAAAAACAGACAGACTTTCAGGCTTGCAGCCATTTTCAGATGAGACACCCCACACTACTCTGTCCTCCCCATCCTATGCTGAGATGCTTTTTTGACCTGCACAGATTGTCTGATGGGGATTTGGTTCCAAAATCCCCAACCATTTGGTTCCAATCTGCCTGCAATCTCCAATAGGGTTGTAGTAAAATAGTTTTCTTTTTTTTTTTTTTTGGCTGTCTAACTTTTAAACAAGGTAACCAAGAAACCCCAATTTGCCCCCCGAAATGCTGATTACATTAAGTAGTTCAGCCCATCAAGTTCCCAGTGACACTTTCTGTCTGTGAGTTTCAGATAAAGACGGGGAACTAAAGTAGCTTAGTGGATTAAAGGAATTGCCTTCCCTACCAAATACCTCGGCTGGAATCCGATTTTGGCACTCAAGTGTGATTGCTCATTTGCTTTGGGGAAGGGAGATGGGGGCAGACCACCTGAATTTGTGTGGTCATCTGGCAACCAGGGGTGGGAGCCACTGAGACTGGGGCCATTGCCTCCCTGCAAGTTGTTCCTTACCAGATGCTCTCTCCATATGGGATTTCCCCACCGCTAAAAATTTAGTCCCCTTTGGCAGGAAATAACTGCCCCTTGCAGCAAATGTGGAGAAGCTTTTCCCAGTACGGAATACACTGTGACAAATTCTGCCAAATTCGTGTTCATGGAGAGTAGTGTTCAGACAGAGGAGGTGCTAAATGGTTAACCTTTCCATCAGACCAGGGAGAGGCTCTGGCTGTGAAAGCACCAGTAATTTACCTTCCATTAAGATGCTGCAGCTTCTTGTCTGTTTGAAGGCTGCAAGAAATTGTTTTCTAAATAATAAGACTTTCTCTGTAAAAAAATATCATAGGTAATGGAAAGATTAAAACAGGGGTTGAGACACCACCAATCTATATATTCAATCAATGTCAAGTGCTTTATGCAGTTGTTCTCTGCTTCCTGATACATGTTACTAGGACCGTACCAGAAAGCTCAGGAGAATTTCCAGGAATTGCTGCAATTTTAACTTTCTTTTTTTATTATTATTTTTAGTCCAGCTTTGAGGTCTAGAACAGAATAATTGAAAATTGTCCAAATGACTGAGATCAGTGGAAAACCTTGCAGAGAACTCATAACTTTTGGTTTACAGTCCTAGGGCCACTTTCAAAGGAGCAACACAGCTCTCAGGGCTGTTCCTTTCACTCTTCGGTGTGGCTGTAATAAAAGTGGACTTTCTTTAGGGATGTTTCTTTCTGTATGCAGCTGAGGCCCATCATTCCTTATATACCAAAACATCCCAGAGCACCTGAGAAAATGTGTCCTGAAGAGCTATCTCTTAATTGTTGTGTTCTTCAAGGTGAAACATCACAATTCTGTCTGGTAACAGCACACTGCAACCTTCACAGGCAGAATATTTCTCCAAGGTAGTCAGATTTTGATTGGGAAGAACAGAAGCAGCCAAACTGAATCTGAATAGTCAATATCCCCATTTTACAGACTCCTTTTTTTCCCAAAGAGTATCAAGAAAAAGAGTCTATGAGAGCAGCTGGGAAGAGGAAATCACTTCTTACCTCTGCAAACAGAAGCTGGTCCTACTCTGCTGGTTGAGGCACAAGTGAAGCACAGTGTTTCACAGGAATGATTTGTCCACGTGGCAGAGGAGAGACAGAAATATCACTTAATGTCAAATTAATCCAACATGATTTAGTAATTAGGCACAAAAGAGCATAGTTGCCATTTACCATTGGATTTAAAACGCTCTGTGTGTAAGCTGCCCATTTAAACCCTCTTAATACACTCTCGTTAGGATTTGCTACACATCCCAGTTTTATTGTCCCCCTCTTCTGGGCTTTTCCTGACCCAACTCTCATCAAAATGTGATTCAAACAGAAAAATGGGTTGAAAGCTGCTGTAGGGGGGTGTCCACTTCTCTCTCAATATTTTGTGTAAGGGTCTAGAAGAAGGCTGACCTTGGCAAAGGACATGGTGTCATTGCCTCTTCCTTTGCTCCGTGGTGTAACAGCTACTCCTTCTTGTGAGGATGCAGGAGGAAGCCTGCTCTGCAGCCCTAAACAAGGAAAAAGTTTTCCTTGACACTGAATTGAGCAAATAGGATAGGAGATGGTTCCTGGGTACTATCTGCAGGGTTGATTCTAGGCTGCAGCCAGAGCTGATGGGGGTCTTTTCTCTCCATGGAATTAGACTTTTGTTGTCTGTGCTGATTTTCAAGTTTCTCTATGAGAAACCCACAGATTACAAAATGGAAGCATCTGAGAGTTTCTTGGCAATGAAAACTTTTCAGACCATGAAAAATCATTAAAATAATCATGTACTTGAAAACATGTATTGAGTGCAAAAGCTGTTTTTCATTGGAAAACATCAAGGACAATTTTCTTCACCACTTTGGCAGATCTAGCCACACATAAGCCTTAGCTCCCTGTTTCATTTCCATTTGTTTTGCCTCCTTCCAAATGCCAATTCCAAACGCCCCTCTCCCTCTCTGCCAGAGACAGGGGTGGTGCTGTGGTGGAAGGGTCAGTGCATGGTCACAGGGTCAGTGCTGCCTGGCTCAGCCGCTGCAGAAGGCTGTCAGCATCATTTAAATTACTCTAGGAAGGAGGAGAAAGCTGGAGCTGGAAATGGGAATAGAGCGCTGAAATGAGTGAAACTTCCAGGCCCTGCCCAGGCTTCTGCTGTAGACAACAGTGGGGAATCACTCTGCTGCTGTGTCCATCCATAGAGGGATGCTCTCACACTCACCCCCCTGCCCTGTCCCCTGCACTGTCACATAAAGATGCCCGAGATCCTCCGCTGAAATATCAATGTGCAATGACAATGTCACCAGGATAGGTGCATCTGCCTTACTCAGACCTGGTTAATTAGGATCCACTACCTAAAGAAATTGCTATTTACTCTAGTCAACCACCGAATACGGTTTATTTAACTTACGACATGCAAATATCCTGGTAGTCAGAGGGTTAAGAGGGAGCAGTGGCTAAGTACTTGCAAATTGATGTTGTGCCCTGGGGGCACCTCTGCCGGTAACAAAGTACATCTCGAACAGATCTGACTGTGCTACAGCCCAGCAAAGTGAAGTGGAGTGAGTCTGTCCCGGGTTACTAGCAAATGAGACTGACATTCTAGCACAAATCAACACCCATCAGGGCTCTGATTACATTAATCACAAAGCCTTGGAAAGCCATCTATAAGGACTTTCTCTTCTTCAGGAGAAATTAATTGATAGGATCTGCAAACAGTGGAAAAAATCTGATGAACAAGAAGCAAAAGCCGTTGAAGTTCTTTTCTTTGCTCACCTTTCTCATGATGGAAACCGGTAATACCAGCAACAGCCAAGTGTGAATTAATCTGGGTGCTATGTTCCTCCTCCCCCGTTTTCCTTGCCCTAGCCTTTGAGGTAGAGATGCCCCTCTCATCCATGGATGTGGCTAGAGCCAGACAAGTGGCCGGAGGCAAGAAATCACCACTCCAGGACTGGCAGTAGGAGATGAACGGGATTGTGATAGTGAAAAATCAAATCAAATGAAGGGCTTCAGCCCGGGCAGGCTCAGCCAGGCACCGAGGGGCCACGAAATACAGGGTGGTCAGGCCTCCTGGTGTTTTGAAGGAAGAAAAATATGCTTGTTTTCTTTGCTAAAAGGTAATGTATTCAGGAGCCAAGGTCACCAACGGGGTGAGGTCCTCCCTCATGACTTTGTCCCACTTGTGCTCTGGAACATCTCACCCTCAGCAGGCACAGCAGAAACGCAGACAAGGTGGCAACCCCCAGGATTGCACACTGGATCAGGGGCTGAATTATACTGGGATTGAAAAAAAAATGGAAAAACAAAAATTCGAGGGAAAAAAATTCCCAATCTGAATTTTGAGATTGCAATTTGTCCTAGGTCCTCCTTTCTTATGGTGGGCCGTGGGCCAGGACAGCTGGTAAGTGTTCTCTGGGGCAGCATGACTCCTCTTGGACTTTGATTCAAAGCCACCATGCCAGGAAGATGCTGCCTCATGCCTTATCTTCCAGCTCTGCTACTTTGCATTTCAGATGCAGGGGCATGGTTTATAACCTAATTCTAAAAAACAAAGGCTTGGCATCTATTTTTTATGCTTTGTTAAGTAGCTGTTTGGATTTTTATGATTCAACTTATATTCATGGGGTTTTGGTTGTGTGCAGCCATCCAACAGTAACATTAAATAAAAAGTGGAGTCCCTTTATTGATTTGCTTTTGGGTAAAAACAAACATGTCATATATAATTGAGATGTACACTGCTTGTAGATAGTAGAGAAGACATTTATAAAGCCATTGAAAGAAATAATTAAACTGAATATATCACAGCCACCTTTCTGAATTGTTCAAACAGGGAAGTTTACACCCGTGAAAGGCTGATACTCCTTCTGGCAAACTTTTAATACAATAATTTGGTTCGTATTTTAAATGCCTGGCATATTTTAACCTGGGAGATAAATGAATCTCAGTGGGATTGCTAAGTAATTAAGAAAAGTGTGTCTGATGGGCTTGCTTCATATGGAGAGGTGAAATAACACCGTGAGAGTCAGCTGATCATTTGATATCTTTACATTAAAAAAAATCAACAAGGCAAACCCTAAGGCATGCCATTGTTATGCTGTGTGACAGAGATTGCTTGCGAACAAGTTGTATTTTCAGCGTTAGCTGTATCATGGTTTTTAAATTGCCATTTAAAATGTAAACCAATGTGCATTCTGGAAGGAAGCCCCCCGAGACACCCTGAGCTGGGGCATGGTGGCCTCGAGGCCAGAGGTCAGGGCTCATCTGCTCACTGGGGCTTTCCTTGATTGGGAGCGACAGCTCAGTGGGAAAGTGGCAGTGGTGGAAGGGCTTGAGGAGGAGCAGTTTGGTGTCCACTGGCTAATTACTGGCAAGATAACTGCAGGAGCTGTTTATTCTCTAGTAATAGGTCAAGACATAGTCTGGGTAGTCTTGAGAACTTGCTTTAGGGTTTTGTGTTGAGCCATCTGGATGCTCAGTTGCACTGAGATCTTAGATTTCTGGTAAGAAATGTTGAAAAGCAGCTGAAGCACTGAGTCCCCAAAGGAAGGAAATCAGGCTTTGAATTACTGCCCAAGCGTGGTATGCCATGAGGATCAACACACAGAGTTTTTGTCCCAGTGCTGCTGCACACAAATCACACTGGGAAGGCTCCCACAGCTCTTACTGCCAGCAGAGGGAAGTTTTCACATCAAGACATTTCACTCGAAGGAGTCGCTTTGCTGGAAAAGCCTTGGAGCACAGGGTCTGGGAATTCCCTGTCCAGTGTAAAGCAGCAGAGTTCTATCCCAGGCTGGAAGCTTTCAGCCTGGGTCTCTGCTGGCTGCCCAAGGTCAGGCTCTGCTCGCCCCTTGGGAGCTGGCTGTATCACAGCCAGGAACGCGTGGTGTCAGCTGTTTTGTGCTGACAATATTGCTCTTGGTTTCAGTGAGCGTCCTCCAGCATGAAAAGCATTCCAGGAAGGAGGTGGCTGTATCCCCAGGGATGATAACTGATCTCGTTATGAAAAACATTAGTTGTTCTCTGGAAAACAGAGCCACCATCAAGACATTATGCAATTAGAATCATTGCCCCTTAAAATTATTATTTTCCACTAAAAGATGTTGTTATTATTGGTGGAGAAGTGGCTGCAGGAGCAGTCCACTTGACAATTGTGTCTGAGAGCATGGGGCAGAAGCACCTGTTTATTGACAATATAAATCAAATTAATTTAGTTAAATTTACAAACACAGGAAGAAAAGCAATAAGGTCTGTCATGTGGCTGTGCCCCAAAACAGGCAACACTGTCAGTATTGAAAGTGCTCTCCCCAGGGAAACCAAGAATGTGATGTGGCTGCAAGTATTCATTTGGTTGTTGTCATTTCCAGTGCTACATATTTTAAATTTACTTCAAACGCTGTTGAAAGCCTATAATGCTGAGGAATTACCTGCCCAGAGGGACTCTGGGTGACATGCCTACCAGCACAAAGGGAAGTTGCTCTGTCTTGCTCCACAGAAATAGTGAATTAAGGGTTTATAACCAAGGTTAATAACTCCAGATATATCTCCTTCTACCACACAAGGAAAGTGAATTATTTATAGGCAGAAGTCCTGCCCCCCTAACTCACACCTTCTGCCCCTCTCCACTGCTTTACCAACATCCTTTGCCCTGTCCATGACTCCAGCCATGCCTAAAGCACAGCACAGCATTGCTCTTCCACCTGGGATGCAAAGAACAGGTAAAAAGAGGTCATATTTGGAAAAACCTCTCCAGCATTTCTCTTTGTGGTATTTGCCACGTTATCCAAGGCCAGATGGGCTGTGTGGTGTGGGTCCTGGACACCTCAGCCTGTGTCTGAGTTGTGAGATGCTAATCCAGGGGCACAGAGAGACACATCCCTGCAGAACATAGCCCAGAGGCAGCCGGGTGGCTTTCACTGCCTTGGGCACCTGGTGATGGCAGTCATTGTTCTGCTTCATCTCCACTTCATTCAGCGTTATCACAAGGGTATATTGAGCTGAAGGACAGCCCCAGAATCTGTTTCAGGGGGGATTGAAACAGAGGGGAGCTACCTTATTTATTTCCTCCTGAGATTATCCTGAGGGTAAAATAAATAGTCTAAGAGTGAAATTTTGTCATTAGATATCTATCTACAAATGCCACTGGTGTCATGGGACCACCACATGTGAGTGCAGAAAGAGGATCTGGTCCTCCAGGTGAGGCCCTTCTTCTTCAGTATGTTTTTTTGTGTACAGTTTTTGGGCAGATGATTCTCTGCAGTATCTCTGACCTCTGTGGGCTCACCCTAAGCTATCTGTAGGCTGGAAAAATGCCACCAGCTGCCAGGATGCCTTTGGTACTTGTGCAGATGTGAAAGGACACATTCCAAGCAAGCTGTTCCTGGGTGCAGCTCATGCAGGATGGGCGCCTCTGGTGACATGCTGGGACATGGTAATCATCTTAACAGCACTTGGCACTGAATACTGCCTCTCATCCTCATTGCTCCCCAGTCTCTGTGCCATTAGCTAATTGATCTTTGCAGCAAAGCCTCGGAAGCACTGGCTTTGGCAGGCACATTTTTCAAATTACTAAATACAGATTTGGAAAGGCTATATGTGCCTCTTGGCCAGTGGTCATCTGTGGGATCTGTGAGCCTTTAGAAGGCAGGAGCTGGTGACACCCTCTGATAGTGAAGGTGGTCCCTGGTCTCACCAGGACCACAAGGGATGATACTGCTGTAATCTGTCCCAGAGACTCCTTTATCATTCTTGTGACCCAGAAGAGCAGGGATTTAGCATTCTCTCTTGCTGAGTTGTTTGGATACAGCCCTCCACCTCTTCTTCCACATGCCCCTCTCCTTGGTGGGGGAATCAGGAGCAGCAGTACTGGTTCATCAGGGCTCTTCTGCAGCCCCAAAAATCTTCTCACCCTTTGACATGAGCACAGCGAGTCTCCTTCCTGTTACCTGTCTGTCCTTTGTGCGTGTGTCTCTCTGTCTGTTCTAAAGCAGTCGGACTGGGAAAAGCCCTCTGGGATTCTGGCAGCTCCTAGGGAGGCTCCCAGCATCCTGGTGACACACCAGCCCTGGAGCTGAGAGCACACTGCTCAGGGGATTAAAGGGCGGCAGCTGCGTTGCCTCCAGCCTGCGCTGCCGACTGCCGCTTACCCCGGCTCGGCACGGCTCTGGGAGCAAGGAGATGGGCAGAGACAGCCTCTCCCAGCCATGGAAAAGCCCCTCGTCCCTTCAAACCTCCTCAGAGTTAGAGGCTGCCTCTGAACAAGCCGCTGCTCGCGCTGTCGGCAGGAGAAGGAGGCTCCTCCATCCATCACTCCTGGCTCCGGGAGTTCTTCTCCCCAGCGCAAGGTGACGGAGGCAGACACGGTCCATCCACCCAGCCCGTAGGGCCTGGGGCAGCACAGTCTCCGGTGGGCACTGTTAGGCTGGCAATTGAAAGCAATAGGTCTTTATGGTAATGTGGGCACCAGGCAGCCACTGTGAATAGGAAATGATGGCAGTTACTTTATCTAGGAACAGCATGAAAATGTGAAGTGCCTTTATTGAGCTGCTGGCTTGCTGGTGAGAGTTAAAGGAGATGCTCTCTCGGGTATAACATTTGCAGAGAAGTGGCATGAGATATTGCCATAAACTCCTCTGTTAATAAGCGAGCAGAGGAAGGCAGAGAATACCTAATGCAGCTGTGTGAAAGGACAAAATTAAGACCGTAGAAGCAGCAACATTTTTCCCTCGGCAGCAGATGTACCCCAAGGAGAAATGAAGAATTTCCCTCTTGACCTAACAACTAGAAAACTCATGTAGTGCTAATATTAATATAGGAAGAATGGCTTTGAAAGGAATAAAAGAAAAACACATCACATCAGTGCCCTCCAATACCATCAAGAAATTTAAGTCTCTGCAGAAGGGAAGATTACCAGGGAAGAGACCAGCTCAGCAGCTGTGCAGTGACGATGCTCTGCAGGTGGCCAGGGGGTGCAGAAACGACTTTTGCTCTGTGACAGATGGGGGAGACGTGGCCCAAGTGTGTAAAAAAAACCACAGCATGCATCCCCAGTTATTCCAGTGATGGTGTTGGATTGCAGCACTGCAAAGCAGCTCTGCGAGGCAATGACCCTGCACGGCTGAAGGTGAGCTGCCCAGAGGGAGAAGAAAGGCTCGGGAAACACTGGGAAGAACCTCAGAATTGTTAAATTCGTTACAGTTCCGCAAATTCTGTTTTCTCCCAAATTTTGTAAGATTGTGGCATTTATCACTGATATCTTAGTTGCCGTGCAATTTAGCTGCTTAAAAGGCTGCTTTTGGTAGTTCTTGCCCAATGAAAGCTGTTCTTCTGAGAAAATAAAAACTGTTGAGACATTTAAGATCAGTTTCTGCTTAAAGCGTGTGTACAGTTCTAGTGCAGCTATTGCTTATATCAATGAACGGAGTCAAAATGGATTTCTGAAAACCTATTTGGGCAAAGTAATTCACCACAGATAAAGAACTTTGGTAAAGCAAACAACTTCTGACAACACTTTGCTTTTGAAAAAAGACAGATGATTATTAAACAAGAGGAAAAAAAATCTTCTTATATTCTCACCTCCCATCAAGAAGATGAGAGGAGGGAGTACCTCCCTGCATTTTTCAAGGAGATTCGTTTTTCTCCTCCATGCCCACAGGCAGATTTGGCTTCCTTGTGGCTGCACTGGTGTTAAATCTGCTCTGCAAGCAAAGTGGAAGTGTGGAATGGAGATCCAAAGGAGTGGACAGGTCATGGCTGTAACCAGAGCACCGTGATGTCTCTTTGCTTCTGTGCTCATTGATGGTGACAAGCAGATCAGGTTCGAGAAGAGAGGAGAAGGAGGTAGAGAAAATGCACAGAGAAGCTGCAAGAGTGATCTGACCTTGGGCAAGAAAGGTGTTTTGCAAAGGAAACACATGGGGTTTGGTGGAGGAGGTTTTGGGCAAAAACTGAGTCTTCACATGGAGAAAGTCTGTGATGGCAGAGACTGTCCCAGCTCAGTGCGGGAAAGCACAATGACTTTCTGAATTCAGAAGCTCATGCAGGAAAATTATTCAGACTGAAAATATCATAAAAAATGCTAGTGGTGAAGATAAATAATCTTTGGAAGAGCTTAGCAGGAAATGCCACTGGTCTCCTTCATGGGAATCTTCAAAGCCAGGCTTTTTGGAAAGAATGGGCTCCAATTAAAGCACAAAGCAGTCAGTGTGAAGTTACACGTTTTACAGGGGCTAGGCTGGAGGGCTGCAATTCTTGTTCCAGTTTTAAAAGTTGTTGCTGCTTCTAAAAGGCTCTGATTCCTTATGGATGTGCCCTACAATGCCCCAAGATGACAGCTGTAGGTGCTTAGGGAATGCCAGGAGAATGGACAGCAAGTGGTGATCTCTGTCCACCAGTCAACTCAAATGCCATCTCCTGTAGTGACTTCAGAGGACAGGGTGCTGGTCTGGAGGAGTCATTGCACTGAGCTAGTGAGACTTTTCATATGTTCTTGCCTAAAAGACAACACAGGAAAATTATAACAGTGCAAACACTTCTCTCAAAACTTGGTGTGAGAGCCAGGAGAGCACATGGAGCTTCCTACATTGTTTGTATTCAAAGGATGCAGAAAACTGCCTGATGTCCCAGCCAGGTGGCAGGTTAGATTGGCCTGGTTCCTTTCTCAGGGAAATACAAAGAGTGGAGCCAGAGGACGTCCTGCATCAGCCAGCCTTGCCAGAAATCCTACCAGCACTCAGAAACATGGGCAGGCTGGCAAGAGGCCTGAATGGACATTTGTGATACCCTGAGCAGCATCTGCTCTTCTGTTCTTGGGATAAAGACTAGTGCTGATGCTGTCCCTGACAGGTTAGGTTTCCTCTATGGCTGTTGAAGAGAGAAAGGAGCATGTAGGAAGGTCACTTCTGAAAGCACCCAGTCAGAAAGCTAAGCAAATCTGGTTGAAACCCAAAATCTTGTGTTGGGTTTGGATGGAGCAACGCATCTCCCAGGCCATCATCCTGCCAAGTCACACAGTGCCTGGACACCTGAGGTTTCCCACGAGCATTCTCCTTTCACCTTGGCAGCTCAGACTGAAAAACTGGAAAGCTATTGCTGCTGCAGTTGTTTTTTGTGTCTGGCTGATCCTATTACTGTGCAAAGCTGATGCAGCCGCAGCAGCAGCTCAGCGGTTACAGCATTATAATCCCAGGCATGTTACAGCGATGCCACTTGAGCTGCTAATTTAGCAATTTTGGATCCTAAGCTCATGGACTTCTGCCACTTCCCACTTGTCTGCTACAGAACTAACCATATTAGAAATAATGGTTGCAGTCACCAGAAATCTGCAAGCAGCAGTGAAAGGGGATTCCTGCCCCTTGCAGGTGAACTTGTTTCTGATGGTTACATCCATACAGCTAAATAATGACATTAAGGACCCACTGCGTGGTGTGAGACCACCATGAACTCAAATTAATGGAGTTATGCAGGTCCAGAGCCTCTGTGTCTGAAAGCAGAAGAAAGAACTGGATCCACACCCAGATGCCAGATGATGTCGCTGATCCTTTGTTTGCAAGAGAAGTTGCGTGCACAAGCCAGCTCTTGTGTTTTGGTGGGTGTAGGGTCCCTCATCAAGCAGGTGCTAAAAGCCCTATGTGTGGATCTCTGGACAAAATATGGGTGGTGAAATATATTCCAGATGTGCCACCATGAATGTGAGTTCATGCACTGAGAACAAGTTACCTTCAGATGCACTGATGCTCATTTTCATCCTTCCCCACAGATATTGGTGGCAGATGTTCCTCAGAAGTATGATGGGCATAGGTGCATACCTCACCCATCCTTGAACGTGGTCTTTTTTTGGAGAACAACAAACCTTTTTGTATACCAGCCCAGAGACATGAATACATTTTCAGGTTGAAGATGATCCTATGTGCCTGTGGGATCAGGGATACCTCTCCTGCCAACCCTGGAAGGCAGCTGGGTCTCAAGGGGGTGGATCACAAAATTGCCAGAGCTCTGATGTTATCAGGACTGCAGGGATGGGGGGTTCCATCTCTGCTGCCCATGATATGGTGGTGCTCCCCAAGTCTAGGCATTTAGTCAATAATCAAACAGAAATGATCTTTAGGGATTCAAGTGGCAATAACCAGTGTAAATACCAAGGACCTTTAGCCTTTATGGCTTTGATGGCAGAATACTTGCACTGGTAACTTGCAGACTGAAATTTCCTGGTATCAGGCTTTGGGCAGCTTCTAACTACAAATCAGGAAAAAACAAATAATAAACTGCTGGAGGCTCACAGTTACTTTGAGAGCAGAGAGAAAAAGAATACATTTAAGCAAATCGATTCACTCACTTGTCCTCAAGTCTGTCTGAAAATATTCTCAGAGTGTCATTCAGCACTGCAAAAATTATCTGCTGTTCTCATTTGCAATCAAATGTTAGGAACTGAGGGAGGGATACATATTCCTCCCATCTTTAACGGTTTTTTGGGGGTTGTGTAATCAGCTGTTCCAGCATTCACAATTTTTGCTTATTTATCTACTCAGGCCTCTTTTTTTTTTTTTTTTTTTTTTCCTTTCATGCACAGCCTCTCTGCAGTCTGGCAGAGCCAGGATTGCAGTATTGATTTAGGAAGAGGCAGTTGTGACAATACAGTCCCAGGCTAATTCCCGTGCTGTACGGGGTCTGCTCTGTCTGCAGCAGCAGCCTCACCCCCAGCGTGGGGCTCGCTTTTAAAAAGAAGAAAAAAAATGAAAGAAAAGCTACTTTTCTCTGTTCTGCTTTGAAGGGAAAAAGGATTACCAAGGCTAAATAAGCCATCTGAGTACTTAGCTAGCAAGCCTAAATAGCACCCTGATAGGAAGTTCTGGCAGAGAGCTAATTAAATTAACTCTCTTTGATTTATTAACAAGCAGAGCAACATATCACACAGGATTGTCCCATGAAATGAATGTGCTTTCTGATTCCCTCAGCTGTTTCAGTGCAGTCACCCCCAAGAAAACCCGGTTATGGGGACTCAGGTTTAATGAGACTCAATGGCTCGAGAAGGATCCCTGCCCACCAGCAGAGATACACACTGGTAATAATACCTAAAAGCGTGTTTATTTTCGTTGCACTTCCCTAATTCCTTTTTAATGCCTAGGACTATCTAATGGCTAATTCGTAATTTCCTGCTCACTGATATGCAGATGAATGACAAGGAAAAGCCTCCTGCATGTTTTATTAGTCTGTTGATTTAAAAGCCACTTTTCCCTCAGTGCAAGTTCCTCGGTGTGTGTGTGTGCTCTCATGCATCACATATTTAATTATTTTTAGAAGCATGCTCTGTGCCTTTTTATGCTCCCATAGTTCCAGCATCCAGTAATTACCATGTTTTGTGTCCAACAGACCTGATCCACCAGCAAGTGTAAATCAGGAAAACATCGCTGTCTCTAAATGGAGTTATTCCAAGTTACACCAGACCTGAGACCTGACCTCTCCTATTTTTAGTGATGGGCAAAATGTTATTTGTGTGCTGGGACTCTTGTGAAGTAGCAGCATATAAAATTTAGAAAACTTGAGAGCAGTGAAAATCCAAATTGAAGCCTGTGAATGCACAGACGAGAATCTATTTATGTAGCAAGCTCTACTTCTGCTTAACCCCTGCAAGGAGCTGTAACTCTCCTTGCATATTTGATTTTACTCCCTCAGTAAAACATAGTCTGCTTAACCTATTTTTGCTACTTTCCAACAGTTTCACCGGAGGGGTTCTTCCTTGCGCTTTGCATGTAGCTTTGCTATCCGAACGCTCCTTTGTTAAATTAAGGCAATTAATAAATGGAGATGTTAAGCAATCAATTTTGCCTGCATATCTCCACAGCCTTACATACGACTGGCTGTAATCACAAGATAAATGCAATGTGCTGATGTATGGTAATGTTCAATAATACATTCTCCACCAGGCTCAATTCATCAGGGAGTTTCTGGAGGGGAGGCATTTGTTATTGGCTGTCTCCGGACCTCAAGGATAACATTCCTGTCCTTTCCATTGGCCGCCCCGCTGCTGCAAGCCTCTTCCCGTCTTATTTTGATGATGAATATGAAGGCATGCTAAGCTGTGCCGGAGAGTAGCTCTCGCCGACTACACTCCCACCCCGGGCTCAAGGACTCCAGAGCTCCCCGGCTGCTCCCCCTGCCCACTGCCAGCAGCAGCAGTAGCAACAGCAGCAGCAGCAGCAGCAGCAGCAGCAGTAGCAACGCCAAAAGTTGTGATGCTTTTCTTCACCCAGTGCTTTGGGGCTGTGTTAGATCTTATTCACCTGCGGTTTCAGCACTACAAGGCAAAGAGGGTTTTCTCAGCTGCCGGGCAACTTGTCTGTGTCGTCAACCCAACACATAGCCTCAAGGTGAGTTAAAAATATATTTTTTCTTCTAACATCTCTTCGTCTTCCCCACCACCGCCACCCGTGATTCTCCACAGGGAATGAGATTATGCTCTGGCAGCAAGGGGAGAGTGTTCTTAACATATTGCAGCCTGGCAGAGAGGGTGTTTGCATTGTTTGAATGCATGATTCCCTTTGGAGCAAAGGAGAAGCAACCCACTGCTCCGAGCGATCGTGGGAAGTCACAGCTCCCCCTCCCCAAAGTTTCCTCATCCTTTTCACCCACATAATGAGCATGCATGTTGCAAGCCTTCAGTAAAAATGATTGGAAAAGTTAGTTGGATGAATTAACATCCCTTTTTAGTGGAAGGATGCTGTGTGGTCTCCCAGGCTGACACCCCAGCACAGAGGGATGCTGCCAAGCATCCAGTGGGTAGCAGGAAGAGGGGGGTGGAATAGAGGGATCTCCCCTGCTGTCGTTTTTTCTTTCAGGGGAAAAAAGGCTGTTTCTGTCTCCTGAGGACATTCCTCTGGTGCTGAAACTGTCCTTAAGCTGTTTGCAAGGTGAATCTATTTTAGGAGGGAGAACACATTTGCTTTAATTCAAAACTATTTATAATCCCCATAAAAATATTTCTTTTACTTGCACAGTTCTGAATTTTCACTGACAAAGTGTCAACAGCTCCATCTATACCAGAGCCTTCATGTTCGTAGTAGAGAAGGAGCAGCAGGGGGAGAAAGCAATCAGGAGGCTTTAATTACTTTATCAGACTAGTGAATGACCAACTTTAATGAAGTGGCATCTGTTTTGTGAGAAGTCCTTGCTGACCTGACTTGTGAGGTAGCTCCGCTATCCTGGTGCAAGCTTAGAAATCAATTTAATTTAGGACAAGTTATTTTTGGCTCTACAAGGGTCCCTGTGAGGTACTTGGAGGGGTTGCAGGAAGCATCTTTCCCAAGCTCCTGGTCCCTGGGACGTCCATTGATGCGGTAAATCCCTCTTCAGAACAGCATCACCTCAGAGAAAAAAAAGGGACATGTTTCCCACAGTCATCTTTCCCGTCTCAGGCTGTGCTCGGGCAGGAAGAGATTGTTTCTAGCAGGGTGCCGGCTCCGGGAGGATTTTCCCGCGAGGCTGTGCTCTGAGCACTGCCGGCTGGGGCAGGCGCTCCCAGGGGATGAACCGCTTGGGTGCAGGCTCACCTCTCCCGGCATCACGCTCCTCACAAGATAAGTTAAAAACACACTATCTGAAAGAGACCGGTTGTCTGAATGGGTAAAAAAAAAAAAAAATAGCTGCATTCCCAAGTGCACGTGGAGATTTTTTAAGTGAATTCTTCTGTGCTTAATCCTTTTACGTGACAGTCTCCTGCTCCTTTCATCTATAATTTTAGTTTGGTTTTTTTTAAGTGAGCAGAAAAAGTCTGCCAACACATAACAGGTCCCAACACAATTTCAGTGCCAGTGGAACTGTCTGATAAGGTCTCATAAGCACACAGCGGGGTCACTATTGCTCCACTGTTACCTAAGACTAGACCCAAGTTTATCATTTCATGTCCTGCTGAGTTGCAGGTTTGCTATTGCAGGAGTTGCAGCTGTGTTAAACACACATGGCATTTAATTTTGCTAAAATCCCCCATGGCCAAGCTCTTCACTGCTCAGACCAAAAGCCCAGCAGAAAGATGAAAAATCTCAGCACTGCCTTGGCAGCATTTGAATGTAGGCATTGGTAGCAAATTCTCTTGGAAACAAAAAGGACCCTCTAGGAAAAGGTCTGGTGTGTCAGTGAAGCCCCAGCAAGAATTGTCTTGACTTGGCTGGGAATTGCTCCCCTGAAAAGGCTCCATTGGGAATCCAATGGACGGGAGCCTGTTGAGACACCATTCAGATGAACAAGCTGATGAGAAACCCTCTGCTCTGATAAACCCCTCTGACTGCAGAGTGAAACATGCTGTGCTAGTGCTCCCCAGTTACCCAGCTCACAACCAGACACAGAAATACAGTGGGCTTCAGCTCTGATGTGCTCCCCAGGTGCTCAGCTTCCCTCCAGCTGTGTAAGGAATGCACCATCACTTGGTGGCTGCATCCAGAGGAGATGTGGGGATCTGGTCCCTTTGTGTTCAGATTGACACAAACAGTTTTCACCCATAGCAGCCTGTGGACCAATTGGAGCCTGCTGGCTCTGGGCAAGCAAGGCACCTTGTCCAAAGCCTGGTGTCAGAGTCAAGCCAGGTGAACCTGCTTCTCAGGGTGCCCATTTCTCCCCAGGCATGCACAGGAAGGTTGTTGTTGCTCTCAAAAGACATCTAAGGGACCATGAAATGTGAAAGGACCAAACTTATTCCTCTGGTGGTTTACAGTATTATTACTACTTCGATGTTTCTTAGTCTATTATTTCTAGCTGTGTCTTTTCAACTGTAACGTTTTGTTGACAGCCTCCAAATCTATCTTAACAACTGACAAGTGGAGTGAAAACTGTAGTAACGTTTGCAGTCGATGAATACAAACCTGCTAAGAAACAAGGCCTGGGAGCAATGTAATTTCTCTCCCTTTTCTTCCAGGCTTAAATGTTTGTGCTTACTCCAAAATTGTAAGCCCTTTGCAAAGGGATTACTTTATTCTTTATCTCCACAGTGCTAGTGCAAGGGGACTCCTGGCTGATTGGTGCAAATGATAAATGACAGGCATCACACTCTGGTGTGATTATGCACGTTGACATCCTTCACACGGGTCAGGTCTTCAATCAGTGCAAACGCACATAACTTCATTAAAGTCAATTGCTGCAGGACCTCCATTTTCACTCCTTCCACCCAAGGGAGTGCTCAGGGGTGGTAGTGGGATTCAGCCCACACAGGAGGATCCATGGCTGGTGTGTGTGTGTGTGTGTCAGTGATGTGGCATCATAGAAAGCACTCAGTGAGCAGCAGAGAACAAGGGAGATCTGGTACCCTGCAGGGAAGGTTGCACCAGCTTCTGCTGTCACAGAGCCACAGCCAGACCAAGAGGGCACTCCTGTAAAGTTATACCAGAGCACTCTCATCATCGTCATCACAGCCTGGACCTCTACAATGACCAGAGCCCGTCACTTACCTTTTCTTTTAAGAGAGATCCAGAGGTTGGTAGAGAAACACACACTTAGAAACCCATGTATTTCTTCCCACTGAAAGGCTCATTAATTGGGAAGGCTGATGAACATTTCTGTGTATCTTAAAGGGCAAGATGGTAAAAGTGTCAGCATACACACCTCTATTGATTTGCTGCTATTTTCCCTGCATTCGACAGGCTGACATGGGTGACTCTAAGAAGGAAAGACAATTTTGCAACTGTCCCACTCTGTTTTGTTGGCTTGGCAGGAGAATGAATGGGAGGGAGTGTTTGTTTTGGAGCCTTTGTCCTTCTTGCTGCTTTCTGCTCTTTGTCCCCCTACAAAGCTTTCCCAGACATAGCAGAGTCTCACAGCACAGTGCTATACTGGGATCAAAATTCACTTGCCAAGCAGAGAAAACCACTTACTTACCACACTTCTATAGGTCACCTTCATCCACAACTATATTATATCCATTTCTTTGTAACCTGTCTTCTTTCAAACGTGTTCAACCTGGCATCTTCCCTTGGAGAGGCACAGCCAAGCAGCAGAGCTCTCTAGCCAAGTGGCTGCTCCCTCCAAAGCTATACAATATATAAAGCTATATAATTAAAGGAGCAACATTTACGCTGCTGGCTGCAGGTCCTAGCATGCAGGGTAAGTTTAAGGGTCCTCCATTTGCATGGAAGAAATGGGCAGGGTTTTCTGCTCCTGCAGAGGTGAGGCTCAGTGAATTCCTGTACATTTTTTCACCCCTGTCAATAACAGTTCTCCCCAGAACTGCAAACTGGAAAGAAGGTGAAGTTGAGGGGGTATCCTCACTCCTTAGCATCAGTTGATGTCACAATAGCCAGCCTCACATGGCAGGGGACAGCAGTGCAACCACATTTCAAACAGGTGCTGATGCTTCATGAGATGCTGCATATGGCTAGCTAGAACAGATCTTCATTCAAGGAGTTACTATATTTTTACACACAATTTTTAACTCTTTGGAGAATGTGAAAACTGTTCCTTTAAATAATAAAAGTGTGTTTACAATAGTCTTGTAAAAAGCACCAATCTCCACCTCTGTAGGACTTCAAGGAACTTGTTGAATTACAAAAAAAGAATATTCAAACAAGGTCATAAAATAGTTTAATCTTATATTCTAAAAGGGTTGTAACACGGTTTATGAGTCCAAGCTGTCTTTCAGCTAGTTTTTAAAGCAACAAGCAAATCTGCTCTGACTTAGGGAATGGATTTGAATCCTGTTTTAACAGTTTGGCTCTGCACTCAGTGGCCAGCCAAATAGCATTGTAATCCACTTTATCCCCAGGAGGATTAAAGTGCTAGGGTGCATTACACCCCTACGAGATCTATTTATTTGGTGTAAGGGAGGAGAGTGACTCTGAAACCTGCTGCTAATACCACCCAGATGCCACTGTCTCAGCCTAGACAACCTCAAATCTCCCATGCAGGGCTGTGATTTGGGGACAAAGTGGCATTGGCCCCAGTGTCCAGCAGGATTGTGACAACTTATCTGTAAAATGCTCTGCCACCTGCAAAGCTGGGCTCCTGGCAAGGTGCCTACCCCAGCTGTGGACTAGGGCTGTGTGAGCACTGGGCACCTCAGATTTTAAATCTTTTTGAAGGGATGTGGATAGCAGCAGGGAGAGCTTTATCACCCCTTCTTCAGCCTTGCCTCTGTTTGAAGGGATTCCAGCTGACCCTGAGCACCCCAGGAGCCTCAATCTGCCCTGAGATGTGACCTCGAGGGTGCCCTGCAGACAGGAGGCACAGCAGGCTCAGGCAGCTCTCCCTGGGAGCTCTCCTTTTGCTGCTTCCTGGCCCCAGGAGCCCCTCTCTCCAGCAAGCCACTAACCTGCAGATCCATTCACCTGCACGGCCGTGGTGTACAGCAAAGGGCAGCACGGGCTTCACTCCGAGTGTGCTGCAAAGCAGGGCAGCTCCGAGCTTCTGCCTGGTCTCACGGAGCAGCAGCCACGGTGTCTCCTTGGCAGAGGCAGGGAAAGAGCCCTCACCTCAGAAGTTTGTGTGTTAATAGGCTTGGGATTCCTTCTTCTCACCCCCCAGCCCAAACCCACTGTGGAAAGTTAATTACCATTGTTAACTGGTCCTACATGTTATACTGCAGTCTGGAGGTGGGATAGAGTGGGCAAGCGCTGTCCTTTCCTACCCACATTTGATTTTGAGAGTGAAATTGAGGCAATAGCACTAGGGGTAATGGTTTTAAGCTGAAGGAGGATCGATTCAGATTAGATATAACGAAGAAGTATTTTTATGATAAGGGTGGTGAAACACTGGCAGTTTTCCCAGAGAAGTGGTTTATGCTCTGTACCTGGAAACATTCAAGGTCAGGTTGGACAGGGCTCTGAGCAGCTTGATCTTGTTGAAGATGTCCCTGCTCATTGCAGTGGGGTTGAAGTAGATGGTATTTAAAAGGTCCCTTCCAACTCAAACTATTCTAGGATTCTCTAATTCTGTATTAAATCTGACCTGGCTGTGGGACATTTGAAGTCAGATGTTACCAAGGGAAGACAGTGCTGTTATTTTAATATTAGAGAAATGTCTCTCCCCTTGAGAGGGTGAGAGCAGCAGGGTGAGGAGCAGCCATCAGACACTGCCACATATTACTTTGTAATCCACCCACTCTGATATGGCTCAGTATATCAGGAATTGCTCAGTGCAGCCCTTCGGGTTAGACATAATGGCCCAGGTGACTCTCTCGGGAGAAATACTGTCCCAAAGGAATTGCTGTGACTAACACAGAGGGTGCAGAGGAAAAAAGGGTGTTTTAATACAAGTCTTGATTACATGAAATCAGTGGCAAGGCCTCAGACTGCTTCCCAGCAGATCAAAGTCACACTGAATAGGGTCCTGAAAGTCCCAGGTGCTAAAATGTTCTCAGTCAGGTTCCCAGACACCAGGAATTTAGCCTCAAAGTCAGAATTTACAAAAGGTATAATTTTCTGTTTAACCATTAAGATTCTCACCTGATAGCAAAGAACTCCCAGCATACACAGCTGGGTGACATTTAAAAGTTTCAATTTTTTCTCAGAAACAGTCTGAGGTTCTTAAGTAATGCAAGAAATTGAGTTTAAAGGTAGTGCATCAGATCCCAAGAGCTCTGGTAAATGAGAGAGAGGAGCTGCTGTGTCTGTGCCCTGCCTTCCTAGGTCTTTGGTGTTTCCTATGCTGTTTAAAAGCCCATAATTCTTGTTCTGGCTGGCTCAGAGTTGAGATTTCATGTCTCTTTTTTTACCCCCAAAGTCTTTCCCTCACAACTGGAAATTTGCATTCCTCAAGTGAGTGCACAAGAGAGAAAAACTGAATCCTGCAATAAATTCACAGGGTGGCAGTAGGGGGAAGACAGTGTTTGTGCAGCTTTACTGGGAACTGAGTGAGGAAGTGAGGAGCAAGGGAGGACACAGCCATCTCTCCTGGCTGCATGGGGCTGGGGTGTCGAGGCGTGCTGCTCCCTAGCATGGAGACCATGGGAGCAACGACCACGATGGGCTTCCCTTGGCACCTCTTGTGGCATTGGCACTGGCACACAAGGCATGGCACAGAGCCATGGCTCTCCTGGGAGCCCCGGAGGTGGGTGTCAGGCAGCACATGAGCCACCGAAAAGGAGGCAATTCCTTTGGAGAGATGAACAAGGTTGAGGCAGTACACTGGGTATGCTTTTGCTGTGATTTTTGCAGCAGAACTGAGCAGAGCTGATCCACTTCAACTTCTGATGGAGCTAGGAGAAGCTGCTTGGGTCTAGCTGGATGTGACAGCAACTTCCTAGCCCACCTCTGTATGCATGTGGTGTATTTGGAAATAAAAAGCACAAACGTCCAGTCATTCAACATCTTATCAGTCTGCATTCTTTTTCTTTATTTCTTTCCATAGCTTGCCTCTTTTTCTTAATTGTCTTTTCTTCTCTGCTCTTGCTCTTTTTCATGCTTCCCATTCCCTGCTGTACCAAAGTCTTAAAGCAAAAAATTCTCCTCATCTGTCATTCAAAAACCTAATTTGGGGCTTTTCTTGCTCCTGCTGAAAGGAAAGCATCACTAACTTCACTGCAACTTTGGATTTCTTATTTTCCTCCAAGCCATTTCAGAAGAAATCACAATCATTCAATCCTTGATGCTGCCAATTTCGCTGTTGATAGATGAAGTTTCACTTTAACACCACCACAGGCAAGACCAGGAGAGCTACAAAAAGCAGTGAAACATTTTGTCACCAGCCCTGGATGCTGCTGGCAAGGAAGCCAAGGGCTTTAAGTGCCTACAAAATTAATTGTCACCCTGCTCTGGACTGGAGGTCAAGCAAGCAGGTCCAACTGAAGGAGCCACAGCCCTTGTTGTCCACCCAGAATAGCGAGGCATGGAAATGATCCCACCAGCTCCCAAAAGCTCTGCTCTGGTGTGGCAAAGCAAATCCACTTTCAGCAGGGATTTAAGCTGGTGGTTTCATGTACACACCACCAAAGCAGACACACATCCCTTCTGCTCCCACGCTGCAAGGGCAAGCAGCTAGGCAGGGCAGTGGCTCAGCTGTTTTTCAGAACCTCACACAAAGCTTTTACCCCTTGGGATTATTGAGGGCTGTGCTGAATGGAAGAATTCCACTTGTGCATGGAGAATTCCTGAAAATTGCTCTGGGTGACCTGCTGCTAATAACCACCTGCAATGCTCCTGCTCAGCTCTCCCACAGCATTCTCCAAAGAGGGAAGAGCATCTTGGCACTGCCAATAAATTTCCTGACACATGTGCAGTGCACAATTTGAAGTACTTTAACTTATTTAGAGGCATTTCTGAGAATCTTATATAACATTAATGGATTTATCTTTAGCTCTCCCCTTTCATCTCAGCAATACCATGAAAGCATCACTAGATGAGAACAGCAGAGACCTCTGAGTACTTTGCATGTTTATCTTGGTGTTCTTTTTTTAAAAGACAGAAATGTTTGAAACAACTTTGGGAAGAAATTAACCACCTATTTCCATACCAGATGCAGTGCTTTTGGTTCTAGTCTTTTCTTCCAGAGCAATTTCATTCTGAACTGATCCAACTGAAACCCTTTTTCACTTCCAGATTGGCCTCGTTAGTAAAAAATAAATCATTCAAACAGCTTTAGTATTTCACAATGGAAATATTAGGGTTCAGAGTAGATGATGAAGTGCCTATCAGCTCCTAGTAAATGCATAGCTGAGAAGAGACACAGGTCCTTGTGAATATTTTAAACACATGATCACACACTCTTTCACATGAACTGCCAGCTGAAATGTAAAGAGGAACAGAGAAATGGAGCATAAATAAGACAGAAAAATATTAAATTGCTAACATCTCCTTGTGCAGAGCACAAATTCTATAGATGAGCAAGGAGGCGGATGCTACAGGGCAGAAAACCACATCAGCAGAGGATGAAAATGTTCTTTCACTCCTGGGAACCTCCATGTGGAAAATAAGCAAAGTAATAAGCATAAAACTGGAGTAAATGACCACCACACAGGGATTACATAGGGCAGCTGGTGTAAGGGATGGTTACGGTCACCTTTGGGCTCTGTGAAAATGAGAGGCTGAAATGGGAGTAGCAGGATGGTGGCAAGTGGGGTGATCATGGCAGTACCCCAGCCTTAGCAGGTGCATTCAGGGGCTCAGTGTCAAGCACAGGCACAGATGGAAAAATACAGATGTTTTGCAGGATCAGACACTTACTCAGACATCCTGAAAATTATCAAACTCCATCCAGCAAAGGACCGTATGAAAAGCCTGCTGGAGTTCAGCAGACTTACCCACCTCTTTTGGAGGGTGCAGGGCAGACTGGAGACATCCTCCTCCTCAGTAGGGATGTCTGAGTGCTGCATTGCAAGGTCTGCTCAGCTGAGGGCATCTGGTTGCACACAGGGATGTGCTATCTATGCTGGTTGGACTCCCTTGTATGAAAAGGCACACCACAGGCCAGGGGAGCCCAGGGAAGTCCAGGCTTTACTTGTAAAAGGAAGGCAGTGCTGTGAGTTCCTTGCTTTTTCTGCCTGAGACCTGAGGTTCTCTCAGTGGTGCAACATCCTTAGGAGTCTGGGACCAGCGAGATTCTTCGTTCTCAAAGAAAGACTGTTTTTCTTGCCACCAACAATCAAGGAAGCTGGAAGAGTAGCTTGGGCTGGATTTGTCATTTTTGTCTAGCTGAAGTTAAATTAAATGAATCCCACTGATACACCACACTTCCTTTGACTCATGCAAAAGAAAAACCAAGCAGGATAGTTGTCTCCTTAAGACAAATCCACAAGTTTGGGCACAGTAACACCGAATATTATGTTTGCTGTTTCACACAAGTTCAGGAAAGACAATTTTCTTTCCACTCAAAAAAAGAAAGCTTTTAGGGAGATTTCAGATGTAGCAAAAAAAGGTCTGACAACATAACTGTATGCTGAGAGCTTTCAATTTATTTTTACTAAAGGAACTCATCACCAGGAAAAAAGTAGGGAATTACTCTTTGGACTACTTGATGACAGAGAATTTCAGGCAAAGTGAGTCAAAAAAAGCATGGATTTTATTACCTTTGCCAGATAAGACAGAGGGACAAAGGGCCCCTACCTGGTAGATAATCTGAACATGAGCCAGCAATGTACCCTTGGGGCAAAGACCAGCGTCATCCTGAGCTGTGTTAGCAGGACTGTAAACCAGCTGCAGCGCAATTTCTGAGATCTGATCCAGAAGTGCCCAGAATTCCTCTCCCATCTGAATTGTTCTGTTCCTGCAATCTCTATAAAAACAGAACTTGGTGTGAGCAGGGAGGTGCAGCAGTGTAAGGGTGTCAAGAGCAATCTTTGAACATTTGCCTCAACAATGACCAAACCAAAGTCATATCAGAAAAACGTATCTGGAAAGAATGAAGGCACACAAAAAGTCATGTGGGACACACTTGGGAATCCAAGGTTCAGCACAGGAGACTGACAGCAGGGAAAAAGTGTGGAGCTATGCCAGTTACACAAGTATCTGGTAATTTAAACTCATCAGAAATGCAAAGCCCAGAGATATCACCAGCTAATTAAATCAGTCTAGACTGGAAAGGAGGTCACTGTGGTAAAAGAGAGGGATGGCAAAAGAGTAAGATGTACTCCAAAATATGCTTTGGGACAAGCACCCTTATTTGTAATTACAAGCTATACTAAATAAATTCTGACACTGAGAAGACACATGGTTCAACATCTACCAGAAAAGACTTTGTACCATGGCACAAGTGTAAACGTGTTCCTAAAGAGTGCTGAGTGGAGAAAATGATACAGAGCAAGTCACATGGAGAAAATAATCCACTTGCACAAATCTTCCTCTCATTCTCCTTGTGGGATGGCTTCCAGCAGAAAAAAAAATTCCTGGGCTTACTCAATTAACTGCTTCATGATTACTTTCCCCCTATGGCAGAATCCCTGATGCTTCAGACCCACTTTTGGATGTGCAAGCTGTGTTAATTTGCTGTGCAAAGAGGCACAAAGCAGAGAGGTTACTTAGGTAGTGCTGTTTCTGTTCCCTGCCTGAATTCTGGGTCTGCTCACAGGCTCAATGGAGTTTCTGTTTCTGTTTGTCTTTGATCACTGAAAGCCAGAGGTGTAGCACAGACTTAGGATGAGATAGCATCACTAGAGGTGAGGAATTGCTAATTTTCCCCAGCCTTTTTAGGCCATGTTTTGCAGTATGGAAGTCTGTGGATGACCTGTGTTTTGTTGGGGGGCTTTGTTGGAGTAAAATATTGCCATTCCCCATGACTTTGTTGGTTCCTTAAAAGCTGTCATAGCCCTGGTGCAGCTGCAGCAGAGGGGGAAACAAAACTTGGTCCTCAGGCCACCCCCAACCCATTTCACAGGTTTTTGTGGGTTTATTAAAACAGTTTGCATTTTTATGTCAGACTAGAGAGACAGCTGAAATGCAGGTACATATTCTCCTTTTCTGCCTTGGCAGTGGCTGTGTTGGTCCTGGAGTCAGGAATGGCCTAGACCACCATAGCAAGTTTCACCATAAGGTATCTGACAGGACCCAAAGACACAGGTCCTTCAGAAATGTTTGTTTCAGGTTTGTTGGCTTAGGAGATACTTTCACATCTTATTTTCTCTCCTCACATTCCTATGAAATAGTTGTGATGTGGTCAGGGTGTTGTTTGGCTCATTCAGTTTCCTCTCTGTCATCATTCTGGCAAATGCTTTTTGGGGATGTCTTTACCCCTGTTGAGCCAAGCTGTGTCCTGTATAAATATTTCCCTCAAGACATCAACTCAGGGTTAAACTTCTCATTATTTGTGCTTCAGGGAGTGGCTGAAAAGATAAGTTTTTCGAAGCCACACATCAATCTCAGCAGAGTGCAAGCTCAAAGAAGGCAGCAATGCAGCAGGAACACATCCCTTACAGATAGACAATTACCTGCAGACAATTCATGGCTATGTCCAGGTCAAGATTTAAACTGTGTCAGGAAAACAGATGCAAATGCTTGCAGTAATTCACCATTGCTTCTTCTGGTTCCCTCCATACAGACAAACCAGAAGCCTTTGTCCAATTACTGTTCCTGCCTGGAATCTCAAGGGTCTAAATCCCATGGGAAATGATACAGCTTTAAAAGAAAATGTAACTTTTACTGAGTTTCTTCTGCCATAGGAAATATTTCAAAAAAGAAACTCCAAAATATTAAGGTCATGAATGGTTGCACAAACATAACCACTGATTTGTAAATAACTGATTTTAAAGAATGAATTTTGTTTCAGGCTGTTGGTAAAAGATGAAGGCACTATCAGAAAACAGATCTGAAAGCAGCCTAATCTCCAGAAGCTTCACAAGGCAACTGGAGATAATTTATACTTGCAGCTAAACATAAGCTTACTGGTGAGGCATCTCTTAATAATTTTTAAGCTTTTAATGATTTTTTAATAATAAACCAGTGATTAGAAAAGAGCATTCCAGTTCACAGATAAATCCGGGCTGTGTCTGGATATTTTGCCTATTTGCTGCTTTAACTAAAGCAACTTCAATTTGCTGGCGGCCAATGAACAGCCGGTAGCGAGAGAACTCAGTCTGATGAAGCAGATGTTGGGAAAGGGAAAACCTTTTCATTACTCACTCATAGGGAAAATCTGCCAAAAGCAGCCTTTCAGCATTTTTTTGTAATGGTAACTTTTGCTTCTTGGCTTTTAGAAGAAGCTTGCAGATCAAGTTGCTTCTGAGTTATTTTTTGTGGTAAAGGACCTTGAGGCTCTCTACAGGCAAGTCACACAGTGGGTTGCAGTCTCCTTCAGTCCTGGAAGACCCCATAATTACAGCTCAGGTGCTCCAGGAAGACCTGTGCCACCTGGTACTTGCAAATAGCTGCATGTTAAAAGTTGAGCAAAAATCTACCCCTCTGCAGCCAGGAAGTCCTACAACTTAGGTCTGTTTGTTGTGGGTAATTTGTTTCCCTGGTGAGGAACAACCCTACGTCTTAGTGGGTATCACCAAGATTTCCCCAAGACCCATTCATCTGTTCTTGAGTTCATGGGCAAAATCAACCTGAGCTCCCTGGAGAGCCCTCAGGGATGACTGACCCAGTCTGGGCTCCTGAGCCTAGGTTACAAGGAACAGTCACAGTTTGCTGTGCTGTCCTCTGTACCCAAAACTGCCTTTCCCCTCCATGTTCAGACAGAGCCTTTGGGCACAACAACAGCCCTGGCAGGCTGTCTGTCTCCTGCCCCTCTAGGTCTTGGAGCTGGGGTGCAAGAATAGATGGAGCAGAGATGCAGCAGAGGCTGGAGATGAGCCAGGCTGAACCTAGGGGATAAATGGATGCATCAGGCAGGTGCTGTGCCTGAACAAATAAGCCCTGCAGGAGACAGGATCTGTTCAATACAGCATCCTGCCAAGGCCTTGTGGTCTGTCTGCCTCCAAACCTGATGGGTCTGTCCATGTGCTGCAGCACTCCATCGTGCTGCTGGAGCTGCAGGAGCCATCATCTAGTTGGGATACTCTGCAGGAATCCGTGTCTTTGGTTTGTCTCTCTGTGACTTAGTGAGGGACAATATTTCCTGACATCAGTTAAGGGGTTTGGGGTGGAGGCCAAAATAGTTAAATCAGCTGGTGTAGGTTAAGCTTCTATGTGTGTGCAAAGGGTCCATCTGCAAAACTGATGCTGTTGCCATAAATTCTGTGGAGTTGACAATCTTTTTGGTCTCAGTGAGGCCAAAGGATATGCTCTACTGATTTCACCACTGTAAATAGATAAGAAACAAAATGAGGATGCTGAAGCTTAACTGTAACCATCTAAGTTTATAATCTTTTTTTACCTTAATCCCTTAATGATGATTACAATGTAAGTGGAAAATATAAAGCGTTTTAGGAGCATTAAGTAATACTTAGAGGGCTCATTAATCCACAGTTAATATGCAGCCACTACTGAGAGGAAAGAAGCAATCATGCAACCTCAGCATTGTGCAGTGTGCCATCACTGCCCGGCTTCAGGAGGGAGGCAGAGGATGCCCCCTCACCTGGCACTGCAGGAGGAGGCAGAGGTGACAGAAAATGAGCGTCTGAAGTAGATGCCACCAGGCACACACAGCTTCCTAACCTCCCTTGTCATTGTGCATTTGGTTTGGGGGCAGATCTGTGCCAACAACTTGAATTTTTCCCCTGACAAAACCAGCAAAGTTCACACCATTTTCTTTCAGCTTCCAACCTCAATCATAGCTGAAGGTTGTGCTTTGGAAAAGTGTGTGTCAGTGCAGCAACCTCTGTGTCTGTCCCTGGCAAAGGCAAGACCTCGGGGAGCTCAATCATAAATCATCTAGGCTTCACCACACCAATGACTTGATGAAAAAATAAATGTGTGGAAGTATTCACCAGTTTATCTTCACCAATAAACAAAAATGGTCTTCATCACATTGGGTTTTCTTGGTGGTTCCCTGTGCACAACATGAACTGTCTCATGTTACTCCCTAAGTATCATGAGTTACCAGACTTGAAGAAGAAATCTATCTGCAGTGCAGCCACCCAGTCTCTGGCCTTTAATTATGGGAAGGGGAGTTAATACTCATACAATATGTCCAAATATCAAATGGAAAAAAAAACAAACCAAAAAAACCCGCCATCTCAGTGATCTTCAGGAAGTTTTTAACTGGCAGAAATTTCAAGGATGTACTGTGCACTGCTGTAAGACAGGCCCAAATGAGAATGGAGGAGCATCTACTATATACATAGTAGATGTACATGTACTACATAGTCAAAGGCAAGATCTTCCTTTGTCTTGCCAGGGAACTTAATTTTCCTGATATCTATCACCATAGCAAATGAGTTGTGAGGCTGTAGCATTCTCATATGATTTTTTTTCATGCATTATCTTCACTTTCAGTGTGCAAGATAAGGCTAAGGCTGACTGGAATGCAATACAGTGTAATGGCCAGATTTCCAAATGGAAGGTGGTTGCCCTAGCTGTAAAGCAAAGAGAGGTGCAAGAGTAGGAAGCCTTTTGTTATGATGAGCTTATCCCTCACACCCTGTCCCTAAGGTGAAGAAGGAAATAAATTAACGTGCTCAAGGGATAAATCCTTCTCTGTACAAAACCAACAGGGGTGCAGGGCCCCCTGATATCCTGGAGCTATGCCCAGGGAACCAATAAATGCCATACCTTTATGTGATGCTCATGATTTTCCAGAATTTTTATCTAAGCATAATCTATTGGTGTTATTTAATTACCATAAAGCAGCTGCCTTATAGCATCCCAAATACATCTATTTGCCTTCATTTTGCAGTATGGTAATTAACTACCAACAAATGATTTAAAACATATTTACAGAGGGAAAAGTCAGAGATGCATTATTTTTTCATGCCCAGTAAATGCACTCACAATAACCAATTTGATATTTAATTAACTCGCTTATGAGCTCACCTATGAGAAATATTATTTGAGAGAACATGTTGGCCATGATGCTTAGGCAGACTCTCAGAGGGAGAATGCACCAGCTGCAGGTCAGCAACAATTTTCTGCTTTATTATGTCGGGACATTTTGCTGTTTGTATGGGCTTAATGTAGTTATGGCCTTCACATCATTTCAAAGCTAAACTATTAAACATGCAGAAAATCAATGTGTAAGAGAAGAATGTTCATTAAGAGAGCCATAAATCAACTCCTCTGTAGACAGAGCAGGTACCAAAAGCTTTCGTACAGCTGCTGGCCCATCATGGTCCGAGGAGAGGAGATGGTTACCATGAACAGCACATTTCTGTATTTCAGACCTGGGTTAATACACACACACTAACAAATATTAATTAGGAAGGGAATTTGCATCCATCAGGACCGAGGAACAGTGTGGTCCTTCCAGTGTTCCTTCTGCTGTAACTCCCAGATGAGGTGGAAATCACACAAGTTAAATGGCTCTTCCATTTCTGCTCCTATTTGAAATTTCACTGACATAACACAGGGTGAAGATTTGGTGAGGGTACAGTGAAATTTTCTTGGCTCGTAGACATAAATTCACATCCTTTAAAGCTACAAAAGGCTCTTATGGCAACTTAACCAGTCTAGCTGCACGAATCCAAAACCAGATCAGAAGGATCCATGATCCTTCCCCAGGAGCTCAAGGCTGTAACTTCATCTCCCAGATGTCTTTTAGAAAGTCCTCTGGTTTGGACACTATGACTTTAGCATCAATAGAGATCACATGTCTATGGGGAAAATACGGTATTTTTAGAAATGGTACTGTCAGCAGAAAAAAAAAAAAGGCTACATTTGATTACCTTGGAAGGCTTTGGCAAAGCTGGGAAGACATTGGTCAGTGTTTTCTTCTTCCTGAATGTTAAGAAAATAGCAGCAAAGTTTGTATCAGTGCAGTACAGTTTTGCAGTAGGCTTACATTCCCTCCATGTTTACTAAATCAGCCTGCTCCCTCCACAGCCCCTTTTCCCTGTGCTCTTTTCCCTACCAGCTTTTGCAGGTGCAGTTACAGCTCATCTTGGCTGCTGGATCAGCACTTTCTGCCCTCTGAGGCTTTGTGAAAGTCACCCCAGCTTGCAAACCTCCTGACTGATGCTTCAGCACTCTGTAAAAGCCAGTGATGTCTGCACACAACACTTATCCCACAGCAGTCCCAGCTCTCCCCACTGCTTTCCCACAGGCATCTGCAGCTTTCTGCCCCTGCTCCATTTTGCTGGATTGCCCCTTTACTTTTCCCCCAGTCACCTCCTGACCCATCCAGGAGAGGGCAGAGAGCACTGTCCCTGCAGAACGTCTGCTCCTGCGGGTTTCTGAAGCAGCCCTGGTCACCCTAAATCATGGGGATCAGCTCTGGGCTTTCTGCTCCCTTCTCCCTAGCCTTACCAGCCTGCCAGAATTAAAATGCCTTAATGCTACTTCTGTTCTAATTAAGTATTGAAGCTCTTGTTTCAGGGGACTGGTACTAGATATCCTTGTACTTTTTTTCTTTTTTTTACCTGCAGTATAGAGTCTGTGGCTCATTGATCTGGAAAATATCATGCTTGTCTTTGGCAAATAGCTAGGCTTCCATAAAGTGTCCCTCAAGTAGAAACTCCCAGTCGCCTTATAAATACTGTCACCTGCATTTTAAACCTGGAAAAACCACGGCCTTTCTGAGGTTAAAGCAAGATCTGTGACACAGAAAAGAGAAAACTCCAGTCTCTTTTCATTAAGATGTTCTCAGTAATTTTGTGGAATGAGAGATGAAACCTCTTCTGAAGTCAGAGAAAGTCTCACGGGCTCAGCACTTAGAGGTTCACACCTCCCATTAGCTTGAAAGAAGGGGGCTTTTTTTGAGGCTGATCAAAATATATTTGATGTTGAAGTTACAGAAAGCCATTAATTATTCTGGTGTTGGAGATAATCAGTCCAGGCACCTGTTACATACAACAAACAGCAATACAGTGCTAAAAAAAAAAAAAAAAAAAAAAAAAAAAAAAAAAAAAAAGAAGAAAAGTGAATGTAAGCTGATAGCATTTATGATGAGGAAAAGGTGTCCTTTGAAGGACAAACAATATTCCTTATCTCAACCCAAAGTCCATGGGCTTTGTGAGAACATCCCAGCTCCTGTCAGGGTTGTTTTGCTAGAGCCCAAACAATCTAGGAAATAAATTAAGAAAGTTACTTTTAAGTCTGTGCTGCATCATTTCAAGATTGTACTACACTTGTTATACAAAATAGGAAAAAAAAAAAGAAGACACTGTAGAGTGCCTGAGGGAAAAAGTGCAAATTTCATGCAAGATGCCTCTGTTTGGCCCCAAGGGCAGTGCTTGGGCAGTGCCTGTGGGATGCTGCCTTCCAGCTGTGCCTCTGCTGCTGCTGGTCACACAGGGGAGACCTACAGCAAATACCTTCTGCTGATTATTTAAGAAAGAAGTTTTGATTTAATTCAATCTGTGTAGAATTTATTTAGGATTAAATTGCTGCTAAGTTTAATGCTCCTTTTGGACAACTCGAAGAATGTTGTGCCCATTTCCTAGAGGTTTTATCCACCTTTGAGTCAGAACTGGAGAATGAATAGTCCAAGTGGGAGGTGGTTTCAATGCCAAAATGTAGGGGCTGGGTTTTATTCTCTTCCCTATGAATGGGCAGGTAATAATTCCAAGGCATGAGAGGTGCATGGCAGCAGCTCTGGAGCTCAGCCTGCCTCTTTGGCCATTCTGCAAACTGAGCTCCCTGGAGAGCAGCAGGGTAATTGCCCTGGAAGTAGACAAATCTGCATTTTTCTCATCACCCGAATTCACAGAAAAGTTGATGATAGTGCAAGGCTTGTACTTTTCTCCTGTCTTTTTCTTGCTCTTAGTATAGCCAAGTAGTGTGCTGTTAATGGACATGCATCAAACTGCCTGAGACAGCATGTTCAGCACTGAGAGCAGGAAATAATCATTTCAGGGCCACTGCTAAGAAAACCTGTCGAAGTGTCTTGGGGCAGAGTGAATATCTAGTACTTGGGGATTAATTATCTTGAATTTAATGAGGCCAAAAGCTAGGTAGCAATTAAATGTCTGTAGATAGAGAGAGCAGTTTCATAAAAGACTTCAGTGTTAAGGCTGGCTTAAAAAGATTTTTGCTCTCCCGTCTCAGGCTGTTACCAGTATTACTGGCTTTAGGGATGTGCCATGAACCAGATTGCTGAAGGGATCTGCATTGCAAACTCTTTTGGAGGATTATAAGTGAGATGTGACATTTCAAAATTAGACTTAGATTTCTGCCAAACTGGAGGAAAGAAGGAGATGTGTGTCTGTGTGCGTGCAGCACATATGCCCTTACACACATCAACATAATGTGTTGCAGAAGTGATGTTTGCACAGTATCAACATCTAAGACTGGTGGGTTATGTATAAGTAAAAGAGGGATGGGAAGTAGCCTCTTTCCTGAAGTTAAATACAAATTGCTTCTTCAGCTGGTTAGGGTTAGCTCTTGCCACAGCAATTTCACCTGAGCTGATTGTTCAGGTGTGTGGATGATCAGAAGTTTTCATATATGCATAAAAGAACAATGGTTTTTAACAGTAAATTATACTTTGATAAGTCAACAGGAAGTCCTATTTTCTTTCTAATTTATATTAAGCCATGATCATACCCCTGTACTCAGCACTGATGAGGCCACACCTTGAATCCTGTGTTCAGTTCTGGGCCCCTCACTATGAGAAGGACACTGAGGGGCTGGAGTGTGTCCAGACAGGGACAATGGAGTTGGTGTAGGGTCTGAAGCACAAGGCTTGTGAGCAGTGGCTGAGGGAGCTGGGGGTGTTTAGCCTGGAAAAAAGGAGGCTCAGGGGGGACCTTATAGCTCTCTACAGCTGCCTGAAAGGAGGGTGGAGCCAGGTGGGAGTCAGTCTCTTCTCCCAGGTAACAAGAGACAGAACAAGAAAAAATGACTTCAAGTTGTGTCAGGGTTTAGACTCAATAGCAGGAAGAATTTGTGCCCAAAAAAGGCAGTCAAGTATTGGAACAGGCTGCCCAGGGAAGTGGTTGGGTCACCTTGGATCACCATCTCTGGAGGTGTTTAAAAGAGATGTAGATGTGGTGTTTAGGAAAGTGTTTTCATAGTGGTCTTGGCAGTGCTGTTGGACTCGATCTTAAAAGTCTTTTCTAATTTAAACAATCCTGTGATTCTAAGAAATATGTGAACAGTTCCCGTCTACTGTTTTTAAGAAAAACATGTTAGACAGTAAAACTCCTGACCACTGTATGACCTGCCATACAGGTGTCTATGTGACATTAGCCAAAATCCAGTCCTATTCTCTGTTTCTTCCATTCCAGTTTTTCCATAGAGTTCATAGTTTCCCTCTGAGTACAATAACAACATCACTTCAGTTATTACTGTTGTAGCAAGCAGATCAGACATGCTCCCTGGCATCTCCATACAACATATTAATTCTGATTATGTAAAATATTACAACAATTATTGCATCAAACAAGATGCAGGCTACATGATTAAAGCACTGTGGCATGACACATAAAATATGAAATTATAGACACATTATTTACTAGGTATTTTATTATTTTGCATATGGGACTTAGGAAAAGACTAGCAGCATCAAAGATAATTTTATTTTTTAAATAAAGAATCACAATATAGCCACTCTGGGCTTGAGCAGAGCCCTTTCTTGCCACTTACAAAAAGACTGATGGTTTTCTTACAGCCAGGAACCAGCTCTCCATCACATATTTTGTTTTTTAAAGCTGTAATGAGATCTCACATAGCTCAGCCTCCCTTAACTCTCCATGGGCTTGTATCAACGCAGATGTTCATTAAGAAGAGATAATGGTTTAAAAGCTCTAATTTTGTTACCCTCTCTGCCATCTAAACTGATCCTAATGTGATTAGGAAAGTCCTTTCTTACTTAGGCAGGGTCAATTTGTCTCCGAGGAGGTAGGGAAAGGAGACATTGAGGGTGCCAGTGCTGGCTCCGTGCTCAGAAATGTTATCGTGGCAGTGAGCAGACTTGTTAATGCCGTGTCCTTCATCACTTCCTAAGGCAGGGGAGGCCAACACACTTTAGTCTTTCCTTATTTATCTGCATTTATCTGGAAGCAGTGGGCTGCCACATTTCCACAAGTGCACTTTATACAAAAAGAGGCTCCCAAACCTGGTCACTGAGGCTGCACCCATCACATCTGATTTATCACAGCTTCACCTCAGTGCTGTGGAGGATCACAAGAAACCCAGTGAACTGAGAGCAAGCTGCAGAAGTGTTGGCACAACAGGTTTGGTTGCCAGAGCTTCTAAGCACTTCGTGTAACACAGAACCAGACAAGAAGCTAAAGCAGTCATAAGGAAGTTTAGCCTAAGGTCAGAAAACACCAGGGTGCTCCCACACCATGAGGAGCCAGTGGGAAATAAAAATAGCAACCCAAAAAGGGAGAAAGTTCTAAAGATATGTTGGTGCAGCGTTGGCCATGGGCCAAGATTTGGCTGCAAGTACAGGGAACGTCATGGGCAGCAAGTTGCAGGCTGGAGGGTCATTGTGGGCTACGGGGTCATGAGAGTTTCAGAGCCACAGAGTGGGGAGGGAGCAGCAAGGGGGAAGGGAGAGCTGTAGGATGAAGCCCATCAGAGGAGATACACGTGATATAAGTGAAGCTGAACCATATGAGTGATGGTCAGGCCACATCTGCTCTCTTTTGGGACAGCCTCACACCAAGGGATGTATATGGAAAGGTTAAAGAGCTGATCACTTCTCTCCTGCTGCATTCACCCACAGCAGGTCTGGGTGGAGAGATACACCACTAAGCTTTCATATGGGCACTCTCATCTGGCCCTGGGGTATAAATTGCCACTTCCCTCCTCTGTAGTTCCCCATCAGATGTCACAAACAAACTAATTTTCAAAAGATGGTGTTACTCTATTCCTACGCAGTTGCTCCACCTCTGGCTTTTTTTGACCTTTGTGGTAAAATAATCCTGTCCAGCAACTAAGTACCTGCAATCTGCTTGCTCACTCCTCACCAGCAGGATGGGGAAAGAAACAGAGTGGGAAAAACTCAGATCTTAAGATAAAGATTATCTAATAAGAGAAAAAAGAGAGAAAACAAAGAGCAAGTGATGCAAATAGAGTCACTTGCCACATCCCACCAGCAGACCGGTTTCCAGCCAGTCTCCAAGCAAAGACTACTTTGAAAAGAATACCCTCTGCCCGATCTATTGATGAATATGACATTCCAGAATATACATTTGATCAGTTGGGGTCATCTGTCCTGGCTGTGTCCCTTCCAAAGTTCTCAACCAACCCCAATAAACTTGTTGGGGGGAACCAGAGTGATAAACAGAAACCTTGATTTTGTGCAAGAACTACTCAGCAATAACTAAAGTGTTTGTGTTTCATCAACAGTTTGATTTGTGTTCAAATCACAGATGTTTTGGTCACAAGTCCAAAGTCCAGTACCATAAGGGCCTCTGTGAAGAAAGTTAATTCCATCCAAGCTGGACCCAGTACTCCTTATTTGATTTCCCTCCACATACTCAGTGACTCTTCCCTTCTTGCACATTGCTCTTTTCTGGTGCCAAATGTAAAGGAACGCCTGACTAAATGGAGAGCCCCATTTTATCCAGAGGAGGGAAATAGGCATGCCTAGAGCAAATGCAAAAGCAGATCTCAAGATGAGTCCATGCTATTTACTCTGACTTTTGGGAGATCCTTTATTAACTAGGTAATGAGCACATGTCTGTGAACCTCAGATGTTAGGTAATGTGAGTCAAATTTCTTGTCTTGGAACCCTTTCAGTGATCTCAAAATTTTGAGACAAGAACACACAGCTTTAACAGCTTTTGACATCATAGACACTCTAGTCCAGTAGAATGTTACTTTCCACTTACCAGGATGGTTCACATCTTCAAAGGTTATTTTGCTATGGCTCTTACTGAAATCTGAATTTTTGCCCTTAAAAAGAGTCCACACTATGATATACTACATACATCACTTTCCACTTGTGTACAGGTGAAATATAAATTTGGCTATGTTTTTTACCTATATGCCTTTGTGGTAAACACCAACAAATAACAATGAAAATGTTTCATTCTCATTAGCTGGAGAGATGACAACAATTCAGAGGGAGAACAAGAACAAAGAAAGCTGATTTCCTGCTATTGCTCATGCTGGATTTATGTACTGGAGAGAGGAAACAGTAACCCTCCTTTTCTAGGTCACTTTGTTCAGGCACCTTTTGCTATGCACAAAGAGATTCTCTGAGCAGGATATTCACAACTTTGAAGTATAACACAGTTATTTATTGGTTGAAACAGACAAGGGATATCTGGGATTTAATGTGTTGCCAGACTAAGCATTAGAATGCTCAGTGCCTCCATCAGACACCTGAAGGGTCCTTGCTGGGCAAGCAGTCAGCCACCAGGCCAGGAAGGTTTGCACTTGTGGCATGCTCTCAGTGCTGCTGAGTCTCCAGTTTTCAGATCTCTTTGTTGCCATCTGGGATTTTATCTCTTTCCAAGATGGTATTTTATTTTTTGAATCGTGTAGTCGCTACCTATCTACCTGTCCCTATAAAGCAGAGTAATTCTCTATAGTCAATACACTGAGATACCCCAGGTTTCCAGTAGTACCCCAGTAAATAGGGGGTGGATAAGTTCCTGTGAGGGATGCTGGCTCAGCCAGTGTGGGATAAAATTGTGCTATTTACCTGTTCATGAACATGACCTGCTGGGGACTCAGGGCAGGATCCAGCTCCTAAAGTACAATTAGATGATATTTGGTCTCTGATTCCAAAGGACTCACTTGATCACTTAGAGTCCAAAAGAGTCCCTGTACACCAAAGTTGCCACTGAAAATGTGTAAATGTACCCAGTGTGCCTCTTTGCCCAGAGCTGATGTCCCCAGACCATCTTGCTCAGCTCTGCATCTCCCACTTGTACCTCCCTGGGTGCAAAATCAGATGGTCCCATGCTCCCCAATGGACTAGATCCTGTATTTAATTTGTGGATGTACCCTACACAGACTGACAAGCTAGAGGACAGGAAAAGATACAACTCCCAGCAGCAGCTTTCAGTCTATGTTTCATCCATTGTTTACAGAGCAACTTTACGAGTAAGAAGCCTCTCCCAAAAGAGAGAGAGAGCTGCAATCTTCTATTTCCCACAGAAGTGCCCTAGTGGTGGAACAGATTGAAGCAGGGATCACCTTCCACTCTCTGTTGAAGCAAGGTCATCATGCAGTCAAAAACACAAACATCTTGGGATATAAATAATATTATTCAATACCTATGTCTCTTATAGAAACAGTGAACCACAGCCTGTTTTTTCTCTCTCCTGTAAAACACAATCCACAGAAACTAGGACTCAATCCTAAATTTATCTTCCTTCACGTCAGCACACAAACTGTGAAAGCCTCTTCTGTCCCCATCTTCCTGCTCCTAGCAGCTCAGCTCAGTGGAATGTGGAGCTGTCCTGGCTTTGTTCAGCTAAGAATTTGGGCTTACAGTGGTTCACCCTTTCTGTACAGTACTTTTTCATGGTACCTGTTATGCTCAGTGCTGGAGAAAAAGCAGTAGCAGAAATAATGAGGGTGGCACAACAATAAAGCAGCCAAGTGAGAAATGTACCACTCCAGCACAAATGAGACTTGTTCTGGCCACTCAGCACCTCCTCTTCTCCCTGGAGCCGCAGCTTCACTTCCAGCAATGTCTACAAAACCTTGAGGTGCCTCCACTGAATCATGATGTCACCTGCCCACAGCTGAGCATGTTCAACTAAATGTGACCCCTCACCAGGTGTCTGTAGCTGTGTAAATGAAATTTGGATATATAAAGAAAAACCAAGTTTTCTTGAGATACCCTTGCTCTAGAGTGCCAATATCAGGAAACAAATGTCATGGAAGGAAATAATGCACTCCTATGACTACGGTATACACTTAGAATTAATTCTCTGTAACTGGAACTGATTGTTCACATAAATCTTACTCTGCTTTTAAGCTAGGACATAACCTCTGCTTTATTGATATTCATGCCTGAAGATGAAGAAATCAATTTGGTATGTCTAAGGAGACTTTAGGTTTTTTGCATAGAATGTCTTTCCATGGTAAAGGAGTTTGTCTTTTTATAGGCTTGGGTTTGTGAAACAGAAGATAAACCTTTAATAGTTACATGCATAGATGTAGCCTTTCTTGGTAGGTTTGGAAACCAAAACACCTTCTGGATGCATCCTTTCCATTGCCAAATGCCTGCACATATGTAAACTGGCACAGTTAGTTCCCATTCTTTCCTCACTGTCTCACTACCCTAGGGTAAGATTTCCCTTTGTAATTGCTTATCGCTGTGCACACCATCAGGTCCTTCGGAGGCAGCTGCTGAAATGGGGGTATGACACATCCATTCCTGTTTTATTGTTCTTTAACCATTGCCCACCCAGTAACATCCTCAGATTCAGGTGAAAGTGAACAAATTAGTTGAGAAAGCTCATTTTAACATCAAGCCTGCAGTGTGGTAATATCGGCATTAAAAACTACAATGTGTGAGAAAGCTCAGCCCCATTTCTGACTGACTGGAGTTGGGATGTGGTTAGCAATGCATGCTCACAAGCATGCCCTTCCTTAAAGCTCTGAATCAAGCAAGTGGAAGAGCAAGGAGTCTGTGCTAGATTTTGAAATGAGCTTGTACAGCAGGTTTGGTGCATGGTTATCATGCCTTGTTACACGCACTGCCTCATGTCCTACAATTTATGTGCTAAGTATTTCTACTACAGCAACCGCATTGATTTCAAGGGCAGTTTGCAAAATGGTGTGACTCTGCAGCTGACAGGGAAGGTAAAACCTGAATGCCCTCTTCTAGACACAGAAGGGCTGCAGTACAGCTGAGGAGTTGAAATCAGTCAAAAGCTGCTGACAAAACGTGCACTTGAAGGAAGAGAGGCTTTTTACATAGTGCCTTATGAAAACAAACACGTATCTGACATGTAACTGCATCTTGACATAAGATGCCAAAAGAAAAAGCCCTTCACAGGAAAGTGCTTATTATTTTCACTTTCAAATGACCAAGTGCTTAGGAAAGGTGTCAGAAGAAGTCCCTGAAAGCTGTCAGTCTCTGTGCAGCCATTAACCTTCAAGGGTTTGGGAAGCAGGACACAAACTCCCCTGATGTGGATTTTTACCTCTCACCTGCATGTGCTGAGCCACTTCTGGGTATGGGAAATTCAGATGTGGCTCTGTCTACCAAACTACAGCAGGCCAAGGCCACAACACCAACTTGCAATCATCCATGCAATGTGATGGGCAGCATTCTCCCCAGATTTGGCACATACCAGCAAGCATTCTCCTTAATTGCCTTGGAGAGATCAGGAACTGTTTCCACCAGACAAAATGCAGAGGCCACTCTCTGTGAGAGGTAAATTTAAACCACACGGACAAAAGACATTCCATTTGATCTCGGGGCCAGGAAATGACCCCTGATTTGTTTTATCCACCTGTATAAAGGTAGCCTCTGCTAATAAATTAGGGATGAGCCAGTGTGGGGCCAGATAGATGGATCAGGAAGACTCAAAGGGCTTGAAGGTTACCAGGGAGCTCAGAGGACTGAGCAAAGAGGGATTCATCTCACCTTAGTGTGAGAGTTGAAAACCTGATATCTGCATTTGAGCTTAGTCACCCTCAACTTCCCTTACAGGCAGTGGAGAGAAATAGCCAAATAAAACAAGAATCAGGGTCATGCCAGACCAAACTGGGAAGTTTAGCTGTAACTCTGCCACTCTATGGCTACAGATGATCTAGCTCAAGTCTGATGATACTTTATGCCGTCTTTTCTAAATTTTCCACCTCCATGCCTTTAACTGCAGTCACCTGTCTATGGTCAGTAGCAAGATACTCCAGCAAAAGGGCATTTGCAAGTTAATTTAGTTTGATACCACTGTAACTGATGTTCATTTTCACATCTGACTATTAAGAAAGAGTTGTAGTTTACCTTGCTCCCTACTTTAATGCAAAGAATTCTTCTTAACACTCGTTTTAACCTCAGTTTCTCACCCTGAAACATTCACTCTCCTCTTGTCTTCTGCCAGTGTACCTTAATGTCCACCACCTGGAGTTGTGACTATGCCTCCCCTTTGTTCTCATACTGTTCTTTCTACTTCACTGCCTGAGTTACATGACTTGAAAAATAGTAGCCAGCCATCACTGTCACCTGGGCCTGGCACCTTTCTAAGTACAAAGGAAATTAAATATTGAGCGGTAATAAGTGAAAATGAAACATGGATCAGTATGGCAGATCATGAGAATGCTAAGGAGCCTTGAATTACAAGGGTTTTTCCCTTAAACCATTCTAATTTCACAAGACCATCTATGTACTCTGTACCCAAGGGCACTACCAGGCCCCCAGCATTTAACAAGCACCGAGTCCTCTCCACAGTCTATTAATTTGGATGATCTCTGGCTGGTTCAAGCCACAGCTGTTGCAGACCCTGTACAACTCTGCTGCTGCTGATTGCCATTCTGGTAAAAGGAAGAAAGCAGCATGGACCTGCTCCTCCATTTACTTAATGTATCCTCACTAGCATTGCCCTGTAATATATCTGTTAGCAATCAATACTTGATATAATTTTAGCAAATGGTGCTGGAGCAAGCCCAAAAGGTAAAGCAGATCTTCATGTAAAACAGGCAGCAGAAATATATGGGGAGAAAGCTCATGTGGAAAACAAAGTAGAGATGGTACTTTCTGTGTCTCTGTTACAGAGTGTGGACAGACTTCTAGGAGTGAAAGACAATGGGACAGTTTTCCATCTTAGGACTGGAACAAAAAAGAACAAGAAGTCAACTAAAGAGTAACTATTAGTTGATTAAATGGCAGGCAATTATTAGAATTTTCTTTCCTTCACTACATAAGACAAGGCCAGGGCACTGTGTCATGCAATTGGGAAAGGCTGGAGAGTCCGGGTAGGTTTCAGGGAGGAGAGCAATGTTGCTGATGAGGAAGGGCTGCCTCAGAGTGCAGCTGGAGCACAGGCTCAGACCAGGACGGGGGCTGTTGTGCTGAGCCACGAGGTTGTGATGGCCCCACAATCTGTCTAGGGGCAGGAGGGGCTGAGAAGATGCCAAACGTGTGTCTGGAGTTTGAGACTCTGCAGAATTCTAGAGTATAATTTTGCCTTTACACAGCTCAAAGTCAAGTTATCCATGACATTCTTCAGTATTTCCCCTACAACTTTGAAGCTCTTGGTTTCCCTGCACTGAGGATGCTTTTGAAGGAGACCAGCTTTGTTACTTGACAGCAGAGACTGGTCTTCAATTAGTGTCAGACTAAGAACACAGGAATCTGTCACAGTGGCTGCTGTTAGGAGCAAACTGTCCTATGCACTTACCTCCCTTTTGATTCCAAACCTCTTTGGTGGGCAGTGTAGCTGCAGGCAATGACAGAGGGAAAATAACCAAGTAAGTACATGGCTAAATGTTCCTTTGTCTCTATGAACTATTGGACATATTGAACATTGAACATATTGAACTATGAACAATCCAGCACGTGGCAGCTGGATTGCACTTCCAGGTAGCAGTGGGAGGAAGCCTGTGAGAGTGGAAAGTCCTACTAGGCTCAATAAATTTGGGCCCACAGCTCAAGGTCCTGATGTCACTGAGCTTTTCCTGCATATAATTCTAGAAAGAGCCTCTGGTAAAGGCAGTGTTCATCTCATTATCAATTCAATTTTTGTCATAGCCCTGCTAGGCTCTTAATTTCTTGTGTTAAAACAACAAATGAGATGACCCAACTGCAATCTCTAATAGGTATCATGGGTCAGTAATCATTCATTTGTTATAGTGCCTCTTACCCGAAGGACAGATGAAAATTTGTCCTCCTAATGGCAAGAGCTGTAAATTAGTTTTATTTCACTGTTAAATCTAGATGCCTGAAAATTAGGATGACCAGCCCTTAGCTGGGAAGAAAATGTGTCAGCTCAAGGGATTTTCTGCATTAGGCAAATAGGCAGCTCATAATCACCCATTAAACAGTCACAGTGGCTGTGTCCTGTCACCTTTGCTGCTCAGAGTCTGAGTGACTCTGCTGATATACTGAACATGTGAAACTTTGCAAGCCTAATGCCCACTTGTGGGCCAATGACCCCAGCTCCACTTTTAGCTTAGGAAGAGAACAGTTCCTGCAGTTGCTCGTGGTAGTTTCATCTTTCATGAAGATGGACATGTTCAAGATAGGGATGATGAGTTTCTCTGTGAAGGTACATCTTATCTCTGTTATTAAGGGAGCTTCAGATGAGGTCAGATTTGAGCATGTTGATCTTTTAGACATATACATTTAGATGAGACAAATGCCGCCCAAAATTTAGCCATTTCTTTGTCACAGGTGTTTCTTCAGCTGAATATTGTTTTCTTTATCCTTGAAATCTTTGCAAAAAGCCCTGTGGGTCTAAAAGATGTTATCCTAAATTAGCATGGGCTCATTGTGGATTTGGAAATTGTAGGGTAAGCCATCACTGACAGTTATAGGGCGCAAAAGAGGGAAATGAAGGGATTTAAAAACAGATGGAAGCTCTGTTGACAGGGGCATGAAGGTGCCTAACAGCCTTCACTGAGCAAGTAGCTGCTGGTGAAGTTGTAGAAACATTTGAGTGGCTCCTCCTGGGAGCGTGTGTGTCCCTCTAGCAGTCACTTCACACATTATTCGTGCTTTTGGCAAGACAGACTGCTCAAAACACCACACAGCCATTCCTGCTTGTTCAGCCTGATCCCAGAGGCATCTCAGTGGCCTGAGGGCAACCTCAGAGGGCAGTCAGGCTGTTGCCCTCTCTCAAGTGGGGGCTGGTAGGCAGCACTGCACTGTGAGAGACGGGGAGCAGATGTTTCCTTCGTTCCATCCCTGAGATACCACACTTCCTCTGTGTAGCCCTTTGGGAAGAAGGAGAGAAGTTTGTCCTGGGAAAGAAAGGCTGAAACACCTTCAATGTAATGAAATGAATGGTCTGTCATCTTGCTATATAACGTGTCACACAGAAAGCTCTCTAAAAAGCTCTCTATAGAAAACTGAAAATAATTTTTTAAAATCTACCCCACTGTCAAATCCTCAAAACCCATAGGTGTATCAGAATAGTTGTCAAATCATTCACTTTTATGATGCACAAGTTACAGAGTACTGCATAGCCATACAAGTTTATAAGAACATGTATTAAGCTGCCAGCATGGGGGGGGACCTGGCTGAAGTTAAAACCTAAAACCTTGCCACAAGATAAGTGAGGGTGTGAGGAGAGACATTGAAGAGTGAGAATGGCTTTGAATAAGAAATGTGGTCCTCTACCCCCTTTTTCTGGTGCTCCACTTGCACCAAAATAAGAAATTTTAGAGTGGAGAACCAGAGAGACTAGAGCTGATAGAAAGAGCCTGTGGTGCTGCAGCCAGAGCTGCATAGTCTATGCTAATGGATTTCTGACTTTAAAAATAACTAGACTCCAGGGACTGCAGCACTGCTGGGTAATGGGTCTCTCATCTCTGATTGTGCCTGTTTTCCACATGAATAACCTCGTCATTCCCTGGTGATATCCAAGCAGTCAGCCACGCCTCCACGCCTGGTAAAATCATGGAGCAGATCCTCCTGGAAGATGTCAAAACACGTGGAACACAGGGATGTGATTAGAGACTGCCTACATGGCTTCACCAAAGACAACTCATGCCTGACTATTTTAGCAGCTTTCTTCAATGGAGTGACTGCCTCAGCAGACAAGGGAAGAGCTACGGTTGCCATCTACTTCAACTTCTCCAAGGGTTTTGATACAATCCCCTCAATATCCTTACCTCTAAGCTGGACACAGGTATGGGTTTGATGGATGGACTGTTAGATGGATAAGGAATTGACTGGATGGCAGCATCCAAAGAGGAACAGCTCAATATCCAAGTGGAAACCAGTAACTACTGATGTGTCCCACAGGGGTCCCATACTGGGACTAATGCTATTTAATATCTTCATCAGTGGCATAGGCAGTGGGATCAGTGCACCCTCAGCAGGTTTGCAGATGACATCAAGCTGAGTGCTGCAGCTGATTCACTTGAGGGAAGGGATGTTATCCAAAGGGATCTTGGCAGGCTTGAGAAGCAGGGCCTTGTGAATCTCATGAAGTGCAAGGCCCTGCACCTGGGTCAGGTCGATCCAGGGTATCAATACAGGCTGAGTGATGGATGAGTTTGAAGCAGTCCTTGGGAAAAGGACTTGGGGGTACCTGTCCACATAAAATCAGATATGACTCAGCAATGTGCACTTGCAGCCTGGAAAGCTGACCATATCCTGGTCTGTATAAACAAAAATGTGGCCAGCATGTCAGAACAGGTGATTCTGCCTGTATACTCCACTCTTGTGACACCCTACCTGGAATAGGAATATTGCATCCAGCTGTAGGGTTTCCCAGAACTAGAAGAATGTGAACTTGTTAGAGCAGAATCAAAGAAGGGCTGTGAAGGTGATCAGAGGACTGGAACAATTCTCCTATGAAGACAGGCTGAAAGAGATGGGGTTGGAGAAGAGAATGCACCAAGGAGATCTGATTTGCAGCTTTTCAGTTTATAGGGGGGAACTTATAAAAGAGATGGTGAGACATTTTTAACCAGGGCCTGTAGTAACAGGATAAGAAGTAACAGTTTTAAACTGAAGGGCAAGTTTAGATTAGACATAATGAGGAAAATCTTTACTGTGAGCATAGTGAGGCAGGGGAACAGGTTGCCCAGAGAAGCAGTGGATGCCCTATTGTGGACACACACATTTAGAGAGCTAGGGAATTACAGCTTGGAAATTCTTTTTCAAGCCTGGATTTCTCCTGACTCTCAGGTCCATTCCCAGGCTGACAAGCTGACTACAGCTTCAGTTAGGGAAGAAGTCTCCCAGGGTGATAACATGGTGAAAAACAGAGTGGAATTCATAATAAAGATTAACACTTGGTGTCTTTCCCGTGGGATACATCCTGAGGTACTGTCCCAAGGATGGTTTTCCCAATTGCCCAATGAACTACTGTCCTGTCCTAGCTGCACGTAACACACTTTAAATACAGGCTGTTCGTACAATAAAGTTGACCTTTTTTCCCTAAAAAAATCCATGTGTGTTGCTGTCCTTTCTCCCTCTTTTTAGCACAGTAACCACACCCCATCCCTGGAATTACTGATGGCCAGTTTGGATGGGACTGTGAGAAACCTGGTCTACTGATAGATGTCACTGTCCATGGCAGGGCACTGGGACTAGATGATCTTCAGAGGTCCCTTCTACCCCAAACCTTCTGTGCCTCGCTGGTCCTACACTCCCTCTTGCTGTTGGCACATGAGGTCAGAAGGCAGGTGCCAGCAGGCTAGGGGATGCCAGGGGATTCTCCCCCAAAACAGCAGAGCTGCAGGAGGCACAGCATGGAGACTGACTGACTCAGCCTCTCCTGGATAGGACAGACAGTAGCTTTCTGTAAGCAGGAATGGTAGCTTAGAAGATCGTTGTGGATTTTGGTTTTCATTTTTTTGTTGTTTTTTTTTTAAACAATACCTTTTACATTTTCAGTCTATTAATAGCAATGGAACATTGTCTTCTCAGGCTAAACTGAGCCTCCCTTTCTGTTCTTTCTTTCTACCTGCATCCTCCCCACTTGAAGAAAACTTCTAGAAGAACTATTCTTTGAGAATTTGAGGGGGAGGATGAACAAGGAACAGGCTATGATTTGCACAAAATTAAAAGAATATTTGAGACACAAGACAAATGTTCCCAGAGAAATGCCCCTTTCCTTACTGCAAAGAATGTGTCAATGAAGCATTTGCATAGATTACACAAACTAAATTAATTTACTCAGACTTACTGTTTGTTTTTCATGCCCAAAGCTAACAGCTCACATGGATTTTCTGGGTTGTTTTATGTTTTTTTTCCCCTTTCTTAAGCTTGACTACATAAACTCAAGACACACTTTCATCTGACAGTGGAATAAGAGTGAATTTTGGGTTGTCTTGTAACAGGGAGACTTTTCTTTCAGTGCCACACTTACATTGCAAGGTACCCAGAGCAAGGGCAAGCTGAAAGGCACTAGTGGAGAAGGGGCAGAGATGTGCAGGGGAATAGAGAGTTACTCTGAGCTAGAAGCAAATTATTTTCCCCTCTTCTATAACCTGAGTGTGACTCCCACCACACCAGGCCATTGTGGATGGGTTTGGGATGCCCACTGCTTGCTGGTACCAGCAGTGCCTCAGTAAGAGGGAGACAGGCATGACTTTAAAACACCCTCACATTTCCCCAGAAACAGCTCTCAGGAGAAAGTCTTAACTAAAAATGTGGAGTGTTTTATGGCTCATACATTGCTCAGTGACTCCTACAGAGGCGTAGGCATGGGCAGAACCTGTGAGACAGGACAGGGAGACAGAGTTGGCAGCACTGGGAGCCCTGTGCTCCCTCGTCACTACACCTACCTGGCCCCAGCCTACTGTCTGCACTCCACTGTGACCAGTCTGGCACAGGCTGAGCTGCACATTGCCCTGTGACAGTTGTCAGAGCAATGTGACAGACCACAGAGCAATTCCTTGGCCAGGAGGGGTGCATGCATGGGATTGGAGGCACTGATCCCACCAAGAGAGGCTGCGGGCTTGTTCAACAACCATCACCTCATCCCTTCTCTCCTTCCAGCAGACCAGTAATGTTTGTGCCATCCTTTGGCACTCCTGGGGTGCATCTCTGAAAGAGCAGTTAATGGATTTACATGTCATATAATTGTGATAGCTGGAGATTGTCTGATGGAAGGAGAGAAATTCAATTGTCTCAGGGTGGATTTGGTCTAATTATCTCAGATGACACCAGCAAATCTGCTTCTCTTGGAGACACACTGTTACTGTAGTAACTTGTAAATTAATATCGGATGATGAGTTATTTAGAGGCAGTCTGAACTGCTAAGTTTATGAGCACAGTGGGCAATCATTTATTCTTTCTTTTATTTTTTTTTTAATTCTTTTCCATATTAATTTCTTTTTCAGAGTGAATGTAAACCACAAAATCAACAGGTCAGATACAGGGCTCATGTGAACTCTGCCTTCCCTATCAGACTGAGCAGATGCAGCTTGGAAGAGCTTTATCGCTTTGCTTTTAATTAAAGCCTATAATGGTTTTGCATTTTGTGAACAGGCTTTATCCAAAATACAAAGTGGATAAAGGATGAAGCAAATCTTCAGACAACTCTGCATTTTTGATTATCTCTATTGTACATATGCAGGCTGCTCACTCCCTCACCCAGAGCCAGGATCAGCAGTGTCTCATGAACAAGCTGATGATAAACAATGGTTGCACCCTGCCCTTGTGGAGAAAGAGCTGATAGGATGTGCCTGGCTTCTGATACTTGCCTTGTGTGGCCAAAGGGGATGGCACTTAGAGGCATCACCCTTGCTTAAATCAAGGCATAAAACCTTCTAGTCCAAAGAGAGGATGGTGAATGTCTGCACACCCCAGTGAATCGGCAGTTGCAATGCAGCATCATATACACTCTGCTAGGGTTTGCTGTCACTGCACTGTGCCCACTCCTAAAATGCAGCAGAGAGAATACAAGTTGAAAATCAGGTCCCAAGGGCATGTCCCACCCTCCAGCCTAGCTTTTTATTTTGACTAGCAAATAACTGCCAGACACTCCACAGGAATTGCTCGTGCACACAGTTTTGCCTGTGTCTAATCAGTGCATTTTATTTCTCAAAGAGAACGCAGAAAGTGATCTCAGGTGAGATCCATCAAACAGAGCAGCTAAATCAGGATCTTTTCCCAGGTGTCCATGACCCTGCTGCAGCTTTGGCTGAGGGTCAGCAAGGTGTTGTATCTCCTTTCAGTTTGAAGCATGGGAAGTTTTGTTGTCCATCTGGGCTTGGAAGGGTTCATCAGCAAAGGTTTGAAGTAGGAGAGCTGGAGAGCATGACCTTGCTCCATTCTGCCAGTGTCCACATGGGTCTCTCTCAGAAAGCATCTATGGACTGAAAGGTTCTAACATGGATCTTTATATTTCATTATCACTACATTGTTTTCAATATATTGAAGAAGGTTGAATTTCTTGAAGTTTTTTGCTTGCACTTCAAGAGTGCATGACAGTCAATGCTGAAAAAAGTGATTTTTGAAAAGAAAGCAAGGGAATTTAATTCGAGAATAACATCTCTCTTTTCACCTGGGATACATTTGAAATAATGAATCATAGATTTGCTAGATCTACCACAAAACCAGTGGGTTTTTTCCAAAATGCCTCTATATATATATGCAGATTAACCTAAAATTCGAGGTCGTCTGATAGAGAGAAGTGTGTGGTACAGCATGGGCATGTACTAAAGCTGCATTTTCTCTGCAGAAGTCAGAGGTGTGTAATTAGCATGAGGACAGACATTAACACATTCGTGTGCTCTGTCACCAAGTCACGCCTGATTATGTTGCAAAGTGAGATTAGTAAAATGAGCTTGAAGTTGTCCTCTCACTGCCATTTGATAGTAAGGAAAACAAATCCTTCCACTGCCAAAGCTGCAACTAATATTCAGTACTTAAGAAATTCAACTGATGCATTCATAATGAACAGGATTTTGTGTAATTAAAATTTTAAATAAATCCCCAACATGAGCCCTGGCTTGGATTTCTTAATTTCAGATATGAAAGTACAGCTTTTGACAAAATAGGTTGAGGGGGTTGGGTTTTTCTCCTTCTCTTTTCTTTCATCTGAAAGACTTTAAAAAATCTCATTAGCATATTAAAAAAGAGCAGAAGATAAATTAAATGAAGACCAGGATTAAAAGACTCACTACTTTCTTCATGTCACCTTTATCATTCTTTTGAGCTTCTGTCCCTGTGAGGTGGGTGTAAGTAACGTGGAGGTGGATGTTAGTGGGTGGCAAAGCTTTTGTGAGGCAGAAAGAAGCTGAGGATTAGAAAATTATTGGAGGCAGTTTCCATACAGATGAGAAGAAGCAGCCAGACCCTGAGAAGCCAAGAAATAGGAGGAAGACTGTAAGAAAACTGAAAAAAGGGGCATTTCACTGGCAAAGAAAATGCCAATTCGTTTCAGTAGAAACCCTAAAAATTGCCATGGTTGCTGAAAGTTGCTGAAAACCCTGGAAGTTGCTCACTGAGAGCAATCTCACAGGTGCAGGCCCTGTCTGCAGAAATCTTTAGGTCAACGTCAAAAATCCACTAAGTCTTTACAGTTCATTTTCAGTTTTTTACCCACCTACAGGGTGACTGCATCTCTTGTTCCTCATCACAGGCAGGTTGGTGGGATTGTAGCAGGGGCTGTGAGCACAGCCCCTCTCAATCCCTGGCTCCCACCAAAGGTTGCAGCTGCCATGAACTTTTACAGTTCCTACCATCTCTCCCATAATCCAGCCAAGAAAGCTGTGGATGAAGAGGAAAGAGTTTGGGTACATGGAAGGAGTAGTTTCCTCTTGGGAGAGGGATTAGTTTGCCATCTCTTAGGGTGTGCTAAGGTTGAACTGGGGTAGTGTCTTCTGGTTTGGGCTGGCTGGCATATCTGGTGGGTTTGTTTTCATCTTTGCAGCTCTCTGTGTGACCCTGCTGGGAAGCCTTCAGACCCACCACTGACTGCCCCAAGCAAAGAGCCCAGCGAATGGGTGACTTGATGAGTGTTTGCAAAGTGTGTGTGACCACTGGAGAAAATGCAGCTGCACGGGTGTGAGGTGTCTGGAAGAGGATGATTATTTGCAGCACCTGCTTTCCTGTCAGACACACATATTTTCTGGCCAGTGAACCAGGCCCTGTCCCACCTCCTTGGGATGTTCTCGGCACACATTGGCACTGTTCACAGGGATGAGAAAGACTGATTTTTGCACATTATGTGCATTACAGTAACTAAAACCTGAATGAAGCATCCAGGTTGCCAGTATAACACTGAGAAAAGTGCTGAAAGGTGACCCCTTAACCTTTACTCTGAAGACTTGAACAGGGTTTATTCTACAATGTGGTGGTGCTGCTCACCCTCCTTATACTCCGAGTCGTCAGTGTCCTGTCTCTCTCGTATGGGATAGGAGCACTGCTTTCAACTCTCCCTCACCCTGTGGGGTTTATCTTGAGCAAATTCACCATTTTTAAGCCAGAACTTCAATGGCAGGATATTTAGCTGCTCAGGGCAGCAGCTGCACTTGCTCTGCCTGCTGAAGCTGTGCCAATGTGCAGCAGAGAAGCAAGACTTGAGGGACAGTGGTGTATCCAGTGCCTGCACCCCACAGGGCCATGGGCTCAGCCAGCAGAGGTGCCGTGTGGATTGCTGCCTCTGTTTCCACAGTTTTCACCATAGCTGATCTAAAGAATTCACTAGTTCAAGCACCAAAGGTTCCTCAGAGCATAAGGAGCAATAGCAAAGCCCATTCTCCTGGGTGGGTGCCTCAGCTTTGCAGCTGCAGACTCAGAGATGTGTTTGTGTATTATTTACCTCTTGGAGGTCTTTAACTCTTGGATCTACCCTTCATCCTTCCCCTGAATTTTCTATCAAGTCATTGGAGTTGTAATGATGGTAGGGAGCCACAGATTTACACCCTCATGAACAGGCATCCATTTCTCTCTCCAAGAACTGTCTTGTCTCCAGCACAGCAGGAGAAGCCCATAGTGGTACTGCTCTTTCCTGACTAAAATTGGATTGTCCTTCTGTTTCTTGTCTAGAAACCAGTAAAACCTGTCTGGGTTTGTGCTGAGGACGAGTTTGGTCCTGTATGCACGTAGAGAGGGTGTCCAGGGGGTTGTTCCTTCAGCACCTCTTGGAATCAAGTGAATTGTACTCCAGGGCTCTTCATGGGCTGTAAAAGGAGCTGACAGTCTTCAGAGTTAGGGACCTACCCCTCAGACATCAAAGATAGAACAAATGTGTCACATCTAAAGCAATTTGCTGCATTTTTAGCAGAAAACCTGTGTCCCAGTCCAAATCTACTCATGGTTTGGTTGGGGGCTTTTTCCATAAGAAAAGCACCGTGTGTTTATAAATTGCTCTTTGCCAAATTGCTTGTTCTTGAAAAGAAATGCTCTGTAATAAGCTGCATCATTAAAAAGAAATTTTTCTGTGAGCAGCAGAATCTGGTTTCCTGCGGTTTGGTGCCTCATGGTGGGATTATGTTGCATCTAATGAGGAGCACTCTGGCTGAAGCCTTTTCTCCTGTTCATAAAGACACTCTCTCATGTGAGTTCTCTGGTGTCCATAATCCATTTGGGATCAAACTGCCATTGTTTAGTTTCTGTCCTGTCTGTCAATGCAATACTGCCCACGTGGCCAGCTGTTCCTCCCTGGAGACATGAAAGGGTCATGCTGCTCTACCCTGATGCCTCTTCTCTCAGAAATGGTTGAAAATTAAAGCATTTGAGAATTCCATCCCACAGTTCAATTTGACTGAAGCTGGCCAACAGGCTAAAAGATAATTGAGAATAATAGTGGACTGACACAACAATATAATAAACCTAATTTTATTAAGTAATCAGGCAATAAATGGTAGAAAGTAAATACTGGAGCAGATTAAGCATGGAAAAAGTGTTCATAAATATTTATTCAAGCATTGAATCACTCAAGGTGACCATTTTTTTGCCTGTTTTGCATTTCAATTTTAGCATTTCAATTCACAGCCGTATGAATGACTAACAAGAGCACAAGCACCCTGATAGTTACACTCATACCTCAAAAGTAAATGTAAAATGATATTTTTTTCTGAGATTTTTTTTTAAGTGACAGGGAATTTTTAAACATTTCTTTCAAAATGCTACAAATTAAGAATTTTGAAATAAGAATGTCGAACAATTCAGACGCCAGATTTTGAAGATTGTTCTCAACAAGTCAAAGAATAAAAATAGATCACGTGATTTGTGGTTTGTGTTGAGTTTCCAGAATTTTCAATAAACCTGAAATGAACAAAGTTAGACAAGAAACGTTTTGTTGAAGTGATTAATAGAAATATTTCAGAAATGTGAGTTGTGAAAGGGAATACATAATTATGCACACACACACACAAATTCACACGTTTAGGAAAGAAGAAAGACATATTGTATAAGTTGCTCATTGTAATTTATTTTTCCAGTTCCTGAGCCATAGAAACATGTTTATGAAAAAATGATTTTTGAAGATATTTGTATTTTCTTACCTTGACTGCAGTTTAGATGGATGAGCTACCATTGTTCTCCATGCTTCTCAAATTAGGAGAATGCATTTCTAAATTCAATTTCATCCTCAGTGGAAATGGTTTCTCTGACTGGTAATCTTTGGAGAAGAATTATACACAGTCTATAAAGCTTCAAATTTCAAAACCTAATTTTGAATGTTAGTCAAGAGGTTAATTTAAGATTCATCTTCCGAAAGAGGAGTTAAATAAAACTGATAGAAGGCTGGAACTTGTCGAGTGGTTGAGAGGTTTATCAGCATGTGAGTATGAGTTCATTAGTTTTAATTAGTATAATCACTAATGTTGCATTAACAGTTTGGTGAGAGAAAATAATTGCTCACACCCACTGTATTAGATTGGGAGATTAGAATTCATTTTATGAGGCAATTAGCATTTCAGGGATTTTTTTTTAAAGGCTTTTATGATCTGCCATTTCAGTAGCCTCCTTCACCAAAAAGAGTTTAAATTAACCATAACTTTCATCCTAATGGGATGCAAAAATTAATGTAGAATTAAGTGTGAACCAGTAATCCCACTGCGATAAGCAGGCAGCTAAAGCCACAAACCTTGATTAGTTTATAATGACCTGTTTTATTTCCCAGACAATGATAGTCGTTTATCTGTCCTCAATTCATTATCTTCTCTGAAAATTTATATTCTTGAATTTTATACAGCAAAACAAATAAAATATGAGGAAGGGAAAAGTAGAACAGTACTACTGAAGTAATAATTGTCGAAAGAAAAAGCTGCCAGTTTCAATAGCAAGGCTTAACATGTCAATTATTCTTCATATCAAATGCCAGAGGAAGAAGAAACAGCTCCCTTTGACATCCAGTGCCTTGGGAAGAGCCATGAATTTCATAGCAACAGCAATCACAACCCTGCTCTATCCATCACAACCCTTGGCAGCTACTGACACAATGAGAACAGATGGAATTGTCATCCTGGTTGGCAAGGAAGCCCTGGTCATCTGAGACTTAGGACAGTTTACCCACGAGATTGCCTTCCAAAACATCCTGTAAAGAAATGTGCAGGCTCTGGTGGGAAAAACTGCTTACAGCAAGGCTGTAGTGAAAGCTTTCATGGTATCTATAACAAGACAAGACAATGCACCCTTTGCAGCAAATCTACTACCCATTATATGGGATTATGCTTGTCCCTGGATAAAAAAATCTCTGCTCAAAAATCTCAAATCTGCTATGAGCTGAATATGGCATGGAGTAGAACAACTGTTAAATGTTAGAACTATAATGTAGTTCATGTCATTTTGGGGACATATATTAAAATAAGGGGATGTGGGACACTATTTAGGGAAATACATTTATCTTCCTAGGACATATATTACAGCAAAATATACATATTAGGTACATACTGCTGTAAGGGACATTAATGGATGTAAGAGTTGTACCTTTATAAGAGGAATTCAGAGAAAAAAATGTTTAAACAGCTAAAATTCAGGCACAACTAGGCAGACTGGATCTCAGTCTCTCTGGCATCAGCTGGTGTCACCTTTAGAAGCTGAACTCCTCCAGCTAAGATCTGAGTCCTGCACTCTAATCCTGCCTCGCTCTACAGGCTGCAGAGGCAGTCCCAGGTAGCCAGGCTTCTGTCTTGGGTGGTGAAGTAAATGCTTAAAATTGGGTGAGATGAATCATAACCAGCATGCCTGTGCCTTAGGGTTTGTCTGTGCACACAGTTACTGTGGAGAGACATTACTCTTCCTGAATAACATTACATGTGAATATACTTTTGGCTGAGTAAGGCTTATTTCTCTTCAACAACATCACTTGAGAGAGGCAGAGGAGTTTGCTTTTTAGTCCTCACATGGAATTCTTCTGCAAGAGCTGCTGCCTTTTTAGCAGCTGCCCTACCTTAATCCAAATTTACTTTAGTATAAAAATGCCCTAAATCTGCCATCCAATCACCTTTGGGAGCAGTTTAAGATTTATGGTGGTAAGGGCATCAATTAGGCACAAATACATTGACAAAAAAAATAGTGACGGTATCATATACAATAAAAACTGACATCTATTTCACAAAATATGGGTGCAATAAAGCCTGTTGTTTCAGGAAAAATGCGTGTATTTGCCCGTATGTTTCATTAAAGAATAATAATGCCATACATATTTCATTCCCTTGTTCTGAGCAGCAAGAGTCTTAACTATATAAAATGCCCCATGCTGTCCTTGCTTTGTCGGGCTGTTTTTTTCTTTTAATCAGATTTTTCCCCCTGAACTAATGAAATTATTCTTTAAACACATACATCATTTTCATTTGAAGTGACTTATCATGACTCAAACAGTTTCAGTGTCTGTTCTTCTGGAGAACAAGGCAACTGCCATCTTCTTGTGCTGTGCAGATCCAGGTCAGGACTGCCTCTGATCCCCAGAGTGCTGAGTTCTCTGCACCCCCACTGGTGCTGCTTTGGGTGGAGTATGGGTGACTGATGTCTGTGCTGTCTGCACCTTGAATATCTGCGCTGGTTTCTGGTCCTCTTGCTCTCACATTTAATTTCTCTCTTGCCGTAGTATGCACCGACCCGCTGTGCAGCTGTGCAGGAGTCCACGGAGCAAGGCGTCCTTCCTCCCTGCCATCACCACGAAGCGGTGCACGACCCCCAGCTGGTCCCCTGCACGTGCCCGCTCTTCTCCTGCCCGTGGGAAGGGCACCTGGAGGTGGTGGTGTCCCACCTGAGGCAGACCCACCGCATCAACATCCTTCAGGGCGCGGAGATCGTCTTCCTGGCCACGGACATGCACCTGCCCGCTCCCACGGACTGGATCATCATGCACTCTTGCCTCGGCCACCAGTTTTTGCTGGTCCTCAGGAAGCAGGAGAAGCACGAGGGCCACCCGCAGTTCTTTGCCACCATGATGCTGATCGGCACGCCCAGCCAAGCCAACAACTTCACCTACCGGCTGGAGCTCAACAGGAACCAGCGGCGCCTCAAGTGGGAGGCGACCCCCAGGTCGGTACTGGAGCGCGTGGACTCTGTCATTTCCGACGGGGATTGCCTTGTGCTGAACACTTCCCTGGCTCAACTCTTTTCTGACAACGGGAGCCTAGCGATAGGAATTGCCATAACCACCAGCAAAGTTCACAGCTCCGAAGCCGAAATGTGAGGAGAAGGAGGAAGAGGAGGAGGAACAACAGCAACAACAATGGTGCTCTAGCTGCCTTCTGAGAGCCAGAACTTGTGGACTTTTTTTGGGGGAGGGAGGGTCTCAGGTCTTTTATGGTATTTAGTACTCGTCCACAGTGGGCATTATGTAAACATCCCGTGGATACGGTCCCTGTGTCATGTATTTACTCTTTTGCTAATACAATTTTATGAGAAATTTTAAAGAGGCTAATCAATTTATTGTCTCCCTCCAGCAGCACTGGAAACAACACTTGTTAATGAAAACTGCACCCAGGGTGACTGGCAGAAACCTTTGGTCTGACCATGCTATGCAAATACATTTCCTTCATCGCCTGCCTAATGGAGCAGAGGCCCCCGTGCCTGATGAAAGGTCAAGTATTCCACTACGGGACAAGAACACCCAGGTTTCAATATTAGCAATAGTGATTTAATTCATGTATTTTGAGCACAGCCAAGCCCTGCGGGAGCTGGCAGTTTCAGAGCTCCAACTTCAGCTTCTGAGGAAACAACTTTCTCACCCAAGCAGTGAAAGCTTAGAAGAAAAAGTCACCCCCTCTGCTGAGCAGAGGGCTGGGAAGCCTCATCCTGCATTAAATCAGGAATGACAGCTTGTGGGTGGCCACTGTGAGCATGGCTAGATCTCACTCTTGTATCACAAACAGCAGGGTCTGGCCATAGAATGGATATAACCATACCCAGCCATTGAGGCATTCGTCTTTTTAGCTGCTGTTTCCTTAAGCATTCAAAAAGAGATTTTCAGAAAATAAAGCAAAAGGTGGATCCTAATTTGGGTACTGAATTTGCTACTGAATTCTGTGCCAGTTAGATCCTCAGTTTGTGCTGCTAAATATTGATTTACAGCAATATAGATCGGACACCTGTTTGAAAATTGGCTTTGAGATTTGATATGCACTCCTTTGAAAAAAAATGCAATGTTTATTCTCTTGCATACATTTTGTGGGGTGGTGGTGAGGGGTGACTCACTTTCTTCTCAGGGTGTTTCAGAAACAGTGATGGTCACAAAAATACACAAGCTTTTCTAAGAGCTTCTCCCTGGGATGGTTCCTTGGGGGAGAGTTGGAGGCAGGTGCTGGCCGTCTCCTGTCACCCATTCCCATCTGCAGTCAGGCCTGTTTCCTCCATAGCCAACAGCAGCAGTGAATTCCCACTGCAGTAGGTGACGTGTTAAAGGAGGGGGCTCAACAGATAGTGTGACACATGAGAAGCATGGGAAACTGTCTTTTCCTGTTTTCCCTTCTGCCTGTGTGTGGCTGTGGTCTGGCTGCTCCCAAATGAATTTTCAAGAAACATCTGGTGGGTTGGGTCAGTTAGTAGCTAGAGAGACTGAGGCTCATAGCTTGGAAAACCAAGGAGAGGGGAGAAACAAGCTCAGAGCTGTCCTTCAGTGTTTCAAAATGCATCTCACTCTAGCTTTGGGTAGGCAAAACCACTGATGCTGAGCTCTCCCACCCATTGCTCTCCCGAGGATTATTATAAATGATGCATGAAGTAAAATGAATTGCAGTTTTCCTGAGATGAATGCCATGCAGGTAAATGTCTTTTGAGGCATAGATGTACCTCACCTCCTTACCTGGACTTTCATAGAAGGTGAGAGAAGGGTGAGGGTCTTTTCAACAGGCTGCTCATGACCATGCAAGCTGAGGTCTGAGGAAGTCTCAGACCCTGTAAGAAGGCACTGGAGCACAGCTTCCCAGCTCTCACCTCTGAATTCAGGGGGCCAAGGGTGGCCTACTGATTTGCAGTGCCTCACTGGAATAGGCAGGCTTCAGAGTGGCTGGCTTTTTCCCTATGATGTTAAATATTCAGGAGCAGCAAATGCTGCCCTTTCCCTAAATGATAGCAATAAATAAATCATTGGTGTTTTTGTGGACTGAAACTGGCTTCTCCAGCTCCTCTAACAATTATTCTGCTGCTGAATTAAAGCAAAAGCAATAAAATCTCAATAAAATCAGTGCCTCTAGTTTAAACTTCCTGAGCTCTTTGTACACTAGTATAGAGACCAAATGTAATGATGCTTTTGTTGCCTGACTACAAGTTCTAGGGGGAGGCATACTACTTAGTTATCCATTTTTTCAGTCTGTTTACTTCTTGTTAGTTGGTACCATTTTTCCTTGAAATATCTACTGAAAAGTAGGTATTTTGGAGCATGGTCCTTGCCAGAGGACCAGTGTATTTCTGGCAGGATGAGTGTGACAGTATCAGCTCTCTGGAATGGGTATCTCCATCTCTTGCCAGTGCCCTAGATTTGAAGGAGACATAGTGGAAGTGTGACCTCCCCAACATAACCTTCCACATACCCCTTGTGTTCTTTTCCCAGAGCTCTCTTGTGACCACACCAACAGTCCAGCTTTTCCGTTTTGTTTTCAGTCTTCTCCCCTCATCTGATAGCTGCCTTTCTCAGCCCAGTCTCAAGCCCTCAGCTGTGGTTTCACACTTTCACTTGCAGAGCCCATGATGCTTCTTGTCTTCTCACATGTGTACCTGTTGGATGCCATTGTTTGAATCATTCTCACTGCTTTCTGAAGCCCACCAAGTAACCTCCTTCATCAGTTTTCTCCACATCTGCAAAGACACAGCTCTGGCAAGGAGTTCAGGAATTCAGGTACATTGGAGTATGGATGAAAATCTGCCTATCAAGACTCCCAGTAAAGAAAAGGAACACATATTCTGGGGAGAAATGAGATATGGTTGCCTAAATCCAGCTTTCATAAGCATCTCAACATGAAGTGCAAATGTTTTAAGGTATATTTAAGGACTTTCTACTGCAGAAGACATTCTAATTCTGTCATAATTCAAAGCCTATGAGCAATCTTATACTGCCATAAAGCAAAGGTGAAGCAAATATTCCACATGATAGGACATAAATCCTAAAATACTGGGAAGTAGGATCAACAATGAAATTCAGTTTGCAAGCATTCTTTTAGTGCTCATGGTATAACACTTTTTACAGCTCTGCTTATGGTTGAAAGGCAGCTGAAGCTTGGCTTCCTAAATTTGATCTGAAATCAGGGCTTCTATAACTTATTTTGTACTCTAATATTTTGCATCTTTATAATGTATTAAATCTGAATCCCTGCCTTCCTGTAAAGAACACAGCCTTACATCTCTTTGAAGTAAGGAAGTATCCTTCATGTGGTGCAGAAGAAAATGAAGTCTTTCAAAATTGCTATGCAGCTGTTGCAAAAATCTGTTTTCCTACCTACCTGAGAGTGATGTTCCCTTTTTGTTTCGGTGGGGTTTCAGTTGTTCTTTGTTTTTTTACATAGACAAAATATTGGCTTTGGGTTTGTGGTTTTATTTTTAGGATTTTTATATATCTCTGTTCACAGATGGATTTTCTCGTGCTTAGTTTAGTAAATTGCAACAATAATTTCATCAGACTGAGACAGATGGATTGCTACCAGACTCACTAGAAAACCTACTTTGGTTCTTCTGCTCTATCCATCAGACACCGTGTGAATGTAAATGTCAGATCTGCAGTAAAACAGCATTAGTGCTTTCAGCTCAATCCCATTATGAATTAAGCTCACATCATATATCCATGACTCCTTATAAATCAGCTGCAGCATCCTGAGCCTCATCATCTTGAAGATGACAAAGGACCTTGCTGTGCCAGTGCTGGCTGTAGGGCCTGTTGAGAAGTAGGGCAGTAGTCCTCTTCTCACTGGACTTGATCAAACACCCTCTGTTTCATACCATCCTTATGAATACAGGCCAGTAAATTACTGAAGGAACAAGAGGTGGTAAATTCTGGACAAGTTAGGGTTATAGCAAAATAAGTCACAATAAACTGCTGGATGCCACTGCATGGCTCTCTCTTTTGTGCATCCAAGGAACTAAATCCAATTGACAGTACTGTAGTATAGGTGATTTATCTGTTTTTCTAGCCCAATACACACCTGAAAAACACTTTGATTGGGGAAGAGTCTGTCAGAACAGACTCAGATGTACTCCTGCAACTGAATCAGAAACACCTTCTCACATGGAAGAGCTGCAGATTTTGAACTGTTCGGACACAAGCATAAGTTTTTAAATTTTTCTTTCTTTTTTTTTTTTTTTTTTCTGTTCAATACACTCTGCCTGCTAACACCATCAGATTGAAGGGTGGAAAACAAGGATTGCCATGTGTCACCACCAGAGCTCTTCACACAACTGTGATTCCTCTTCTGCAGAGATGAGCCTGCAGAAACAGAGAGGGTTTCACAGCAGGGTAGCACAGGGCAGCACCCGCAGGCTCCAGAGATGTGCACATAGAACTGAGGACAGAGCTCATCCTCCAGACAGAAACTACTCAACAGGAACCCCTCGGAGTGCAGTCACAGCAGGGCTGCCAGGAAAGCAGTCAGACCCCCTGGGAGTAGCAAACAGTGGGAGTTAAGGCTCTGTGTAGAGATATTTCTCATCAGCACCTTCCACCTGGCTGCAGGGTCTCTCCTCTCCTGGGAACCTTGTCTCTGGAGCAGTGTAGGTCATCAGCTCTGCTGGGTCTGCATGTGAATGGTCCTGCACAAGGATGCTGCATTGTGAGTGCAAACACTCAGCCCCAGTCCTGCCCAGCTCCTTTAGATTTGGGGGAACCCAGCTACCTGCAGCTGCTAATGATTCTTCCAGGTCCTGACACCTGACAGTTTTGCTGTCTTTCACCTGTATAGCTCCCATTAGGACAGTAAAGTACTTGCTGAAAACTACACAAAAAATCTTTGGCAGAACATCACATTAAACCTCTACCTCACACACCTGGCTAGGACTACAAGCACTCATTCTTTCTCTTTCCACACAGGGAGCAGACTAATGCATTGCCTTGTCTTCCTTTGGGCTCTGCCACTCCAGAAAATACATGTGAAAGATTAGGAGACAGTGATCATCTTCAAGGGAAGAATGATTTTCATTGCAAAGATGGCTCTTCTCACAGTACTTTCACAAAAGGATGCCAGGCTCCAAGAAAGAAACTAACAAACTGTAGTGGAAGGCAAATGGGAAACACCAATTGCAAAGCCTGCTATCCTTCAACCAGAATGAGCTTTATGTCTTCCAGGTAGGGAAAATCCTCCTGAGACATTGCCTATCTGAATACATCACTTAATCTTGTAGAAAGCTCCAAGACAGAGAGGTTCTTCCTGTTGGAAATTGCATCAAGTAACCTTATTGAAGATAAATGGCTTTGAACTTTGATAGCAACAGTGATGAAGTGCTTCAACATCCATGCAGTACAGACTGAAAAATCAGAGCTTTTAGACAAAGAAATAAACTTATTCAAATGCAAATGTGAGATTTAGGGCAGAATTTCCAGGTGATCTTAAAAGCACTTTTCTTATTGCTGAGACTGGATGTCTGCATAGCGAGAGATATTTCACTGTCAGCCAGGTCTTACTGGCTTGAGTTCAGGAAAAATTCTGATATTCTTTGTTTCTCTGCTAAGTGAGACCACTTTAAAAAGTAAAGCAAACACTGTAATGTATGAAACAAGTCTGGAAGGGATCTTTGTTTTCAGATCAGGCTGCCTGGCGAGCAGAATGTGGGGAAAGCACTACATCTCCCACCTGTTCAAGATGAATCCAGACTGGCAAGCACAGTCTATGAAGAAATTTTCTTCATGTTGCAATCTCTGCTTCAGCCACTGAAGGCAACAGCTGCCAGGCAGCTGGCTTGAAGACTTTGATGACTCTGAGACTGTTCTCTAAATATCTACTAATATTGACTTTTAGGCTGAGATGATTTCAGGGCATGAGACAGCAAGGCTCCACAGAGGCTCTGCAAGGCTCCTCAATATGAGTGTATGGAAGGGATGCAGGCAAGCCTTACATCCCTGCCTCTGCCTTTCACAGCAGGACCACTAGACACACCCACAGCGATCAGTCTGGGTCTTTCTTAACAAATGGTAGCAAATAGCTGGGTCACAAAACTGGATGCTACCATTCTAGAGTGGTTCAGTTTAACAGCAGCCAAAATCAATGAGTTCCTCCCTTAGCTTTGAGAATTAAAACAGGATCTGATATATCAGAAACATTAGGCCCATTCTAATCACCATCAGATATTTCCTATTTCAGGATACAGGTTCCTCTCTGGCCTCTGACAATGATAGTAGACTACAAAACATGGCTGGGTGCTACTGCAACTTCCACAGTGTGGTTCTGAACCAGAGAGAGATCTCTGGGAACTACAGTAACACAAATGAATAATTGTATAATATACTAACAGAAAATAATAACACAGTGAGGGCTGATAGCATCTTTAAAAGTAGCACTGATACTGAAAGGGGTCATTACCTAAAGTGAGCTTCAGGAGAAGCCTGTGTTTTTGCCTAATTGAGATGTGGAGGGAGATATCCAGAAGAGTGACAGTCTCAGGACTACCCTGATTACTCAAAGAAAAGCTGAACAAAAAACCAAAAAAATCAGCTACAAGAGTCCTGAGTGAAACAGAAATATATTTCTGTTGCCTCTGGGCAGCAGTTTTTTGTGGCATATGTCCTTGGAAAAGGAATTCCAGTAGGCAGACAGGGTTGAACTTCAACATGTTACAGCTACTGCACTGTCACTTCCAGAGTTTCCACTTAAGAAATACTTAATCAGGATTGCAAAAAAAAAAGGAGTATAAATATCCACTGGATGGTGTGACCAGTGTGAGAACTGCCAAGGAGATTTATCCAGCTTCCTCTGGGTAAACTTCCACGCAGCTCCTCTGCTGGATTGGCAGAAGACAGCCCCAGGTATGAGGAGGACTGGCTGGATTCCTGGCAGACTGTAAATTGTTGTTGCAATTGCACAGTGACTGTGTGTGATAAACTCCCACACTGAAAACCAGTGAAGATTAAACCTAGGCCCTCCAGCAATGTGTCTGCATGGGCTGATGCTGACAGCCAGGCTGTGGATTATGGCAAACTCATTGGCCTTACAGCCTATATGCAGGACTGGCATGTGTTGGAGGTTGTGTATACACTGAGAAGTAATTTTGAAAAGGTATTTCAGCACGAGATATGTCCTTAGTGTACTAAGGGCAAACACGTAATCATACTGTGTGTTCTGGATCACACCTCACCCCTGGCTCCTGATTGCTCTTTCTGCTGGAAACCTGCACCAACCAGATCTGAACCACCAGCCATGGAGATCTCCAGGCACTGAGGAGAACCACACGGGTGCTCACCCTGGAAGGCTCAAGGCTGTGCACAGAGAGAAACACCAAAGAGCGCTGACTCAAATACAGAGAAATCTTTGTATATGAGCCATAACATCATGTTCCCACATATCAGAGGATTAATTTTTGCAAAACACACTCATCTTCACTCAAATTGCAACCTAAGTGAAAGCCCTGCTGTGACTTGTGAAGTTTCCACATGCAGTGGTGGTTGCACTTCCCATTCAGCCTTGAAGGCTGGTGGGTGAGATGGGCTCTCAGCTCCTTGGTGACACAACTTTCCCCTATAGGCACAGCATAGCTCTGCTCCAGACTTAGTGATACTCCCCTAGGTGCAGACTTGCTGCAGAAACCCCCTCTGCACCATCTGGCCATGAGATCAGAATGATCCTTCCCAGCCCCAGACCTGTAAAGGTGTTATATTCACACTGCATTTGCTGTGAGGTCTGGGGTCTGACTACAGCACGAGCCAGCACAAGCACCAGAAGCCATCCTGCCATGAGTCACACCACTTTGTCAGGTTAAGACACTTGCCCAGCCATGGTGGGTCAGCTGCCCATCCTGGAGCTAAATTAACCCTACACATTGCACCCCTCTACAAGGCTGATATACTGTATAACAAAACAAACCCCACTCTCCTCTGCTGTTTGCCTCGAGCAGACACAATAGCCAGTTCTAGAAACAGGTCTGAACTATCACAGTTAAGTTAGAAGCTAACATACAGGTGAAAATTGATGGTGGGACAAACAACAGCAAAATTTAATTCAGGTGCAAGGACTAGTGGACTTCAGCAGCAGCTCAGAACCAGAATGGGAAATGCTGATACTGATTATGGTAAATGGAGATTATGGTAACGTATCCAAATGCAAAGGCAACAGGAAAAAGACCCTCCTAGGTCAAGAGGTTTTTCTGGAGCAACCTTTAGTTTTGGTATTAATGCCCTGGCAGAAGGCTGACACAGCTTGGCTTGTAGACCAGTCAGGTTGGGCAGCAGCCAAAAACAGCTTTTATTCATTACATGTAAACTGAGCAAATTGCTCAGGGAAGGGAGTCAATAAACATGGAGCCTCATGGCACAGTTTTCCCAGAGTGACCTTTCAAAGTATAATTGCATGTTAAAAGACTCGATGGGAGTTGTCTCTGATCAGAGAAGCACTAATTGAACTGGACTGGGGACTTATTTGTACTCAAGTGGGAGTGTGTCAGAAAAGGGCTGTGTAGTTAGAGACTGCTTTTTGGCTAGCTCCCATGTGAGGATATGATCAGGAGAGCTTCAAAAACTTTTGGCCTCAGCCTCTCTGGGGAAAGGAAGAAATAACAGTGGTGATGGTGGAAAGCATCTTCATTATCACTAACATCCCTATGGCTTACTTCTCTCTTCTCATCCAGTGGTGATAACCACATTCAGATTTCTTCATCTAGGAGAGATTTTGATTGTGCTCATGGAGATGCATGACCCCGAGCATGATCCTCAGTCCTTGGGACCACAGCCTTCAGGCTGCAGCTCCAGCTCAGTGTCATGGGGTAAGGGTCACCACTCACAAGAAGAGCTGGCTATCCTCCCATTACTCCATCCCTACTCTTCTTCCCTGGCAAGCAGCCTTGCCCCAGCCCAAACACCCCACAGAACTATCCTTACTCCTCCACAGGTAACAATCTCATCCCCTTCTAATGCTTAAGGCTCTCTCTTTAATTCCTTTAAAATGAACATTTTCCAGTGAAAACGTGAACCCAAACCACCTTTGTATTATGTCAACATAATTGCACAAATATTCATATCCCCAGAGGGTTAGGGGATCCTGGGTTTCTCTTCAGCCTTGTGTTAGATGCCACATGTCATAACACAGTGTAATTTCCTAGACAGACACATTGAACCCTAAGGCAAACTAGGGCAAGGCATCGCAGATCGCACAGCAGTCAGAAAACCAGCAAGAGGCTGAGAGACATCCTTCCAGTTCCAGGGAGCTAGAAAGAGGCATCAAGGAGTGCACTGAGGAGGGCTTGGAGCTGGACTGGCAAGGTGAACACCCCTGGAACTCAGCAGAAGACTATGGAGGAGAGGGTTTCCTGGAAGATGACTCCTGCATTATTAATGATTGTTCAGTCACTTAACCCAAAAACTTAGATTATCTTCTGAGATGCTGAGGTGTGTCCATCTGTGAGCATCAATGACAGAATTGCAAAAGCCCATTTCCTCTTTTAAAATTCAAGCAGTATCACTGTGTTACTATGTCAAGAAAATGAATCCTTTGAGAAATTGAAACTGTTCTTTTTTTGGATAGACAGTGCAAGTCTGATCCTTACAGAACCATTGAATTGTTTAGGTCGGAAAAGACTTCTAAGCTCATTGAGTCCTACCATTAACACAGCATTGCCAAGGCCACCTCTAAACCATGTCCCTCAAATCTTTTAAATCCCTCCAGAGACGGAGGCTCAGTCACTTCCAATGGGCAGCCTATTCCAATGCTTCACCACCCATTCCGTGAAGAAATCCTTTCTGATGTCCAACCCAAACTTACCCTGGTGGAGCTTGAGGCTTTGTCCTCTCATCCTGTCGCTGGATTCCAGGGAAAAGAGACAGACCCCACCTGGCCACAGCCTCCTTTCAGGCAGTTGTAGGAGTGATAAGCCTGAGCCTCCTTTACTCCAGGCTGAACACCCCCAGCTCCCTTGGCCACTCCTCATCAGTCTTGTGCTCCAAACCCTTCCCAGATCCATTGCCTTTTTCTGGACACGCTCCAGCACCTGAGAGTCCTTCTTATACTGAGGGGCCCAGAACTGAGCACAGGATAGGAGGTGAGGTCTCACCAGTGCCAAGAGCATGGGGACAATCACTGCCCTAATCCTGCTGGCCACACTATTGCTGATGCAGGCCAGGATACCACTGGTCAAGCACAGACTTGTGAATCGTGGTTTTAAAGAGTTAAGATTTTCGCTAAAGGTAGAAGTAGTTTCCATGACCAAGATGTAAGCTAGGTATGTAAATGGTAGGTTAATAATTACTAGATGCTTAGGCTAGAGCTAATTGGTATAATTATCTGCTATTATAAATTTACATACAGAAGAATGTAAAATAAGTAAACCACTAACCATGAAGCATGGGGCCTTGGATCGTGCCAGAGGGTCACAGAGACCTGATGAAGACTCTCCTGACTTCATCCTTTGAGACCACTGACCCATTTCGAGACCACCGACCCAATTCAAGAGAAGAGTTGCTCACGTGTGAAGGACTAATGGGCTCATTTTAATATGGGGTGGGGATGGGAGGTGCTGGGGTTATGCAGATGTATTGTATGTAACATCTTGGGCAATAAATAGATGGCAAAGAACCTTGTTTGGGGCGGTCACACCTTTTGGAGGTGACTCCCGTGCCGCCCGCTGGTGGATAAACATCCCACTGTCTAACTTTAATTAGTTAGAGGGTCTTTATCTGTGATTATACTGGTTTTTTAAATGATTCACTTGAAGACAAGCACAAATAACCTGCTTGAACTCAGGTAAGGTATGTCAGATTGGAATTTAAGTGAAGAAAGTAGCATAGAAATAAGTAATTTACTGTACAAATCCTAAGCAGTGTTTTTCTCCACACATATTTTGACACATATTGGTATTTGTTTTCATTCGTATGCCACTGTCTCCCCAAATATTTGACTTTGACTTAACATGTTACATTGCATGAAGTGTTCTAATTTAACATGCAATGGTACCTCAGAGAGAATTTCTTAGTCTAAACCAATGTATATAATCTTCTAGAAATTCTTATGATGATGTATTCCATGAAAGAGCAGCAATAAACATTTCTATGGGTATCTGTAAAACATTTCACAATGTGTGCCATGCAAATCCTATTTGACATTCTCAGCTTGTATCACCTGCTTGCATTGGAGGGCTACTTTTATGAAGAGGGTGGTGCATCATGAGACAATTAAAATTAAATACTAAGAAGAAAAAAAAATTGCCAAAATGCACTGCCTGCTAAAGCTTGTCATACAATTTGTTAGCTGCATGTGATCTTCTACAGTCACAACTGGTTTGAAGAGAAAAGTGCCACCATTACCAAAGGCAAAACAGAGGTCCCTGTACTCCTGCTGGGGAGTACTCCTGGACTGACTGTCCCTCATCAGCTGGATTTAGCACCACTTGCAATTTGTGGCAGAAGCTTGACAATCCACATAGGAATCAGAGTTTGGACTTGTGCCTAGCCCAAAATTGGTCTTGTGGGGAAGCAAAGAAAGGGGCTCTTGGCATTTTCTAATCTTTCTGTCATTTCATTAAATGGAATCAACATGAATCTGCTCCTCATTTCTTTCAGGCTTTGGGCATTGATTTTTGTCTGTTTGGGTTTTTTTCTTCTGGACAATTAACAGGGAACATACTTTAGCATTACCACGTAAGTTATCAAAGACCTTCACAGATTAATTACTTAATTTCAGGTTGGTTATTTGCAAGACCAGATTTGGGCAGGATATCTAACCTTATTGACTGTCAATTCCTTTTAAAATATTTTTTTTTCTTTGCCTTCTTATTGCCAAAAGCTGTTTCAGGCACTCATGAAGCTTGATAGGAATTGCCTTGAAAATTCAGCTGAGTGATCAAAACTGACCAGACATGCAAGATGAATATTCATGGTTTATTGAAGCAACCTCCACCCTCTTCTCAGAGCAGGATACCTTCAGCTGACCTGTTGTCTCTCATACAAATTACTGCCTCATTACCATTCCTTCCTGTGCAATTTAGCTGCAAGGGACATCGAGCTCATGTTAAATAATTCAGAAAAAATAGTGAAAGAGAACTGTATCTGGTCCACGGTGGAGGCACCTGAAATTCCCTGCTGTTTCTGCAAATGGAAATGGACTTGAAGGCACTACAAGAACCAGCTTCTCCCATTGGACATGAAGCATGGGTATTACCCCTTTGACTTTAGACAAGTGGAAGGTAAGTGGCTGCATTTGCTCAGGTGACTTGTAGTTTGTCTTGTGGAGGGTGGAGGTAGAGCACTTTGTGATATATTTCAGGTATTTAGACATCGACTTCAGGAGGCAAGGATTAAATCCTTACATTGCTCACATCAACCTTCACTCTTTTGGGAGCTCAAATCACCAGGAAAACCAGACTGAAACCTGTCCCGAGCACCACAGGCTAGGAGCAAAGGGTACTTTGTGCTTGCACTCCTCCCATATATTAAAATTGCTGAGGAAGGTCACTCATTTACCAGCTGGCAATAACAAGAGGTTACCAAAGGATCACCCTGGGCTCTGGGTTAGCACTGGGCTCCAGTTCAGCAGCAAAGAGAAAATTTGATTTTCATTGTCCTCATTTTTATGGCCTGCCAGAACAATCCTAGCCTTTCTTTCACCAAAGTTCAAACATGAGAGCTCTGCGCTTTCAGGACTGACAACTTTCTTCAACAGAAACAGAAAAAATTGCTGATGGTGGAGGAAGAAGATGTGAGAGGTGATTTTCCTCCATTTACCCATGAACAAACACACTGGCTGTTGAGAGCAGACACTGATCTGCAGAGAAGTCAATTGTGCCTTAAAACCGCAGGCAGGAAGGGGTAGAGTGCCTTTTGTTGACCAAAATGATGTTTGGGGAAGGCACTGTGGTAACTCTAATTCAGCCAGATTTCATGTGCAGCAAGAAGAGGGACTAAAAATAGAGCAAGGTGCTAATGAGGGCCTGGCGCACACCATCTGCACAATGAGATGATGATTCTTTTTGAAAATGCAATAATTTAAGGGGTTGTTTCATTTTGTTTCTTTCTGCTGCTGCAAAATGTTCAGAAACATGAGGCTGTTTGGGTCTTCAATTTTTTCTCTTTAATCTTAGGAAAATGAAATTGCAATGGACAAAGAAGAAAACAACGAGAAGCAAGAGTTACTTTCTTTTTCCTGAGGCTGCTCACATGTGATCAGCAAACAAAGTGGGTCAGAGCAAGCTTTCATAACACTTCAGGTGCATTTCCACACAGCCCAGGATGGGGGTTCAGGATATTTTTTACGAAGAGGGACTTTGACTCTTTTTCCCAATTTGTTGCCTCTGTAGCAGGCAGTGCTGGGAGCTCCCTGTCTTCAGCTTGGTCACCTCTACACCCAAAACCCACCTGGCAGCTGCAGGTTAGCCTGGGACACTTGCTTTTGTGGCACACCAGTGGTTCCTGGTCTGCCCCTTTGGCTCACACACAGACTTTCCCTGGGGATGGACATCCCACTACCCTGGGAGGGAGCCAAGGCAGAGGGAAAGATTTGCTGATGTCTCATAGGAGCACAGGCACAGCAGAACCCAAATCCAGGCTGGGATGCAGCTGCTGGTGGTGAGGCTGAGCCATCCCAAACTCTGGTGCATCCAGGCAAAATTGCTCAATGGTTTGGGCATGATAAGGACATTGAATGGTGCAGGCCTGTGTAAACTACACCTCTGAAGAAAACCAGGCTGAAAATCACAGCAGGAAGATAACTGCTCAGGAAACATTTATTTATTTATTTATTTATTTATTTATTTATTCACGCATTCATTTATTCATTTATTATTTATTTATTTATATTTTTTGTGAGAGAGAGCCAACTACCTGCCTGTCAGCAGTTGATGTTGGTGGACCATAAAAGCATGCAGCAGATCAGGAACTGTTTTCTGTGCTTTCTGGCACAGGCACACTCATCTCACACACTCACTCATCTTCTTTATTTATAGGAATAATTGCTGCTCTGGGAGGCAACAAAACAGGTATTGTCTCTCAATCCTCCCATTAAACAGAGCACACAGATGGTAATTAATACATCATAGCATGGCTAAATTCTAAGGAGAAATTGCTGCAACAAGAAGTCACCCCAAGAACAGCAGGATTCGGATTAGTGTTCATTTCAAGATCAACTGCTTCTTCATTCCTTGAAAAGCTAGGGACCAGCTATTCCACATTTTGGAAGATTTATTTGTCTGCTTTCATGAGTTTTGTGTCACAATGGAGTTTTGTTATCTTTAATAGATTCATGTACTCCTTCCCTAGTGCTTTGTCAAATAATAATACTTACAAGGCAATAAAAGGGAAAAGAAAACACAAAGTAAAGAACCACCCCCTGTACCATAACTCCTGGGTAGGTGAATGTGTGTGTTTGTGTGTGGGTGTGTGTGTGGGGAGGAGAGGGGTTGTTTATTGCACTGTCCGGCACAGAATTAAATAATTTGCCTACCATCTACATGTAAATGTATCCTGTAAATGTATCCTTCATTGAGGTAATAAACTGCACCCTTGTATGATTTACCCAAACAAAGGAGCTGGGAGGACACCGCCACTAATCTTCAAAAATCAACTGTGCCTTTTCAAAAGGGATTTTTGTCTTTCTGTGAATTGATCAAACTTGACAAGTAATTTCAACCTAATGTTCACGGCTACCCTTCTCTCTCTTCACCATCTGTAGGTGAGAAATCCTATTTTCTGGAAGTGACAGGGTAATGCAGGAGGCTGCAGACATCTGTAAAAAAAAAAAAAAATAAATAAATTGGTTTTCCCTGAGCTACAGGCAAACCAAGGGTGGATTCAGGAAGGATATGAGTGCTTTTTAGCAAATTATAAATTCTTTATGCCTGCAACTGTCCAGATGCAGTCACGTATTTTAAGCCCCTAAGTTTAATGAGAGCATCTGAGAGATTAAAACATCTTTATTTAAAATACTATAGTAGAAATGCTTCACTGGAATAGCCTTGCTCTTGTTAACAAATAAAGACTCTCAGAAGAAATTAATTCTACAAACTTATTGCATCAATGAAAACTACATTATAGACAAAGAGACTGAATGTAAACTCAATTTGCTTCCAGATTTGTTTATAAAAATACCAGCTTTGACTGAAAGCTGATCAGTCCTACATCAAGCAGTAGAGGTGAAATAGGAAAAATGTCAGTTATCATGCCAGCAGGATCACTGGCATGACTGAGATTAATCCAAAACAATTACAAGAGAATCTTGTGCGAATTTTGGTGCTTTCTCACAGGAAGTACAATGCCAGATTGAGGGCCATTTTGGGCCATATCAGGACACTTCAGGGAACAGAGACCAGCCCCCATTCACCAGTGGACGGAGGTTCTTGTATCCCTAGGCCAAGAGTATCAACCTCAAACATAAGCACATCTGTGTGTAATCCATATAAATACACCAACGCTGAGGAAGTAATAATTTTCTTTTTACTATCCATGTGCTTTCTCCCTTTCTGGATCACTGCTGCTCCTGAGAAATTGTTCAGGGTTATTTTCCCTCGGAAGTAGGAGGTTTTCATGTGATACATCAGATGCCCTCACACCCAGCTCAAAGTGAAGGTGTCTTTTATTCACCATGCCTCACTCTGATAACTGGAGCCATGAGCTGCCTCAGCTGCTGGGTCCTGCTGGATGTATTTGCCTCCAAGAGCCTAAAGGCAGGACACACTCCCCTCACAGAAACATTCCCTACATCCTCCTTCAACCCTCTTCTGAGGATGCTTATTGGCATCTTCGGGACAGACACAGAAGCTGAAGTGCTCTTGAGTAGGAGGAGGTGAAGTAGTGGCCAGCAGAGGGGAGTTAAGGCTCAAGGCCAGCTGAAGGTCAAGTTAAAGCTTCTGACTGGGCCAGGCACAGGGGGCAGCTGGAGGGTGGCAATGCACTTTAGTGTCACAGTAACTTTTGAAGTTCTGAAATCTGCTTTAATTTCACCATTAGAAGAAATCCCATAGCTTCTGATGGTTTTCACAGCAGAGGATTATGTCAAAGGAGATTGAAAAGGTCCCTTGGAAGATTGAAAAGGTCAGGGTTTTCAGGTCTTTCTGTATTTCTGTATTCAGGTCTTTCCGTATTTCTCCCCCTTTGTTTCCCTCCCTCAGGATTTAACCAGAGAGTCCACCACAAACTTCACTAAAACAGAATGGGAAAACATAGTCAAAATCAATAAATGATCACAAAATGTCTTCCTCAGGAAAAAAAAAAAAATAGAATCTAGTAAAAAATACATTTTTTGATTAAAAAGAAAAAAATCTCTGCCACTAGCCTAAATGTATTTTCCCAGTCATCCCAGCTGAAAGAAAAATTAAGGTTCTTTCTTTTGTCAGGTAGATGGACACTATATTAGCTCCTTAACCAGGACAATGATCGTCATCTCAAGGTCTGGTCATTGCTGGGCAATGCAGGTCATTGGGTTTTCTGATTGCACATTGAAGAGCTGATCCCTTAGATTTGCCCTGTGGGGGCACTGGCAGCAGTGAAGTCAGTAGAGCAGGGGCAGACTGGCCATGCAAAGACACAGATGAGACTGGGTTTGGTCACAAAACTCAGCAGAATGGATTTCTGAGCCAGGAAAAGACCAGGTATGTTTGTTTCTACTCCATAAGGGGGATGAGATTTCATTTTCATTTTGTGTAAATAAATAGCCATTTGCCAAAACACATTGGCCTATACTAACAACATTACTATTGCACATAAAACAAAACAAAGCATTTGTAATAATTCATCGATTTCTTGAATCATTCAGTCCTGAAAAATACTAACATTTTTCCCTCTAAACCTTTGGGCTTCCTGAGGCTGTGGGCTTAAATCCATTGTGAGGTTAGAGAGACAGATTCCTCTCCTCTCCTCTCCTCTCCTCTCCTCTCCTCTCCTCTCCTCTCCTCTCCTCTCCTCTCCTCTCCTCTCCTCTCCTCTCCTCTCCTCTCCTCTCCTCTCCTCTCCTCTCCTCTCCTCTCCTCTCCTCTCCTCTCCTCTCCTCTCCTCTCCTCTCCTCTCCTCTCCTCTCCTCTCCTCTCCTCTCCTCTCCTCTCCTCTCCTCTCCTCTCCTCTCCTCTCCATCTATCAATCATCCATCACATCAGGCAGGACTGGACTTGCTGTTCTCACCACCAGCAGGAAAAGGTTTATTAAGTTTTCCAGATCATTTGGGTCACTGAAGGGAACAGGGCAAGAGCTCAATGCCAACAAAACCTTCATTTTTCTCTGAAAGGAGAGGCAGCAGCCTAAGTTACTGCCAATTTTCACAAAGCCATAAAAGTCCAGCAGTGTCACTAAGATAGGATTCAGTCCACAGCTCCTCATTATTCAAAGGGATGGGAGGATATGGAGACGCCAGAGTAATCTGGAGCAGACAATGAAAGTTGTCAAGTCTCCTCTGATTAAAACTGCAAATCCTAGCACCCTAACCCTAATCCTTTCCTGTGGAAAGAGGAGATTAGTCTGGGTCCCGAGAAAAGATAACTCTATCTTTTCCTTAAGTTACATGTTAAAATTCAATCTTCTCTCAGGAGACAGCGGGTATGGATATTGCTTTTTCTCTCTCTCTAATTAGAAAGCCATAAGAAAGTAAACACTGCTGCTTGCACAGTGACTGGCATAGCAGAGCCCTCTGCTCTCTGATTGCTTCATTAGCACCCCAAGACTAACAACACTGCCAGGGAGGCCAGCCATAGGGATCTCTTCCCAGCCCTTGGGGGTTATATGGTGTTTTGTAAGACACTGAAGCAATCCATAAAGTTTTGTTTCCATGTGCACAGGTGTGAATCATGAGCAAGCAGGCATGCTGTCAGGGAGAAAGCCAGCCTGCCAGGGCACTTCAGCCCCTCTGCCTCCTTGGTTCTCTAGTCATTAGGAGCACTATTCCAATGGGATTTTACTCTACGTGATCTGCATAACCAGGGGTGATCCTGATGTCTCTGAGGCTTTCAATCTGGCCAAATCTTAACATCCCTAAAATCTGCCTTTAGTGCCAGCAGAACTTCAGGCTGTGAAGGCAGCTTTCTCAGCAGCACTCTGAAGCGATGCAATTATGTGTTCTGTAAAAAGGAGCTCATGGCAGAGCCTGAAATGGCCAATGTCCTGTGGGGACAGGGACAGAGGCAGCCCCACAACACAGCTGGCAGTCCAGGGGGTGAGCATTCAGAAGAAGCTCAGTACAGGTACGTGGTGAAATTTTCCCCTCTCTGGTGTCCTCTGCCACCCCTGGTCCAGTGAGAGCCCCGCGCGTTCTCTCCTGGCTGACACCTGGGCAGGAACAGAGGCAGTGCAAGGCAAGGAGCAGGGAAGGACTGTACAGAGCAGAGGGGCTTCTTCCAGCCCCCACTGGTGTCAACACTTCCTCCTCACAGCATGGCACATCCTTGACAAATTTCCTTCACTCGGTTTTTCAAGCCACTGTGCTCACCAGTGCCTCCATATGGGGCTGCTAGGCTTCAGCAGGAAAAGGCCAGTTTGGAATATAAGGTGGAGCAGAAAAAACAGGTGGAGAAGTGCAGTCACCACAGGGCAGAGGTCTGCTACTCTAGGGGTCAGCAAGGCCTGCTGAGGGGCACCAGAATGAGTCTCTGCCTCTGAACAAACCCTTCACAAAGCCTGGAGAAGATGAGAGAGTAGCAGCCTGCATTGATGTGACACTTTTTTGTTAGCCCAGCTGTGACTGTGCTCAAATAGTGACAATAATAAGTCTCTGTGTCTTGGTTTCCAAACCAAACAGAGATGAGACCTTTGTGATCAACTGGAAACCCTGCTGATGTCTTTAAAACATGTCCATGGGAGGACTGCAAAGCATTAGCAGTAATATTTATTTTTCACAGCATAACTGTGTTTTAAGAAGGGGAGGGCAATGCTCATTAGCAGCACAAATGTACCAACCTGTATTTTCAGGCTATTAATATGGTGGCTAGCGTTAATGGAAATATAATGGAATGTGATGCTTTTAAAAGTATGGGATTTAGCACAGTCAGGGAAAAAATCAAAGGCATTAATGAAATTTTAATGAGAAAATCAGCTTGCAGTAATTTTACAGGTAATGATTATTTCCTTGATTTGACTACTCTGAATAGCTTTGCCTTTGGTATGATGCACTTGCAAGGTGTGCACGTGAGGGCAGTGAGTGATGCATTACAGGCCACAGCTATGAGTGTCCTGGGAAAGAAACATGGTTTGATGTACAGAAGATTGTCTGCCTGGATGAAAGGCTAGAGCTCTTACCACCAAAGAGCAAGGAACGGATCTCAGACCTGCTTTGTCCAGTGGCTGCTAGTGACACATCATATCACAATTCAGTTATTTCAATATTTGGAGTCACCTACCCTTTTCCTTTGGAGCTGGAGCTGAGGCTCTTGGCATAGGTAGTGCACCCTGCCCTCCAGCAGCATGTGCTCCTAATTAGGCACTCAGTATAAACCCAGTAATACACAGGATTTTATCACTACACATAGACACACACTCATACCCACCTTACAGAGGTTTTCTCTTTGCTAGGGAGTCACCAGTGCTTTCACCCCTCTCTGAGGCTTGTTAACATCACAGCTGTCCATCAGTGAAGCTGAACTGGAGAGACTGAGTGGTGCTAACCAGGCTGAGAGGGCCAGGGATTTGTTTCACCTACCTTGGGGTGCCAACAGAACAGTTATCTCTCTCAATTCACTTTAAATATCTGTAGGGAGAAACTGGTGCATTTAGCATCTGTCCCATCTGACTGCTTTTGGACCTCTGGGCTAGGAGAGTCCTTGCTCCTTGAAAGTGCCTGTTTGCCTTCACTGGAGATACCACTGGTCTTATCTGAGTTTGAAACCTCCACAGGAAACTTCCTATTTGAGTCCAGACAGACTTGGTCAGTCCTACCAAGAGTCTCCTGTGGTAAAGCTGGTGTACAGACTTACATCAGTCTTCTCTGCTGATGGCACCAGAAATGCCCAGGGGCCCAAGGAAAGAGCAAGAGAGATGGCATTTCAGCGACAGATCATCATGGTTTCTATCCTATAGTTCCAAGTGAAGTTTCTTGAGCCTGCCTTGTGATATGGAGGATCAGGCAGGAAAATGTCTCCCTTGTCCCACACAGACAGCATCACCGTGATCCTCTGCTTGGAACACATCTTGCTAACCTTGCATGATTGAAAAGTTATGTGAGTAGCATGGTTAAATCTATGTGCATCCTAAAGGACATAGCCTGGAGTCTGACATCCAGAATATCCTCTCACCTTTCTCCAGCTCTGCACTAATTATAGAGACATAACTTCTTCTATAAGGCTTATTGCCTCTGGTCCCCCAGAAAGAGCTAGATCATGGTAGTTAGGCAGAGAAGAAACTCTCTGTGACAAAGACTCAAAACTGCTGGTGCCAGCCACTACTGGTCCAAAATTCATAAATTTTTGGGGAAGGAAGGAGCAAATCTCTTAGCATGACCCCCTTGACAAAATGAAGGTCCATTTGATTTCACTCAGTACTCTGACACTGAGCTCAAAACTTCTTTTTCAGCATGCACTTTAGGAGAACATCCAATCGCTTTCCAAGGTCACCAGTGAGAAAATAAGACCGAAGGCATCCAGGAGGATTGTCACTTGTGGTGCCCTCTTTCTGAGTACTGGTCATGCTTTGCATAAAAAGAAAACTTCAACCCTGTCAGATTGAAATGATTTGTTAATTTTATGCTCAGTGTTCTGCCTCCACATTTACTGCTCACTCAGTGTGTGAACCTCCAGTGTGGGAGCTGTGTGCTTTGACAGCCTAAAGTCCAGGAAATATTATTACCTGAGCTTTTATTTTTTTTTCTTTCTATTTTTTATGGGTTTTTTGTTTGTTTGTTTATTTTGTTCTGGATTCAAAAGGGATAAAGTGAAAACTCAGAACCAAACCTTCATGCCTGAACTTCAGTGGCCATAATACAGGAAGGTAGCTCTGACCATTTCAAAACTGTATTATCCATGAAATCAAGTGCACACCTCTAACACTCAGAAGTCACTGGAGGGACCATCCATGATTTTATTTTTCCAAGTGGATTTATTCTGTCATTTGTTTTTGTTTTTTTTTTCTTTCCAATGTACCATGAAATTTAAAATTAAAGATCTACTCTGAGGAGAAAGCAGTGCAAGAAATGTTATAATTTATCTAAGGTGCTAAAGACGAAGTAAAAAATTCAACAAAGATTTTTTTTGTGCTCTGCCCTTAAAACTAGAGTATATTGCTCTGAAACATGTATAATTCTGCAGAGAATCCTTACTGCAATTTGGAGTATTGCTTCAAGCTTGGCTGCCTGCAACTTAATTTCTCTAACAGTTTCTACCTAAAAGCAAATTTCATGTTAGGAAATGACACAGCACACATGGATCACGCAGAAACACTTTTCAGCATCAGCAGAAGTATCAGGCCCAGAAGCACCGGGGAACTGTGGGGTTGTGCAGAGCTCTTGCCTCTCCATGCACATTGAGCCAAAAGGGATAAAGCAATCTGTGTCACTGTCTCATGACCATTTTCTTGCTAACTCTTCTGCAAGTATTATATTAGTGAAATGTCATCCCACAGAGTTTCCTTTTAGTCCTTGTCACAGAGAAAGCAAAAATAGTCACCTTTCTTTTTTATTTCTCACTTTGATTTCACTCACTGAATTTTCTGTGGACTGAACTTGTTTGCTTCAAATCCCATATCAGCAGAGTACACAAATGTGCATTTATTATTCAGTGGGATATTAGTAGAATGTCTTGTAAACACTTTCAGGATGGGAAACTGTGTCTGTGCTAAAGCTGTCTCTTCCTATCGAGAAGGGAAACTAATGGTAGTGTGTGAATGGTAGTGAACCACTTCAAGTTTTTGCTGTTGTCAGCTTTTTTTTTTATGCAGAAAGCTGGACTTTGCAGCAGCAAATGTTTTAGTATGAGGAACCAGAGAACTTTCATCCAGCTTTATAGTTTAAAATGTAGATGTTTACATCTAAAGCAATTGCTGTGGCTTTCTTTATAGCCAAGGAAATAAGCACTTGGGGAGTTCTGCAGCAGGTGCCCAGTGTGGTGGCAGCAGACCCCCCTGGATGCCAGAGACCAGAGTTGTGATGGGTCCTTCCTCAAGGGTAAGCCACTCTTTTCCTTAAAACTTGAGAGGCATGTGTTTCCAGCTTTGAGCTGAAGTCATTGATTTCTGTCTTCAGAGAAAAAAATGAAGCCAGTTTGCTGAGAGTGGTGGCATTTCTTCCTTCGTTATCCATTTGGAAGAGGCAGGTAGTGCTACCAAGCTGTTCAGTTCACACGATTTATTTGTGCTTTCAGCTCACTGAGAAGCTTCAAAGTGCCGTGTAAGTATTACTGGGACTGTGTTTTCCAGACTATCTCTTACCAGTCTTACTGCTGCATGCTTGAGCACATAGCTATACTTGGAAAACATCAAACCCCGCCATCTTGTCTGGAAAATATTTATTTATTTGCTTGTTTGTTTGTTTATGTATTCCTAGACACTTTTAAAGGACATGGAAATTAATTATATTGAATTCCACACTTGTATGTGTGTGTGTGTGTGTGCACATGTGTATACAAATATGTTTATAGGGGTTATATATATATTATATATTTGCGTGTAATAAGTTGGAATTAAGTTAGAAATGGATGATCCAGAAAAATAATTAACAAAGCATGGACTGTGCCTCTTCACCTTCCTTTTACCTCTGATGCATGTATTTGCACCAGTGCCTTGTTTCCACTCTTGCTGCCTGCATTAGTGCCAACACAACACGGTAAAATAGATGTGGGATGGTGAAGCTGTGATGCTGAGGAAGCAAGAGTTCAAATGACTGGGAAAACCCCAACCATAATATTTCCAGGGTATTTACATGGCACTCATATTGGTTAGCTTATTAACAGGAGGGTCAGAGGCCAGGAAGAAAGGAAAGCTGTGGCTGCAGATGAACAATCCCCCAGCCAAGAAGGTCATCCCAAGTGATACTCAAGCTCTGAGAGGTTGCAGTGCTGCAGCCCAAGCCCCGAGACTCATTTCCCAAGGCTGAATGCAGCAGGCAGCTAAGCCCCTTTCTGCAGACCAAGAACTTGTCAAGGATCCTGGCTGTCTTCCAGGGCATGTCAAGCCCTAAGGTAAAACGGATGGGTCTTTAGATTGTTTTGCATGTGTTTAAATCCCTTTCTTGGAGACTGTTACTGGACATAACTTTTATTAAAGCACTGAGGAAAAAGCATTTACCAGGCAGCTGCCTCTTGGTCTCTGTCTTCATCCCATCTCTCCCAGAGCAAGTGGGCGCTGACTGTCCCTCTGTCTTAGCCATCAGGCTGGAATCAAGTCCAGGGGAAGGCCCACAGTTCCCTCCCTGTCCCTCTCCCTTCCTTTGCATTTTTTCTCTCTTAAAAACCACGTGGTTTAGTGTCCAGCAAAGCAGTGGAGCAGAACGAAACTTACTGGGTGCTGCTGTGGTGGGACAGCTGGGGTCTCAAAGGAGGGAGTGGATGAGGTAAAATTTTGAAATCCGAGAGTTGACATCCTAGGAGGGTGCAAATCCTGGGAAAGGGGCTTGTCATCAGTTCCTTTGCCTAAATCCATGCCTCCCTCACACATCCTGCAAATCACTTCTTGCAAGGCCAGAACTAATACAATTGCAAGGCCTTTTGTCCTCGGGGGAAAGACTCCTTGCAACCCACAGTGAATCACAATATAGCAACTTTTCTAACATGATGTCTCCCTTTTCATGGACAACTCTGCTAGGTACAGGCAAACACAAGGGACTTCAGCCATACCTGGCTGCTTTTTTTATCCAGAAAAATTAGTAGAGCTCCATGTCTGAGCAAGTCTGTCCTGCTGGGAACTAAGAAAGTTTAAAAGAAGTTGGCAAGTCTTATTAGCATAGCACAGCACTCTACACCTATGCACTTCTGAGCTACGTCTACATCAGGTTCCACTGTGTTGGAGTGACAGCCCTGTGGCTGCACTCACCCTGCAGATTTGCCACAAGTTGCAGTGGTAGAAATCTCACAGCTAGATTGTTAAGAGGAAACATTTCATACAGGGAAAGGCCTGGCCCTCCCTTTTGCCTGTAAAGTTTGTATCTCCATGTTTGCACTTGCATAATACTTCTCTGTGCACTTGCATCTCTCCTCACTCCCATTTATCCCAGCAAATAGCTGAAGGTGGCAACAATTTTATCTGAGCTTGCTTTTCAATCCCAGCTGGAAAGAGTCCATGCAAATTGCAAGGCTGACCTTCTCAAAATGAGGCCTTGAGTTACCCCTCTCTTGTATTTAACTTGCAATTTACCACACGGAGGGAAGATAAATTAGATGGGTTAATTAGGAAGCTCTGGAATACTGTTCATCATTGTGCTGTGCAATCGTAGATGCCTCTTGCCTTTAGGACCCTGAATATGCTGACATGAAGCCTTTTCTGCATGCCAGCCTCGTGGCATCTCCATCACAATAAAGGAGAGGGAGGGGAAGATGGAGTAGCCAAGCAAAGCAGGAAAAACAACCAGCTAAATTGAGTGCTTTCTAATCTAATGCATTTAAGTCATACTCAATAAAGCTTGCCAACAGTCCCTGCTGCAGAGTTCACAGAGGCATCTGATTAGAATAACATGTGTCTCCTAAAAATCCTCTTTTAAAAAGATTCTCATTCTGGATAGGGAATATGTAATGAATTGGAAATGTCATTTTGGGAGAGTGGGGTGAAGGGGGACATTCAGCAAGCCCACCCAGCCCCAGAAGTCTGACTGCTCTCTGCCTCCTGCAAGATGGAAAACCCATCAGCTACAGAAAGCTTTATATTCCCTACCAAAAATAAATAAATAAATATAACAGAACTAGCCCTGAACCGTTTTATATTCAACTATCTTCCTGAAATTATGTGAAATACAAGCCCAGTTTCAAATAACAGCAATGGCAGTGACGTATCCAAGAACCCCCAGGAACCTCATTCTTTGGAAAAGTGTCAATTTCAACACGTGTGTTACATGGCTTAGGGTAACATGATCCAGGTAAGGCTTTTGAAATTTAAGGGATGAAAGAGGACAATGATTTGAGAGATTAGGAATATGGTGAAAAAATGGATAACCACTGTATCATATCATGAGCAGAGGAGCAGAACCAAGCTGGGCATGGGCTGACATGGGCTCTCAAGAGTAAGAGGAGAGAGATGGTTTTTTCCTTTTTTTTAAGACAAATTTTGTGTCTGAATCTTGAAAACCAGACCACATGATATATTGTAAAAGAGTACAGATTGTGCAACAAATGCTTTGTCTGTGACTGTATATTGCCTGGAGCAGCTTCATGGACTGTGTGCATCCATGCTCTCTTTTTTTTATACTCCCTTGAAGAGTCTGAGCTTTTTCCACTTACAGAATAGTTGGTGCCAGTGACAGAAAAATAGTATTTTCCTGGGCAGTCTTGGGGTACTGGTTTGAAAGCAAAACCAGTGAGAGACTTCAAGTCAGAAATACAATTTAATGGCGTAAGAAAAAAAAAGAGAGAGAGAAAAAATAAAATGCATGCAATAGTACAAAAGAAAACTACTGACAGAGTCAGAATACAACCTGACACCTTATCAGTCAGGGTGTTGGAAGTAGTCTTAGTAAATGGTGGCTTCTTCCTCCTGGATGACAGATGTGGTTCAGTTGAAGCAATGCTCCTGTAGAAGGGTGCAGTTTTTCTCTGAAGGTCCAGCAATGATGGAAAGGTCCAGTTTTCCTCTGGGGTCCAGTGGAAAAAGGCTGCCTTGGTGTTCCAAATCTCAGTTTTTATCTAGGTAGGAAAGGCTTGGCTCCTCCCCCTGGCTGGAGCATCTCCCAATGGGATGATGTAATTTTATCAGTCATGCAGTGGGACTCAATGGCCCATTAACAGAAGATATCTTCTTGGAGGAAGGATGGGTTGTGGAAAAGATAAAGATGACTGTCCCACCTGATTTATCAGAAGGCCCATCAGCAGAGGATATCTCCACACAGACAAGGATCACCACCCCACCTCGTTTCAACAGATGGTGATAGAATACATATTTTTGGACACATCTTTACATTGTAACCCAGGACACTTGGTCAGGATAATGCTAAAGGTCTGGAGATGTTTTCTAGCAGTGTCACTTGCTGCTTCCCCCACTGTTCTCTCAGCAGAGTACATCAGGCTGAACAATGTCATAAATGGGGTGTCAAACCTTCCTGAGCAGGACTGAGTTGGCTTGTATTTCACACAGGTATTAGAGCCAAGAAATCCCTCAGGGTGTCTCAGACCACACCTGGGCAAAGCTTTGCTGACAGTGATGATGTCCAATGTACCTTCCCTTATTACAGTCCCGTTTCTCCAGACTTCTGGTATCTTTGCAGCCTGGGAGTCCTAGGGGACATATGATGAAGAAGCTGTTTCTATCCAAGACATGCCTATCAGTGCAGTGAAGAAGGGGAGAGATGGGTGGATATTCAAGAGAGATCCATACTGGCCTTGACTGGACTCAACGACCTTAGAATTCCTTTCCAGCCCACATGATTCTATGATTCATTGCCCTTATCCAACAATTTCCAGAATTGTTGAAATACAGCAAAGCTCAGGGCTATTTAGAGGTCTTTATGCCCAGTCAAGGCTCTACCTCTGGCCTGATGGGCTGGGATAAGCTCCCTTTTCTAATCCAACTTCACCTGTGGGACATGATCAAATCTGCATGGCCCTCTGCTCCTTGCCCAACACTCACTGTAAAATCCAGTTGATGATAAAAGCCTAAGGCAGCTGAAAAAATGTACAGTCAAAACAGAATTTCTGTGTACTGATACATGAGAAGAGCCTGTGATATCAGCCATATTCTTCAGTTGCATCTACAGTCTTCATGATCTCACAATTTCTTTGGAAAATTGGACAGGAATGAGTACATACTTCATGATATCTGATACCTGGAGGATCACTGAGCTGTCTTGGATTTGCAAACACACCTAAACTGAGCAGTAAACCATTCTTGAAGCTTGGCACCAGACTCTGCTTTTATTTGCTGTGACAAAAAGGTTTCAATGTAGTACTGGTTTTACCAGGAATGAGACTGCTAGCTTTAGTGTGGTATATGGCATTTTGTTGTGTCAACAATTAGGTATTTACAGGCATGTCATTTTATGCCTAAGGCCAGCTTCTGCCAAGCAGGGAGGATTTATATATATGGTGCAGATTTCCCTAAAAAAGGAGCTTAGGTAGAATAGCAGAGCACTGGAAGATTGTGCTCAAGTCTGATTGTACCATGAAGAATTGTAATTTCTCCTTGCCCGTTCCATTTTGGAACAGCAATGCACTACCCCTAACCATTCCCTACAGTGTGTGACATAGACTATAATTTTCCATTCTCTTTAGAGAATTAAATTAACACTGTTACAATTCCTCCTTCAGGACGTTTAAGAGTATGTAAGGAGCCTGTTCCTAATCTCCAGCTGACACACACACAGAGTTTTATACGTCCAGTGTAAGTGAAATTTGCTCCAATCCCCTGGTTGCCTCCTCGTCGAGTGCTCTTTCGCAGCGCATATGAAATCTCTGACTTTTAAAATAGTTAAAAATAGCTATGGGTTAAGAGCACTTGAACCTTCTCATACTCTTTGAAGACTAATTTAGGAAACCTGACAGGGTTCATCACTCTGTTCCTGATCAGTACAATCTATTAACAGCGTTGGTGGTGAAGTACCAGGTAGACCAAGGGAAAATGACTGCTCTCGAGTAAGCTGTTGAAATAAAAAGATATCAAGCAAAAGGCTTGGACATAATTCAGTAATGACCTTCATCAGCTGAAATGCTTTTGTGTTTTAAGTGAATTAATGAGCTATAATTATTAGTAATCTTGGAGATGGTGATCAGAGAAAGAATTTTGCATAATGCAAACAGAACAACACAAATGGAAACCCTGTCTATCTCAATCAGACAAGGTCTCTTTTGTTATAATTAATGTTATCACCTTCATTACTTCTTAAAACGTGCTTCACAGTTCATACTTTGACATCCTCGTACCACCATACCATTGCTATTTATGGTGCAGTCACATCTGCCATAGCAATGGAGGTTTTGAAAATGTTTTACCTGACTTTTAACAGATGGATGTTAATGGGATATTTATTTACAGAATAAAATTAAATTGAAACTGAATCTTAATGCACAATTTACATAATCAGCTTTGTTCTGAGCTGGTGAGCTGTTTTTCCAGCACTTGGGACCCTTCAGTCACAGCTGCATCAAAGAAACAGCCACTGAGAATGGAGATTAAACAATTTCCTAAAGCTAGAAGTCTTGATGAGAATCTATTATTCCCTATTAAAATCTCATAATTTCTCCAGACATTGCCATAAGATCAAAGATGTATGTTAGAGTTTTGGCATAGCCCACGATCAAAAGGAAGATGTTCCATTTGCATTTAGAAAACATTTCAGCCAATTATATTTTTCTGATGATTTGAAAGTTTTGTGATTTTACCTTTTGTACCAAAAGCATAAAAAAAAAAAAAATCTATGAAATCAGAGGTATAGAAAGGCTGAAAATCCAAAAGGTATGTATTTGCAACAAATTAGGAGAGATTTGGTCACACTATTTATGAAATCTACCTACAACCCTCTGCTCTGCTGATACTCAGCTCAGCTGGAGTTTTGGCACAGGCTTCAAGTGGCACAGGACAGAAACCTCAGATGCAACACTAAAAACCTGCTTCGTGCCTAATCCCTACTTCTGTGGCTGTGTGAAGGCTGTAGGGCTGCATGGGGTTGTTCTGACCCAAGTGTAGGACCCAGAATTTTTCCTTGTTGAACCTCACACAATTGGCCTCAGCCCATTGATGCAGCCTGTTCAGACACTTCTGCAGAGCCTTCCTGCCTTCCAGCAGATCAACACTCCCACCCAACTTGGTGTCATCTGCAAACTGACTGAGGGTGCACTCTGGTCTCTCATCCAGACCATCAGTGAAGATATTAAACAGGACCAGCCTCAGTACTGAGCCCTGGGGACATCACTAATGCCTGGCCACCAACTGGATGTACCTCATTCACCACAACTCTCTGGGCCTGGCCATCCAACCAGTTTATAACCTAGCACCCATCCAAGCTGTGAACAGCCACTTCCTCTAGGAGAATGTTGTGCAAAGCTGTGCCAAAGGCTTACTAAAGCCAACATAGACAACAGCCTTTCCCTCAGCTATTAAGAATGTCACCTTGTCAGAGACAGAGATCAGGCTGGTCAAGCAGGATGCTTTTCACAAACTGTCCTGGCTGAGCCTGATCCCCTGCATGTGTCACATGATGACATTCAAGAGGATCAGCTCCATAACCATTTCCAGTACCAAGGTCAGGCTGACAGACCTGTAGTTCCCCAGAGTCTCCCTCCAGTTGACTGGAGGTTAGAGAGTTAACTCACATTTAGCCAGGACTGCTGGTAAATGGTGGGGAGTGCCTTGGTGAGCACCTCCACCAGCTCCCTCAGCATCCTTGGGTGGAGCCCAGTTGACCTCATACAGCTGTGTGTGTCTAAGTGGTGAGGCAGGTCACTGACCATCCCCCCTGGGATGATGGGGCTTCACTCTGCTCCCTGCTCCTGTCTTCCGCCTCAGAGGGCTGGGCACCCTGAGAACAGCTGATCTTACTGTGAAAGGCAAAGAAGGCACTAAGTACCTCAGCCTCTTCCTCATCCTTTGTCACAATGCTTCCACCCATATCCCCTTAAGTGTCAAGATTCTCCTTAGCCTTCCTTTTCTTGCTGACAAATTTACAGAAACATTTTTTACAATGGTAACCAAATGAAGTTTAATTTGGGATTTGACCCTTTTAATTTTCTCCCTGTATAAACTCACAACATCCCAGTGTTCCTCCTAAGTTGCCTTCCCCTTATTGTCATGAACTCATTTTTTTTCCCTTAGCTCCCTCCAAAGCTCTCTGTCAGCCATTCATCAAGTGATGTGGCCATCTCTCAGGCCTTGACTGTTCCCACCTAATCTTGGCCACTCCAGGCTCTCTGCAGTCAGCAGGGAAAGACCTGTACCCTCTGGCAATCCTACCTACCTACACCAGCTGCAGAAGTGACCTCAGATGGCCATGGGTCTCAATTACTGCTTTCATTTAAGTGTCTGGGTGAGATGAGTACCCCTTTGGAAAACGTGGTAAAGTTTTAAAACTTTCTGCTTTAAAACCAGCCAATAGCCACTGTAGGAAAGAATTTCCATATCAAACTTACCTGAGGAGTTACTCCCCCTCGTCTTTGCACCTCACTGCAGGAATATTTTGAGTAGTCTGTGTTCAAATAGGATGTCAAAAAAGAAGATGACTAGTCCAGGTTCAGTACAAAGGTTGAGTGACAGACTTCCATTATATCCTGCATTTAAATGTACACTCATGTCTAATTCTGAGCTAAACTGGAATTGGTGGGGAACTGGCTGGGAAAGAACAAACTGGGCTATTGAGAACACCAGTGAACAGTCTGCACCACTATGGAGACCATGGCTTTTGGCCAGCACAACAGCTTTTGTAGTACATCCTCAACTTCATGAAATCACAAGCAAAACTCTGAGAAAAACTGTCTTCAGCAGTTAACAGGAGCAAGTCAGGGCTTAAGGAAGTTCATAACATTTAAAAAAGATTCTGAAATTGCAATTTAGGGATGAGAGGATGTGGTGGGGCTGCTGAGATGAGCACAAAAGGCCAGGGTAAGTGTTCTATGAAGACTGTACAAACCCAGATGTATTAGACTGTCTAGTAAGAAATGAGAACAGGAAAGTCTGCATTTCCACAGAGCCCAGCTAGAGACAATAATCAAATTTACAGGGAAGTAAGAAGCTGATGGTGACCTTGCCAAAAATCCAGCTTTCCAAAAATAGTACTGATGAGTAGTAAAAAATAAGGACCTAATCAGCAACAGTAAGGAGAGAGACAGAAAGTTTGTCTCTGCGAAAAGTAAACTATGCACTCTAAGAATGACATCCATTAATTTCAAGCCAGCATAGCTGTCAATTTCCAGGGACTTGTAAACCAGTGAGCAGACTAGAAAAATATATTAAATTTACTCAATTTTTCCCCCAAACCTGCCTAAATTTTATAATAATTAATAAATTCTTCCTGTAAATACCTGCTGTTGCACTTTTCTTCCCTTTATACCTGCAATAGTGTGCAAAAGCTGTCAGTCCAACCATTCCCATCTGCACACACTCTAGAGAAGGAGACCTGTAGGGTGGCCCCCACTGAGCTGGTAAATGGCACTGTCTGGGAACATGGAATAATGCAGAAAATGGGCAGTGCTTAGGACTCTCCCCATGCATGAATTTGCCATTTCTTCACAATAGCAGGAGGTTTTATTGCTTAATATTATTCAATTTTCCATGTTTGTGAGTACTTTGCTTGTTAAAGAAACACCTTTTTCCACTTTTCTAGAAGGAGATATATGTTTCCCAAACCAGTTGGGGGAGGGTCGCTTGAATTTTCTTTCTAGAGGGACCTCTTTAGAGGTTTCCTCCCAGATTTGCCCTAAACCAGGAGAGAGAGTTTGAACAGCACAGAGTCCCGTGCAAGGCTAAGTGCTGGGCAGTCTTTTATGGACATTGTCATCTCACTTGATAGACTTGAGAAAACTTGAGGGAATGAGAAGTTCAACTTCTCTGTGAGAGATGCCAAAAAACATATACCAGGTATAGACTTTTTTATAATCAGGAACATCAAAGTAATCAAAGTGCAAAGGACTCACAAAACCTAATTCCTTCCAGAAACATCATTAGCATTCAGTAATGTGTTCCCCTCAGGATCCTACATGTGTGCATGATATTTAATCTCTGCCCAAAGTAACTCAATTTTATTCACAAAGTAATAATTTTTCCACACAATAGAGAGATCTGAGTCAGCTGCTTAATGAAGGCATCTCACAAAAAGCAAAGCCAGGGACTGGGACACACTCCCAAGCTTGTGCCGCTTCTCCACTTGATGAAGCATCTCCTCTGCCTGGAACTGCCAAGTTTCTCACTCAGAGAGCTCCAAACCAAATGTCTAAGTTGGAGTTAATTGTCCTCGAAGTAATTATAGAGGCAACAGAGAGAAACAAGGGACTCCAGCTGGTGACACAGCCTACTTTTAGTCTAATAGTAGCCAGATTAATCACAGCATGAAAGTGCCCATTCCTTCCTACAGGATAGAAAGGAAGCCCAGGGAGACTAGCTGAGATCTGGATGTCCTGTCCTAGATGGACACCAGATATTAAATGGGATGACTCCTCCCAGACACCTGGTAGAAAGATGCACTCCCAAGTGTCTTTCTTGCCCAAATATAGGGACATGGCAGGAGTCAGTATTCTGATCACTGGCAAAAGAGTAGTTCATTTCTTCTAATGGGACACAAATTAGTTTGTTAAGATACAAACACATGATCAGAGTTTTTTACTACTGCTACCCTCCTCTGCATTAGGGTCTTCATAGTCCTGTTTCTCCCTCTTACCAAACATTATGTTCAAACCTGGTGAGGGAGATGGCGAAGAGAAAAGCAGCATGTCTGAAGGCACAGAAGATGAACATGTTCCTCAGCATAGTGCAGAGGTATTTATCTATTAATAGCTGTCACCCACTCACTAAGCAGGAGCAATTTGCTGTCTGCACATCTACCTATTAATGAACATTTCTCCTCTTTTTCTCACCTGACCTTTACAGATGCAGCCCTACCCACTGGGAGCCAGCCATTTAACTTCATGTGTGAGAGATTTGCCTCAGCATCCCAAAGCCCAAACAGCAGAAGAAAATACCTGTTGTTTCAAGCCTCTGAAGTAAACAGTCATCACTTGTAGTTGGCATGGTGTTGTCTGAATGAAATACAAAGTGAAAGATAGTTCATGCTTTAGGTAATTTTGTGCCAAATCACTTAGAGACTTTTAAACCAGAGTGACAGCCTGCTTTTGGGGTCCTGTTGCAACAGATAAACCTCACTGTAACCTCTCCTTTGCTTTATAGTAATGCTCCTACAATTGCTCTGCAGAAGTCTCCCTGCATCTGTCTTGTCAGATTACTTAAAGGCTCCCATACTCTGCCTGAAAGATTGTGACAAAGTGCACTGCATCCAGTCTGTCCAAGACAGAGGAAATGCATTTCTAGCCAGTCTGGCCACACAATTGAGACTAGACCAGAATTTCAAACCTGAGCAGATCAAAAGGCTCTCATCTTTCTGTGTCAGCAGATCACTGGAGACTGGCTTGTCCACTGTAGTGTGAGTAGATGCCCTTCTAAATACTGGCTTAAGCCATGAAACAGCCATCAAAATGCTGCTTTTGGCAACCTAGTTTCTTGTTCTGGGGGCACCTAAAATCTGCTTTGTCTGACTATCCAAAAAATTAAGAGGTACCACTGTGCAGGAGAAGTCCTGCTGCCTCTTCCATTCTCTCCTGTGGCCCCTACCATGATGTCTGGGAGGAGGGATCCTCCTTTATTAAACAACTCTGCTTTTTTAGCTGAGACTGTGAGTATGTCCTTGGGCTACAAGCTGACACACTGTAATCAGAGTTGAGATCCTCAAGCAATTACCTTCTGAAAATGTAGGCCTTATTATCAGAACCTTTGAAAAAAAATGCTGAAAAACATGATTCCTGACATTAGGCAAATTCATGGCGGTCACCTGCACTGTATCACCAGAAGGTGAAATATATCTAAGTACTGCAAGAAAGTTTCAGACAGAGACGATGTTGCCCAGATATCTTCAGGCTCTATTGGGTTTTATTAGGTTTCCTGAAAGAAGGAGAGAAGCTTTCTGGGATCTGAACTAGGAGTTCTTATCCCCAAGCTTCACATGTCTCCAAGCTGATGCTCAGTTGCCTGCTTCTGCCCTGCTGCTTCATACACTGGGGAGGTGATGGCAATGATCTCCTTTTCCAGCATATCCATTTGAGCTGTAATGTCTGACACAGTGTTCTTCACAGCATTCAGCTGCAGCTTCAGTTTACTGTAATCTTCTTGGAAGGACCTGTTCACATCACAGAGATTGTGACAGCACCGTTTCTCCCCAGGAGGATGGTTCATTTTCAGGAAGGTGTGGAGGAGCTCACGTAAGTCCTGGACAACCCGGAGGATTTCATGCTCTCCTGGCATACTTGGGGCAGATTCAATCTTATTCTGAGTTGGACTTGTGCTCTTCCTTTTACCTTCATGCTTCTGCTGGGGGACTGGGCCAGGGTTACTCTTTTCCACAGCTGCCATGGTGTCAGTGTTCTTCTGAAGATCTGAGCTGGCATCTTTGCTCTCTTCTGGGACAGTGATGGCTTTTTGCCCTTTCCAGGTAACAGGGAGTGCTTTATTCTCCTGCTGGAAATCCTCAAATATTTTATTATTTTCCTGGACTGCCTGAAGAGTTTTGTTGCCTGGGCTGAACTGAAAGCCTCTGTTCCTCTCTTGGAAGAATGAAAATGGCTTATTTTTGTTCTTGAGGCTTTGTTGAATAGCATCAGTGTAAATTACCTGGACAGATTTGTTCTGTGACCGGAGATATTGTAGAGCCTTATTTTCTTCCCAGAGCATCCTATTTTTGATCCAGAGGGCTTGGTTTTCCTGCCAGAGTGCTCTGTTCTCCTCCCAGATGCTCCACTCATTCTGTGCCTTCTTGCTAAAGAGTTTCTGGCGGGAAGGAAAGGGTGGCTGGGAGAGGATGTCGTTCACCCATTTCCCATCAATAAAGACAAACATCTCCCCCCTTGGATTCACCCGAGGGGTGCTGTGGTCAGTCTCAGGCTCTGTGTGCTGCATGCTCTGGTTCCTCTGATCAAAGGCAGGCACGGCCCTTCTTTAGCAAATTGAGGAGGAGTGTGGGACAAGGCTTCTTCCAGGGCTTCTACAAGAGGCCACTGACCACTGTCAAGGAGTAGGTGACACAGTGGGGCTGGAGAAGCTTGATTAGGACTGAAAGAACAGGGAACACAAACACATGGATTTATTGCCAAAATTCCAGATCAGAAACTGCATTAATGATAGGAGCAAGCAAATAAAACAGTTCTCATAGTTAACCATGTTGCCCCTCTGATGCTAAAAGGTAAGGAATCCAAATTAAAATTAAACTGCATTAATGACAGAAACAAGCAAATAAAACAGTTCCCATAGTTAATGATGTTGCCCCTCTGATGCTGAAAGGTAAGGAATCCACCACATACCTGGTTGATAGAAGCTGAGAAAATTTGCATTGGTAGATAAAGCAGCACTATGGCAGCACTAAAAGCTTTCTTATAAAAACCTGGACTTTCCCTTTATCTCTCTCCCTCATTTTTACAGACCTGTGGGGGAGTAAAATGCAAGAATATTTTCTGTCTCAGAATAACCTGCTCCCAAATGACTGATGCACAAACGCATTAAAAATTGTTATGAGGCTGAAACAAACTTTACAAAATAAAGCATTTTTAAAGGTTAATAGAAAAAATCTGGCCTCGAGAGCAGGTTTTTCTTGCCGATTCTGAGTAGCCTGTGTTACCAGGATGCCACAAAAATGCAGTGACAGTTTTGCTTTTTGATCTTAAAACCCACAATATGCACAGAGCATTTGAAACTCCAAACCAAAGCTTTGGGACATCAGGACCGAGACAGCTCTGTTGCTCTTTGCATGGTTTTTCGACAAGCTCCCATCACCATGGTCCAAAAACTGTCACAACCCATAGATAATTCTCCACCTTTCATTCTCATTTCTCCTGTCACTCTTCCTCTTTATATCCTTTGATAGCTCTGTTATTTTTCTTGCTTTCTAGCCCTGCAATAGTGATTGCTTATCTTTTTTCCTACAGTCCATCTGCCTTTTTTTCACATCATCAGAAAACTCATCTCTAAAATCCATACTGCAGGGCCAAACCTCTAATGTTTCTCATTTCAGACACAGAAACCTCAGACTTATCTGTTGAACACTCTCCCCTCCTTTCCCCTGCTCAAAATATTGCAGCCTAAATCACCTTCTAACCATCAGTGAACTGGGCCAAATGAAGGATTTCAGTTTTTTACATGGAAAAAAAAAGAAACCAACCAGACAAACAAAAATTATTGTTCTGTGCCAAAGAAAAGCTTGTTTGCCACAGCTTTAACAAAAATTAAATTTATGTGATTTTCATGATGAAGTTATTTGATTTGAGGTTGAACTACTTTTTATAACCAAATTGTTGGAATTCTCAGGGCTTCTTCACAGAGTCTCTGACAGCACAAATGTACCTTTTTCTAGTAAAAAAAATAAAGACGTTATGTGTCAAATTTCACTCAGGTGCATTCCTCTCCCCCTGCTGAGGTTTCCCAGCTTCCGTGCTGTCCCTTGGAAAGCTCAGTTCTGTCTGAGGAGAGTTTTACCTTCACGAGTCTTGCCCTCATATCTCTACCCCAGGCATTAAGCAGGGGTGACCACCACACACAAGCCCCTCATAGCCTCCAGCTCTGCCATCCCACTATGCACCCCCTGTCCTATTGTTGCCCTCTCCTTTTCAAAGCTTGTGGCTGTCCCCTTTCCCTGTCATTTCCACCTAACAACAGTGCATGTCCAGGCTCCTACAAGTTATTTCTGAGAGCCAATGTCCATAGATGCATCCTTCACCCCCTTCCCAAGCTTGTCCAAACATTTGTAAAATTACTGCCTCATTTAAAATCCAAAATTCCTTAATTTAGGAGAGGGCTATTGCAATATAGGTCTGTTTGCAATAACATTTGAATTTATTGCAGCCTGCTTACTGTCTGAATTTCAGGGCTGCCTTCCACCTCATCTGCTGCTTTATCTCACATCAGACTTGTATTTCCATAATATCATTCTTCTGCTAAAAAGGTATTCCCCAAAAATTCTGTTTTCGACATTTTTGTTCCACTTACACTACGTCCAGAGCCATGCATTACTCCCTCCCTTACATTCTTTCACTCTTTCAACACATCCAATTCCATTGGGGTACCCAGTTCCATTTTTTCCCCTAAAAGCCCCAAAATTTGGGAGGAGGGGAGGGGTGGTGAAGGGGCAGAGGCCAAATCAGCCACAGAGGGAGCAGACCCCTAATTATCCAGGGAAGATGCAGAACACGTTCTAGCATCAGAATCCAGCCCAGACCCACGTGCCTATCATGGACAAGCAGCTACAGTTCTTAAAGTCACTTACAGATAAAGTGTTTAGATTGCACATTTTCAGGATAAACAGAAATGTATAATATATACGACTTTGAAGGACATTATCTCGGGGACAATTAAACTTGACAGTGGCTCTGTCAGCTCTTTTGCACTGCCAGGGAGACATCAACCCAACGCTTCAAGCTCTCACCGCCTTCCATATCATTTTCCCCCCCATCTCTGAATAATGAAATGCTGGGCAGCTGGGTGGATGGGCAAGGCAGCCAGCTGTGGGGAAGCCACACCAAATCCAGGCTGGGCAGTTTGGGAGCACAACACGACACATTAGCCAGCACATGCTCACCTGGTCAGCGAGGCCAGCGGTGTTCCCTCCCTGTCCCCAGAGCAGAGCGGAGCAGCCGGAGTGTCCAGAGGCAGTGGGATCACAGCAAGGATCAGGAGACTGAGGCTGATGTGAGCCCTGGCAGGGACCTTGCCCCAGAAGCAGCCACCTGCCCCCTGACCAGTGGCTGTGAACCTCTGCACATCCTCCTTGCACAGCTCATTTCTGCGCTCCTTCCCTGCTGTCCTCACAAGATTGGCTTTGACTTTTCCCAGCGTTGCTCTTCTGGGTTGTTTCTCATGGAAATGTCCTTTCTCCTAGCTCGGCTCCCATGCCCTTTCCTGAACCCAGACTTCCCGATCTCCCTTTGATGCTCATAACTGAGAACAGTTTGGACGGATTCTTTCTTCATCACACCCTCTTAAAACAAATTTTGCTTTTATTCTGAATCTTCAAATTCTGTTTGTTGCTGAACTGATATTGATACATTCAAAAATCACTTCCTTGTATGCACTGTGAGAGTTGAAGTTATTTTCCAAGGACAACATGAAGTTCTTCTTTGACTACAAATTTAAGAGAAGACTATAGTTGAACCCTATTAAGAAGAAAATAGAAATATAAGGCATTCACACTTTGCAGGTCTAGATATTATTTTTAGCAGCTTTTTCCACTTCCACATCTTTACATTTCTAATGAAGTCTTTCTTATTTGCTACATCTTTCAGAAGCAGAATTTTTTTTCTAATCAGAGTTCTTGAATAATAAATACAGCACTTAATTTCTTTTTCAGTGAAAATTACCGAGTAGACATCATCCTCAAGGTGACTACTATTGCTTTAGGAACCTGGAGGTACAGTTCAGCTTTGGTTTTATATGAAAATCATAAACTCAGGTATAAAATGCTTCTCTGTAATTGCTCCCTCGCTTATATTTAATCTTGGACAACAAAAACACATCACAGGTTACTATGGCAACTCCCCAGGGAGTATCCTTCTTTATTTGAGCTCCAGTATCCTGTACAAGAAAACAGAAAAATGTCCTCAAAAGAGAAAATATTTTATCATGGGCTTTTTGTGATTGGCCTGCCATCAGATGGGAATTTAATGGTGCTACCCAGTGCAAAGAGTTTTCAGGAGAGGTGACTGAAATGTCCAATCTGAATTTGTGCAGAACTGGAGCTATGGTCACTGCAAGTTACCTTTGATGAGCATTGTAAGGTCCAAGAGCAGACTAGAAACTGAATTAATAGAGAGAAGTGCAGCATAGGACTGATCAGCAGGCAAAGCCTCCTTAATCCAGAACTATGGAGAACTGAACTTGGTAGTGAGTGTACCTTTTCTTTCCTTATGCAGTATTTTCCTTAAAGTTTTGTAAAGTTCTTCTGCCAAGTCTTCTTTTTTCCTGAAAATTATAAATTCAAATGCCAATACATTTGGATCAAATTTAGTGAATATCATCAGATTTGTTTACACACACATCTGAATTGGAAATGCTGCAAGAGCTTACATCAGAATATTTTATAGCAGCTACACGGATTTCTGAGCTGGACTCTCAAAAGGACTGAGATGTCATTCACAAGATTACAAAGGCAGAAATAATGCTGAGTGTGTTCCACTCCCTGCCAAGAGACAAGTAACCCCTGCTCTGTAAGAGGGGTTTGAACTAACTTGCCAGCTGCATGCTTTGTCCAGAGATTCAGACCATTCAGTTTCTCAAAGATGTTTCACTCTACAAAGAATTAAATATTAAAATATAAAAAGCCTTTTTCCCCTCCTACCTGCACACTTCATGCTCAGCTGACTTTGCTGTCCTTCTTCTTGGAGATTGTCTGGTTCTAGAAAGGATCCAATGGGAAGGAGTGTGTGATCCCAGACACACTCATATAACATTCTCCATGCTCCAAGCTGGGGTGCAAGAGGTCACCATCCAGTGACGGATTGAAAGCCAGGGGGAGGAGCATGGTATAAACTGCTGACATGAAGATTTTGCAAGAAAGACCCTGAAGACCTCATCTCACCATCCTCTCTATTAGATAGTGGCATGTACCTGCAGTAAATGTCAGCCCTTTCCATCCTTTGCTTTTGGGTTAGAAGATCTGGTGAAGTGTCTGAGGTAAAAATAATCTGTGTGTGGTATTTTTTAGTAAAAAGCATGCTATATTCCCAAATCTTTATCTGATAAAACCAAAAGTGTCTGCTGCCACTTTCTACCATGCCAAACACATTTGTGCTTTTGAAAAGCCAGCCTCTGTTCATGCCAGTGCAGGCTGGTCTTGCCACACACTCATCCACAGTTCTCCAGGGCATTAAGCCTGGATGTGAATCCCACCTAGTCCCTGAAAAGACTCTTGCATACCTGAGTGCTCTTGAATCGTCTCCTGACTTCAATAACTGGGTAGGGAATAAAAATTATGTTTTATCAGTTTCTGAGGCAGTGAAGTGTCTGGAGGGAGAGGTGTTGATATCTCAGCATTGTATTCTGCCCAGGAAGGGATGGTCAGCAGTATGAAAATCAGTAATTAAAAACTACAGATCAGGTTCTTTTTCAGGCAGATAAATGGCTTGAGTGACACTCATATGTCATCACCTATTTGGACTAATTGTCCTTCCAGGGACACTAGCACAGTGCTGCTGCCAGTGTGCCTCAGTGTAGCCCTCACAACATACAGTGTTGTGCAAGTCACCAAGCCTGCATTCTCTTGTCAGTGCTGGGTCTGCTGAGAGCTGAAATGAAAGGTGGAAATATCTACTTTCATACCCTCCCTCTGATCCTAATTTTATTTTAGACATTGGGTAAATCATCATTTCCTCAGGTTCTCAATGAGGACGCTGACTTTCTGATGCAAGCTGTCAAGATAATTTAGTTCTTCCTTGTAAAGTGCCTTGAACATGAAAGCATGACAGCACAGAAGCCCTACACACCACTCTTGTTTATCCCCCTGGTTGTAACACACACGGTGTACAGGGTGAAGCAAAGCATTTTACTACTGCTAGTAAGTGACATCTTACAGACATGTCAGGCTTTGTGTTGCTCCACCTTAGATCTCATTCTCACTTTGCTTCCTTTGTACTTTAGCTATGAATATTTAAAAAAACATCATCAAAAACCCATGTACAGTCTCTTGGTCAACTCTAAGCCATTTCCTGTCAACGCTGCTCCTGTGTGTTGTGCCTCTGTGAGCCTTGCCAACAAAGACCAGCCCAATTACTCTCCTAGTTGTGTCTGAACAGATCAAAATTTACAGAGCACTCCATGCTGCTGGAACAGCCCATTGTTCACTGCTGAGTAAATACTAGAAGAAACAATCACTGGTGCACTCGTTTCTGTTCTGAGGGCAGAGGGGCAGAGCTGACATTGCCCCTGGAGGAGCTCTCTGGCCTTTCTATACATCGGGACAATTTGGAGGGGTACAGTCACCTCAGTGTGCTATGTGTGAGCACGGGGTATCCCACATGGCCTCCCTGGGACACCCTGAGAGGCAGGGCTGCCAGAAAGCTGTGCTGGACATGCTGTCCCTGATCTCTGATATCCACAAACCCCAAACAGCAATAAGCACTAGTGTTCAGGAAACAGACTTGAGCCCCCAGTGACTTGTCAGCTAAGTGATGCTTCAGCCCTCACCACTGCTCTGATTAGGTCTCTGCTGGCAGCACTTGAGCTCTGGGGTCCTGCACACAGGTGCAATGTTTGGGAGTTGGGGGCATTTCGGCTCATTCTGAACACAGAGCAGCTCTGTGATGTGACAAGTCTCTCTGGGTGAGAGGAAAATTCAGTGGCTCCATTCCTGATTGACAGGGAGAAAATTAAGGGTTCAGGCTTATTAAACAACCTCTAATAGTGATTTATGGGGTCCTGTACATTTTAATCTAACAAAAAAAATTTAAATCATCTAATTAGCTAAGTGTGTAATCCTGTATATTAATTGTCTATTAGCCACTTCTTAATTATAATGGAATGCTTATCAAATAACATGTGATGGCCACGTAACACTAATTTAAGTCATTATCAGACTAGCTCCTACTTTAATAAGGATCTGTTCAACTGGAGTCTAACCATTTCACTTTATTTTAAAAGCTCTACAGAAGAGGAAGCAATAACCTTAAAAATATAATATTCCATTAGGACTTTCTAGACCCTTTACTGTAAACAACACTACATGAAGAATCACAAAACCAATATAAAAAAATCCAAGGAACTATCAAGGAATCTGGAAACTCAGATCTTGTGTTTAAGTTTGTCCAGGAGTTCCTTGCTCATGCACACAGGCCTTCCAGCATTTTTACTTGACTTCCTCTTTGTTGGGATGCGTCACTCCTGAGCTTGGAGGAAGTGATCCTTGATTATTAACCAGCTTTTCTGGGCACTTCATCCTTCCAGGGTATCAAGCAGATCCCTGGAGACATCAAAGTCTGCTTTCCCAGAGTCCACATGTGTTTGTCGTGTGCTCTCCTCAATGTCCTAAGTGTTCTAACTCCATAATTTTGTGGTCACTGCAGGCAAGGCTGCCCTTGAGCTTCACATTCCTCATCAGACTCTCTTTTTGGTGAAAAAAAGGTCCAACATTAGCACCTCTCCTCATTACCTCCTTGCTGTTATCAGTGCATTCCAGCAATGTCCTGGACAGTTTATGCCCTGTTGTGTTGCTCCCCCAGGAGATACCAGGTGGCTGAAGTTCTCTATAAGGACCAGGGTTTGTGAACAGGAGATGATTCCTACCAGTCTACAGAGGAACTGATCCACTTGCTGGTCAGGCAGCCTGTAGCAGAGCCCTGCTATAATGTCACTTGTCCCTGCTCTCCCTTTAATCCAGACCCAGAAGCTCCAAGGTGGCACCTAATCCATCCACAGGCAGAGCTCCATGCACTCCTGCTGGTCATTGACCTGGAGGGTGACACTTCCTCCTCATCTCCACAGCCTGTCCTTCCTTCCTAAAGAGCCTGTATCCCTTCATTCCAACTCTCCAGTCACAGAACCCTGTGACCCATGCATCACAGCCCTGCAGTCATGCACAGTTCTCTAATTTCTCTGGTTTATTCCCCATTCTGTTTGCATTCAATAGAGACATTGAAGCTGGGCTGGAGTGGCTGGAATCACACTGTGCTCCTCTTCAGGTGCTCTCCTGCTGACCTGTGATCCCTCTCCAGGCTCTGGGCATCTCTGCTGGCACTGGCATCACACTGGTAGGAGTGAGAAGGGTTGAGGTTCCTCTCCCCTGGGAACATTAGTTTAAAGCTCTCTTCACCAGCCTGGCAAGTCCATGGGCAAAGATGATCTTCCCCTTCTCTGGCAGATGAACTCCATCAGCTCCCAGAAGATCAGGTTTCTCAAAGAGAGTTCCATGATCTAAGTAGCTGAACCTCTGTTTGTGGCACCAGTGCTGTAACCATCCTAAGATTTTTTTATGGACTCTTACCCCACTGCCCTTCTTCCAAGAAATTTTGAAATAGCTTACTTGGAGTTGTACCCACATCCTAATGGGCAAACATTGCTGAGTACATCCCTCTCAGTCCTTCAAGGCATGCAAGAGTTGTTTTCCCAATTTTTTATCACTAGATCTGCAGGAGCAGACTTCTAACAAGGCACAGTACCCCTCTGGTAATCTTATCAAAAATCAGATTTGGCTCTCAGAATCAATCTTTACCCAGTGTGTCTCTCTAATGGTAGTGCTATCACCTGTTTTTTGCAAAGAGCTCTGTGCTCAGGTCCCAGGACTATCCTTCCACAGCATTTTTGCCTGTTACAATGGCACACAGATTTTTACTGGAGCTGATGGGCTCATGCAAAGCAAGCATCTTATGAAAGATATAAATATCTTGAAGGATGTCTGAAGCTTAGTGCTAGACAGTGTAATTTTGCCAAACTAGAGATGCAAAAAGCACATTAAAAAAAAAGATGATATAGGCTCATAACTAAACTTAAATGTGGAGAGGTACTGAAACCATTTCAAGCTCTGTGGAGCACTGGTTTACTTTTTGTAGCACATATCATGCTTTGATGGGCCATGGCACTCTTTGCTTAGAGGAACACAATTTTAACATCTGCTCATCCCAGGGTTTAAATTGGTGCCAGAATACTCTTTTAATGGTATGTCAGAAGAAGAGAGGTTTCAGCAATGAAATAAGAGAATAAACAGTTAGAACCTCGGTACTATTGTTAAGCACACCTAGGAACAGTTAAATTGGCAATTTTAGAAATGTTATGTAACCCCCAGGAATGATTTTATGCCAGAGAAGCAGCCCCTTTTTACCCATTTCCCTCAACTTTAAACCTGCAAAGTCTGTCCTGAGGTGAATGGAGGTTACAAAAGTTACCTGGTTTTCCAAAATTGCCTGCAAACCTCTGTGCAAATTTAGGGTCACAGTCTGTCCAAGTGCTCTGTGGTGGCACTCGAAAAGTAGCTGGGACCAGAACACACATCCACCCAGAGAAATGCAATGAGAAAGAAATAGGTTAACCTGTCTTCATATGTGTCCAGAGGATATCATTAACATTAATGTAGTCATAAAGCAGCACCTGCTGGCTCAACACAGCACATCTTTGCCTGCTACCAATTAACTCTTCAAAAAAATAATAGAGAACAGTTTTTGCTCTTCTGCCCCAAGCAGAATAACTTGTTTCCTGTTAAGCTTTATTAATTATAATGTCTCTGCTGCTTTGCCTCACTGAAATGAACAGTCCCATTAGTGACATAAACTTCATAGCAAGGTGTATCTCAGCAGGAGCAAGTGCAGAGTTATTGGGCTTTAAAAATATTACACTGCTTTTTATTACTATTGTTGTTCCTTACTTGTTATAGAGCTTTCACTCTTAACCATCCAGAAGGAAAAAAAAGCCCCACACATCTCAAAGCACAGATCCCACCTAGGTAAAGGCACAAATTTCACAGAGATGTTCATATTATGGTAATGTCAATGATTCAGTGAGCAAAGTCCAAGAAGAAGGCTTAGGTGTGGCAAGTCGTGATGAGATGGGCAGAGACCCTCCCCAAGAAAAGCTGTAACCATGTTCTGCATTTCTAAATGTGAACTGCAGTCAGACTGCTGATGGGAAGGTGAAGGTGAAGGTGAAGGTGATGGTGACCCTTCCTCTGCAGTCAGGTGTAAGGTGCTGTGACTGTGCTGCTGCACATCAGCTGGGTGCTTCCAGCTTTCACAGCCCTTGGCTCTCCTCCGGGGTCCTAAAAGCCCAGCTCTGCCTCAATGCACTCGGGCAATGCAGCCACCCCTTGTGCAAGGTTTCTGAGATGGTGTCCAATGAGGTCACTTACTTATACATAATCTTTGTATCTCTGATTTACAGTGTAAAGGCCCCTGTCTCTCCTGCAAGGTGTCTCTTACAGCCTATTTCATGTTCTGTGGCTGAGCTGCCAGCCCTGTCTGAGCTCTCCTGCTCCTGAGCAGAGTTGGCTGTACAAGGAGCAAAGCTAAGCCTGTTGTGTTTAGGGAAAGGACTACTCTTCTCTTTCCACCTGCATGCAGGCATGAGGTGGCAGATATATGCCACGCCCATTAAAATATTTTGCACTGTATTTAACCTGAGCATTTTGGCAGAAACCATAATCCATCTGAGCTGTCTGTACAACATAAACATAAAGTATATGGCAGCCAGCCCACTAACTGAAGAGCTGTTTTGCATAACACAAAAACTGAGGTTACACATTGTGCTTGTGTTACATTTCCTATCTTACCAAAGTCACTTTCTGCACAGACAAGATGTCAGGAATATGATTTAGTGTTTTTGCTTGTGAGTGCATTGCAGGTGATCACAGACCAGGTACCATTGCTGAATGGGCAAACAGCAAGGGCACTGGATCCTGTATTTAGAATAGAAAGACAGCAATATGTAACCAGTTTCTGTCTGAAGTTTCCATTAGTAGCTTGTAGAAAGCTGCTCAATTGCTCCTCTAAAAGTGTGCCTGATTGCATGTTTATTCACAAGTTTGAACTGCACAGAAAAGTGCTGTTGTTTTGGCTGCCAGACCTCTGCCAGTCCTTCTTTTAGGAGACAGCCAAGCCTTTCCAGAGCCATGAAATGCTTTGTATTATTTGCTGCTGGGATTGTCACATCTTCTGTATCTAACAAGGTACCTGGAGACTGTCCTATTTCTAGGAAAGATTTCTACCTGACACTAATAAGACAACAGCATCCCAACACCACCTTTTTGAGGCAGAAAGGGGTGCTCCAGTGACCTGGGAAGCCTCATCTGAAATGACTGAACCAAAGCCTGCCATCATCTTACAGACAAGGTACATGCCATCAGCCCATATCTCACTCACCTTCCACCTCAATGCTGATTAATTTCTCCAAGTCTCACCCCAAAAATTGCTGAATGACAGAAAAAAAGCTATTTCTGCAACTCACAGGCCAGTTTTTGCAGTGCATCTTTATCTGCTTTGCCTGATTGATCAAATATACCATTATCTGCTGTACTCTGCAATCTCATTGACTAGGTTCAGCCTTGCTAACTTCTAGCCTTCAACGATCATGAAGATTGCTAAAAATAAAGTTTAAAAAAAAAGAAAGGGGCTTTCTTTTTTTACTGGATTATGGATCTTTATAGAGGTCAAATTTCCTTTCCACTCCTCAGAGAAGTTATTTTCTTTCTGATGACAGTGGATGATCTCTTGCAAATAATGAAACATCTGCCTAATTATTTGTCTTTGTTTTTTCCTTCTCTTTGCATCAGCTGCACCCCACCAAACACAGGCTTAGAAACCATGGCCAGCTATCTCCATTTATATCTACACATATCCCCCATAGTTCCTCTTTTGGGGAAGTCCCAGGCAGTAGTGTTTAAAGGCAAAAATCCAGATGCAATAAACACCCTTTAGCAAACAAGATCAGAAATTGCTTGCCTCATTGTTGAAACCCATCATCCTTGATGCACAGCTGCCACCAATGCACAGCTGTACCTGGGTGATGGCAAGGGCTGAGCTGCAGATCTCCTGGAATGCCTGCCAAAGAAACTGTTTCTGAGATTTAGGTGAATGGTAATGCCAAGTGAAATTGTCATTCCAAGGGATACCTGCATTCTTAATGAGGAAAACATAGAACTGGAAGCACAGGCACTTACAGAAATCTGAAGCAGCATTCCTTCTATATTATTCATATAAAACATCAATACCTGAGAAGTGACATCCCACAGCCTTTCCCCGCCCCCCCCCCCCCCCCGAACAAGAGAATCACTGCAAAACTTCCTAAGTAAAGAAAAAGAGATGTGGTTAACAAAAGAATTAAAATATGGTTGGAACAATACGTTTATTAAAAATATAGTTCTTTTAAATGCCTCGTCATTTGCAAATACATTTAAAATAAATGATATAGTGGCTCTTCCTTATTCTGACATCTTTTGTACTGTGTCTGAGAAATCACGGGTACAAGTTCACATACATGTCACTGTGCAAAGTGCTGGTGCTAATCATTTTCATGGGGAAAAATAAGCACTTGAAGGACCATATATTTTATGTCATGAATTCAGTTAATGCACACATCAATCAGATTGTCAAAGCTGTTTACAGCCCATGACTGGATATTTCCAGCTTGTGACATATTATATCAAAGAGAACCAGAATCCTTGAAACATAATTTGATAGCTCTCTCTCTCTCTACTCAGAGCTTTCTTCTCATATTCAACTTTTTTGGTAAACTCTTTATATCATTTGCAACTGGTTCAGAATTCCACAGTCACCAGCTTATTAGCAATGTCAAGATCACATTTTTGCTCTTCTGAGAGCCTGCCCAGGGTTTTCTCCAAAATTCACAAGGACTAAGATTAGCCATATTTAGGTAGGTTCAACTACCACATCCTTCTAAATTAAATGGCTCTGGTATTCCTTCATGCATTTGCACATCACTGTCTAGTTTCTTCCATCCAATTTAAAAAATATACTGTTATTCTTTTTTCTTCATGGTTTGTTTTTGTTTTTTGCTTTTATTTTTCCTTTGGACTTTGTGACTTTATGTCTGGTTGTTGATTACAAGCTGTTTATCCTCTGGAGTTTGTTCAAAGTTTAGAACTAGTCTAAGATATATTAGTCCCAAAAGAGGGTGTGATAAGGAAGAAGGGTTTGAGGATTTATATTTTTTTCTTGTGAAAATTTATAACCCTGGAATTAGAAATTACCCTTTCTTCTGTATTTTCCCCTAGATGAAAATCATTAAGAAATACCAATTTTTCTCTTCATATATACCACATGTAATAAAACAGGGATTTCGGAGTCAAGTATTTCAAGCCATAAAGACACAACAGTCACTAACTCAGTGAGTACCAGCATAGGAAATTTCTAGTAACATGCACTGGAAAGAAAAAAGTTCAGATGTGCTTTCCACCATCACCAAATGAGATCAGCTCCACCTGATGGAGTGTCTTTAAGAGACAGACACTGGACTTGACAACCAGCCCATGAAAAATGAAGAGGTGTGATTTATTCAAAGGACCAAATATCTCACAAAACTGGGCAGGAGGAAGGGACGAGAATGGAGGAGGGGAGAGGGGTCAGACACATTCCAAGACTTATGCAGGCAAGTGCAGCATAAAAACAATCAAACAGTACTACTCCAAGAACTTGGTCATAAAGTTTAATGGCTTGTTATCTGCATTAAGCCTTCAGCAACACAGTAAGAAGTGCCTGTTTTCTCTCACATCTCATCTTTACTGTTGAATGCTTTCTTTTCCCTCTGTCTCTCTCTCTCTCCATTTTAATCTAAACAATATATCTGGTTTGAGTGTGACTATAAAACAGACTCTTAGCAGGAACAGAGGTGTGTGCCAACTGGAAACAGCTCCTCTCCCATCCTTTCCCAAGGTCATTCCCCACCAGCCACACCTGAGGACAAGCCTGAAGTGCTGTGATCAGCCAAGAATGTTCCCCAAGAGTAGCAGAGACAGCATGCCCCCAGTAGCTTGCTGGGTTGTGCTTGCATGCAGCAGGATTTCAAGTCTTTGAGGTGTTGTCAAACATTGTTTTCCTTCAAGACATGCATTAAACACTGGATTATAGAGTGCCCTGATAGGTTTGCATGAAGGATATTGTGAAACTGACTGACAGACTGATGGGATAAACATGTCAGGAAAACATTCAAAACTTATTTTTGGCAAAAATCGAGAAAAATAAGTGGAAAGCCTTCCAAATCTTGCTATAAATAGGCTTTCCCACAGATTTAATGGGGAAAGAAAATGTCCAGATTCTGAGACCCTACTTTGAATCACATTAGTGATTTGAGATGCTCCATCATTCTCTACATCATATGAACTGCAGACTTTTGATTTCCCAGACTCTGCTAATAACAAGCCCTGTAATTAGGTATCTGTCCTTTGCAATCAGCACTACGGCTTTCTGTTCACGGGAGAAAAATTGTAGGGTGGGAGAACCACTCAAGAGCATAGGGAAGCTGTTACTGGTGTAGTGTGGCTGACTAATGGTTTCAAAAATGTTATTAGGTATGTAGCATGCTAATAAAAATGTTCTTGCTCATTTATCTGTCTGATTGAACCCACACAAGTTTTTGGTGCGAGCTCATTTTCTCAGACTCCAGCAGTTAAGTAACAGATTCCTTCTGATTTCCTCCTCCCCTGTACCCATGAGCCATTTGCCTGGATGACTGGCCACAGACTGTTCCTGCTCATTAGGCAAGATTTGCTTTTGAAGTTTGATACAGCAAGATGATGTAGCAATGCATGATGGAGAGATGCTGCCTAGGGATTTACCCTCCTATTTTACCCTGTTTTTTTGTTTGCCCATACAGTTTGCTGGTTTCTGTTCCTTGACTTGAAAGGAAGAGCTCAAGCATATCAGCAGGCAAAAATCAGACTGTTATTTGACTATCTTGGAAAGCTTTGAGAGGCAGCAACAAAGAGGCTTCAGTGTAAAACTTTGGCCTGTTGAAGTCACAGCATCAAATGCATGAGGGATTTTGCATCCAAAGGTAGAGACATTTTGCCAGTCTTATCACAGCTATTAGAAGTAAAAGAGTGAAAATTAATCTGATTACACTGCCTACAGTAAGGCAAAAGTCTGTTGCTCACTGTATTGCACTGCTGAGATCACGGCCCCTCCACAAGCCATTCTGATGGAGCTCCTCTGGACCTCATTTTATGTGTGGAGAAGTAAATTTCCCCACCATGTTGTCTCTGACTACATTTTAAAAATTAATTTAATGCCAGTGCATCCCATTCTTCAGCAAAACTGCCTTTGGAGAAAGCAATGACAGCTCTCAGACATAATTTTCTGCCCAGCACTTGCCTGAGAGTCTCTTCATCTCTGAGGTTTCCAAAGCCAGAAGCGTTATTTTCAGGGACACACATATTAAGATTAATGCTAAATCCAAAGGACCGCATGCTGCGGGGCTTGATTGGATTTGGACAAAGAATGTCACTTTCTGAAGTTAACCTGCATGTAGAATATTTTTTTCTCACCACCTAATCATGATTGTGAGAACGTAAATCATGTGAATTACAATGAGCAGAGTTGATGAACGTGCACCACAGGAACTCCAATCCCCTTCGAGGTCACCACTGGAAAAAGTCCCTTCCCTAGGGCTTGATTTCTGCTGCCTGGCACATTCCCTCCTTAGCCACACTCTTTTGAGGGAGATGAGAAGTACACCACCTTTGCTTCTGCTTTTTCTATAACCTGTCTCTCCTTTTAACAGGAAAATGAAGCCCTGTAAGTGTCTGTAAAGGCTTCCTTTTCTCTACATTCATTTACAACCAGGCTCTTAATAATTGGATATAAAATGAAAATCCTCAGGAGCACAAGAGAGAAGTCTGCAAGTGCACAGGAATTCAGTCCTCTCAATATTTATGTTTAGCATTAAATACTTCATGCAAAAACAATGACTTTGACTCCCAAGGCCTTCCCTCTCTTATCTCAAAAACTGTTCATACATATGCTGCAGGATCCCTATGCAAATATAAAAAGGGGATTTAGTTGTACGTGTAGTAAATCCTGTTTTTACACTAAACAGGCAAGAGCTAACAGAGGGCTTTTGGATTAAAAATAGGTCCCTGTTTGCTGAGCAGACTAAAGTATTCTTACCTCTGGCTTCCCTGCCATGCAGGAATTGACTTTTTCCTGGTGAGAAATTAAAGTGAATTATAAAATCTATAGTGTATTAGAGGTATGTTCTGTAAAATAAACAATTTTGATTTAAAGAGCTGTATATTAGGGAATGTCCCCTGCCTCCACAAAACTACTCCTTGTTTTGCTGTTGATGTTGGGGTAGTTGTTGAGTTTTTGCAATGGGAATCTGTGCCTCAGCCCGTGTATGACAGTATCATTGCATAAAAAACTTCCATGCCCTTAAGGAAATACTGGGGACACAAGGTGAAAGTTGACATCACAACTCCCTGAGCAGGGGGTGAGCAGTGCCCCTGACCCCAGACACCATCTCTGACCATCATCTAGTGCTTACTCTCCACCCTTTGCAGCAGGATCCAGGAGGAGAAAAACTCCTCTAGTCCCACCAGATCAATTGTTACTTCTAGGACCATACACCAAACACACTGGCATTTTAGTTCCATTTTTATGGCTTGTCCCATGATGAGGAAAATCGGGCTGTGGTGTTAAGCTGAAGGACACAGAAAGCAGAGGGCTCAGCAGGCAGCCCAGATGCATGGCTGCTGACCTGGTCATGTGGTTTTTTTGTTTCACCCATTTTCATTTGTTCCCTTAAAACATCTTTAAAAACACCAAAACACTGCTGAGCAGAAGGCAAATTCCTCTCTTGGAGTCTTGTGAGACCATTCCCTGAGTCCACAATGAACATAGTCACCAGAGTGGAAAATACCCCACAGAGTCTGATGGAGGGACTTAAAGGAACTGACTGCAGAGGGTAAAGCACAGCTGGAGGAAGCAGAGATGGAGCCACAATTTCCTGAGAGCACAAGTACATCTCACAGCTGGACTCAGGCAAGCGTGCCCTTTAAACCTGGCTTTCCTCTGAGAGAAATGTAGAAGCAGCTTTTGCCCAAGTCATTAGCCTCTGCAGCTTCCCCAAGCCCTTTCAGCTCTGACACTCAGCTGCCAGAATAAGTAGCAACTTTATCTCACCTCTGCATGGTAGAAAAAAAGGCACATGTACAAAAGACCTAAACCCAACAAGCTGGAGAGCTCTTTTTGAGGACAGCAGGGATTACTGACACACTCCATACTCAGCACCTGCAGATGGGTGGGGTGAGGATGTTGGTGTGCTGTGGCCCACGGGGGCAGCTCATACCAGAGGAGGCTGGAGATGCAGCACACAGCCAAAGAGAACAGCAAGGAGCACTTGGGTGGAACCTGTTCACCTTGACTTAGATGATGAGATGCCCAGGCTCACCTTTTGGAGAAGCACAGAAGGGCAGTTCACCCACCTCCCCTCAGGCTGGCATCCCACTTCCAGCGTGCCAAGCAGATGTGACATCTCTGGATGTGATCTCACCACTGCAAATCCCTGTCCCCTCCATTCCCCAGCCTTGGCCAACCTCCCACAGCCCCACCAAAATATCCAGGAGGGGCTGCAAGCTGTCAACCCTTTACTGAGAAATGTGTTGTGGTGATGTGGGAGCTATGGCAACAGAAGGCCCATAGAATCCCAATAGAACCCCAATGGAACCCCAACAAGTGCCCAACAGAATGTGGGGGGTGGGAGCCAACAGCCCAGCAGAACAATGAGAAGAAGAGTCCCAACACCACCCAGGAGCACTGAGGACAAAGAGGGTGTCCCAGGCACCCCTAAGCCAGCAAATCTCTGCCTGGTCCCTGTGGCAAGGAATCTCCTGGATATTCCTGCCCAAAGAGTAAGCCTGTTCTGTGACATTTGTGCAGAGTCTGATGGGGACAAAGCTTTTTTTGTGGCTATTGGGTGCTGCTCTACCATTTATCCCCCATGTATCCTTGTTGAATCCAAATTTGCTGTTCGCCTTTCATGGTTTCCTTTTCACATGGGAGATGGAAACCAAACCCCTAATGGGAAAAAATCCGTCGTGTATGGGAGTTAGGAAGGAAGGAGGAGGAGGGAGCTGCAGGATGCCCCAAGGGCCATCACTTCCCTGCAGCAGGCAGGGGTAGAGACAAGAGTGGGAGAGATACAGAGCCAACCTCCTCCTTTAACTATCCCCGATATCAGACTCTCCTGAGATATAGGAGCAACAGCTGACCTGACCACACTGTAACATACCTTAATAAAAATTTAAAATAGAAAGGGAAAATTTAGAAAAACATTCTCAAATATACGTTGAGCCAATCTTTGGGAGAGCTGGAGTCAGTGCACCCTCTGCCCACTCCTCTCTGACTGCAGATACTGCCACAGACCCTCAGGCTGGCAGGCCCTGGAAATGGCACATAGGGACAACGCATCCTCGCAGGTAGCCAAGGTGCCTATGGACAGGGCACAGGCAAGAGGCTTTTAAGGCATCTGGTAGGACTGTGCCTCAGGAGGGTCAGTGCTGACAGCATTGTCCCATGGCATCTTTCTCATTCTCCATGTTGTCTTCATGAGCAATATTCACATTCCTTTATCTCTTTATTTTCTTCATCATAAATTTCTACTGCAGAGCTTGTAGTTTTAATAGACAATTCTGTGAGTATATGTATTTTTACCTTTGACTTAACATAACATTAAGATATCTGGATGTGCATAAATAAGAGACTCTGTTGAATAGTGTAAGGATAGTTTATTCCATCAGCGTAAGGAGGAGACACCAGAGAGCTGCTCAGCTCTCTCTCAGTACAACTGGCTCAGTATAACTGTGATTTATTCTGCTCTACACCTGCAGCAGTTGTAGTTACTCTGTATCACTAAAAATTTACACCACTGGTGTTTAACTGGGTGCATTGTGACTATGACCTTTAGTTCTATGTTTAAGGGATTAGTTATGCATTATTTTCCACCTCTTAGAAATGCTGTTCTCATCTCTACTAAAATATTTGGCTGCTGCAGAGGGCAGGACAAAAGGCAGCAGAGCTGGGGCTCCCCTTTTGCGCTGCAGGACATGAAGCAGGAGAGACTGTCCTGCCAAAAGTCCTTTGCGTCGATGAGAGGATCAGGTCCTGTGAGCCAATATGAGGAAAAATGTTTCTACCTGCAGTTCTCTGCAGTGTTAGAAATCAAACCACAGCCAGCAGTAACTTCAGCTGTGTGTTACCCAGAGCCAAACTCTATAAATCCCCGGTGTTGCTGTCAGATGAGTCCTTTACTCTTCCGGAGCATGAGAGAGACGGAGCCACCAGCAGTAAATCGAGACTTGTGTGCTGTCAGACAGCCCAACTTCAGACCACTTGTTGTGTCTCACGCCACAGGCCCCCGTACACACACTAACAACCATGATTTATGGCTGCAGCTGCTTTGCTTTACTGTGTAGTGTAATTGCTGTGCTCTTGAAGTGTCAGGCATTCATGGACTCTAGCTCCTCAGCTGTGTGTCCTGTCTGCTCTGTGGCCCAGGCAATGGCATCTGCCAAAGTCAGGTTTTGAATCCCAACAGTAGAGTTTGGTAGGCTGATTCTGAATACCCCTCTTAAGCTGTTTAGGCTTACATGTTACAAACGCAATTTTTTCTGACTTACCAAATAAATGGGTTCCATTCTCTGTGGATGTTCCTGGTTGCAAGCCGAGACAGCTGGTTCTCATCCCTGCACCTGCAGAGCAAGCATGTTCTTTAAAACCTTGGGGCTGAGTGAATTCTCTGGGGCCTGGATCATCACATATTTGCCATATATTTCTATAAGCCTACTAATGGCCACTGCATGTTATAGAGACATAATCAGCCACTCAGCTGGAGCCAATGCCATTTCCATGGAGAGACCCAGGCTTTTGGATGCAGCCCTTCAAATGGAAAGGCTCTGCTGAGATGAGTATTGCTGGCTCTGCCAGGACTGGTAGGATGCAATAGCCACAAGAGCTGCACAACAGGAGACCACTCAAGAGTCTTCTGTGTGATTTACAGTGACCAATTGCTTTCCAAACATCTTTCAAAGTGCAAAGTACAGAAACAGAGTTATTTTAGGAGGTTGTTTTCTCTACAAGAATTGTGGTTATAACTTAGAATTTGTAGACCTACTCTGGACACAGCTGCAATGGCAGACCTGCTTGCTTTTAACAGGCTTGTTTGGCAATTAAAGTCCTTAAATGTGTAGGGTTTTTTTAGAGATATACATATTCCATTGCATTATGTTATATATATGAATGTATATAATGTCTGTAATAATAACAGTACTGTGTGTATAATGTGCACACTACTCTCCTTGAGTCTGTAAATATATGCATACCCATATGTACACATACACAAACATATCTGCCTCTTTAGCATTTAAGGTAGTGTGGAGTGCCCTTGGTGGTTGGTGTTAAGCTGTAGATCTGAGCATCACAGCACCCGTGGTGTCAGCAGGTTCCTCTGCCCCCAAAAAATGGGGAGACTGCAGTGATGCTTTACTGGAGACCCCAGTGCCTTCTGGACTATGAGTCTGACAGCTCCTAACATCAGCTATTGCATTGGAGAGTCCTGCCAGAAAGTCACATCTAAACAAAGTAGAAGCACTGTCAGATGCCTTGCATTGCAGTGGACTATAAACTAGGAGATTACACATCCCATAGGATCAAGCAAGCATTGCTTAGAGGGAAAGATTCCCTCTACAAGCACAAATATCTTGAAGATTTCAATGGAAAGCAGAGGCTGACTAAACTCTTATTTACATAGTATTCTCTCCAGACCTGCTGTAGAACAGAAATTCCACTGCAATGTCTGTGTATGGATGTTTCTCTAGTCTTGTGTACACGGCACTCCTCTAACTTTTGGCATATGTGCAGGAGTCTTAAAATCTGAATTAATTTAGTTGACATATTGCAGTATGACACGGACTTTAATTCTCATTTGATGGCATTGCACTCTCTGTCCTCTTCCTCTGCCTCTGCCTGGGGAGTTACAGATATGTAAATAAAACCATTTCCCCTGAGATGATCCTACAGGGAAGGCTTTGTCTCTTTTATAGCACCCTGCAGAGCTGCCTGGGACACTGGGTCCCACCAGGTGCTGCCAATGAAAGAGCTTGGCCATGTTTTCCTGGCCATCCTTTCCCACAGTGCGGGACCCCAGCCCAAGGGAGGTGGTCACAGAAAGGGTCAAGTCAACTTTATTCTTAATGGAGGATGGTGGGAGAGCTCAGCATAAGGACAACAAGGCTTTGATGGTGAGGCTGGCAGTTGTGATGGGAATACCTATGGGGCTCAGTTTGCCAGCCTCACTTTGCTCAGGGAAGTGCCACAGGATGGGGATGGCAGGAGGTGCTGCTGTGGCCTCCCCTGGACATATCCAGTCTGGCTGTGTCTGAGAGCATAGGAGTGGGGGGCTGTGAGATGAGGCATGACAACAAGAGCTAAAGATATATCAGGGTAAGGCGCCAGGGAGGCAATTCCACTGTTATTAACACAAACACAGCCATCGCTCTGCCTTTGTCTCCTGATGAATCAGAGGAAATTGCCTCCCGAACCCATCGCCTTCCAGCTACTTCAGCTGTGTTTTGTTTCTCTAAGATTCAAATATTCTGACTAGATTTCAGCATATTATTATGAGAACAGAAGAGCTATAGAGAAAGTGAAGCTTCACAGAGGAAATAGCCAGTAAATGTCGCTTTGAATTCTCTTGCTTTTTATGGCAAACTCTGATGTCAGGAACAGATATGGCTTTGGAGAAGACGTGTTGCAGTGCTGCAGATGTGTTTGTGAATAGTTAGTGACAATCTCCTGTGACACTGCAGTGGGCAGTTTACCATTATCTATGAGATTTTTAATCCTGCCATTTTGATATCGCTGATTCTTCTACTTAATACCAGAATCCATGAACTATAAGCTTACAAAACCATAAGCACTCTTCTTTGTGTCACAATCCTATCTGGCAACATAGCAATATGTTCTATTTGCATTTTGCAAAAATATTGCACTTTGTAATGAAAATATGCATCAGGTCGAGTGAAAAATGTGACAATTTGATACCAAAATCCCAGAATGGCTCATGATGCAGAGGGTGAGGCAAACTTCCAAAGCAGGGATATTTAATTTTGGCACTTTCAAAATGTGGCATTCCATCCCTCTAATTTGCCACAGGCTTATTGTTTCAAACATTTCTTCTGATGAAAAGAAACATGCAAACAACAACAACAACAAAAAAAAAAACCCACTCCATATTTAGAACTCAATAAAATACTTCATTTGATCCTCTTCAGTTTCTTTGAAAAGTTCGACATGAACACTCAAGTGCTGCATTCCTTCAGGTTGTGCAGAAGCTGCTGATCCGGGAGTTGTGGAGCTTTGATGTGCCAAGTGCCAAGGGAGGGTACTGTAAAAGCTGCTGTAATTCAGATTATTTGGTGGGACCATTCTGATGGGCATGAAACCTCAGTCTGGCAGGTAGAGTACAAGAGCAGAGACAGAAATTGTTTGTCCTGAGGGCTTTACCCTCCTAATCTATGATTCCCATAGAGACCCATATGTTTTTGTGTGGAGTGACGCAGAGAGAATGGGATAATCCATTCAAAACATTTTTCCACCACTGGACAAGAAGTTCTCCACACTTCTTGTATGAAGTGATTTTCTCTTGTTTTGGAGACAGTGACGACAGGAAGGGTGACAAGGCAACGTAGACAAGCTGTATATGAAGGATGAGATCCTGCCCTTGGCAGTGCTGCTGCTGCTGCTGCTGCAGGGGCCAGGCAGGGAGCTAAACCCTCAGGTTCACAGCTTGTGCTCTTCCACTGGGTTTGGGATGTGCTCAGCTCAGTTGTGTTTTTATTTATACCAATTCCCCATTTTCAAGGTTGCAAGAGAAAATATTTTAAAAGCCTTACTAATAATACATTATAAAACATCCTTTAAAACATTCATGAGGAGGAAGAGTTCAAGGAGAGCAGCCAGTGTTAAGTGATGGTGGAGTACAGGGACACACGTGGGTGAAACTCTGTGCAGAGACACAAGGCCAAGACAGCCCTTGCCACACAGATACTGTGAAAGTGGCACCAGGTTGCCCCAGATCCATGCACTTCAATCCCAGGCAAATGGCAATTCCAGGGCATTGCAGCAGAGATACAGGTGGTCCTGAGTTGAAGGAAGACGCAGCCAAAACAGCCAGGCTAGATTTGACTTCCAAACACAAGGTGGAGAAACACAATTATTACTCTCTGCTTGGCACTGGTGAGGCACATCTGGAATGCTGTATCTTGTCTGGGGCTCCCCAGCATGAGAGACAACATCCTGGAGCTAAAGGTCACCAAGACAGGTAGAGGGTGGAGCTTATGTGCACAAGAAGAGGTTGAGAGAAATGTGACTGTTCAGCTTGGAGGAAAAATACTCAAGTACCTCTCATTGCTGCCTGAAGCTGCCAAATGAGACGGTGAGGACAAAACAGACTTCTCAGAGCTGCACTGTGGTCAGATAAGGGGCAACAGACACACGCTGGAGTATGGGAAAATCCAATAAAATATTACCAAAAATATTTTCAGCATAAGGGTGGTTAAATATTGGACTTGAAAAGGCTGGAGAATCTTAGCTTTTGGAAATACTTAAAATTTGCCTAGGCAGAAACCCAAGGACTCTGATCTGGTAGACTTGCTTCGAGGAGAGTCCTGGGCCCTGGTGGCCTCCAGAGGCACCTTCCAGCCCTGCTTGTTTACAGCTCTGTGGCCACAAAAACTTGACAGGGAAAGTAGAATGACAGCAGTGCAAAGATCAGCAGAGCTAATGACATAGAGATGTCTTAAAGTATGAGAAGCAAAGGGATCTTAAAAGTCTATTACAAGAGAAATAGCAGAATTGCTCATGAAAGGCAGAAATTACAGACTTTTCCAAAACTAGCTCCCTAAGGAGATTAAAATTAAGCCACATAATTAGATTATATGATAATAAGATGCTTTGTGTCCCAGCAATGAAGGATGCAGTGTAAAGCTAGGTTCTTTACAGTCACATGTTGCCAGCTCATCTAGACTAAAGAGTAGTAAGAGAAACCTCTGGGGGTCTTCCTGGGTCATTTGCAATCAGTTTTCACTTTTACCTGGATCAGAAGGAAAGTTCCAGAAAACTGAAAAGAAAATTATCCCAAGAGAAGGATAAGAGCAGAATTAAAGGTCATCCTTAATGTGAATCCAGCACAGGGTTAGGGAATATGGCTTTTGCCAGACCAGCTAACTCAGTGATTCCTTTTAATGAGATATTGTGTAAGTTTGATTGACAAAGGTGAAAACAGTGATACCCCATACATGTGCTTCTCTGTAGCACTTGAGTTCATTGTGTCAGGCACTTGTATTGCACACGTAGACCAGTTTAGCCTTGTGGATTCAGACATGCTAAACACCACATCTCAGACTTATGGCCTTCAGTATGCAAGAAATGGCAACAGGGGACCATGGCCAGAGCACCTCAGAAACAGCCCAGGCTGAGACCTTGTCTGGGCAGCACCTTCACCTTGGACAGAGCTGTGCTGGTCCTGCTTGGCCCTTGCCTACTCCCTTCTCAGAAATTATTCCACTGGGGAAGCCCACCCAAGGGGTGAAGAGCATGTCCCACTGAGCCATCCCAAGGGCACCTGCAGTGCCTGAGTGTGGGTGTGTCTGTGGGCTCCCACAGTGCTGGCAGAGACCCCTCTGCCCAGGGCAATGCAAGGTTTTGGGTCTTCTCCATAGATAAAACACCTGGAAACAGCCATCTCGGTTTGCAGTCAGAGAGAGCAGAGGAGCATCATGCCTGATGGGAATTGACAGGGAGGGGCAGGCCAGGAAAGAGGAGATTGCAAAGCACTAGTTCTGCCAAACTAACCTTATTATTTTTCCCTCCTTTATCTTTTGACATTAAACAGACTGAGTGGGTGAATGGAAGATGCAGACACAATTAAGCAGATATTGCAAACAGGAGGGTGAGTTGCTTTTTATGGCTAGTTTATGTTTCAGACACACAACTATACAGAATAATGCAATAAGAAAAACCATGCAGTATTTACCCTGGGTTTATTCACTGCAGGTCCTCTGAGAGCTGCTTTTGTTTGTCTTTATTTAATTGGCATGGTCGGATGGCCACCAGCAGGTCCAATTAAACAGATTCAGTAGATTCCACTATACATTTTTATTTTTTCTCCATCAGTACGTAGCAAAAACTGCCCAAAATAATTTGTCTGAATACTAGTAATGAATATAAACTGCACTCTATTCCAGCCTGCACACAGTAAGTTTCAGCTGTACAGCATTTTACAGCCAAAGCAAACTGGGTTAATAACGAAATCGCTGATGCAATCTTTAGTACAGCCTTAGTGGGGAAGAGGGTAGCATAGTGTGTTATGATATGAGATATTTAGTTGCTCAATTTTGGGCATATCTGAAACACAGATAGGCATTATGTCATCCTTTGTAGCTATCTTAAGCTTTGGCCTTAAGTGTTAGGTGGGAACAATTTAAGAAAAACCCACCAATAGGACCTGAGCCTGCCCTTGATATCAGGTATTTGTTTAAGTGCTTTGTTGAATTGGAGCCTAGTAGATCCTCTTGAAAAGAAAGTGATTTTCAATCTAATAAGGTTATCTTAGTGTGAACATTTTAACTACATCAATCAATATGGCCATCAGGAGTAAATGACTAATGGGATTTCTCTTTTCTTTCTTTCTTTGTTACAAGAATGATGAATTGACTTTGCCTGTTGCTAAAGATTCTCATCTCCTTAATGCATTGCAGATATGTTTAATGGACACAAGCTGTCAGGGTCTTGCAGTAACCTGTTCCAACCAAAAATATTTCCCCTTCGGATTTGGTCATCATATCCCAGTTCTGCTCTCACAGTGGAAAACTTGAAAAGGCTGGAAGAGGAATATACGGCTTCTAAAGAAGCCTTCAAAATGCAGAGAGTGCAAGATTATATTGAGCAGACTAATCTTGCTCTCTTCAAAACAAAGACAACTAGGAGAACCAGCAGAAATTTGGTCTGTGATACAGAGCCTGAAGGAGCCTCCTCATCCCTTCCTGCAAAACAAGCAAAAATTGCAATCAAGTTTCCTGAAAGACCTCTGAAGAAAGAAGAGATATTGACAGGTATTTTTTAGCAATCTGTTACAAGAAAGGAGAGAGAATAACTCAGCTGTTCTGGAGCTTTCCTACATTTCTCTCTGCATACCATAGAATCATGGAATGAACCATCATAGAATGGCTTCAGTTGGAAGGGACCTCAAACATCATCTCATTCCAACCTCCCTGCCATGGGCAGGGACACCTTCCACTAGACACCAGGGTGCTCAGAGCCCCATCCAGCCTGGCCTGGAACACTTCCAGGGATGGGGCATCAACTACTTCTCTGGACAACCTGTGCTAGTGTCTCACCTCCCTCACACAGTAAAGAATTTCCTCCTAACACCTAATATAAATCTTCCCTCTTTCAATTTAAAACCATTCCCCCTTGTCCTGTCACTATCTGACCATTTAAAAAGTCATTCTCCTGCTTTTTTATAAGCTTCCTTTAAGTACTGACAGGCCTCTAGAAAAGTCTCCCTGGAGCCTTCTCTTTTCCATACTGAACAATCCCAACTCTCTCAGCATGTCTTCATAGGAGAGGTCCTCCACTATTCTGATCAACTTCAAGGCCCTCTTCTGGCCTCAGTCCAGCAGGTCCATGTCTTTCTTGTGTTAAGGTCCCCAGAGCTGGACACTGAACTCCAGGTGGGGTCTCACAAGGACAGAGGGTCAAAATCAGCTCCCTGAGCCTGCTGGTCCCACGCCTTTTGGTGCAGCCCAGGATGCATTCTGCTTTCTGGGCAGTGGGAATACATCACCAGGTCGTGTCCAGTTTGCATCCACCAGAACCTCCAAGTTCCTCCACATGGGCTACTCCCAGTGAGATCTTCCTCCAGTCTGTACTCATGGCTGGGATTGCCCCAACCCAGCTGGGTCACCTTGCACCCAGACCTGAACTCAGGAAGCTCTCGTGGGCCCACTTCTCAAGCTTGTCTGGGTTCTTCTGGATAGTATCCCACCCTCCTGTTGTGTCAGCTGCACTGCTCAGCTTTGTTTCCATCTGCAGACTTGCTAAGCCTGCATTCCATCTCACTGTGTCATTGATGAAGATGTTGAAGAGCACAAGCCCCAAGACAGAGCCCGGAGGGGCACCACTTGTCACCAGCCTCCAGCCGGACTCAGAGCCATTTACCACAGCTCTGGCTGTGTCCACCCAGCCAATTCCTTATCCACTGAATAGCTCACCCTTCAAATCCCTGTTTCTCCAAATTGGAGAGAAGAATGTTGTCTGTGTCAAAGGCCTCAGTCAGTCTTCCCTTGTTGAGTGCTGCAGTCGCTCCATCATCTGGTGAAATATGAGTGCCAGGGCACCTAACATGGTGATGGATTGTGAGAGCAACACAACACCTGCCCTTCCCTGCCTGCAAGTGAGCGATTTCTGTGGGCTGCTAGGCTGGTTTGTACCATGTTTTGTGAAAAAAAAACACTGAACTGTGAGAGCATAGTAAGGCACACCAGCATCCAGACCTTAATCCCAGCTGACATCAGAAATGCAAAGTACTAATCTGAAAAAAAAAAAAAGAAAATCAGAATTAAACCAAAAAGAATTTAAACACAGAACCCACCCATCCATTTCAGGACCACCCCTTTTCATTTTGTCTGGATCAGAGTTGCTCTGTTGCATGTAAATGACAGCAAATAAATATTAGACAGTTATCTCTTACAAGACCCTTCAAGCTCTGTTTACTTCAGATAGCTAGATAAATAGACAGGTAAGTAAATATAGTAGATATACACATCCTGCTTTTAATAACATTTTACAGCTCAGTAAGTAATCCAGCCAGGATAGGGTCACAGCTCTTCCCTGTGGGTGGGTGAGGAAGGGACAAGTGGCTCCATGGACAGCCACTGGAAGGGGACAACACAGCAGCCCTGGGGAGCAGCAGCTGGTTGCCTACAGAGGAGAGTCTGGCTTTCTGCAACACAGACTGGATCACAAACTGGGATCCCCAGGTGGGACAGCTTTGCATTATCCTAGGTCTAAACCATTTTTTTGGAGGAAAGATTGGACTTTTTCCATTAATTCTTCTTTGAACATGTTTGAGCAGGGATTCCAAGTGTTATAGGAGAGCCCCTGGCACAGTCAGAAATGTACAGCCAGCATGAAAGAGCCAGGCTATTCCTTGAGGTAAAGGGTTACCTATTTCCTAAGGAATTAATGCACTGATCCTCATTGGGGGTCGTCAACAGAAGTATTTTCTGCTCACTTTTGCATTTTTCTCAATGCAAATTTGCCAGCTCCTAAGAACAAGAAAAATAAACTGTTCACACACCTAAGATTAATGTATTAAAGAGATTTCCATGTGGAAATCAGGCATTCTTATCAGGGATACATGTGAGCTGCATCCTTGAGGACAAATCTATCCTGGCAAGAGGCTGAGAGTCTGAAAGCACCACAAAAGACAGGAAGCAAATGCATGCAGAAACCTCTCTTAGTGCTGTCCTAGGCAGTCATTTCTTGGATTTGCACATCACAATTAAAATTCAGGTGATACATGAAGTTTGTTTCAGTAGAGAGCTAGTATGTAGACACAGAAAGATTTACCAAGGAAAATCAAATATGGGAATGCCTCATTAGGGATCCAGTGTCAACATTTAGTATGTCTTCAAGAATTTGTACACTACAGTGGTTCATGAGGGTTTTTTTTGGCTTCTTTTGATCTCTTTTCATTGTTTTTTGTCTTTCATAAGAGTGGCTTATGTAATCTGAGCAGTAACCTGCATTTCAATGCTTTTTCTGGCTCCCTGTTATAGATATATATACCTCTCATTTTTACCATGTCTTACTCTTTTACATTTTCTTTTCTGCCATCTCCTCTGCCACCCTACTGCCCTTCTCAAATGCCTCCTTGTCCACTCTCTTTCCCCAGATCCCTGCATGTCCACAGGCACCTCTCCTCTCTCCAACCTCCTTCTGCATATGTCTGCCCTAAATCTCTTCCCTCTATCCCCTCTGATTTTTTGGAAATAAGACCACTTGGTAAGGAGACACTGAGGTAGGTTGCTTAAGAGCTGTACGACCTGACAGAGCATGTGAGACAAGCCAAGGTGTAGAGCTGACCCTGTAGGGGTGGGCTGTAACAGCCCCCAGGTGTGCTGTGCCCAGCACGGAGAGGGAAATGTGCAGCCTGTGGCCACTGAACTGAGGCAAACCTGGAGGAGAAAGGTGCTGTTCCAGCAGCAAATCCCTCACGGCACCACACCTGGTTGTATGACATGTTTGGGCCAAAATCACCATTGTGGGTTCACTCACCATTCTTGTAGCATCATGACCTTCCCACTGAGGGGCACCCCCAGTCCTCTTCATCCCATTGCCCCCGTGCAGCCACAGGGAAGCTAAAATACCCATGGGAATATGCCCTTCCAAAGAGCCTCTAAAATATGGAGACCCAAGCTGTTTACAGACGAAACCTGGACAGAAAGGCAAAGTAAATTAGCTTGTTGCTCTTGCCTCTTCCTCTGCAAAGCCTGTCCTCACTCTCCAGCAACTTTTTTTTACGGTTCATTTTCAGGAGCTTTTTCTTTGCTCTCCCTCAATTTATTATACCATTAAAACCGATGGGGAAAAATGTTCCTCGTTAAGGTGAGAAGGTTTTATCTCAAATACAAAATAACGAAATGGCAAGAAATCTCAAGGCAGGAAAAAAACCCAGCCAACCCGCTGTTCTGCACAAAAAGAGGATTTTTTTTTTATTTTTAAAGAAAGTTCTTTCTCTCCCCTCCAGCACCAGCGACATATTCTCCGACAGCTCAGCCCACAGGACCTGTGCCAAAGGAATCCAGGTAAGCAGAGTAATTGGCAACATTTTTCTATATAATTCAGTCACGTTAGGCTGTATTTATGCCATACACAGGCAAGCAGCAGGAACAGCGAGCAACTGCAAATTTACAGTGTGCCTGAGACACTCACAGCCTGGCAGCCTCTGCTGTGCCCTTGCTATTAATAAACTGGAAGTTATGTCTGTCCAAGGATTGTCTTTGGGCCCCTCAACATCAGCTGTACTAAAAGGGATGCTGCCAGACTCTGCAGAGGGGTTTTAAAAAATTTTTATTTTATTTTGTAAGACAGATAAATCCTGCACAGCATCTCTCAAATCAACTGAGATGTGTGATTTTTATTTTACAGGCTGTTCTTCCAGCTGGGGAAAAAAAATAGGTCTGATTCCCCAGCCACAGTAAATCAGCATAATACCACCCTTCCCACCACCAACGCTGCTGCAGCAACACGGATTTACACCATCTGGAGACGTGGCTCCCTCCTCCCGTCTGCCTGATGTAAACATATAGACACATCTAATCTTCCTTGCAGAGAGGAGGCAGGGAAAGGAAATTGAATAGACCCTCTTGTTAAGAGGCAAACAAAGACTGAATTCTTTTTCAGTGACTTTAAACAGCACTCAGTTCATTAATAACAACCTTTATAGGAATATCCAAAAATTTTTTTTAAACTTCTTTCTTCCCTAGGTACCAAGGGAAAGGGATATAAGCAGCGTTTTTAGGGAAAGCTGTTACATGGCTACATGAATATGCTGCAAGATTTTTTTTTATTATGCTTTATAAATTACATTCAAATAAATTGTAAATACGTTATAGATTTTAAATAAATGTAATTGTCCAACATTTATATAAATTGCTGTTCTAAATTTGTAAATTTCACCCTGAAAGATTGCAGACTCTAGTTCTTTCCCAAATTTTGAAAATGTTATGGACTGAAGTAAAACCTCTGATGGCAAATCAAGGGAAATCAGTCTTAATAGATTCCTGGCTAAATTTACTACACAAATGCCAAAACAAAAGAGATTTTCCCCCATCAGAAGGTTTGTGAGAGAGCACTCTGCAGCCCAGCTCCCCACAGGGCTGGCCTGAGCTGTCCCTAAGGGCCTGGCTGTGATTTGGGGTGCATGCAGAGAGCTGCCCCTGCATTGCTGAGGCTGCACCCCAGCCCCTCTTGGGCAGGCACCTTGGCCAGTGTGAGCACGTCTCGTTCTCCAGCAAACACCAGCTCGACCCAGGGGGCATCCCAAGTCACCCACCCACACCCTGGTCCCAGGAACAGGGGTTTCCATGAGATTTGCTACTGGTCCCAGTTAACCTGCACATAGTCCTTTACTGGGCTTTACTCCTCATGTGCAAGGCAGAGATGATGGCATTTTCCTGCCTCAGGAGAGCTGGTGGAGCAAATACACGATGGCAGCATCCCCCTATTCCTCATCAGCTTTCATCCACAGATACATTGCTTTGTGTATGCTCTGCCCAGAATCCTTTACAATTCATAGGCAACTAATAAGGAAGCAGTGATGTGTAAAGGCCTTGTTGAATTACTAATGGATATAAATAAATAAAATTTTAAACACTCTTCACTCCTTACCTTGAATCAGATCACAGTCAAGTCCCAAACACAGTTTGTTCAGTATCTTATTTTCATGATTTTGTGGTTTGTTTTTTTTCATTTGCCAAGGCCACAGGTATGTCTAAATTAGTATATCACAGGAACTGTCAAAAATTATCCCTACATTACACAGACAGTAGTGTCTGGACACCTTGATAGCTCTGTGTTGTAGGCTCAGAATGATCTTGTACCCTTCAGGTAAACTTCAGGTAAAAGGAGAGAGTGGAAGGATGTATGGAAAGCCTCCGTTTCTGCTGGACATGCTGTGGTAAAAGAGGACCCCAGCAAGGTCCCAGTCCACGTGTGTGCAGAGGGATACCACATTGTCAGCAGAATGGGGGTCACCTACTGCCACTTGCAGAACTGTGTAAGCAGGAGAGTGATTTTAGGACTGATAAAACCTTGTATTGTCCAGTGGCAAGGAGAGCAGTAACACCATAGAAGAGTCTGCACAGCTGCTATCAATATTCCTTGTCCATTCTGCTGTGCTGGCTGCTACCCTTCTCCTCTGCACTGTCCTTAGCTTTGTGGGGACAATTCTCTCCTCTGCTTGCTGCAGAGCTAATTTCAAGAGGATATGTGCCTTTCATGACCTGTATCCTGAGTTCTGCTCCTCTCCTCTTAAGCAGGGTGCCCTCCTGGTAAACCAGGGCAGTGCTAAGCCCCTCACCTGATAGCCCAGCAGCTGAAGAGCATCATCAAGAGTGCTCTGAGGAAATGTGACCCCAGGCCACTCTGTCAAAGAGCAGGGATTAGCTCATTTTGCTGTGAGATGCCCTTGGAAGGCTGCTCTCCATCACCACCCTAAGCCACGATGCCACAGCTGAGGGATGACACCTGCTGAGGGGTGCTCAGCATCTCCAGCCTCAGTGTGTCAGTGTGGGCTGCCTCAGCAGCAGAGATGCTCGTGACCCAGAGCAGAGGAATACTCCAGCCTTCAGCTTCTTGATTTTAACAGGCCTCCTCAGGTTGATGGTTCCCTCTTTTTGCCTGAAAAGGGGAAGTTAATTCACTTGAAATTCAGCAGTTCAGTGGTGCTGTCAGTCTACCAGCAGTGTGCAAAAACTCTTCCTCACCTCCCTGCCTTATGCAGGTTGTGCCTCATCCTTGCCATCAGTGAGGTGGCTTCAAGGCCAGCATCTCCTTTTAGGCTGGCACAACTCCTCCATCTCCAGACACCCGGGTTTCAAAGGACATTTGAGGGCCTTCTGAACCATTCACAAATGTGATTCAAATCAGTCCCAATGATTTCCAGGGGCTCATTAGACACCTCAGTGTTTTAGGGGTTCCTGGCCTAAGGGTTTCTCCATGAGAGAAGCACAACATTGTCACCAGGCTGTCTCAGCCCACGAGGGTTTATGAAATGCTTAGCAGGCAAAACCAAAAGCATTAACTTATTGGCTGCAGCTTTCTGCCAAAAGATAGGCAGGTCGTGCTTCAATGCAGATGTCTCAGGGAAAAAATGTGCAGTGCATTAGAGAGCTGTGACTCATAGAATAATTATCCTTGTTTCTCATAGTTTATTAATAATTTAAACCCAATCTTGATGTTATTGATCTATCATTGAATTGGAGATTTATTTCAGATCTGTAGTCACTGAAGCAGTAAATTTAATCCCCCTTAGCTCCCGCCCTTCCATCCACTAAACTCACTTTATAACTAAAACATGATGTTTAGGCTGTTTCAGTAATAGCACAGGAGAAAAAGAGCTCAGAGGCAGTGGGTGGCAGGAGCAGCCTTAAGCCCAGATAACACCGAGGGAGGGCATATAAGGTTCTGGTTTTAATATATCATTTTAACCAAACCATCCTTTTCACATGGTCTCATGGATGCCAAAAGGATCAGAAGCTACTTGCTGGCATGTGCATCACAACAAGATCCTGGACCGATTTTGCCTGTTTTCATCTAGATTTGATTATCCATGCCCACTGTTAACCACCAATTTTGCACGCATCAGCCTGGTTGTGTATCCCACTCCTCCTCTTTGTCACAGATATGAGCTCACTGAGGTAAAAGTACCTGCAACACGTGGGCTGTTGCAGGGCACATAAGCTCTTGGGCTCGATAATAATTGTACTTAAACTGGCAAAAACCTGAAGCAGCTGCCTGGGTGTCCCAGGAGCATCATGAGTGTAAAATCCATTTATGTGTGTGAAGGATCAAGCCTGAGAACTGTAATGTGAAGACTCCTACAGCAGTGCTCACTGGGCTGTACCATGTGTCTGGTGAATTCAATAACACAGCAGCAAGACTTGGCCTTTTAAAAGAAGCCAGGAATAGAAAACAGCATCCTTTATGGCTGTAATGTGCCCAGAAGAGTGATTTTTGTAGGCAAATGAAATACATTTTTATTAGGCCAATTGTAGTGTGCAGTTGGGTAGGAAAATGTGTTCTTGGCTATACCAACTCTTTCTCAGGTTTGGAAGAAAACAAATGTGCCTAAATGTGTGTCTGTTCTTTTCCATCTATATTAATGGACACAAATATATTTCCATCCTCTGCCATCTTATCCTTGCTGCTGACCTTAGACTCTGCAAGTGGGGTCTCTTGGCCACCATTGGGTCTCTGCAGCTACAGAAATGTGTGACAGGGCCAAACTGTCACAGCCTTGCTCTAAAAAGCAAACCAGATGGGTGTCACAAAACAGAGAGGATGTATTGGTGTGGTTAGTGCTGCGTGCATCCCCCAGTGTGTGCTCTCAGTGTGCCTGGTGGTTCTTGCCCAAGTAGGAGATATTCCTAGAGAAGAGCAGCAGGAAAGCAAGGCACTGCAAACTCAATGTAGTTTATGTTTGCCAGAGGCATCATTCTTAATGAAATAGTCACTAAGCTCATCTTTCCTTTGTTTGGATTTGGGGAAGTTTTAAAGTTTATTTTAACTAAACCTGGAATAAGACCAGGAAAATGTTGCTATTTCTTTCATCCTGCAGGACAAGGGATGGTGCCAGCAGCAACACATCAGGGTGCAGGTTCTGGGTGTTGCAGGGCTGCTGGGAAGAGAACAAGCCCAGGGAAGTCCATGTCTGGAAATGCTGCTGGATGGCTGGGTCCCTATGTCACAGGGTCCCTTTGCACTGATGGGACCCTTGTAACAGCTCCTGCAAGGCCTAGGCTCAGTGGCATTAGACCTTTCTCTTCTTTGAGGCCTGAGAGCCTTCTTTGGTGAGTTTTCACCTGAAGCCATGAATTCCTGGGAATTGGGGCTTTTCTGCAGTCCCTCCCTTGCTCCGTGTCCTTGGTGAAATATGTGGAATGAGTGATTGCAGGCACGGGCACCCATCACCAGTGCAAGTCTGTTCTGAGCACCCTCCTGTGGCAGGAGCAGATTTGGTGCCTCTCTAAATACATAACCTCAGCTCCCAGTTTAGTCCCACACCAGGTGGCTAGGAGAGTATTTTCAGCACTAAGCAGCCAGGTAGAGAAGCTGAGCACCACTTCAGGGGTTGGTCCCCCCAGAATATGCCATTTAACATGTCTGGGTGTCACTGTACCCTGGTGAGATAGAGGAAATGTCTTTTGCTGCCCTTTTAAGGTGGGTAGCTAGAGAGCTCTGTCCACATCTCTTTCCCCCCTGGCTGTGTGCCTCCTACTCAGACTTGCTTGCTGGAGGTGTCTGCTCCTTGCTGTTGACAATATTAGGCTCCTAATTCAGATTAAGCTTCACTTAGGGTGTTGACCTTGGGCCCTGGTCCAGCTCACACAGGACATGTTTGGCTTTCTGGGCTGCAAGTGCACATTACTGGGTCATGTTGAGCTTCTCCTCTCAACCAACACCCCAAGTCCTTCTCCTCAGGGCTGCTCTCAGTCCACTCTCTTCCCAGCCTTACTTGTCCTTAGGGCTGCCCTGACCTTTGTGGGGGACCTTGCCCTTGCTGAACTTAATGATTTTCACACTGATCCATCTCTCAAGCCTGTCAAGGTCCCTCTGGATAGCATTTGTCAGGTACAGAGTGGTTGTCACAAAGTAGAAGATGTGCACTGTGGTGAACTCTGCTCCAGCATATTCCAGAATGAATACCAAGCAGCTGGAGCGACACAACTGAAGAGTCACTGCCTGTGCCACTTCTCTTTGCCCACTCCAAACCTCTCAGTCTCCCATCAGTGGGATGCAGCAGCTTGAAATCTGCAGAGGGAGAATTCCTGGAAATCTTGGCTCTTGCCTTGCCCTGCCCTGAAGCTTGTCCCAGCAGCCCTACTTTTGCTTGCCAGGCATTTGTATAAATAGGATTAACATCCACAGTTAGACTTAGCTAGGTTGCAAATTACACAGGCTATCAAGGCTTGTGCTTCAGGGCATACACTGATTACCATCGGAGGGGCAAAAATGAGTTTTTCCAATAACAGAATATTGCATGATTGACTGGGAACATTACAGGGCAGAGTGGATTAGCCTTTGCCATCAGTATCAGTTATATGTCATTACCACATCAAAGCACCAGCCCGCTCCCATTCGGGCAGCTGGGTCTCAAGGAGTAGGGCTGGTTGTTAAACCCGACACAGATTTTGAAGCTGTTCATAAAATGTGCCTCCAGCAAGCTCTGCTCCCTGCTTCTGCTTGCCTGCCTCCTGGGCTGCACACCTTCCACTGCTCAGAGGAGCCTGCCCACCTCTCCTTTGCTTCCTGGGGTTTCCTGGCTCAGGTGGGATCACCGTGCATCAGCAGATCTGGAATCACTGCAATAGGAGGCTGGGAGGCACCTTCACTTACAGGTGTGCTGACACCATCCTCATGGTGTTTCCAGAGGCTCGCAAGAGGAATTGAAGTCTCTTTTACCTTTCTATTATGGATGAACAGCTTTTCCCACTTTCAGATAATTTCATTTCCTTCATCTTGGCAGCAAATGATTGTCTCATTTAAATGGAAGAGCTAGAACTGACAGAAAATCTAAAATAAGAAATATAATTAGCAGCAAAACTTTTAATTCTCCTTTCTAAGCCATTTCTAAATGTGTTAGTGCTTATTTATTGAACCTGGCATGGCATCTAGACAGCTCCTTTTAGTGCTAATAGGGTTGATTACTGGGTTGAATACTACAGTTTTGAGGAAATGGCTGCTCAGTATTCAGAGATGCCAAGTTCCCTCGACACAGAAATACCCACCTTTCTTTACAGAAAATGTGTTTTATTCAGCACAAATATATTAAAATAAGGCTATCACAGGAGCCACAGATGTCACAGATGTCATGCCAGCAGCCCATACACGAGGTGTGTGGCTGTGAGATGCCAGGGCTCGGCCTTTCTGGGCTAAAAACTCCTTCCAGCTTGGGCAGGACAGTGCCAGCCTTTGTGGTGGGAACTGGGCTGGGGTTTGCTCCAGATCATTGGCTTGGCTCTGGTACCAGGGGCACCCTGGGAGTGGCAGGACTCCCGACAGTGATCCACGGGGAGATTTGGAGAGAAGGATTAGGGGAGAGAGCAAACAACCAGAGAAGAGGAGGAAGAGGAGGAGGAAGAGGAGGCTGCCTGTTTCCCCAGGTTACAGTCGAGATCTGGGGTTTCCTACCCTCGCCCACTTGCAGTTCACACTGAAATCCAAGACTCTTGTCTTCCATCCAGAGCCAAACAGAGCAGGGTCTCCTTCCTGAGTGAAATCTGGGGACAAGAAATGTGGGTGGGGATTTTTTTCCCCATAACAGTTATTATCAGAGTACTTGCTTCTGTGTGTGTAATGGACCTTTTTGTGTTCCCTCTCCTGCAGATCAATCAACAGGACAGATGGCTGATTGTCCTCCTGTTCCAATGTATATCATCATTACTCCTTTGGAGCTGCTGCAAAATAGCACAGGTGTCAATAAAAATAGAATTTGGTCTTTCATCTACTTTAATTTAGGCTTTCTAGGTGAAAATAGTAGATTTTCAGAAAATAAGCCTCACCTTCACATTACTGAGCATGTGATGTCAACACAAGGCTGCTTGGGTGATGCAGCAGCCTCCAGAAGCAGGGCAGGCTCCTAAAATCTGAGAGTGTCAAGCCAGCCTGGCTTGATAAACTTTGCCATTGGCCTGCCAAGTGCAGTAAGATGACCCTGATCTGGGGAACAGAGATACTTGAGCTCAGGAATTTCTCCCTGGGTGTGATTATCTTGTAATAGCCACTATTTCTTATTCTCATTTCTAGCTGGGAAGGAGGTGCAGAGTGAGTTTACTGGTTTGTGTCCACCAGCTTGTAAACTGCCAAGGCATGGCTTTTGAGGCAACCTTGGAAAAGTGCACAGGAACACAAATGTCTCTCATTAAGGCACTGAGATTTCAACCAGAAGAGTCACTTGCATTGTCAGTGCAGCATCCAAGAGTTTGTTTTTAATTTACTGGAGGAAAATTGAGCAAATCACTCAGGTTTGGATTGGCCATTAGAGCCACTGCTGCAGTTTTCTTTCCTCCATCTCTTGCTGCTCATACCCAGGCATTCTCTTTCAGTAGTGCCTTGGAGCAATAAACCCAGGGTGACCCAGGCCAAAGTGAGATGCACATGAGAGGCCTGCATGGAGAACAAGGTTGCATCCCTTGGTTACCTGCTGCATTCCAGAACAACTTGGCCTCCAGCTGAGAAGCCTTGTCCATGCAGATGAAGACTTCTTTGGGAGCAAAAGGAAAACAGGATGCATCTGCCTGTGGGTCTTGGTGGAAGACTTTTTAAGGTGCAAATTGTGGCTGATGTAGGAACAGTGACAGGTAAGAGCACCAGACACTTCAGGCTTCATTTCAGCCATTCCCCTTAGTGAGATGCATGGCCTGGTGTGAAATGAAGGACAGAGGGATGACCAAAAATGGTCAGCCCTAAAGTACACCTGGCCCAGCATTCTACCTTGGATGAGACCCAGCAGATGCTCAGGAAGTAATACAAAAATAGAGCAAACGTTTGTTTTTACTTCCCAGAATACTTTCCATTTCCCCAGTGGTCTGTGACTCAGGAACCTCCTGAACTCTGCAGATGCCATCTCTGCATTTAACAGCCCTTGATGGGTTCCTCTTCTATCGATCAGCTTACACCCTATTGAACCAACACAAACTTTAAACATCCACTGCACCCTGTGGCAAGGAGTGCCACATCCAAAAATCCCCTCTGTTTATTTTGAACTTGTCACTTGATAGTTTTCTTTGATGTTCACTCTCTTCCTTTGAAGAGCACTGAATAATATGAACAGCTGTTCCCCAGTCACATCACTCTTCCTTTCACAAAACTCGGTCATATTTCTTCTTCAGTCATTTTTTCCTCCAAGATAAAAAGTCTTAATCTATTCAGTCATTCCCTGAATGGAGGCCCTTTTGTGCTTTTGATCATCTTCAATTGCCTTCCTCTGTAACTTTTCTATTTCTTCTGTATCATATTTGAGATCAGTGAATCAGGACTGCACAATGGCATTCAGGAGAACGGAGTCCATGGATTTGTACAGCAGCATAATGATTTCCCCTGTTTTGGTCTCTCCTCCTTTCCTAATAATTCCTAGTTTTCTGTTTGCTTTTTTGATTGCTACTGAGTCTTGAGCTGACATTTGCATAGAGTTATCTATTATAACCTGAAGATTTTGTTCCCGAGTGGAAACAGCCAGCTTGGAGCCCATTATTTTGTATGTAAAGCAAGGATTGTCTTTTCCCATGCACATCACTTTACATTTATCTACATCAGATTTTATTTTTGATTTTATTACCCTTTCATTCAGTGCCACGAGGGTCTTTCTGAAACTATTCACAATCAGCCCTTTGCCTCAACCACCCTTAATATCATCAGCAAACTTCTCTCCCTGCTTGCTGCTATTTCAATATTATTTCTGAATATTTTGAAAGCATGGGACAATGTTTTGGCTAATTTAACAGCTACCTCTCTCAAATTTGAAATGCCAGCTCCCAGGAAGAGAGGAGAAATGCTACTTCCTGAGCTCTTGGGATGTCATGGAGAGCAGCTGGGGATAAATGGCATTGTGCCTAAGCAGCACTTCTACCTCTCTCCTTGCACAGATAGGATGGGCAGTGTTGGCCCTTGCTGGGATGTGTGTTTGCCCTGTACCAAACCAGCCTAAGATGGGCCCAAGCCCAAGGAGGTGAGCAGAAGCCCTGGGGCCCCAGGAATGGGCACAGAGTGGAAGCAATGGATGGTAAAGCCTTTTTCTGGGAAAACCTCTGCACACAGAGTTGTGCTGGGAACTCTTCCTCACAAAAACCAATCTGGGAGCCTGTCAAGCCTACCCAAGGGAGTCCAAAGCCAGACTCAGACAAGAAGCCTCTCTCCACGGGAGGAGAACACAAGGATATGGAACAGTCACTGCCCTCTGCCCAGGCAAGATGAGACCCCGCTCTGGTTGATTGGTGAGAAAAAACCAGAAATGAGCAGTGAGGAGCACTTTCCCAGTAGTGTGTTTTCCCTGGGAAGCAGCACCTTGCAGCACTGCCTGGCAGGGCATCAGTGTTGGGCAGCAACCACAGGGGCCCTGTTTTCTGCTGGGAGCATCCTTGTTTGGGGGAAGAGGCTGGACAGTTGTCACTGCCATTTATAGGCAAAAGGAGACTGAGCATCTCTCCAGCACCATTTGCCCTAAACCAGGACAGAGCATGAAATTAATTCATCTAGAAGAAAAAACAGGTGAGTATTCCTCATCCCTGTCCAGTGGCACTACTCAGAGCCACAGGGTCACACAGAATTTGTTTCCTTCTGCCCTCTGGTCCTAGTAAATTCATGCTGCAGCCTCTAGAGCCAGGCAGTGCAGGATTTGCCAGCTCTTTGGTGAGATACCTTTCAGGAAAGGCACAAGGCTTTCAGACAAATGTTCTGTGGAAGTGAGTTGATGCTCCTGCACCTCCGAGGGGAAAAAGAAATTGTCTCTTTTCTGATGATAGAGCAAAAATTGCTTCAAAGGGCAGAGGTTCTCCAATTTTAAGAGACTTAAGCTTGATCATCAGAAAACCAGAACCCTTTTGATGACAAAAGAAAAGAGCAGGCATCAGTGACTCAAGCACAAAGTGTTTCTTGAGCTGTGGGAACACTTTTGTCTCCTGGCAAAGAGATGTGTGTGCACATATAAGGGAAGACCGACTGGTTTCACAGAGCCAGGGAGCAAAACAGAAATTGAAGAGAAAGCCAGTGGCAGACCCACTGATATTGCAGCTGTCAGCCCCCTGCTCATCCCCATGGGGAAGGCACTCAGCTACCGAGGCAGGAGTCCTTATTTCCAAGCCAGCCTTTGGGCTCTGGCTGTGCACTGCCCACTCTGGCGACTGAAGCTGAGGACCAGCAAGTGACCAGGGCTCCTCCAGAGTGACACCAGGCTGAGTGCCTTCACCTCTTGTGTAAGGGTGAGGTTTGGGGCAGGAACTGTGTGGTGTGCCCAGTGCCAGCCCAGCACTAGTGACCCACAGCAGCATGGCTCACACATCTGCACAGCCCCGCTGCTCTCACAACGGGGATAAAATCAGCCCCTTCAGATCCTGTTACAAACTTTGCATTTCATTCTGGTCAGAGCTGGATGGTCTTTGCCTTCCTCTCTCGATGTGACGTTTTGAGGAGGAATGAGTAAAAAATAACAACTCTTCTCAGCACCAGAAAGGCAGATGTGGATCATACACAGGGCACAGCTTTTGTATAAGCAGCAGTGGCAGCAGCCTGTGTAACTCAGCCAGCACAAACCCACAGTGCCTGCAAATAAAGCTGGAGTAAGATGCAAAATGCACAGGTGCCATTCATTTGCCCTGGTGGCACCAGGGTTTGTTCTGTCAGCCAGCCCACCCAGCCCTGGACCACAGCTGGTGGACAGATAAGGAAAACCCATCTGGAAAGAAACCTGGGGAAAGATGGGCTGGGTTTAGGGGACAGGACTGATCACAGTAGAAGGCACCAAAATAGCTACTATAAATACTACAGAGAGGGAAAAGGCCCTCACTGCTTTTGAGCCATTATCATCCAATCACAGAATGGCAGCATGTTTTGGGTTGGAAGGGACATTAACGATCATGTTATTCCAATCATCTAATTCCAATCCCTTCGCCATGGGCAGGGACACCTTCCACTCCATCAGCTTGCTCAGGGCTCCATTCAGCCTGGCCTGGAACATTTCCAGTGATGGGGCATCCACAGCTTCTCTGGGCAATCTGCTCCAGGTGCTTCATCACCCTCACGATAAAGAATTTCCTCCTAACACCTAATCTAAACTCTCTTTAAAGAGAGAGAGTTTGAAGCCATTCCCCCTTGTTGTATCACTACATGCCCTTGTCAAAAGTTCCTTTCCAGCTCTCCTGAGCACCCTTTAGGTATTGGAAGGTTCTAGAAGGTGTCCCTGGAGCCTTCTCTTCCCCAGGCTGAATGACAGGCTGGAGACAGGCTCTCTCAGTCTGTCTTCATAGGAGAGGAGCTCCAGCCCTCTGATCATCTTTGTGGCCCTTCTCTGGAACAGGTCCATGTCTTTCCTGCTCTGAGAACCCCAGAGCTTGATGCAGGGTTCCAGGGGGGTCTCACAGAGCAGAGCAGAGCAGAGCAGAGCAGAGCAGAGCAGAGCAGAGGGGCAGATCCCATCCCTCATCCTGCTGCCCACACTGCTTTGGATGCAGCCCAGGACACAGCTGGCTTTCTGGGCAGCAAGTGCTCATTTCTGGGCCATGTTGTTGAGCTTCTTGTCAACCAACACCCCCAGATCCTTCTGCTTAGGGCTGCTCACAATCTATTCTCTGCTCGGGAAGCCCCCAGTCAGGAAAGAGGAGTGCTGACCGTGAATGTTTCCATTGCAAATGCTTTGCAAGTGCAGGCTATTTTACCTTCCAAAATGCAAATTTTCTAATTTCCCTTGAAGATTCTTCATATTAATGTTGTCTTGAAAACTGTATGTGTCTTGACTTCTAATGTAGTTTCTCGGGGTTTTCTTTCTAAAGAAGAGACAGAACCTGCTTTTTTTAAAAAATGTTTTTAAAGTTGTAAGCCTTTTAAAAATGCATAAAGCCTTTTTTTCCTCTCTTTTTCCACTTTCTCAGTGCTTCACAGGATGTTAAAAGAAGGCCAAATTCCCAAGTTGTCCACATTTTCATACGAAAAACAACTACAACTTTCCATTGAGCTGTTAAGAAGGAAGGGTAAACATGTCAACTGTGTTATGTGGGAGCAGAGATAATTAAATATAACCTACATTTCCTGACATTATATATATGCCTTTATGAGAACACTCTAGATCTACAGTGTCTGATCAGAAGGAACAGCCCAAGGAAAATGTGAGCCTGCCCATACTGTGTGAGCATGGCTGTAGCACAAGCTTCTTCTTGGCAAAAAGGGGCTGGAAGGGATCTCCCTCAGACCCCTGCAGCACGGCTCCTCTCTTCCCTGCCTGCTTCTCCTCTCCCTTCCCCAGCCAGACAGCATTGCAATTCCTGCCAGCATGCAAGAAAATTACCTGTGATTTATCACACAATCAATGATTTTGTCGGCTTTTTTATTTTGGACATAGAAGCACATTATACTGCTCTCCCACACTGAAATATAGGGGTAGCAAATCTGCCTGCCTGGGACTGTCTGTCTTTTTAGCCTCATAAAAAGCCTGAAAAATGAAAGCAGGAATAAAATCGTTAGTTTGTTGCTTTTTTGCTCCCTTCAATCCCTTACAAGAAGGAAGGAATTCTTAGCTATTCCACAGAGCCAAAGCCTGCACCTTCAGGTTATTAAATTGGTGCCTGAGCTATTGAAGTCACCCACTTCAAGCATACAAAATGCCTCCACCTGGGAGCTGCTGTGGGTCCCTGCCACAAACACAGCCTGAACAAGGTCCCTTTCTGCCAGTGAGAATTGGCTGCTGTATTAACAATGATCTCTCTGCTTTCCCCTCTCCTAGTTGCTCCCCATTCTTCCCAGAGAAGCAGGTGGTAATGCTGCTTATTTCTATTAGAAAGTATTAAACCCTGCTCCCTTGTAATGCTTGGAGCTAAGCCCTTAGCAGAGAAATGTTTCTATGTTCCTTGTCAGTACCTTGTAGGATAAATTACTTTTGTGACTGATGAAAAGAGGGCCCTTAGCAAATCATATCATCAGAGAGCAGCTAATAACATAGAATAAAAAGAGTTATCTTTGTATATGGAATGTGAAAACACAGAAGTGAAGGATGAGTTTTCCTCAGTTATTTGAAAGGGTTCAATTAAAGAGTAAGCAAACAAAAATACCCAAGGCAAGGTAGAAAGCAAAGAGTGTGATGGTCTGGCAGAGCTCTGGAGTTGGGACCAGCGGAGGGGGGGAAGAAGGCCTGGAACATCACATCCCCATCCCCTCTGTCCAGGCAGGCATCCCCACCACACTTCCACATGGAGCCTTAGGTGGCCACGATGGAAAAATGTGGGCTTGTTTCCTGCACCTGTGAGGGGAAGCTGCAGTAGAGCTGGTTTGCCTTAGGTCAACATTGCTGCTGGATTGTTTCTCATCTCCAGTGAGTGTTCCCCACTAAAGAATGACTTAGGTGACCAATTTCTGGCAGTCTAAGTTGTTATATGAGGTGAGTGATGACTTTAGTAAAAGCTGCAAGCATCTGAGCCATCAAATAATAATTTTTGACATCCCATTCCCAGTCGCCAAAGTTTCCCTTCAGAAAGCCCATATCTGGGGGAATCACTAAATCCCATCTCAATTTTACAAGTCCTCCCTGTGCTGAGGCTAATTAATGGACATCTTAAATGTCTAACCAGCTATTACAAATCATTTTAAATAGCTTTTGCAATAACGCTTCCATCAGACTCCTGCAGTCCTGCCGTTTGCCTGCAGACATGTTGGTGCTCCATCCATCACACAGCAGCCAGGTTTTACAGCCTGACACTGAGGAGATCCTGAGCAGCACTAAAACCATCGCTGACGTGCCACGAGTCTCTCCTGACCTCACAGGACCACATGTTTCCCATCAGTGCCAGCCACATGCCGGCTGCTGGCTCACCTCCGAGCTGGGGTGGCTGCTGCAACACACCCAGCCTCACCCAGCAGCTGCACATTTAGGGCAGTGCTAAGTGACCACTCTGATATTTGTGAATAGAATGTGATAGTTTTGATGGGAGGAAAAGAGGAAACTGACAGCTTCTCCTGCTTACAGACAGGCTCAGGCTTGCCCATGGCCAGTGCAACAACACGTCACAGATGCAGTTAGATTTTTTTTCCCTGTTGTTGTTTTCCGAGCTGTAGCACAAGGTAACACAGAGAGACCAAGCCACACTTGCAACTTCTTCATGCTTGGGCAGGAAAAACTCAATGCAACGCATGCTGTGAATGATAAAAGCTCCCTGTGTACCATAGCTCAAGGATGCTCCAGCACCCAGAGCCATCTACCCAGGCTGTCATGAGATGGGGAGCATCAATTTGAATTTGTGTGTGTAAATATGGGCTGCCTTTCCCTCTCCTCTGTAGTTTGGCAGGGCCATTTCCCATGCCCAGCCATACACACATGCATGGAAGGCCTCTTTTTAGGGACTTTCAGCTGTCGACGTGCAATAGGAAAAGAGGGATTGTGGAAAGATGACCGGGGTGAAAAAGACAATGGTGTGGAAAATACAGCTGCTACTCCCTGATGGAACATGGTCAGCATACCCAACCTTCCACGCACAACACAGCACAATCTAAGGGGGACTAAAGGGAGGGTGGAGTGGAGACACCACGGCCAGGCTCTGTTGAAATCCTTGCAGAGGAGGGAACTCAGTAGTACTTTCCAGCTGATAAGCCTCACAGCAGCTGAAAACCAAGGGAGATAAAGGAAGATATCCTGCTGTTGAATCAGCAGCCGTGGTGAAATCACTCTCCTTGGACTGGCACATGTCCCCATCACACAGGTCTCAGCTTTCTTGGGGTGTTGGCAGACCAGCCAAACACAAAGGCTTTGAGTTAATCTCTCCTTTTCACATGACAGGGACTTGCACACAGAGCCCATACTCCACCCAAGGGGTTTTTTTGCTCTTCAGGGATTCATGGTTCTCCAAGGGGCCATCCAATTCCTGTAGCATGCACTTAACCAAAGCAAAAAACTTAAAGAACAGCCCCTGACTTGATGCATCAGGTCCTAGAAGCAACTCTTGAATGAAAAAATGGAAGTTTGGTCCAATTGCAGACAAAATGTGGTACTTGGGACCAGGAAGTTGTTTGGTCTAAATTCACCCAGCTGTGTATTTGTCCCCAGGGCCACCCTGGGCCGATGTACTGGGATCTACTTGGGATGGGAAGGGGCCACCAGAAGCACTGATCTGGCCTCACTTCAACCAGCACTCTCACAGCCCTCCTTTCCAGTCTATCACCATGGAACAGAAAGGCCACATGATCATTAAATCAGAGATTTAGGATCAAATCAACTTACTGTTCCTCAGGCACAACTAGCTTGTCTGTTTCAATGTGGGGTCCCAGCTCCTGGTAAGTAATTGCTGTGATATCCCTGCCTGGCCGGCTCCTGCCTACCAGCTCCTCGGAGAGCAGCAAGGAAAGCACCCAGTGGAGATAAACCTGGGACTGCTGCATGGGACTGGTCACAAATTTTCATGCAGGAAAATCACTGTTTCGTTCAAAACCAAATTGCCTGCCTGTGTGACTCTTAATGAAATTCACTCCTGGGAAAGCATTAAGAGGAGTTGAAATGCTGTCACTGAAAGGTAAGAACAAGACTCACAAATCCATTTTGAAACACTGTTTCTTTTAAAAGCATTAATATTAAATGTCAATATAAGTGCAAAGCTTCTGATTTTATCTGAACAGCATTTCACTTAAACAGGCACGTGGGGAGAAGTACACCAAAATCCTTTGGTATTTGTTGTCACCCACTGAGGTTTCCCACCTCTGACTCTTAGAGGTGGAAATGCTGTTCTGGAAAGGGTTGAGCCCTGTTTGATGCCAGTGTGACTGCTAGTGTCCTTTACTAGAGGCAAACACAACTGATCAGCGCTGAAATCACATATTGCCCGTGCTTGGTTGGGGGCTGAGGTCTCAGGGGAGGATTCGAGTTGTCTTCCCTGGTGCAGGCACAGACCAAATGTTGCCAGCCCTCACAGCAATTCTCTGTACATAGTCACAGGCACATCACAAATGGAAACAATCTCTGTGGTGGCTGTTCAGGAGGGTGGCAGTGATCCAAGGCCCCAAGTGTGCAGAACCACAAAGCTCTGGCTACTGCTCTTTGACCTGTAAAATTCAGACTTCTCAGGACCATCTCCTCTGTTAGAAAAGAAGTCATCTTCCTTTTCCCACTACTTCTGGGCAGCCCATTCCCACCCGAGCTGACTCAAGTAGTGAGTTTAGCTCTTTGCTCTTCAGTCCCCTTGTACATGTGCTGGAAGAGGATCAGCTCCCAGGGGAAGCTATAGGGTTAGTGTGCTCCATGGGCATGAAGGGAAAGGGCCCCCATGGCACATTGCATGGTGAAAGGCTGGGTTACAAGAGATTCATGATGCTCTCCCACTTGGCCTCCCCTCAGTTTAGCATTTACATCCTCCCTTTGCACGGGCTCCCTTTGCAGGTGAAAGATCGAGAGAAAAGTCACCCACTTAGGTGGCCAGAAAGTGAAGAGGAGCTCCTCCTTCAGTCTAAAAACATCCAGCTCACGAGCCTGCTCTCCAATAATCAGTGCTGAAATACTTTTGGCAATCTCTTTCTCAGTGATACCACTCCTTGCATTTAGTTATCTTCTGCCTGCATGAAATACTGAAACACAAGAAATTAGTGCTCACAGCAAGCAGTCACATCAGCATTTCAGACCGACTTTTCCCTTATCAGGGTGGTAACAGTCACTTTGCAACAAAAATAAAGCTCCCTTCTTCAAGCTCACAATGCCCATCTGTAGACCAGGTCCTTGTTAGCAGGCTTGCCTCAGCTGACAGCATGTGATGGATCCCAGTCTGAGCAGCAGGGTTACACACCAAACACACAGTGCCTTGAAGCACACGGCTTCCATATTGCAGCTGAGGAACTGCAAATTTGGGAACTGGTTGTGCCAGGTGTGACCAACCAGCTTGCTTTGGCTCTCAGCCAGAGACACCTAGACTGGTGCAGAGGGGATGGCAAAGAGCAGCCTGGGCACAGGGAGCAGGGGCAATCCAAAAGAGGGAACACAAGGTGTCTCCTGGGTTTCTGGGCTCCAGCTGATGGCAATACCCATGGTTTAGTGGCATGGTTGGCCACCACTGTAAGGAACTATTATTTTTTCCTTTTGCTTTGTTTAGAGGTCTTTATACCAAAGACCTGACTTGCTCCACATATTGGCTTGGTTTTAGGGCTCAATGAGGATGAAAATGCACGAGTAGGAGAAAACAGCATTTGTGGATAGAGCTGGATCTACCTGCAGTCACCAGGATTTGCTTCAGCAGCACAGACTATTCCCCCTTTTCACATCCACATCACTTTGTCAATACCAAATATGGAGTTTGAGAAAAGAACTATTAAGATTTGCTTGGAAAACACAAGGCACAGCATATGATTTTGCTGCAGGCATCACTGTTGTCCAAAAGCTGGCCAGGCATTTGCCTCATTTACAAGATGCACTCCAAAGGACCAGACCCCTAGAGGAGGCTCCAAGTGACCAGGAAGCTCTAGTCACACATCACTGCCCCATAACTCTCAGACAGAAGCCAAATCCCACAGGGAAGGAGAGCTTTTACTTTGGTAGTTCATTCAAATGACATTGTGAAAACCAGAGGGTGAAGGGAAGCTTCATGCTGGCATTACAGGCAACAAACCACAAGCTTCTGCATGATGTGTTTTACACCACCAAGGGCCAGAAAAGCACCACGGGATAATGAGAAACTCTGAGTAGATGAGTCTGTGAGTAACCAGGCAAGAACAGTCATCAAACACAGTAATACTTGTGTTTTCTGCTGCCAGCTCCCAAGCTCTCTTAGTGAAAGCCAACTTAGTTAAAATATGTTCTTGCATTACAGTTATGGTTCACAGTTGTGGTTTCTTCCTTCTAACAAAACTGCAAGGAGAGAGACCATTTAGTCACACAAGACTGCTTGTCAGTAAAGAAAATACAAATTTACTTTTATTATAACCATGAAGAGGCATTAATTTAACAATTAGCTGTACATTCAGCACTCAGGTATACATCTGTGCCAAATAAACTCAATTCTCTTACTGCTAAAAAAAGAACACTTTTCAGCAAAGCACAACCTGTGCTTACAGGATGTTTATTGTCTCTGTATTACAGTTATCTTGACAGACAAGCCTCGGGATACAGAATAAAGCTTTACTCTTGGACCAAAATAGGAGGCAACATTTTTATTTAAAAAAATTAAAAACAGCAAGTTTCTAGTCAGGTAATATAAAGCATCTTAAATTAATCTTTTCAAAGTATTTACACTATTTGTAAACGTAAATATCTGAAACTGTACATGTTTAAACAAATGTTCATTTAGCAAACAGGCTGTATAAACTGATTGCTCTTCTAATCCTTCCACCAGTTGTCTGGGTACTCTAAGAGAGAAAAATGATCCCAAGCACAAGAGTGACTACTGCCATGGTTTACCCTTCACATCTCTTCTGTACAATGTCTGTATTAAGTCAGTCATAACTCTGCACAGTGACCATGCATTCTTTCTGAAAAACTTTATAAAAAACAAATATACATATATTACAATGCACTGGACATTATTTTACAGCCTGTATTTCTACATAAGTAAAGGGAAAGGGCAAGTTTTTCTCCTTGTTAGTTCCTTTACTTAATTTTTAAGGAGTCATGTAAGGTCCTATACGTACCATTCATGTATCTCAGCACCACTGCTGTAACACTTCTTGTGGTAGCTTTCAATCCTAACATCTTGCACTCCAGCCTTGTTATTTATAACAGGAAAATTATTAAATCAAAATACCACCGATGTGCAAGGAAATTTCTTCATATTCAAAAGTATAGAATGGGCTTTATAAATAAGTTAAAAATCTGCCACATCACCCACTACATTTTCATTTTGCAGTGCTGCACAATGAAGATTTTACACACCGAGACACCCTGAAGTGCTCATTCCATTAAGGGCCAGGAATTTGGCATCCAGCTTTGCACACTAATGCCCAATTAATGCTCACACAACAGCATGCACTGTTTACCAGTTACAAGTACTTATCTTCTCTTTACAATGCAGTTTTGACAGCTTTGCACATTGAGTTTCAGGCGTCCCCACATGCCCCAATTAGCACTTTCTCCATGGCACAACGGCTGTGCAAGTTCCAGATCCCGTTCCCACTTTAAACAATGTGACACCACCAACTTGGGAAAGGCAAAAAACCAACTCTGCCCTAAAATTAGGTAAAAAAAAAAATAGGTAGCTGAAAATCTCAATGCTAAGCACTGCTGTAAAGCATCTGAAAACCTGTGGTTCCCTCAGAATCAACAGAAATTATGTTGCACAGCTTGCTATTGCAAATCCCAAGGATCTGAGACTCTTCACATGGAGAAACGCTAGAGTATGACACTTCAGGTCAGACCTCACAGCTCCCAATCACAAGAGTGTAAGAAAGACAGCCCATCCAGTGTTTCAATAAACACTTTACATGTGGGAAATTCAGTTTTCCCAAGCAAGAACCTATGAATTATTTTCAAGCATGTGGCGGATTACCAGGATTTTCAGGGAAGTTAAAGAAAAACTCACAGCATGCCTGCTTAAGTCAAATTGTCATACCAATGTGGTCATCTCCCAAGTCTCACAAATATATATTGCTACTCTCATTTGATTCCCTGCATTGTATTTCCAGTGTCACTTTGAAAGTGTGACTTTCTATTGGGTATATCAAGGGAAAGCAAGAATGGTTTTTAAATTAAAAAAACAAGAAAGATTTTCAATTTTGAAAATATCTGGAAAAGGCAGTATTTGAGCTTCCATAAGAGTGATCAGCAAAGGGGTTTTGTTTTCTTCTGCTCATTGCTCAAGTCAATGAACAGGAAGACCTTTACCAATCAACAAACCTGTTCATTTTGGGTTTTTTCCCTAAAACAAGGTTACACAGTCTGGATAGTTTTGATGCAGACTGGACTGCAGAGTGAGATCCTTCGTTTACTTCAAGCAAATGTCTCTGCATTCCCTTCACTTCCTGGCATTTAACTGAAGGTTATTCCAAGCAACCTCACTGTTGGGCTACTTGGACATTGACAACAGTAAGTTCACCTGAAAGACAAAATTAAAGCCCACATTAGATAGAGCAGCCAAGTTTCAGAACTGATGTGTCATATTTTAACCTTTAAACAGGATTCCTAGGAAGCACATTAATCAGAAGACAGTTACAAAACAACAGCTAAAATTTCCACTCAAATGCCTACTCACAGGCTTTTTAAAATGCAACTGCTGACCATGCCGACCATTCCTTTCAGCAATCACAAACTACTGTGATAAACTTTCTAGGATAACTTCATGTGCTGTCAAGAAATTTCAAAAAACTGGCAAAAAATATTACCATTCACCTCAAATATCTGAAACAGATTTGGGATTCTTCACGGTACTTGTTTCCCATAGATTACAATATGGTTTCCCACACACTTCAGTTTGTAGGATAAGTGATCCTAAGGTTCATCAGATAAACAATTAGAGGAAACCACCTCCTCTAGGATAACCCCATTTCCTTATGGTGCATCACTCCCTCTCAGTGCTCCAGGACAGTTATCACACACTCCTGTGGCCACATGCACTGCAGGCAACATTCTCTAATCCATAAACTCAATTACCTCTTTAAATACTGGCATCCTGCGATAATCAAGATTCTATCCACATTCCCATGACTAGTAAGGTCAAAGCAATATTTTAAAAGCCTACTTGGTTTCTGACAGAGAATCCTAATACAGGGAATTCTTAACCCAAACTATCTCTCTGAGACTAAAGACCATGGAGGGTTGCACTTCCATAAACATCTGCACGTTTTCTTAATACAATTCAGTTTAAATACACTCTAGTAATTCATTCTTGTGCTTCCTAAATGAAAAAGGTGCTGCTTTTTGTATTTGTCAAAAGAAAGACTGCCTTCAAATGCACAAGTTTTTTAAAGGCGTATTCACTGGCTTTGATACCTTTCTAAGAAGACAAAGCTAGGAAATGGCAAGACTCTTCTACAGTGCTGTACAACTCAATCCCCAGCAACATCAATCACCACCTTGGTTTAAGAAAATCTATTAGACATTCATTAAAAAAACACAACCAAACAAAGTCCCCTCCTAGCTAAGAGTCTTAAGATCAGATAAAGCCCAAATTTTAATCATCCAGGATTAAAGGGGATAAGAAATAAATAATGATTCTGAACACTGGAAATATGAAAAATGAAAAAAATCAATGTTTACAAAAGCCAGTCACATGAAAGAGCAACTGATAAAATAGGGAGCTTCAATATATACCTGTTCCATTGAAGGACAAGCTATGATCTGGAGGTCTTCATTACTAAATTCTTCCTTCAACAGAGTATGGAGTTTCTGGAACATTTGCTGAATGTTATTCTTTTAAAGGAAAGAAGAAAAAAATCAATATTAAAAAACACAACATCCATCTTAAACATGAACCACAACAAACACGATGTACTCAGAATTGCTACTGAAGTGACCAGGTAGGGAGAAGCAGTCAAGCTTCAAGAACTTTACTAAAACAAGCCCCAAAACAGCTACAAGGAATCCATATTAGTTGTGAGATAAAAACTTCAGCTAAGATGTGCCAAAGTGAAACACTGAGTCCTAAAGACTTAACCTGGAAGCTTAAAACTCAAGCTTGGCTCTTCTGGGGGTTTACAGCAGGTTTTTCACTGAATCTGTATCATCATCTCTGCCTCTGGTGCTCCTGCCCATGCATAACTGACCAAAATCGACTGGTTGGTGTGAGAGAGAGTTAATTTTCCTTATGGTAGCTCATTTGGTGCCAAGTGGAAGATGTACACAAAAAAGAGCAGTAGTTACTTCCCTGTAACGTGTATTGCATAGTACAGGCAAGAGCAGTAGAGCTGTTTGGATTTGGCTTTTTTAAACTAAAGATATCACCCATGAAACATCTACAGGAAAACATGGCAGCAATACTCACCCTGACTGGCTTGAACAGAATTAATTCTGTATCTTTATTGGACAAGTATAAGGACATGCTTCGTAAAGTTGATGGCAACTTTGTTTTTATCGTCTTGTAAGTGGAAGAGACCAGATCGTTGATTTTTGCTGAAAGTAAAAGAAAATATGTTTACCAGGCTAAAATGGTGTGGACACACACATTTAGAGAGCTAGGGAATTACAGCTTGGAAATCCTTTTCAGGCCTGGATTTCTCCTGACTCTCAGGTCCATTCCCAGGCTGACAAGCTGACTACAGCTTCAGTTAGGGAGGAAGTCTCCCAGGGTGATAATATGGTGAAAAACAGAGTGGAATTCATAATAAAGATTAACACTTGGTGTCTTTCCCGTGGGATACATCCTGAGGTACTGTCCCAAGGATGTTTCTCCCAATTGTCCAATGAACTACTGTCCTGTCCTAGCTGCACATAACACACTTTAAATACGGGCTGTCTGTACAATAAAGTTGGCCTTTTTTCCCCAAAAGAGGTCCGTGTGTGTTGCTGTCCTTTCTCTCTGTTTGCAGTGCAGTAACCACAAAATGGAGTTCTGCTTGCTGAAACTACGCTCCAGAAAATCCCCTTGGCTCTCCTGGGGGAGATCATTACCACAGGTTTGAGTGAAAGGGAGAGAGGGGGCGCTGGGCTGTGCAGTGTCAAACTCATCACAGGACCAGCCGGCCAGATGCTTCCTTTCCCTGCAGAAAATGCACCCACCCCATTTCTGATGGCTAACACATCCTCCTGAGGTTTCCGAAATCACAGCCCTTCAACAGCAATGAAGTTCTACATAGAACTTAATTTCTTCCCAGAAAACTTATCTGGAAAAGAAACTGCTGGGAAACAGTGCTAATAAAGAGAACAGAATATCACAAATTCTCCTTACTGATCATAGGCCATGTCTGTGAGAGAAAAGGCTGCACAGAAATCTGGATTTCGAATTAACCAGAGAAGAATCCTCTGTTAGATAAGACTTTCTTTCTTTATTGCTATGAATTTTAATGATTTTACAAGATGATTGTTTTTAAAGGCCAGGGGAAAACTGTATTTTGTAGTTTTATGGTACTGAAGTTAATACCCTATGTGGGTTCCCCCCTTCAACTTCTGCCACATCTAAATTTTCTGCCTAGTCCCACTTCCCAGACAAATGACTCCAGGAAACAGCAGAAGCTCTGCTTCGATCTGCTTCTACACACATAATGATCTCCAAGCAAACACTAAAAATACTCTTGAAGAAGTGGGAGATGTTAAGTAGAAGCTCGAGTTACCCCTTGAGAGTGTCTGACCCATAGAGCAGCACTGAATTATGTATGAACATAGCTGGCTTTGCATCTTAAGAATATGATGCAACAGAAGGTTCCAATGTATGATTTGGAATAATCAGATTTTTTCACCCAGAAGCAGAACTTTGCATTGTGAAGAGCAAAACAACACAAGGAGCATCTAAAACTGCTCCAAATGTTCCTATGAAGCATTCAGATTTGAATTTTTAAAAAAGAGGGAAACAGATTCCATTTTTGCATAGAGACAGGAAAACTGAAAACAAAGTAAATACCAAATGTACAGATAATAAGGGCTTCAATGAGGATTCACTCTTTCCTACAAAGCAAAAGCTTTATCATAACATAATCAATTAATTCCTTAAGCACATTCTGTATGCAGTTGCAGAAATGCGATTTACATGAAAGAACAATCACAGCTTGAGAAACACTCAAAGGATTTCATCTACTGCACCAATTATATACATATTCTGAAGTTTTTCAGGTTTTTAGAGCTGGCTTAAGACTTTTCAAATTGCACACAGGCTAAAGTGGAAGCTAGGATTTGCAAGAAAAAGGTAGGCAGTTCTTATACGTAGAATTTTTCAAAATCAATTGCAGTCTCTCAGTCCAAGTTATTCTGACCACCTCTTCAGATTCCTACCAGTAATGTGAATATAAACCAAAGTAAATACCTGGTTGTGCCCAAGGTTGCTGTGAAAGGCTGTAATTGGGACCTCCTTGAGTAGCCATTGTTTTTAAAGCAGCTACCTAAAACAAGTAAAATCAATAAAATGATGTTTTTCAGTTGAGTTCCCAACAAAATGACCAAGTAAAAATTGCACAACTCTCTTAGATATTACAGTGTACAGAATCTCCACTACTTCTATGACCTGACTTAACAACACACAGGGGAGGCAGCCTGACAGAGATGCAATTCAAAATTACAACCATGATCAATTCTTGAAAGCAAAATTCAAAACAGGATTAAATTTACAAAGATGCTTAGGCACCTAAGGATACAAAACCTTAAAAGAGACTTATTCTTAAGCAGCTTAGTTAAACTCCCCAGACTCCCAATGAATCATTGAGATCACTCAGACAATCTATCAATCTCACCAGTTAACCATCTATATTTTAGGCATGCCACTGGCCCCTATCCCAGCATGACAGGCATGAGTAAATTTAATACTGTAATCTTCTAACTTCTCAAAAAGTCACCAGCTGGGATATCTGCAGTCCATGTAGTGATGTAGCCCCAGTTTCTGAGAGGTCATGTCACGTATTTTCAGGACCTAAGGTTCAGAATACATCCTGTTGTGAGGTTTTCTCAAGATACCTAGAAATCCTGACCTCTAGAGCAGGTTCTAGAAAGAAATGTATTGTATGTAACAAGACATCTAATACTCTAAGAACTCCCTCAAGAACACACATGACCCAAGACTGTTTTTGAAGGCTTACAAATGCATTCAAAGTAGTTCCTGCAAAAACAAAAGCTCCGGCCAACCTTCACACACCTGTTACAATTCAGGGAAAAATTAAAGCTTCTTGATCATAGAAAACACAAGGGCTGCTTTTAAAAACAAACTACGACATGTTCCTTTAACCCATTAATCTCAAAAATGCCTGGAAAATTGCTGTTGGAACTTAAAGGAAAGCACATTACCTTCAGCTAATCACACAGCACTAGCAGCTTGTCATATACCCAATTTAAATACCAATTCCCTTATCCTACCAGTACTTCAGTTATGTTAACAACCATACAACACATTTGTACCTTTGTCATGAACTCCTCCAGCTGTTCTATAAACTGTTTGGTTTGCTGCTGAATAAATTGCTCGCAAGCTGATTTCAGATGACGATCTACGTCTTTCTTGGAGTCAATATAATGTTCTCTGATTTCTGGAGTACCCTTGAACAGAGAATGACAATTCTCTTCTTTTTATTTGCCAGAGATCACCACACACTTAAATGACACAATTATTCTTAATGCAATAAGACTCTGTATTACCTCCAGTAAGAACTGTATCAAGGCGTTGTTGCTGTTTAGTCTAAAAAATCTTGAAACTGCCTTAGGATTCAGGATTTTAAATGCTGCATCTGTGAATCAGAAAATCACTCACACTGTAAGTAAATGCTACTCAGGAACTACAAACTCTAATCACTCGTTTATGCATTAAAAATGGCCCAGCATGAATGATTATGACTGTAACATTAATGATTCTAGCACTGCTCAGAGTGGATGCACAAGAGCACATGCACAGAAGCACACAAGGCTCAATTCACTACTTTTCAATGGCACCTATGGTACACCTGTACCTAACAGTTGCACAGTATAAACAGATAAATACATTACAAGAAACTGACATATTGTTGATATGAACTGCAGTGCTATGAGCATGGAAATTGTGTGAGCTCTCCTTTTTACTGGACCTCCAAGTGGAAGACTTTTACATAAGCTATTCAAGCATTTACAAACAATATGAAAGATTTGGCTCATACTGCCTGGGAAAACCAAGTATAGTTGCATGAAATGCCTTTGCACTGGCACTTTTTTTCCTCTGTGCTTAGGTGTTTTAGTTAGGACTAAACAACAAAACATCAAGGTTGATAAACATTCATGTTTATGTTCTCTACAGAAGTCTCAAGAAGGAAAAGCAACAATGTCTGTAATTAACATGATACTGAAAATACATCTATAATCTTAACAGAATGCTGTCAAGCTGAAATCCAGTCAAATTGGGAAAAAGAAAATTATTAGTTGCAGTATAGCTTTTTACCCTACTGTCAGCCATTTATCATCCTACACATCCATTTGCTTTTTTTTTTTCCATTTCAAAAGTAATTCTGTAGTCTGCATAAAAGTGGGGAGGGGAAAAGGGCATAAGAATAAAAGAAGTGCTCTCTGAGGCATTAAATAAAGAGAATACCAAATATATAGGTTTGTAGGTATTGCACTGAATTAAGAATCTGCACTCCTATGCAGTGAAAGGTGAACACAGAGCAAGATTATTTTTGTTCTCCGAATGTTTTACCAGCAATTTGAGAAATTCCAAAGATTTTACAAATTCTCGATTAGAATACTATGAGCTAATCCTTTTTCCCACTGAATTTTTCAGTTACATGAACCTTAATGGTATCCTTCTTCAGAGAAATTGGGCAAAAGCATGACTTTTACAGTAAGCAGTAAATTTGTAAATACCAAATTAAATCTTAAACCCGTGTGCAAGAAGTTTGGCTAGAGCACAGTAAAACTATTAGCCATGTTATTTTTCTTCTACAATTCATCCCAAATATAAAAGCCCTACTGGCCTATGCTACACCACAGTAAGAATTAAGCATAACATACATCTTTTCAACACCACTGCCACCACCACCCAATATTAAGAAAATGTTTTCCATTACTTACCACTACCACCTGCAAAGCACTGGCTGGCACAAAAATTTATTCCATTAAATGAAGATGGAGAAAAAACTTGTGTGTCAGCCAGGGCAAGACACCAAAAGGATATATTTGCCCTTTAACCTCCAGTCAACTAGAAACCACTCAACAGGTAGGAGGTTTCATTGATGTTCAAATGCAACAAGTGAAATGGTTAGTGTAAGAAATGCTTGCTTCAGAGTTAAGACTGCAGCATATTAGCAAGAAAGAGAAGTTATTTATTCAGCTTTCTCTTCTGGAATGGAAGGAAAGAAACTTGACATGCTTCCAATAATTTTTCCCATTGTCATTACAACCTGGAAAGTGCATGACAGTTCAATTCTGTATTGAGAGCTTTTTTCCTGAATTTTACAAGGGAACAACAGTAAAAGTTTCAAAAGCCATGACCATGGCCACTGCTTCTGTTTTCCTACAAGAGACATGCTTGCTACATAATGCCAATACTGTTTACTGAACTTGCAAAATAAGAAATCTTTCTCAAAACAAAAACCTCACCAAAAGGTTCAGCTCTAGCTAAGCTGACTACATATTGTTAAATTAACCTGCTAAGCAGCAGTAAGGAAAAATATTCCTTTAACAGTTAAGAAAAGAGGAAAGACATCTCTGTGCAATAGAAATGTAGATTACATAGCTGTTCTTAAAAAAAGACTGGAAAAATTAGTTAGGTCAGCAGTGAAAGTAGGCAAATGCATTTCATACAAAAATAAAGGATTTATTAGATACATCTTGAATTACCCTAAACAGGAGAATGGTTCTGGTTTTTTTCAGAGAAGCTAGGAACAAAGCAAGAGATTAGAAAAAGCATACAGGTCATTGCAAGTGAACATAAAATAAACCCAAAACTTTTGCTGGCACAAAGGGAGGACAATCCCATCCCATTCTGTAGCCAGCAACTGTTCAGTACCTCTAGTTTTCTTAAGGTCCAGGGAAATTTCCTTAATGGTGAAATCAGTGTGGAAAGGAGCAATTTGTTCACGAAGAATCAGAAGATGTTTTATTAAGAAAAGCTGTCCATCAACCTGGGTCTACAGCACAAGAGAAAGAACATGCATTACATGTTAAAAAAACCCCCAAGCAATTAAATGAAGAGCAAAAGTTTCAGCATTTCCACTTTTATTAGTTAACAAGCTTTTTCCATTAGTCTGTAGTGTCATTACCTACACTCTGGGATCAACAATTCCCACTTCTGTACTATTCCTAATACACTGCACAGCAGAAGCAGACCTTATTCCCATTTCTCAGAAGAATTAGATTACACAGCCATATTACTAAATGTCCTCATTAAGTAAAGGTATTCTCTATTTGAAAGATACAAATTTATTCTTCTTCAGAGAGAGGAATTATTTCATGTAATTCATATAATTTATAGTTGAAAAACATGAGGTTCTAAATTTGTTTTCATCATTACAATGACTAAATAAAGTTAATGTTCCTGTAATAACCTTGATTAACTGTGCTGTTCTGCAAAGGTCTTGCAATGCATTTTTCTCATGTCATTGAACACAAAGCTTAGTTAATTTCTAAACTTACAGAAAAGATACAAAGAGTAAAAGGCGGCCAAGTTCACAGCATCAAAATGATCAGCTTTGCATTGCTTGTTAGTTTAACTACATGCTTTATACTGTGTGCTGGTTTTGATTTTTAAAGTTCATTTCTCATAGAGGTAAAAGGAGGACGACTCTAGAATTCAAATTTGCTTTTGCAAGCTGGAGAAGAACTTTACTTAATACAATGTTAAATAAAACAGAAAAGAAGAAATCAGATTTAAATCTGCAGTTTCAACAAACAGAAATTTCACTAAAAATGAGTGACGGAAAGGGCTTCTTGACTTGTTTGGGTTTGGCTTTTTTTTTAATTCTTATATGCATCATTTCACCATATAACATTAAATTAACATGTATCAAGAAAGAAGTGGTAGAGATCCTAGCTCTGGGCCAACCTATTTAGGGTTCATTGTAGGATGAGATTCATCCTCTGCAATACTTTTAAGTCAATGCCGGCCAGGTACACAGTGCTGGAATTGGTATTTATCTGTAGAATTCTGAATCAGTTACACAGGAAATAGTTATCTGCTCAAGCTAAAGAGAAATGTGGCTTCAATTTATTTTTAAAGATGCTATATTTAACAGATATTTTTCAAAGGACACTCAAAAGAGATACTTTAAAACAGATCATTTCCAATCAGAACCAAAACCTCTTTCATTGCGAAATATTTACTGCTTATAAAAATACAACAATTTTAGCGTACTAAGAGGTTTTTTTAATTCACTTCCTGGCTGTTAGGAATTTTAAAATTACTACAGGATTTGAAGGAACTGTGACAGGAAAAAGAAAGTTTACTCCAATTACTTAAACACAGTTAAAGTTTAAATAACTTGATCAATCTGCACTGAATTCTGAGCAACTCATGAGATCAAACCTTTTGATAATACAGTTCTGAGAAAATACATAAAACTTGTTCCCAGTGAACATAAGTTAGAAAGATTTTTGAAAATTCAAACAATGAAGGCAGAGAAAAAGAGAAAAGAGTAACAGACAGTGAAAATAAATACAGAGAGCAAAGTCCTCTAGCAGAAATTTCTCTTTAGGCATCACCTCACTGAATTCCCATGAGTTAGAGCAGCCTGTAAACACGATTGTTACGATCTGTATTCCACCTTTTCAGACAGGCTAGCATATGAATCATTATCTTTGCCCTGCAATACATTAACCATAACTAAGAACCAGGAAATCCCTCAATCTCTAGGGGCAGAGCAACATGCTTTGACTAAGATTTTAACAGAATTCTGAATTGCTGCTTCATGACTTTAGATATACAAGGAGCTGGGGGCTGTGGAAATCATACCCAAAGCACAGATTCTGACCTTGTTTTTGCTGATGGAATCAGCAGCTCCCAGCAGCGACTGGATGCAGGCAGATAAGGCCTCTTGCGATAATCCCTGAAACACTGCCCTCTGCAGGGAAGAGGAAATCAGACCAACAAAAGAGGTGTTAGCAAAGCTTCGGCAAAATTTTAAGAGTTGCATTTTGTGAATGATGTGTTTACCAGTTTATAAAAGTCCAGATTAACTAGCTACAAACATGTTGGCTAAATGCAGTGACACAGGATGGAGCATTCACATACAAAAGCTTGCTACGAGCACTCAGGCTGGATGCAGATACTCACACAAGCATGCCCTGCTCACCCTGCAGCTCTGGATTGGCACCTGGGTGGCAACAATGGTCAGTGACACCTCACACATTCAGAGCCAACAGCATGAATGGTGTGTGCTGACCAGACACTTCTTCGCGTGTCAGGGTAACTACGTGTGCGTGCAAGCTACATCTCTAATAGACACGAGATCATTCGAGTGAGCTTAACCTCGGGCAGACTCAAATTACCTCACATTTGTGACAGCTTAGTAAACAAACACGACAGCTGCCATGGCCCAGGGGACACAGAGCAAGTCCTTAAGTGGCAGCAATATGATCCTACAGCTGAGCCAGCCATAGGAACACAGCTCGCCCCCACCAGCATTGCAACAGAGCACAGGAGAGCCCTGACTGCTCTCGACTTGCCAGCACCACTTCATTCATGTCTTCTCTATCTATAGGGTGCAGGCAAGGGATACCAATCCAACTACAGTGTCTCAGGGGAAAACTAAATTAACCTTTATGCAGACACACTGCAAATGAGCCTTGAAAACAGAGAAATCACCTCATTTACAAAGGTCTAGCTGAAAACGTGGCCAAATATTCATCTATCTTTAGTGGGATTGATATTTTAAGTAATAAAGCATTAGTACTTTCCAGCTTCTTTTTTAGCAATAGCATCTTGGCAGGAGTTTCATGTAACACCCATCAAAGATATTTTGAAATCCACTAAATCTATGTAATAAAGATACAACACATGCAGAAAAGCAAAAACACTTGCATTAGTTTCCTCAGAGACTTATCAGCCTTATATGCTGTTAAGTGAGCAACACAAGACTTATTCTAATGGGAAAGTCTTAAAATATGTGTTAAGCAAACACTGCTTTAGTTTCTGCTAGACAAGAAGACTTCCACCATCTTAAACTTTGGAAATGTGTTCCTACATTTTGGAACATGAAGAGATGCGCCACAAAAAAATTCAGAACATTTTCAAAATGTAGAAGCAGCAGAGTCATCATTTTTAAGATCAGAGACATCACACAAACACATTCACCCAGTAATTTCTACAATAAAATCATTCCCTGTAATTGACCCAGAACTTTCTATTTTTTCTTGTCCTATTCACTCCTCAGCTTTGGTGAGACCAGTATCTTGAACATCAGACACTAAATTATTTCTGAAACAGCAAAAGCAATAGATGTACAAATCAGTGCCATTTTAAAAATTCTAAAATATAAAACTGTCTTGGAAATTAATAACCTAAATTTGTCAGTTCACTTGTTTTACATAAAGATAGCAGCAGAAAGACTAAGAGGTTAGAGGCCAGTAATTGTCCATTCCTAGTTTATATTAAAATATTAAGACACATCTACACACTTTATAACTTCACCTAAAAAACTAGATAAAGAAATTTTTGCATACATCTATACATCTGTACAGCTTGGAGAGACACACTAGAGTCCTTCTGACAGTAGGATACCACATTCCATGCAGATCTGCAGGTGAAATCGTGCTCTGATGCCTGGGATTAAGGGATTCAGCTGAACCTGTTTAAAAGCAAAATATACACATGAAAAACTTGCCCATCTGTCCTTTCAACCAAAGGAGACTGTAATATCAACTGCATTTTAAACTCTCTACAGAGAAATATGACATTTTATTTTACCCAAACAAGTTTATTTTTTTTTCCTTCTGAGCAGGTCAGTATTAGATTTCTGATGTGAACAGAGCACAAGCCTGTGAAAGACATGAATTTGCTTTCAGGGATGGCCCAGCTCGACCTTTTTAATGAGTTAGTTTTACAGGCATGTCTCCAATGACACACACCTCCCACTCAACTAAAGAGCTGAAATGATCATCAGTTACTGCAAAAAGAATAGCACAGGAGAAAAGAGGAAAATGAAATGGTTAGAGATCATGGAATTATAGGAAATGTTTAGGGGAAAAAAAGGAAAAAAAATTATATTTTATTTTTTCATGCTTTCCTTTCTGCTGGGGATAATCCTATATGGATTAAACAGCTGCAGAAAATATAGAGTTTAAATATAATTTTAATAACTGCAAAAATAACAGCAAAACCAATTTTGCCATGAGGTTGCTGCAAACACAAAAAAGTGCTCCTCCTGGGTAAGCTTCATAATAATTCTGTTCAAAATGGATTTTCACAACATCTGACAGACATAAGTCTGTTTTCATTTTGTCCTTAAATCAAGCTGGGAAACAGCTGAGCCAATAGCATCAGAACTCCGATTTCAAATACCAACCATTTAAAAAAATTAAATTTTTTTTAGTTTCACTTACTGACGGAAAATGCACTTGTGTTTATGTGATCAGTGCAGAAATCATCTGAAATAATCCAGTAATATCTTTCTACCTTTTGCAACTATAAATTTATTGTCACAGTAATTAGAAAGCCTGTAAAAATCTTATGCTATCAGTTTGAGATTCCTAGGCCACTTATTAGTCATTTCAGCTACTCCTGCAGGTACTAAAATGGGAAAGAGGCACCTCTGACAGGAAAATAATCCCAATTATCTCAGACACATATCTTCAAATTATATCATACAGGTTCCTTCCATTTCCCGAGTGCAGGTGAGATTTACAGGACTTGCAAATTCCACACACCTGGGGTGAAGTACGACAAACTCCATTCTCAATGCGATTTTCTAGAAACACCTCTGCAGACCTTCCAAGCCAAAAGCAAGGAACTACCACGTAATCAAAAGGAATACAACAAACAAGTGATAAAGAGCTGAGAAAGATGCTTCTGGGGAAATAACACTTTGTTCATCACTCTGAACAATGATAAAATGAGAAATTCTTCATGGATCTTCGACAGTAATTTAAAAATTTACAACACTCAAATGACTGGCATCAGAACAGCCATTTTACGAAATTTTATTCCAGTTTGCTGTAATTTACAGATACGTGGGTCATATGTTTAAAATGTCAAGGAATAAATTCTGAATTATTGTAAATACCTATAATTTAAGAGACGTGCCTGACACACTGAATCACCTTTCCCATTTTAGCACAGCTTACAAACAAAAGCATCCTCAAGTACACATCTTGATGGCAGGGATAACTTTTCAGTGGAGAATACAAAAGCTCAGGTTTATACAAAGTATAATAGATGCTGTTGGCTGTAAAAGTAGTTGCTTCACATAATGGACTGCACTGGAAGCACAAAGAAATGGTATCAAAAGAACAAGATGAGGATGCTTCTCATAAAAAATACAAAACTAAAACTTTGAGACAAAGTTCACCTCTCAAAATCGCTTATGAATTTTTCTAGAAAAATAACTCTAAGATACATGCAAGTTTCTCACAGATGGTTCAAGTTAACACTCACATTCCATGAGCTCTATGCATTAATTTGACAATATGAGATGTATTTCATACCAGATTTAACTAAGCTGCAGGACTCGGGATCTTCTAGCCGGACATCTGAAAAGGAAGCTTCAGATGGCAGCTTCTTCTGTTCTTCTTTCAAACTCTGTGCAATTTGCTGCAAAGAAAGATATACAATAATATTTTAATATCACATAACAGTGCTTTGGTTACAACAGATAAAAGCATACTGAATTGCAAAAGAAATCAGCTACACTCAGTTGCCAGTGTTTCCAAGACATTTAGGAGAAACAGGCAGATGTTTGCAAAACAGTAGGAGAAATATTGCAATATAATAAAGATTCACAAATACCTATCTGTGTAAAGCACTATTCTTTCTATTTTGCCTGTTTTACTGATTTCACAATAATGACCTAATAAAGCCACCTAGATAGAAAAGTTCAAAATAGGGTAACCCAGCTCAACACTTACTTGGATTTTAAACAGATCATTTTCTGATGGCTTTATTTCCATACATGGTATGTGCAGATGGCCCAAAAGTACTCTCTAGTTTATTCCCTGCAGGAGTTCAACCAAAAGCTTTCCCCTACCATTACTCAACATTTCCACACTTCAACCTTTTCTACTACTTGGTCTGCTTCAAAGCAACAAAAGGCAGCAAGAATGGGCAAAGAACTGCATTAATATTTGAGCAGAACAGCCTAAGAAACATTTCTGCCCTGTGCTTTTAACATTTCAATAATTCATTTACTAAGACAGAAGTTCTCTCTAAATAGCAAGGTTCTGAGGTTTAAAAGCAACCAAGTAGCAAAATGAATCTCAAACCAGGCAAAAACTGAAGTCTTACAAGGACATATGAAGAGCAGCACAATTTCCCAATTTGGAACGAACTTTCTCTTCCTTAACTGAAGGGCCATAGGACCTTTGTTAGAAAAAAAAGGCCTCATATAGACCAAACAGCAGAATCACTTGCCTAAAGATGCTTATTAGTCCTTAAACTTTCAGTACAAATAGCATGACCAGTTTCTGGGTTTAAAATCCTATGGATATCCCACAAAATTGCCGAAGTACAAGCTGTAGCACAATAAGAGCTTTAGATGTGTATAAAGACAGTATCACAGCAACATGAGTTCACTACTGATAATTTTCTCACAATGTTTTGTCTGTTTGCAGGCAAGAATCGAGCACAGTAGGGTACAGTTATACAATGTTAATTTATTTCAGCCCACAGCAAAATACACATATTTTAGGTAGGTAGGTAGAGGGAAGAGAGAGAGAGAGAGGGTGAGAGACATAGATAGATAGCAAACTTCTGTATTTTTGACTGATTCTGCAGTCAAACAGCAGCTTCTCTACCAACTGGTCAGCTGGAAGTAAGGCCTACAATTTCCAGCTATTCTGGCAGCTAGATGGAAAGCAGAATAGAGCAATAAAATTTGGATCTTGCCAGTCCATGTTGGAAAGGCCATTCTCAGATACCTCAGTCCTTTGACAGTTTGGGCCTCCCATTATAAAGTGAATGGAAATAGTTATTTGGAAGAGGATTTTTACTATGCTTTTACTGCTTTCATGCAGTTGCAGCTTGTTCTAGTCAAAAACTCATTAAAGGTTTCTCATTGGCCATTTATTTATTTCTCTGAGTTTTTCATTCTGAAACTTTCATCAATATAGCATTAACCTTTTAAAGTAAGTAGAATCAGTTTGATCCATTTCAACAGGAACATTGACTCAAAAGGCTTGGAGTGACTAAAAATATGGTTAATACTGATAAGAACTTGAAAAAGGCTTCTAAAAGCCATTGCTAACATGGTAAATTATCTAAAGCAAGTCTCCTCTCACACTGCCTGAGCACAGGGTACACACATGTGTACCAAAAGCTAGCTGACCAGTAATTCTGAAAACAAACTCGCAGCTAGCTGGGACTGTCTAAAGCATCTCTTCAATTCCAGCTCAACTAGGAAATACATTGGGTACCTATCACTTAAGAATGTAAATAAAAATTCAGAAGCCTCAAGTTTTAATAACTGTGAGAACCATTGCCATTGCCACTAAGTTTGACAAAAAACGTTGACATCTAGTTTAAAGTCATAACAGCAGGTGTGAATTTAAAAATGCCAGTATCACTAAATATACCTAAGAACAGGAAAACCCAAGCTGCAAAGCACCGTGCTGCCCAACTGCATACACTGCATGTACAAAGTCAAGGACAACGAAAAAGCTGAGGCTGTACCTCCATCATTTCCAGCTTGTCAGGATAGGCGAGATCGCCTGGTGCAGGCTTGTAGCCCGTGATGTCAGTCTGAATGTAAATATGTGTCCTATAGACAAGGCGCTCTTGTACATCTTCCAACATCTGCTTGACACCAGCTGCAAATGCACCCAGTTGTTCAGCTGACAAAGGTAAGAAAAGGCACAAACTTGTTAATTACAAAACAAGCTTATAGAAACACAAGTTTGAAGTATCACATATAGGGCCATAAAAACCTGGCTTGCTGCAGAGGCAGTTGAGCTCCTTTTGGAACAGTGGCATGCAGACAAATTTGTGACAAACAAGGAATTTACTGAACTCCATCCTGCAGTTGCTTTGGCTCCCCAGATTTTCATTAGGTTATGAAAATGTAACCTCACACTGATGACATCAGATGCCTTATTAGAATTAAGGGTTCTAATTATTTCAAACCTGGGTCCATTAAGTGGAATTTTGGTGGGAGCAACAAAGCAAGGTGGCTTTGGTTCTATTACAGCCAATATCCATGGTGTGACTGCTGGGAGTTGTTAAAAACATATGAACCAAAGCAGCTCACATCAAACTAAAGAATTATTGTATCAGTCCAAATTTAAACAGTAGGAAGACTCTTCTTATAATAAGCCAAAAGATTAAGTCAGCAAGTTTTTGCTCATTCAGAGTTACAATTCTACTTCCAGGAAAGTGAACAATTCTTCATGATTACTGGCACAGCTTCAGTGACAAAGAGCTACACTGGGTGATATACCAGCTACCAAGGATGATTTCTGTTTATTGTGTGGTGCAATAACGACTGTGAAAGGATTCCATTGTACACTGGTCATACTATGAAATAAGACACCAGGTCGGCTCGCTCCTACGAGACTTTGAGCTCTGCAAACTTACAAAACTCCAAAATCTACACTGCTACTTAACTCCTCTGCTGAAGTTACAATTTCTAGTCTGGGAAACATGACATTAAGCAGAATTGAAAAAAAATCAGTTTGCATTCCTTTGTTTTATCATCATTATGAAGAAAGCTCTACACGGATGATGCATTAGCAGGGTCAAGTGAAGCAATTTGTTCATTTGAAAAGTTAATTTAAATCAACTCTGGTGCATTTGTACAATCTAAAAAAAAAAACATGAGTAACATCAGTACATTACTTTAAATGATGCTATGCACAGACCCAAAGATACAGACCTTCACTATAAATGAAAAAGCATAATTAATTTTACATGTCAAAGATGAGGTTAGAAGATTCATTAGGAAGAAGTAAGCATCTAGAATTTCTGACTATGCAATAAATAATTTTATCAGTTAAGAAGACACTTAAAAAAAATAATATTCATTATTACCATTGTTCTGTACATGATCCTCAAGCATCTCATTTTTGAGAATCCCACAGAGTTCAGAAAGTGTCTCTAAGTGAATGACATGGATGATCATTGGCCTCAGGACATCATACAATGAAAGACACAACTTCTCCAAGAGCTCACTATGAAGAAAAAATAAAACAAAGCAAAATACTTTCAGGATCTCCCAAAAGCAAAAGAAAATTTTATCACAAACATAGATTATTTTGTGGCAAAGATTTCTGAAAGGAGGTTGAGAAAACAACCGTCATAGAAGACTTTAGACATGACTGTTTAAAACAAACTCACTATTTCCTAGGAAAAGTTTTCCTTTTAAAAGATGTGGCATAGCAACTGCTTAACAATGGTATTACAGCTTTTAATTAATTTTAAAATAAAATTCTAAAAACCCAAACAAATCAAACAAAAAACCTACACATACCAAGTAACCACTCCAAAGAAAGATGCTGCAAACTGATTTACTTGGCTTCTGTGTAAAAAAAATGCTCCTGCTGAGCTCAGAATCATAACCCAAATTTTTCCTTGAGAAAAGGCTTATCTGATTCCAAGTACTCAACAGTGTATTAGAACCAGGAGCACACAAAGAGGGACACAGGAGGAGAAGCTTGGTAATGTTTTCTGTAATAGCCAGCAACACCTCAAAGCACACTTTCCAGTCTAACTGAAATTACAATATCAATGCGGTGACACACCAGAAATCCCATTTCAATTTATTTTTTTCTTTCACGTTCAAAGTGATGCATATCTTGGTTAAGACACCAACAGCACTCACTCTAGACGTTTTTGCCATTCTCAGGGCTCCCTTCACTAATCACATATTAGGCATTAATGCTATTGCCAGTTGCTGAAAATTCAAGTAATTTCTCAGTTAGAGTGGGAAATTTAAACAAAAGAACAATGAAGTAATCACAGTGTGATAAAGATACTGAGTTTATTGCACAATTTGTTTTTTCTAATTCACAAAGAATGTCTGTCAATGGGACACAGACTCTTCAGTTCCTCAGACAGGGAACAAAAATGCTCATGAAAGAACACTCAGAAGAATTATTTTGAATTCCTCTTCCTTTGCATCCTAGAGCACCATATGCAACTTAATAAAACAGTAACTCTCCATGTTAAAAGCAGAAACAAAAGAGAAAGTTTTACCAGCCCTATTATTAAATACAATACTCAACCTCAGATCTCTATTCTTGGGTAAAATTTTGGTAAACTCTTATCTCTACATAGACACCTGGCTCTACTGTCTTCAGAGCACCTTAGCACTGCAGAAAAGAAAATGACGCTGTGTATTATGGTAAGGGAAACCTAATAAAGTAGCTACTATTTTACTATTTGAAACATTTTTTTAAATTATTTTCTTTAGATGTAGGCAGAAAAAAAAAGAGAAGAAAGTTCTTAGGAAATGAGGTAATTACATTCCAACAAAATTGTAAAGAAATCAGAAGTCTGTTCTCATCCTTGGTGTGAATAGCAACAAAACTTCTGGCTGAACAACATTTTGCACTGATTTCAATTAGGGATGTTTACTCCAGGATTTGGACTGAGAAAGCTAAACTGATTCTTAAGCAAATTTATTTCAGTCACCACATTCTGAGCATGCCCCACACGAGGCCACAGCTCCTCAGAAAAGACTGCTCCTACTCGAGCACTGGTTTATCTCTAGTGAGGCTTTATGCAGTTTTGATTTTCCTTTAGCTTTGAAGGATGGAAAGGGTAGCAGGCAGTCTTTTTTTCAGGTTACATACTTGTTCAATCAAGCTGCACTCAATTTAAGGCATTGCAACACTCAAAACCAGTGTCTCAGTTACATTAATAGGAATACACTTTAGTTAGAAACTTCATAGCAAGGGAACATGATCTACCCAAATTTCAAAATCAAGTATCTTTACTAAAACATACCAAAAAAACTGGAGGAGGGGCATAAACTATTCAATTGTTTTACTATTACAGGTCTGTTGTCAAAAACTTAACAATACTTTTACAGTGCAATTACTGGGTGAAGCAACAACTTGTCCCTTTTTTAGGTTTAGGCAGAGGAGACTGGGACACTGTTGTCATCAGGCATTCACTACCCTGCCTTCTGTTCAGCTCAAATACAAGCAACATGCAAATATTCCTTGACAGTAAGGGCAGCTTATTAAATCCTTCTGAAAAATAGCTGGAGTGCATCAGCCTAGTTTCAGACAAAGCAAATAAAAGCACTTGTGCCACAGACTGTGCAAAAGAGGCTGTACAAAAACAGCTGAGAGCTGTAGACTTCTACAGCTATTTTCAAAGAACCTGAGTATCTTTAACTCTTGTAGACTATCTACAGAGCATTTGCAAAGATGGAGAATGGGAACCATAAGCTTTGCTTGAAGAAAAAAGAAAACACAAGAACATAAAATTCTGATGCTTAAAGTGATTAAGCTGTATTTTTATCTTGCCAATTCTTACCAAACCACTTGAACACAGCGCTGTTTGCTAGATAACATTGTATGCTACATCACAACACACTAAATAAAACATGCAGTAAAACAAAACCAGCATGTACCACCTACTCCAGTTTTGGTGTTGGTTTTGTGAAGAACTCATTGTAAAGCTGGTGTTCATCCTGGCATACATGGACCATAAAGGCACAACCACTTCGTACCTGCATTCACAGAAATACAAATTCTTGATTATTAAATTCTTTTCCTTGCATGAGTATCACAAAAGATATTACAGGTATTATTACTATATATTATATATCATGTTGTGATTATTACAGTCGTGATTAAACTGAAGCTTTGTAAAATTCAAAAGTAATGAGATGAACTCTAAGACTAGGGGCTGAAAAGATGTTACTAGCCAAATAAAAGCTCACTGTACAACTTCTGTCCCTTTTTTGTTTCTGAAATTTAAGTAACCACATTTTATACTTCTTTTTTATCCTCCTCCCTCTTTGTGAGGTTTTTAACAGGGTGAAGCTCTTAAAGAAATAAAACACGTATGGCTTGAAAATATTAGTAGAACGTTAATGATTCAAACTCACAGACAACAGTAACAATTCTGCATGTAAATGACTGAATTAAATTAGTTCGTTTTACCTGGGGGAGAGGGGATTAAAACATAACAAAACTCACATAACACATGACTACTTCACCTACCAGAGCACAATGATCTCTGTTATTCTGACTGGTTAATTCTGTAACAGTGCTAGCGATACTTGGACCAAGTAAAAGCTCCCGCTGGTCGAGGTAACATTGATGGATTTCATTGAGAACTTGCTGATACCTGGCCAAGAAATTAAAACAGTAACTGCATCCTGAAGATCATTTTCTGGCACACATAAAATGCGTTCTAATACCCTCGATGTAATTTCGATAGGTCGACGTAATTTCAATTTTTAAATCTTTCCTTTAAACATATAATGTGTGTAACAGTACTTAAACAATAGTAAATATTTTCAAAACTAAAAACTGTTGAAGAAAAGATATGTAGACATACTCACTCTGGCATTTTTTCAGATCTTTGCTCTACTTGTTCAATAAGAGTCTACTCAAAAAAAAAAAGAGGGAGAAAGAAGTATTATCAGTAAATCACATTTTTGTAGTAATTGGAAAAGAGTTTGTAGTATTTTTCCATGGATACAATATGCAATCTTTGGACATTCACACTTGCACAGTATGCAATCCTTGCATTCACACTAATAAATTCAAGCCTCATTTTCAAAACTTCCTTTTTAAAAGTTAGTTACCAGCTACTTACTCTGACTTTGGGAGCAGCTGCTCTGAATTTCACATAAAACAGAGTGAAGGCATTGTCAGGATTTGGCACGGCTGAAGGATCCTGAAAGAAGAGATGAGTAATTGGTTAAAAAGCAAAATACTATATTTGGCCACTAGTATATAATGGCTGAGATAATTAGCCTCTAAAACAGGGTATTGGCTCTTCATGCTTATGCTTCCAGTGGAACAGCTCTTTGCCACTTCCCACCAACAAAGGCATGCTGGTCTCAGAACTCAAAGTCAGACAGAAGAATAAAACCCAATCCAAAAGTTTCATCCAACAGCCTCTACAGGAAAAGGAACATTTTCAGTAATTATGACATTCTCCATTAGAGAAAATTTTCTCTGGACCTGCCAGAGTAGTACTGATTGCTGGTCCCTAATATGTAGTATTAAAATGGAACAAATTTTCCTTTTATCTGCTGGTCCCAAGGCAGAGAAGCTAAGTTTCGGCTTGTATTCAAGCTCCAACAAGATTATCAAATCTTGAAGCAGCTCCCCCTACAGCTCCCCAGCTCAGCAGGGCAGACAGTTTGAACTTAGACAAATTCTAGCACTAACAAAGCAGAGCAGAGACCCAACTTACACACCAAGCTTTCTTCCCCTTATCCCTACTGAAGTGAGAGAGATGGTCTTCTTTAGAAACACGATGAGGACAGGAAAACACCATCCCCACCTCCTATTTTCATCCCTGTGAGCAACCTCATCATCCTTCTACAAACATACATCAAAACCTCTACTCACATGTGTGCACCACTAAAGAACATCTCAGTCCCTTTCCAGTCCTGACAGTCTTGTTCTGTTGCATTAAGAAAACTCAACACTTGATCACGACTGAAAAATACTGATCCAGTACTGCACTTTTAGCAGTAGGAGCCATTTGATGCTTCAAAATATACAAAATATCCACATAACCCCCCTGTACATGGGAAGGAAAAGGTCATTCAACTCTTAAAAGACATATCCTTCCTGACTTTAAAACTCCTAAGCAGCAATTCAAATCCAGAAATTAGGTTACACACTTCTTTCTCTAGATATGCTCATTACCAGATGTTAAATTTTGTTTAAATTCAGCTCAGTCAGAGCAATCCATTGGCATCAAACCAAGCTATGATACCTTTTTGTAAAATAAAACCTAGTTTTGTACCAAACTCAAAAAACATTCAATGCCACTTAACCAAGATCTTCACTCCAGGAGTACCCTTTCACAACTTTCCATGAACACTGCCTAAAATTCCCTTCTTTCAGGTGTGCCAGTTCTCAATTCTAGCATCTTTCAATTTCACTGATTATCCCTCAGGACACTCAGTTTGCCTGCAATAGAACTGAGCACAAGGTACACAACAATTATTTGGAGAAAGAGTCAAAGTGTGTAGGAAGAGACATTCCTCTCTCCTTTCTGCTCTGCCAGAATATTGCAGCATGAGACTATCAACATTTTAATGAGACCAGAAAACTTCCTTGCTCACATTTATGCCTAAATCTCACTGGAGTGAGTGGGTGTAAACACCTGGGACAGCATGTCTCTTCCCTGGGACACTCTAGCATCACTGTCAACATTTTAAAATGAAACAAGAAATACTGGCAAAACTAATAGGAACCTGGCAAAATTGTTATCTGAAGCTACACAAACCACTGCAGAATAAATGAACATTTATATAACCAAGAGCACCCAAGAATACTTACTGCAAGGTAACACTGAAATGATCACGGCATGAGCTCATAGTTTTACTTTACAATTACCATTCTATAACACCCAGCTCCTGTATAGTTTTTTTGCAAGTATTCCCTTCAGTGTCTCTCTATCTCCAAAGCAAACCATCTCCAAAACAAAACAACACCAAACCTCTATTTCTCTTGTGTACCTTCCTCATTTGGCAACAGACCAACAGCCAGTCTGGAGCTCCAGTGCACACTCTGGTTCAGGAGAGCAAACTGTCTGGCCATCTGGTGTCTCTAACACAGTCTTTCATCCACCCCTGGCCTTCACTAGCTTATTGCTCACCTACTTCAATTCACCAACTTCGCCTTCTTCAATTTCCATCATTTTCTAATTATTACTACTTTTACATCTTTTGGATCACTAGGTCCTTGTCATATTTTGCTGAGTATTGGACAACCTACACAAAGACCATAGCACTAATCTATTTTCACAAAAAACTGCTGACACATCCCATTCTCAAAAAAAAGAAAGAACTGTTTGATGTTACAACAGACATTTCAGTACAGCTCCACTTCCCACTTACTGATTCACCTTACCCTTTTCATTAACTGGGTTGTGAGGTTCTGTAGTGTATTCACAGTGTATGTCTTGATAAGGTGCATAGCTTTAGAAAGGCATTGTTTAAACTTTGTCAAATATACAGGATAGTCTTTAAAATTTGGCTGAAAGAAAGAAAATAAATCCATTTTAAATAGAAATAGTGAGAGTCAAAAATTTATCAAAACTTAAAATACTAATAAAACTAGCTAGCTTGTACAAACTAAAAGTAGTATTTTACAAAAATTAAGCAGAATAATAAGTATATTCAATAAAAATTTCTTAAGTTTATAAAACACCATCCTTAACTTCTTCCTGTATTTGGCAGAGAAAACTTTTTATAGGAGAAAAAAAACCATTAAAAAAGTATGAACATATAGTTGTGACTATTTAACTAAAATTAATACAGAATGACTTACATGTGATGAAATATATGCAATACAATCATCAAGCTTAGCCAGCATGGGAATGAATCCTTCACTGTTCACAGACAGCGTAGGGGAATTCAGTTTCTTTGGAAAACAAGACAAGGCATCATTGTAAGGAACCTAAGTACATTATTGGTGGTGACTAAGTTCAAAAGATCGATACACTTTCATTTTCTAAGACTATTAACGATGACACAATACTTACAGTGTTGATGTTTTCCAGTTCATTAAAGTAAGAAAGTTTCTGCTGGATGTTTTCAGCCAGGTCAACAAGTTCTGACTATTAAAGAAACAATAAATGAAAGAAAATAATCAACCAACCAAGTAGCTTAAATATATATATATATATATATACACATACGTATATAAAATTATTAAGCTTCCCTTTCAGCTCTCAGCACACATCATTGTTAAATAGCTCCAAGTAACTTGAAACTAATTAAGCACAACAAAAGATGCAGAATACAACAGTGCTCTCTTGCTCTCTCTTACCAGAGAGTGACACATTATTTTCAGTAGTGTATTTAAAATAATATATACTACAGGTTTGTCAGTGTTCCACAGACAATGCCGTTACAAACAGCAATGCTGCCATCGGTATTATGGAGAATTGTAGCAATCCTGTATTTCAGGACTGGAGTCTTAAAAAGTTCTCTCTTATCCAGTCTGACTATAAAAAAATATTCACTGTTGCAGAAGTTCATCAGGAAAAACAAAACATATGGGAAATAAGGTCCCAACTTTAGGGATCAAAATACTTCTGCAAGTGATATGAATTATTAATTCCAACGCATTTGCCCTTGTCAGGCATCAGTTACAAAAGCTGCCCTCAGCTAGCTTTCTTCATTAAAGCATATACTGACATAAACTGAACGTTTTACTGCAGAGCTTGACACTCTAGCTGCAGGTGAAACACACCCAAAAAATTAGGTCCAAAGCAAATGGATGGATTGTTACGACTGCTCACATGTTTTCCCAGCCTAAGAAAAAGAAACTTTCATTTAAGATGTCTTAGCAGCTCCCAGTAATCCTTCCACTAAAGATTACCTGCTCTTTCAAAAGCTGTTCACAGGCCTCATGCAGGGTTCCTGTCTTTGTGGACACAAAAAGATACTGTTTTTGCAGTGACTCCAGGTGCTGAAGGGCACTATTCACATCATTCAAGATAGCATCACACTGCTCCTGAAAGCCAGACAAGTAATCCCTCATCTGTCTAGAAAAAAGAGAATCAACAGATAACAGAAGTAAAATTTCCCTTTCTGTATTTGCAAATCCAGCTGCCTGCAGGGACACTGCCACCATTTTTCTCTCCCTAGGAATAAGAGATCACTTGCATCACGCAAGACTGCACAATAAGCAGATGTTTCATCACCTCAGAAACAACAGAGCTGAAGGGTCTGGAATATCCACTTCATTTCCCTGACATTCCTTATAGCAAGCCTACCTAGAAAGCAGCAGCTTGCACCACAGCTGGTCTGCAGAGTGTGAATACTGTCTAAATGGGCAGCACAAACACAGTGACTTCTACAGGCAGCCAAATTCTACCTGCCTTGCTCCCAACAGGGGTGTTAATTTGGGTCTCTTCTATATAATTTTCAGTTTCCATTTAGAAATTACTTTTTTTCTCCTGAAGTAGCTGAAATTATCTAGAGGATTCAAAATTTACTGTGAGGATTGAAAGAGGCTTAAATGAAATAGATCCAGTGTCTAATGTCACCAGATTTGTCTAAGGCTCAATGCCTTAGTTATCTAAATGATAACTAAATGTTATGTCAAGCATTCAGCTTATCAAAAGCATATTAAAAATTAATTGCTCTTGGATATCAGCTAAAACTTCTGAGTTCTACTTTACAACTTACAAAGCTGCAAGTAAAACAATTCCCTGTATCCATGTTCAACAGGCAAAGAACTTATTTATTTTCCTCTGTACCTTTGGCCTCCTGCAGACAGTAGCATACTGGCCATCCTACAAACCACTGTGCATCCATGGCACACCTGAGCGCAACATTATGAACATGTTAACTGACAAAGTGTAAGCCTGCTACTCCTTTTAGGTTCTTAATGATCCGATCATGGGATCAGTATATGCCTCACCCTCAGCTTTTAAGAAAAGTCACGTCCTCAAATGTCAGAGCAAAAAAGAAAGAAACAGCCCAAAGAAATGCAGAGGAAAAACAGAAAAGGGAACACAGCAGCATCTCTTTGTGGCCAAGGGAAAGTTTGTGAAGTCTCAAAACACAATCCAGTTTCCTTAAAAGCCACCAGCAGGTCTAGCTAAACCATTCAGTTGTACTTCAGACTCCCAAGGAGAAACTGTCAAAAGTCAGTGGGAAGGGATTCTTCTGAGCCTGATGGGAAAGTCAGTTACACAAAAAACAGATGAGAACGGCAAGACTCAAAACTGGAGTTGAGCAAAGTGTCAAGGAAGGCAGGGAATGCAGATACAGAATGACAACCATAGTCACTGGTGAGCCAAATAGTGAGAACAGAAATGACCACCAGACACCTCTGCTTACAGTCTCGCCCTCAGAGGATGCAATTCCCAAGAGCAACAACAATTGAAAAATCATAGGAAAGCTCTTAGATTGCCTTTGTCTAACAGCCCTGTCTGTAAGCCAAAACTAATTTCCATCTGTCTAAATATACTGGGCAGCTCAGAAGGAAACCTGCATCCCCTTTAACTTCTCTGCCACCTGGGCAACGGCCTTTGGGAGTGAGGTGCCTTGGAAAGCTTCAGCTGCTCCAACACATTCCCCATTCCCCGCCAGCTGAATGTGAACACGTGCTAACATTTATGGACAAGATGAAGTCCTTCAAGGGTGGAACTGCTTATAGTGAAAAGAACTGAGGAAGAGCACGTACCTATACTTGGCACCTTCATCTTGATCCATCTGTGTTTGCACCTGAGCAAACCAGGAGAAGAACTAGAAGAGATTTTATGGTGTGAACAATATAGATATCACATGCAATCAATTAAAAAAAATCAAATCTATGATCTATGAAATGAAGATGAGCTTTTGTTAAAAACAGAGCTGTTTCAGAATTCAGTTATTAATCTAGGAAACAATTTCCTCACTGTGGGTCCCCTTCCAACTGAAATATTCTATTCTATCCCTTCACTGAGTTAAAATGAGACAGACTGAATTTCATCTGGCTTTATTTGCACAAGAATAAGGGTACCACATTAGACAGTGGGGATTCTTCTACTTCAAGAGCAACACCACTTTACTGAAGGGATGCCTTACTCTCACATTAGATTCATACTCCAAATGCAAAAAGTACCTGTCACTTCAGAGCTAAGATTTCAGTGATGTTTTCCCCCCTATATATCTTGAAAACAGCCCAAAAGATTTAGCAAACCCACCAAAAGCTAAGCGAGACACACAGAAACTAAGAGAATTCTCTGACTATTACTGCATCTTGGAGGTCATTCACCTACCTGCTGTGCTGTTTCAATTCTTTCATCCTCCATCCCTAGTGTTGCAAATCCCTTCAAAAGGACATCCTCCGTGGATTCTGGCACCGCAGCTGTCAGCAGAACAGGCAGCGACTGGGACGTCAGGCTGCACAAGTCCTCAATGGGGAGCTGCTCACAAAACACCACAAACTTTGGTCAGACAACTCCCTGAGAATTCGCATGTGCAGCTCAACTACAAAGCAACCCAAAGCAGTAAGATGAGAACATTTTTACAGGCATCTACTCTGGAAGAAAAAAATGCAATGGACATTTTATCTATCAATATGATAATCACAGAATCATTAAGTTTAGAAAAAAACTCTGAGATCACCGAGTCCAACCATTACACCAACAACTATAACATCCATACATTTAGAAACACTACACATTAACTGTCAGGTTTTTTGCCAGACATTCAAGAAAAATTCAATACAAGAAGACAAAGAATAACTCTGCTGAACAGGAATTATTTTTTAGCCACAATTATTTTGTTTATGCAAGAAAAACATGGAAAAAATTAGATTGAAATCAATTGTATTTAAATATGACCAGACACTATTAATTAACCAATATAGAAGAAATTAATTCAAGAAGGAAAGTACTGTTATATACACTTAACTAATATATATACTTAACTAACCCTCTTTAATTGCATGATGATGAACTGTATGTTTTCTGAGAACATCAATAATATAAAACCAGAAAACACTGCTTACCTGAAAAATTGATGTCTCTTTAGAAAACCACTCACTTAGTAAACTATTCCCTGCCTGGTAATACTAGTCCAACAAAAAAAGAACCATCAGAGTTTCAGCTATTTGAGAAAAAACAGATTGTCATACATTGCCCAACTTCCACACAACTCTCCACCCTGTCCTCCAAAACACCAGCGGGGGAGCCAGGGCTTCTCTTGTGTCTAATACCAAGGGAAATGTGAATCCATCAGAGCTTGCTGTTTCAGTACAGCTGAGACACCACTATCCCAATTACCTAAAGAACTCAATGTCTTGGCTTTGCTGTTGTCCTCACTGGCAAACAGAGAACCTGCTTTGTTGCAAAGCTGGTTTAGATCCTTAGTAACATCCTCTGATAGCAGGACATCCTTCTACAATCACTTTGGATGCCTGCCAATATTTACTTTTTGCCTACTGCTCACACAAAAAAAAAAAGAAACCAGGAAGGAGTAAATGAAAAAGGCACATTTGAGGAAAGAATTGCTTTACACTCTCCCTTTTGCAGCTCTGAGCTTTCGACACTTGCTGAGAGCAAGCTTTGTTGATTTTATGGCGCTGTATCTTGCACCACAATCCTGTTTAAATACAAACCCTCTCCTGTAAAGTGCAGTTATGAATGCAAACATTCTATTCCACCTCTCTTTGCAGACAAGGGAGTGCCCATAGTCACCTTATCAGAGTTTGGAATTTTATACAGTGGGAGACCACGTCCTCTATGGTGCTGACAAATTATGAAGCTTTTTACCACTATTCCTGGCTTTCCTCAGTCCGTCCGTAAGCCTGCAATTCGTACCAGGAAATAACGTTGGCGCCAGCAGCTATGCATTGGTAAAAATCAATTTAAGAGGACCACAAAAATGAGCTCCACGAGTAAAGTTCCCAACTTCAAGAGGACAAATGCTGGTGGACTGAGGGAAGCAGCGAGGGCAGGCAGAGAAAACCCATGGATTATCAGGGGAAAGCTCCCACCGCTGCCTACAAACCCCTGCCTGCAGGGGCGGGCGGGTGGCAAGAGGCTCCGCGGGAAAGCTCCCGGAAAAGCGAGCTCTCCCGAGGGACGGGGGGACGCTGGGGACGCGGCTGTGGGCACGACCCAGAACGCAAAACGCTGCTGAGCCCCGCTAAAGTCCGGGAGCGGCCGCGGCCTCGCAGGCCCAGCCGGTCTGGGCCGTCACCCCGTCCGCCTGGCGACGTGGCACGGCGGCCGCTCCCGCCCTCCTCCCGCCCTCCGCCCCTCCGGGCCGGGCAGCGCCGCCGCCTCACCTCGGCAGGCACCGGCAGGTTCTCGGCCGCCGCCTTCAGCTCCAGCACCGAGTCGGTCTGGCGGTCGCTGAGAGGTGCGGTGGGCTGCGGGCGGCGGTCCCAGAGGCTGAGGCGGTCCCGCACGTCCCTGCCCGCGGGCGGCGGCTCCGCGGACGGCGGCTCCAGCATGCTGCCGGCGGCGGGACGGGCGGCCGGGCCGGGACGGGCCGGGAGCGGCGCCGGGAGCGCGGCGGAACGCCCGGAGCGGGGCGGCGCTTCCGGGGGAGGCTCGGAGCGGGCAGCGCCGCGTCGCGTGGCAGCGGCGTCATGGGCAGGAGCACAGAAGTGCGTCATGAGGGGCGGGCGGCCGGCAGGGAGCCCCCTGGCGGCTGGGAGGAGCGCGGGCGGAGGCGGCACCCCGACGTCCCCAGGTGTATCCATAGGATCACAGACTCGACTGGAGAAGACTCAGATCGTCGAGGCCAGCCTGTGACCGAACGTCAGCATGACAGCTAGACCATGGCACTGAATGTCACATCCAGTCATTCCTTTAACACCTCCAGGGACAGTGACTCCACTGCATCCTTCGGCAGCCCATTCCAGTTTTTTTCTGAAAAGAAATTCCCCCCATGTCCAACCTATACCTCCCCTGGTGCAGCTTGAGGATTTGTCCTCTCATCCTGTCGCTGGATTCCAGGGAGAAGAGACCGACGCCACCTGGCCACAGCCTCCTTTCAGGCAGTTTTAGAAGTGATAAGGGCCCCCCTGAGCCTCCTTTTCTCCAGGCTGCACCCCCCCAGCTCTCCCAGCCCCTCCTCATAGGATCTGTGCTCCAGACCCTTCCCTAGCTCCACTGCCCTTCCCTGGACACACTCCAGCAGCTCAATGTCCTTTCCCAGGCTGCGGGGCCCAGAACTAGACAGAGCACTTGAAATGCAGCTTCACCAGTGCTGAGTACAGGGGCACAATCCCTGCCCTGTCCTGCTGGCCACACTGTTGCTGATACAGGCCAGGATGCCATTGGCCTTCTTGGCCACCTGGGCACACTCTGGCTCAGAGTCTCAGCTGAGATCCTGAACTACTGTTTCACTGTTTTGTTGCCTTTGGGGCTTAGCAGTCAATTGCAGTCCATCTTGTCCAGCTATCCCTCCACAGATTAACTGGTGCAGAGCAGTTACTGTCACTCCAAACTAGCCGATTCCTCATTCCTCTCAGAGTTAGTCCATGACATTGACCTACCACACATGATCTCAAAAAACCCATTCTGGTTAGAAGCATGATAAACTTACTCTGTTGCTACACAAAACTAAGCTGATTGAGCAGTTTCTGTAACAGGGGGGGAAATGGTCTTGCTGTTTAAGATACCAAAAACCTGTGGTCAGTGCCTGTTATTCAGCCACAAGTCACAGGAACACAAGCTTTTAACTACAAGCAACTTTAGTATCTATGCCTTGACTAAATAACTGACAACATGGAACAGTTCAATGCCAGCAACAACTTTCCTTTGTTAAGTACCTTGAAGTATTTAGAACTGCTTTCAGTTTTGAAGTTTCAAGTCACACACTTTATATTTTAATGCTTTTAATAGGCTTGAAAATAAAGTAAAACATACACTTTGCTTACATAGCATACAAAAATATTTACAATATTTTTTTATTAAAGGACAGAAACAGTTGTAAGAGAAAACACTGCACATCAGCATACCCCTATATATAGAAAATGTTTTACCTTAGGAAAGAAAGTGCCTTGTGCATTTAAAAAAAAAAAAAAAAATCTATTTGTGAATTCAAAATTATTAATTTTAAGTGATTATAGTAATTTTGATATTGCAATGAAACTTCTTTAAGTGGAATGCATGATTCTATGAAAAATGTGTAAAAGATTAATACAAGACCACAAAAATCCAAAGCTATGGATCCTGCTTTGATGCCCTCTGTAAAAACACAGAAGATGCATCCTACAACTTCCTTCTCACATACTCCTTTTCCCCGGAATTCAACAATATCACTTAAGAAGCTTGATATAACTGTTGAGTTAATGGCCTGAAGTTTTGATATACCTTTAATCCTAAAGGTAATATTTATAAAAGCTGTGCTTGATTTCTACATCAAGTGTTTCCTTGCATGTAACAGCAACTTGAGCCTCTTTGGTATATGAAAGTGTTCACTAGTTGTGGACTTGGGTGTCTTTTAAAGAAAGAAAGCAGTCTTCATAGTAGATTCACTTTTGTAGGGGTTGGTTCTTGTCACACAGGCACCCACATGACAGAGCCTGATTGCTCAGTGTAAAACAGTCAGTAACCAATTTTCCAAGGATGGAAAGTTTCTTTGCAAGATCAGCAGATGGGCATGAACTTGTTTGAACTTCATTCCTATTCGCAATTTCCATATGAATATGTTGAAATCAAGAATTATACATTGGAAGAAAAAAACCCCAACACTTTCTTCGAGCTATGCAAAACTGTCAACTGTAGCAACCACACTTGCTAATGAAGCTGGATTATTCCCAGAAAACTATGCAGATATCTCAGGATAACATAGGAAAGCTTCAAAACCAGAAACAGATTTTATACTGCAGTAGTTATTTTGCCAACCTGAAAGCCAGCAAAAATGTCTTGTGACACTTCCAGTTAAATGGAAGCTTTAAGCTATTACAATCAAATTGTATACATTTCTGGAAGCAGGAAAAGCCCAGCTCCTTGGTTCTGCTTATCTTCCCTTACAGAAATACTTTTTTCCTTTACAGAAATATTTTTCTTTCCCTTCCTTTATGGAAATATATGGAAACACAGAAGAAAAAAAAAAACTGTTCTTTGACTCTTATAAAAGACTATGCTTTGAGACTCAGATGCATGAAGTTGCATTGCAGATCTTTACATTCAAGAACATTGAAATAGTTGACAGAAGGTATTCCACCATGTTTGGTTCGGTCTGAAAAACAGTGCACATCATCCACGCAATCACGTGCACCAACCATGGTTACAGGAGCCAGTTTGCCTTGAAATCTCTTCCAGGTTCTTCTCAGTAAGTCTTGCAGTCACCTCTTCCTTTGGCCAGCAGCTCAAGACAACTCGCACATTGCTCTAAACTCAGCCAGTACATTAACAAAATTCTGTACTCTCAGAATGTCAGGCATCCAATTTTTTCAGCTGTTCATATGTCAGAAAGAACTGGCACAGCTGATTAAGGAAAACTGTTTCCTGTTCATGCAGTGAAAACTGGTCACTTCACTGCTGAAGGTCAGCTGCATCTGTGTGCAGCTGTGTTCCACTCCTTGTTCCTTCCTATGCCATGCTGCAGGTCAGCCACTTTTTTACACAATGCTAGGTAGAACAATGAAACTTGCTTTAAGGCTGGTGATGCAAATTGCTTTCCCCATCTCTCATCCTCAGGATCTTAAACCCAGGACTGAGTAGGCAGGACAATACTTCAAAAGCCCTTTAGAGTCTTTACTCATTTAGCTTTGATGGGCTAAAGGAGGTTTGTTTATTGTAAAAAACATTTCTACCAACCCACTTCCCAGGGCTCTGATCAGCTGGCTCTTGAATCAAAGCCAAAATCGTGAGACTAAGATTGCATCAGTAACTGCCCCCAGTTTCCCTAGTTCTGGAAATAGCTCCCATTCCTAATTTACCTGGTCAACTTTGATTAAAAATAGGCTCATAACAAAGAAAATGGACAGGTATGAAATTGGAAGAACATAAAATTATTTTCCAAGATCATATTTTAGTATTGACTCTGTGTGAATCAAAAATTCAATCTGATGGGAAGCAGTTGACTAAAAATAACCTGTCAACTGCACAATTTTCCATTCATAAAACAAAGGGAATATCTGTGCTGATATGACACTTCCCATGCTGAGTAATTCTGCAAAAAGCAATACTTGCTATTGTATGGCTAACTTAGTAGTTTTGCACACCTGTGGAAAGGATACAATGATATTCCAAGGACCAAGTCTTAACCAGTTTGGCCAAAACCCTTTATACAGAGCAAAAAAACCTTCATTCTTCCACGTCTAGGAAAAAAACAAAAACAACAAAAAAACCAAACACATAACAAGAACAGATTTATTATTTTTAGTGAGAAATCCAGACAGTATCTCAGCTAACAAGACTGTGCCAGAGAAGGGGGTCGTTTAGTCCTGTAACCTTAAATTTATTGTCTGACAGGACAAAGAAATATATTTCATTAGATGGAAACTTGCAGTTCACATTTGGTAGTCCCTTGAAATCTGCTGCATGTAAACCTGTAGCTAGTATTCGGCAGTCTTGAAATATTTCAGTTTTCTTTATGGACCTCAAAGAATTTCACTGGACAATGTAACTTGGACTGTTCAGTCAACATGTGGACAGCAACAGCTTGCTATCCATTCTTCTCCATGTAAAAGGCCACTATGGTCCCACCTCATACCAGAATTCAAAATCAGAGGCTGACCTTGCCTCTGGCTGTACTAGGATTTCCATTATGCAGTAAGCAACATAGAAAACCATCTGTTCCAGAAGATCTTGTTCTTCAAAGACTGACCTAAGAAATTATAATTTCCTGTCAGCCTGACATAATATAAAGTTGAGCCAGAGAGACAGTGCTGCTGAGAGCCTTCCTCTCCTCATCCAAGCACCCAAAGGAAGTAAGGTTCTGCAGCAGACACTTTCTTCCTGGCTTTCTGTCAAGACTAGATACTTTTCACACTTGAGTGCATTACTGACAGCATAGTACTTTTAAGCACTATAGCAAAAGGCATATCTAAGTTATTAGGGAAAACAGAACAATTTTGAGCTCTACAGCAAAACCATTGCTTGGTGGCAGCAGTTTCTATTTATGATGATACATGAACTACTTACCTGTAACAAGCAATCCAAAGTGCCCTTGTAGGCTGAGTGTCCCCCATGTTGATGGCTTTTCTGATTCATCATGCGTGTTCTTACAACATCAACTGGGTTGGATGCAAGGGCTCCAGCCAATCCACAAAGAAAACTGGAACTAGTAAAAGAAGGGATTAATGAAATGAGATCTACCATACAGATGTACAAGAATTTCCCCTTCCCAGGAAACACACAATAATAAAGACTGTTTAAATGCTTTTAGTGAAAAAATTAAATCAGCTAACGGATGTGAAAAGTTACTTTTCATTTACAATTAAAACATAATTTTGAAAATTTGGTATACAGCCCTTACATACAGTGTGCTTGAAAACATGTTGGTGCCCCAGGGAACAATATTTGACTGTAAATTTCTTCTAACCTCAATTTGCACAGCTGAATGATTCAGACCACCCACAAAACAAATTTCCATATTTCAAAAGAAAGCTAGATCCAAATGCTAAATAAAGTTAGCTTCCACGCTACCATTTGAGATGCTATTACACTAAAAATTATAAACACATCAGAAGTATATTTACATCTAGAGAGATGATAAAAAAAAAAAAATCAAGATACTCATCTCCCCTGTAGCAAGAACTAACCAATCATGAGCTATACAACCAGTTACAGAAACTTACAGGAAGTGAGTATATACTGTATCTCCCATATAGCCAGACATAATTATGTGCTTCTTGGTAAGGTCATACACTGGCAGCTCCACTCCAACAACAATAGCAGCTCTCTGTGCTGTCAGTGATACCCCCTGGCAAGAGAAAGGATATAGATGATGTTTAAAGTCAACCTTTGTGCACTGTTAGGAGAGCCAAGCTCTTATAATACAAAGCAAAACACCACAGATATTTTAAGAACGTTGCAAATTCCAAAAGGCTAATTAGTAGAAGTCTTAGATGTACATGCTCCAAAAAACACAAATTTGAAATAACAGCTACATCTCTTCTCCACACAGAAAGAAAATAACTTGAAGGATCTGAAGTTGCCAATCTCTGCTTAACGTCTAAATTCTTGCATCAACAGTCAGCTAAAACCTCAAAACCAGTGTTTCTTCGCTGCTAGCTGAAAAACTGACAAAGTAAGGAGGATGAACATAAAACTGGAGATCAAGAAACTTCGTGAGAAAAGCACACTAATAGAAAACCATTCCTATTGTGCAGCTGTTTCAAAACAATTGTCCATTTTGGCTCTTCAGTTGTTATACAATCATTGACTATAATTGGCTTAAGAGACAACCTGTAAGACTGAATATGAGAATTCCTGAGCTAGAGGGGATGCTCAGTCTTTCCTTCCAAATGTTCTTTAGCATGTTTTAAGAAAGACAGAGCATACAGATTGAGAGGTGCAAAGGGTTGTTGAACTACTCCTAGAGCCAGTCACCCTAATTGAATCCTACATTTGTCTTCCCTCTCCTAAGTGGCAGCTAATCCTCACACACAAGGCTAGCCACAATCCTTCACCAAAAAGCACTGAGACACCAGCAGTGAAGCAGTAAGGACAAATGGCAGACATTACATCCTCCATATTTCAGCTGAAAACACTGTAGGAATACATGATATTCAATTGAGAAAAGAAGTGTAGTTGAAATTTAAGATGTTAAAAAAAACTTGCCTTCCATAATCCTTTAGCACCTTCCTTTTGGTAGATCTCTATGAAGTTGCCCATCATTCCTCCTTGAATCATTCTACCTTGAGCTTGCATTCTAATCTGAGATTCATTCGAAGATACAATTAAAAGATAAATACAACAAATAAAATAATGAAAGTAGATTAAACTATTAAGTTACAATTGCAAGTAGTAAAGTCAATTTCTCTTTGAGTATAAAAGCAAGAGCTGACATTAACATAACTATAGCTCGATCGTTTGCCTTAACTATCCAAATGCAGCTGCTAATTTTGAACAAGTATGTGGTAGAATTCTTAGCTGCATTAAGTCACTTCTATTTTTGTATGGGTACACCGCTCCATTTAGATAAGACTGGCAGATGGGCTCTGCAGGATGTCCTTTACAGTGTTCTGACAGGAACATGTTGAAATGAAAAGTTAAAAAGATTAATGTTTCAGCCACTGAGAACCATGGCCTTCAACTCTGTCGATTTGTAAGAACATCCTTAGGAACCTGCCAAGGTAACTTCCAAGTACAAGCTGGCAACAAGTGACTTGGTAGTGAACATAATTTTAGGAAGTAACTAATTGAAGCCACACTTGAAATACAAGCTTATGTTTGAAATGCCACTACATAACCACACTAGCACTATGAAGGATTAAGCTTTTTAGTAGTTTCAGAAGAACATAGAGAGTTTTCTTGACTTCCTTTTCATTAGGAGCAGCTGTGCAAGTCATAAGCTCCAGTTTTATAAGATAAATACCATCAACCCTTTCAAGTAACTGACTATGATTAAGCTAATATATTCTTAAAGAGGTGATTGTTTCACTAATTCACTTTAAATGACTGATGCTGGAATGCCATTTCCGTGGAACATGGGTTTGTAGAGCCTCTACATTGTTAAGGAATCATACAGTACAAGTAGCATTCACTGGAACTCTTGCCTCTGAATCGATCTTCACCTATTTTGAGCTCTAGAAATATCCAAGTGTAACAGTGTTACCAAGAAGTACAGACAAAATATGCACTGTGGCTTCCACACAAACACTATAGCATCAAAGCTATTCGCCCCCCACACTCAGAAAAATGTGGATCTAACTACCTCCCCAGCCTTCACCTTCCTCATGCATACTTCCAAATGTTTACTATGGACCAAAAGAAGGTTCCAAGAATTCATGATATTACTGATTTTTAGAAGTTAGGAGATGAGAATAAATAGGGTTACAAAACAAATCCTGTATTCATCAGGAGACTCTGTTTTTACTTCAGGAGAGAACAAAAATTCAAGACAAGCTCTATATAATTACCTTTAAGACGTCTGTAGGGTTGGCGATAGATGATGAGATTACTCCCGAAAGAACACCACACAGAACATTCATCATGAGAGTTTCATCTATTTCACAAAAAGAGTTCAGCTGCAGATTCACAAAGCTTAAGACACATTAGAACAGGATGATGCCTCCCCTCATTTAACCAGAGACTGCCAGTTATAGAAGCCATAAATCCTGCTCTGACGAGTTACCCTTGCTGACTAACTTTGTTGTAACTGGTATAAGGAACATCTTCTCAGTAGGCTTGTTCAAATGCTACAGTAAAATATCAAACAGAAACAAATCAGCTTCAAGCAAATCAGTCCTTAATTAAATAGAAAATAACCACTCACCTTCTGGATGCTCAACAAACATTCTTTTTAAGCTCTGGTAAGTCCCTATTTTTATAGTTCCATATGAAGCTTGTCGGAGCATTGCAGGTGCAATCCTGTAAAAACAAGCAGCAATAGTGTTTACACTCAAGATTTCAAACTCATCAGAAAATTCTTCCTAGTGCAGAGATATCTAACACAAAAAGGTTTGTTCATTTAAATCAACAATTTAAACTCACTATAAACAAAACAAGCTTTGGAACTGTTTAGGTTTTGGTTTTTGGTTTTTTTTTTTTTTTAATAGAGCCTGCAAGAACATGAATGAACTGTGAAGGGACTATTATTATTAGACCATGCTTCAGCTTGTAATCTATAAAATAGCTGGCAGTCATGCCTGAAATGCAGTTCCCACACCATCCTGCACGTTTTGAAGAAAAGCATGCTCATCTACAGACAAAGGTAAATTCAATTTTAATTCTGAGAGATGGAACAACCATAGCAGCACTGTAGAGAATAACCTTATTCTTAGCTATTTTGTTTCATGTTGTTTGCTTCATGGTTTTGTTGTTTGAGTTTTTTAATCAAATATTAAATGCTATGGCAGTGTGCAGCACTAGAAGTATCTAAGATGGGTCTTCCAACTTCCAGATTAAGGCTAGGCAAATACTTTGTAATCCTGAAACCCCAAAATTCACATACAATAGGCTTATACTGATATCAATAGACTGTTCATAAGCCATTGCTGCAACTCAGTTAATCTTACCCAGAGTATAAGGCTTTCAATCCTTCTTCTCTGCATATTCTGACCAGTGCATGCAACATTCCACGGTAGCGGATTTCTTTGTATTTGGCATCGTTAACTTGACCTTGAACCTGGAGACGTGTTTTGGTCAGATCAATGGGGAAAGTACCTTAAAGGAAAACCAATGAGAAAATTAATGAAGTGCCTACCTAACAAAAGACAACAGAGAACATCGTACAAGAAACAGCACCATTTATTGTATATTATAATATATTAAAGTATTCTCATGGGAAAGAAGCCTTTCTTACCAAGACTTTCTTCTAAAGGATTGGCATTTTATCACCTTGTTCCTTCTAAAGGCCTACCAGAGGCCCTGCCTACCTCCTATGTTTACATTCCACATTCAGTATATTTTCAGGCAGCACAGCATTGCCTGGTTGTAGGCAGCCACACTGAACAAGACTCTACAATCCCAATCAAGCACTGCATCTGCACATGTATTCCTACCAACACCTTTGAAGAGGACATCACTGAAGGCAAATAAACTTTGTAAGACATGCTATACAGATTCTGGCCTAGTATCTGAAAATGCAATAGCAGCAGTATCTATTTCTGTTACTGCTTTCCTGTAGCCTACTGCTATGTTATGTTCAATTCATATTCTCCATGCTCCTCTTATAAATGGATTCAGAAACTGTATCCATCCAGGAAAAGGACCACCTCAACATTCCATACTCACCTAAGCACTAACAGAATCAGGATTAACTACAAGTCAAATGAGGCTTACCAGACAAGTAAAGCTTTAACCGTTTGTCTTCCTTAAAAGCTTTTGGCATTATTTGCCATATTCAGTCAAGTCAAATAATGACAGGTTTCAAACTCAAGTTTGCACAAAGCTCCTAAGTAGAAATCCTTCCCATCCCTGGAATCATTCAAAGTCAGATTGGACAAGGCTTGACCAACCTGGTCTAATTGAAGATGACCCTGCACAAAGCAGGAGGGTTGGACCAGGTGACCTTCCAACCCAAACTACTCTATGAAAACAAAATAGTAGTTTTTAAGTGTAATTTTATACAGCATCTAAATCATTAGACAGACCTCACATGCAAGCCCACCACATGCCCAACCATGTCCTGTTACAGTGAAAACCCAGATTTCCTTTATTTTCAGGTACATGAATTTCAGATACAACTTTACAAAGATGTTGCTATTTTAGGTTTGCCTTTAGAGCAGGCTTAAAACATCAGATGCACTACAGCACTTATTCTGTGTCACTCGCTATTGAATTCAAGTGTTCAAATCTAAGCAGCCCCTTACGTTCAAGAAAAGATAATTTTAACTGCAACATAGATTCTCAGTAAAGCAAAGAGAAAAATTTAAGAGCATAACTTGTCTACTGCAACAAAGCAGAAGCTGTATCCATGTATGACCACTGTCTAGGAACAGATCAAACAAACACCAAATAATAAAACTCAGAGGCAAAATATGTATAAAAAGACTCACCAGGGATGAGAGTTTACAGACACAAGTGTTCTGACATTGCAACAGAGATCAGAGCAACTCTTCAGTCAGCATAAAGCAAAAAACTAGGCTGCAGACCACCATGTATTACTCTGTCACTGGCAGCATGGAACCAAACATGTTTTTCATAGAGACAATCAATAAAGAAAATTATGTCAACAGTTAAAGCAAACGTTTACCACATTCTGCAGTGATTGATGCTAAACCTCCATAGATAAAGGGCTTCCAGTTCAGTGCTGGCATTATTGGTTCCTCTTTCTGTGAAAGAGAAAGATTTAACACTATTGTAAGTACATGTCATAAATATACATGCTAACACTTAGTAAAAACGTTGTGCCTAATCCATTTAAAATGGGCCTTTCAAACCGGAGTAAAGAGTTAAAAAAGCATGTAAGACCTTTGACAATCAGAAGAAAGACAGGAATATCTAGAAAGACATCTGGGTTCAAATCAGTGTCTGCTATGTATTTGGGCCACCACTCTCTTCCCCATGAAAGGTTAAAGCATTTTGTCTCCCAGGCACAATGTTAAGGAGCACTGCAGTGAATAGCCTCCAAGGATTTTTACCAAGCTGAACTAGTTCGACTACATCCTGTGGTCATTACAAAACTTCCTTTTTTTCTAGTTACCAACATTTCACTTGAACCAAGCTGGTGCACTTGGACAGAAAGTAAGGGTGCATACACCATTTTGCTTCTATTCAGACCTATTTCTGCTACCAGTGGTCACAATATTCATTCTTGTGAATGTTACATGAAAATTGTGTCAACTAAGTGAATCTGACAAAGTTACTAGAATTCATAATTAACTATACAATATGCTTTTCAAGATCTTAAAGTAATCCAATTATATTAGAAAGCAGATAAGAACTTCAAAATCAAACTAGTCCAGCCAATACAAGATAGCCCTTCCCATAACCAAGCATGTGTCTCAACATCTTATTTTTCCCCCTTCCTCAAAACAGAAATACTTTTCATTCCCTATTTTCTGTAGTATCCCCCAAGCACTGAATTCTACAGGTATTTTTGCCAATTAATTTTATGGGAATATTGTACTTGAAAGTACTTCCCTTGGCACTTACAATCCCTGTTATTCTCCCCTGCTTAATCACCCATAGTGCCTTAACTAGAAAATGTCACAAATACACCAGTTACTTAGCCCTGCCTTTTGTACAGCTGAACCTTCTTTAGTCACTTCCTCTAGAAATGCCAATAACCCAGCACCTAAATGAATTTTCAGAGGTGCAGACACTCAGCAGGTCTGAACAGTTTCTGCTGCTCTAGTTTTCCTTTTATCATCTTTAGTTCGTTATGAGTTACCTGGTCTTCTGACACATGAGGAAAAGAAAGAAGCTCAAATCACAATTTCACATACTCAACACCTACATGCACAGAAATCCATCTTACTCTTTTGACTGCTGCAAAAAACACCACTGATGGGGAAAAAAACAAAACAAAAACCAAAGAAAAGGCAACTAAGGTCACCTCACAATACTGCTAGAAAAAGTGCAGTACAGAGGTCTGGACACATGGGCTTAGCCCATGCCAGCTTTTCAATATGAAGGAGGCAGAGCCACACGGATACGACTCTGTATCACAGGGAGGGCAGTTCTAGCTCCATGTTCCTCATAATTCTGTTCTGCCATGATTAATGGCAGATCATTTAATTAACAGAGACAAAGCCAAGCATAGTGTGCACACTATCTGCTACATACCTGATCTTTACTACTCCAAAACTTATCAGAACTGATAGTTAAGCCCCTCTAGCATATTAAAACAAGTTTTCATCTATAACAAATACTGTAACACTAATAAAACTAATAGATCCTTTTTCTGTTTGTTTCATATTACACTCTGCCGAGGCAATGAAGGCTACTCACTTTTTCTATGTAATTCTGGTCAAAAAAAGTTTTCAATTTGCACACAGATTTACAAGTATTAGTTGAAGCTACAAAATATAAAAAGGATACTCTAATGCAAAAACTTTAAAACTCTTCCTTTGACAGATCCCGAAGTGAAGGTCAAGGTCTGTACATCTGAAAAGGCTTTCAAGTCTCATCTCCTGCCAGTATGCTAAACTAACCATATGAATCGTTCAGCTTCTAACCTCCAGCCCCCTTCTTCTAGATTTCCATACTTTAGGAAGAAGTATGAAGAAGAAGAAAAAATAGAGCAAAGAGGGAGAGTTTTTCTCAGAAAAAAAAAAAAAAATTTAAAAAGACACACCAGCCAGTAATTCCGCCCCATGACCTCAGGTGTCTCATTTCCTGCTTATGTTCCAAATTCTTGGTTTGCTTCTTAGTCAGAACTTCTTCCCTATATCAATAAAAATAGTAAGTGTTTCCTCAGAAGAATTCTGCATCAGCTGAGCAGGCGGCAAACTAGTTAAAAAGAAAGTCCAGACATCGTTAAAGAAAAAATTAAGGTCTTCACTTTTACTAGAAAGATACTGTCTTTACAAAACATACATTGCCATACCCTGCACATCAATGATGACAGAGTGGATACTCGATCCTAAGGACATTAGGTTGAATTAAAAGAACAAATCACTTGATTTGCTCGATATTTCCCCGACGGGGAACAGGCTTGAAAAGTCACACATCGAATTACATATTAGCTGAAAACATCGCTAGAGTATTAAGCACACAGCACACTCGAGCTTATAGTAGTTTTAACTAATTAAAACAGATTCGGGTCTATGAACGCAGCAACTGTATAAACTACACACGAAAAATTATCTCCCGCCCTCCAGGACTTGAGGGCGGCAGCAGCAGCAGCAGCCAGCCCCACTCACCGCCGAGCCCTGCCCGAGCGCCCAGTCCCGCCGCGCCGATCCCGCCGATCCCAAATCCCAGCGCCGCTCCCCGCGGCGGCTTTTGGGGAGCGGGGGGCTCCGCCCCGAGGCGGGCTGGCCCGAGGGGCCGAGCCAGGAGCGGGTGTGGAAGGGGTGGGTGCAAAGCCGCAGTTGGTTTGAAGGGCCCGTCGAGCCGGTGTCGTTATCCGGGGCAAAGATTAACCACGCTGACCTTGCAGTCAGAGGTGTCCCCTCGCCGCTGGCCTTGGGAGGCTGCTGGGCTGGCGGGGCAGGCTGGCATTTTCCATTAGCATTCCTGAACCAGGAGAATGGAGCGGCTGTGTCCGTGTTTCAGCTCTCCCCGGTTAACGAGCAGGTCACTCGTCCCGCACGATTTCTCCTCGTCATTCTCTATAAAGACACTGATTTTGCCCTTCTGTTTATCATCCTAATGGGCGCCTGTGCTGCCAGCGACACCGCAGCAGTGCCCGGGCTGAGCTTTCCTGAGGCGGCACAGGAACTTTTATCCACCTGCTGTGTGGAGGAACAGAAAGGGGCAGGGTGGGCTCAAATAGTTACTTTGCTCTTTAAAACACCCTCTTCAGTATTTTTGGCAGAACGATGACACGGGTGATTCAGTAGTCATAGTGGCGTTACACAGTTCTGTGCCGTTCTAACTATGTTCCTTTGCATTACCGGGGCAGAAATTACGGATTCAGTATAAATGCTTTACATTGCTTTGTTAACGCGCATCCAGTGCCTGTCCAGAAGGAAAGGGAGTATCCAAAAGGGCACGACTCAGCCGCTGTACAAGTGGCAGCGAGTAGTGCGTGAAGACTGGATGAGAACCAGAACTAGTCTGCTCCAGAGCCCAGGGCTCCTTGTGAAATAGTTGGAATCAGCTCTTTTGCTGCCCCTAAAGGCAGAGCGTTCTGGCAACTCGGTGCTTTCTGTTTGTGTCTGAAGAGCTGCCAGGAGTGCTTGTAAGGACCTACCCTCACGGTGCAGCCCTGCTGCCGCTGTCAGTCCGCTGCCCTGCAGGCGGATGCCATGCCTTACTCCGGAAAGGGCAAAATATCCTGCGGGACTGCTCCCCGCGCCAATCTCAGGGCAAGGCTGGAGGCTGAGAACCTTTATTTGAGCTTACTGGCTGGTGGAGAAAAGGGGGTAACAGCCGCTCAGCCCTCATTAAGAAGCTGTGTGTGGCTTTGTATGCAATCCTCGATAAAGCATAAGGAATCCAAAATTTGGGTTCCAGTATGCCGTAAGTGCTTCATACAATGAAAATAGTTCTCTAAAGCAATCCAAGTCTGTTACAGACTTCCCACAAATTTTACATTTCAGTTATTAAAGAATGAGTAGCCTACAGAGCTCATGCTATAATCACAGCGTTGCAAAGTTGTCTTTGCAAGTGGGCCTCACAGAACACAGCTACAAACTCTCACCTCAGAACTGGTATTCACATTCTAACCCCCTCTTGGAACTCCTAGTAACTGGATAGTACTTTACAAGTTTTATATCTACAGTAAGTAGTAGTATGGTCTTACTTGACATAAACTTTGAATGGCTCCTTTCTTTTTGCACAGAGACTATTTGGACTGATTCTAACATTGAGTGACTTTGCACTTTGGTGCAGCTGCTTCGGTTTTCTGACTTCTCAAATTTCTGCTTCCTTTTAAGAAGGACTTTAGTTCCACTCTGATCTTGAGTTGGGCAGCTCCTTTTGCAGGCAGATGGGGGTTTTTTTTACCTATCATGAAAATCAGTTCCTGCTCACATGTTATATCTTGCACCCAATCACATTTCTTAAGTACCTAGTTGCTTATTCTCAACTGTGTACTTCTGAATACAGAAGAATTCAGGTTGACTTTTGTTACCACTAGTGACTTTTGCATGGGTCCTCTGAATAACATCTTCTATTGCATTCTCAACCCAATTCATACTACATGAGGTATGTAATGCTTTTGTCAACAGACAGTGGATTACTTTTGGCAAGCTGCCTTGAGCCTTGCATCTGCGTCACATCAGCATTGACTTAGGTGCTCAGCATCTTTCCACATGTGCTACTGATTACACAGTCTTACAACAGCTTTATCCAAGCACCAGTTTTTTCCCAATGGGCTGTTTAGGGCTACAGTTTAATTAATTAATTCCCAGATCCCTAAACTTACTGCTCTTAAATTTCCTCACACAGTTTTTGTTTCTTTTTTTAAGCAAAAGAATACAGCCCTACAACAGGGAGCTCTGCTTTTTGTGCATTCATTCCTGTTACGCTATTTTCACTGATGCTTAAAATGGAAAATCATTTCACTTCTGGTCTCTACAGTGAAGACAGTTTTGCCAAATCTCCTACTGCTTAAATGAATGGTTAGTGGAGAGACATGGGTGGTTACAAGTATTGTTCAAACTGCCTTGTGGTTTTATTGCTAACTGTAACCCTGGAGAGTTACCTTTTTCCCTTGGAAACGTCCATGATTATTAGTTACATAATTGATTTGCAGTTTTCGTGTTCCTTTGGCTGTGTGCTGAAAGCAAGTCTAGGACATGGGAGTCAAGTACTCCCTGCCCTGCCACAGCCTCCTCACCTTCAGTTGTTTGCACTTTCTCTCTGAAGAGCATTTCATCTGACCCTCGGTCATACAGCAGATGACTTCATTAGAAAAACAGACACTCTGTAAAATTGGCATTTGTAAAAATGCAAGGCACAATAGATAGTACTTCCATTGTGTTTGCCAGGGGCAAAGCCTCAGCCTGGGACACCACATCCAGCTATGTGTGGTGCATTTCAGGAGGGCTGTAGAGAAGAGTTAGGAAAATAAGCCTAGGAATGCAAAACACAATCTGTAAGGGAACATTGAAAGGAATAGTCTTTAAAAAAGATTAGGATAACATAATCTTCAAGACTGAAAGTTATCCATAAAGAGGAACTTAATTGACTGTTCTCTCCCACTTGTATTAGACATAGAACAGACTTTCTAATGGTGTGGACAGAGCTAGATGAGACTGACTGTGGAGTTTGCAGTACCTTCATCATCACAAACTTTTTAGAATTGTTAAACAGCTGTTTTTCAGACATAATTCAATCTGGATTACCCAGCCCAAGCACTGGGATGGACTCTCAAGGATCTTTCCAGTCCTTTTTTTCTGTAATTATTCAATGACAGCTAACTGCACATGTCATATACAATGACAAGACAACTGAAGTTTCTAACTTAGTAACAGAAGCTACTGTGCAGAGGTCAAGGAGAAAGGAAAGTGAAATCAGGAGTAACAGTAAATGTTATTTTGTAGTCTTTTTTGTAATAAATATTTTTTTTATAGTATGTTTTGGGCTCTGCTATTGGCAGGAGCCAAAGGTCTTTACTGTGTCATTGTTTTGTGGATATAAAAGGGTCATGCTGTTTGTTTTTAGTGGGTAAAGGGTGAAGGAACGGAGGGCAGTTCCATGCTTTGAGGTTGAAGGAACTTAGGACAGTCCCAGGCTTTGAGTGGATGAGAGTCACACAGCATAAGGTCCCTGCAAAGGCAGTTCTAGTAAATGTAAAATTGTAAACCAAACAAAATTTTCTGAAAGTGTTGCAATCTTGCAGCAGGTCCTGGGAAATCGATTTGTTTTCTTTTCTGAGACTCCATACAGAGGTAATAACTCCTATGTACGTCACAGTGTTGTGCTTGATGTTATTTGAATGAGCACATGAAAAGCTGCTAAAGTTGTTCAGATAGAAAGGCACTATAGGAGGCTTTTCATTATACAAAATACTTTCTGACCTCAACAGGTGATCCTCTGGATCCTTGCTAAATAAAGATCAGTCACAGTTGCTTCACAGAGGCTTTTGTTCAACATTGCACTGCACTAAACAAGTAGCAACTGGAAGAAACAATGCCAATCTAAATGCTGGTAGAGGCAACACAAGGAAAACCAAACATTTTTCTGTGTCCTACTAAAACCCAGACAGAATATGGTGTAAAAAACAGCCTAGCCTTTCCCACAAGGGAGATGATTCAACATTGAATGAATGACAGAGTGATTGACGTGACACCAAATAACATCTCACATATGGTATATTTTTTGCCACTTTCAGTACACCCCTTGCTGGCAGTACTCAATTTCCAGGGATACTAGGGAGCATCTGTTGAGGGAAACATATATTTGTGGAAGCATCTGCTGGGGGAAATACATGTTTGCACTAGACTATCCTGTGAAAGCAGAGTTGCAGTTGAAGTAGTTCTACAGTAAAAGAAATGTGACTCAAACAAGACAATAATCAGGGAGATGTGCTGGCAGGTGACCCCAAGCCATGTCCTTCACAGTGCAGGATTTAGGTTGATCAGAACACAGAACTGTTTATGTAGGAAAATTTCAAGCTTTCAGTGCTATTACTTCTTAAAGGAGCCTCACTATTATCTTTCCTGATTCTCAAGTGTTGATGTTTTTCCAGTAGTGTTTACTGAATGCCTTGCATTAAATCATTACCCAAGTACAGCTTTTCTTTTGGTAACCCCAGTCTGGCTTTGGGTAGCCTAGCTTTCGCTATCAGCATCTGAATATCATTTCCTTCCTTTTAAATTAAAAAATGTACTTTATAAAATTTTATCAATTGAAGCATTTAAGTAACTTTTTAAAATAAAAAGTTCTAAAAAGGCAGGATGCTTTCTGAAGAAGTATCCTCCTGCTTTGCAGGCCTGCTGATCCACAGGATGGCAACACCAGAACTAACACAGTGTTTGGCTGAGATGAGCTGATGGCTATTAACCTTGAGCAAGACAGGTTATTCTGTACAGCAGAGAAAAACAGCTGTAGGATTTTGTCCTTGTGGTAATTGTCTGTCACAAAACCACATCCTAAACAAGTCACTCAGGACCTTTAATGTGCAGTGGGATTCCTTGCTGATGCTGCAAAGCAGCAGTCATGGGTAGGAACTCACATCTCCACTGCTCCTATTTACAAAGCCTGGCAGAGTGGGAAAACAACTGTCTTCCAGAGGCTGAAGAAGCACAGACTACAGCAATAGACATCCTGGGTTTCCATGAAACACGGCAGCTGACATGCTCATGTCCCCCCATGTCCCCAGTTATCCTTCCCTACACTTGGTTCAGTGGATGCCAGCTTTTGGACACGTTCATGCCTCAGGAGGCAGCACCAGGGAGCAGAGTGATGTACGTCACAGCTGTAAAAAGGGTCTTTGTTCTGCAACAAGGCAGCACTGATGTAGCAGCTCACTGCCAAAAAGGTAGATGCTCCCTTACCTTCCCATATTCCACTCCCATTCCCAGACACAGTTCTGGCCCTTTGCTTAGGCTGATGATTGCTCTCACCTGACTCACGAGTGGGCTCAAGTCACTAATTACAGAATGCACCCGTTGAACCTCAGGCTTCTGCCAGCTGATGGAGCTGAACTGGCTTCACACTGGCAGCAGCACCAGTGTAATAGAAAAAGCAGCAGTGCATGACTTGAAGTGGGTTCATCCTGTTGGAAGCATTGAAATATTAGACTGTCTCAACATCTCACAGGACTTAGCCACACGTACCTGGCAAAGCAAAAATTCTTGAGTGGTTGCAGTATGCATCCTGCCTTTTAACACCCTTTCCTAATACCTCTGATCTTCTGTCTGGCTTTCAGTAAGAACAGGAGGTGGCATTAATGCCAGTGTGTTAACACACACTTATGCTAACAATTTTTTCTGACCTTCAAGGCTGGAGAACAGAGGCAAGGCAGAGCCACCTTTCAGCCTTCAGGCTGCCAGCTGGATCATGTATAAAAACTCATTGAAGAACTTTGGATGGCCTCCTACAACACAGCTAAAAATGCAAAGACTAATTCATGCCAAAGACTGGTTGGCCTTGTTTCAGCTCTAAGGCCATGGGGAATCCCGTCCTGCATAATCAAAGAAGCAGCCTACAGACTTCCTTGCTTTTCATTTCAAATACAAAGCCAGCAAGAAGACAGGAAGAAGAGAAACAAAAAAGCAATTAAGAGTAACAAAGATGAACAAGGGAAGATAGTTCAAATGAACGTTGAAACAAGAGATAAGAGGAGATCAGGCCTGTGTAAATTGTGCAGAAGGTTCTACTGGTGCTAGACTGTCTGAAATGACAAGAGGGGGTTTTGTAAGTGGAAAGAATAAGTGATGCTTTGAAAACAGATGGTTTGCCAGTTCAGTGACAGTTGCCATGAGGACTAAGACATCTAGATAGCCCGTTCCAGAGGAAAGCGCTACAGGTGAAAGCTAGATCTGACACTTTGAGGATTCTGAGAGAAGAAACATTCTAAGAAAGGTATCTGGGGATTGAGTGATTGTCTCCACATCCTGGAGGGGTTTTGTGGGATCCTGGAAGGTCACAGCACTATGCAGTCACACCTCAGGATACCCAGCCATCCTTCCAGGCTGCTTGGAGCACAGGACGTAGCAATAGATTATGTACTTCCCCTTGGATGGAGTTAAACTTTGTAGAATTGTAATATCTGTGAATTTTATAGGAAACTAGCCCAGCTCTTGTAGTTCTTACACATCCCAAATTTTATGTGATTCCAAAAGATGAAATGTTTTTGTTATTTTTATATCTTAAATAACAGTCTCTACCTGAAAGGCTTTTATAATGGAGGTAATTATATGTGTATGAAAATGAGGTAACGATAGAAGCTACACAACTTTTTTTCCAAATGTATCTCAGCAATGTGTAAATGACAGCACTTTTTTCTGATGTTGATTTTCTCTGCAGACTCCATTGTAACATTGAATTTTGGAGATTATAAACAGGTTGTTCTCTATTTCTAAAACCTTAAAGTACAAAAGCAATGCCAGAAATAGGGGAACCCCTGAAAATGGCTTTCGATCAGTAAGTATACAGTATCTAAAAGGAATGGGAGAGGTGAAAGTCTGAACAACGAAATGTGCAGTATAGATTATCTTACTCACTCCATACAGTCCAGTACATGGTAGAGGCATTTAAATTGTGTGGTTGAAGACTAGGTGGGGAAGATTAACAGCGGTATGCAGACTCCTGCAGCTCCATCTGGTTTATCTGAACAGAGCTCATTCAATTAGCTCAGCAAGTCTCTAATCAGCAAAAAAATCTTGGTTTAACCACTGCCCACGTCACCAGTGCAGAAGGAATTAGCTCCACAACGGAGCTCATCTAACCATGTTAGCACATAGTTATGTGTCTGTCTTTTCTGTGTAAAAGTTAACACACCTGACTTCACCAGTTTCAAGTATCAGATTAGTTGTATCCCAAAAGCTCTCTTAGCCAAACACAGGCTTCTGGATAGCAGCCCAGAAAAAGTTCTAGGAATTTTCTTAAATTCTGCATTTTGCTGTAATCCCTTAACAACTGTGATAGGAGACAGAGTTGCAGCAGCAGTGAGACCTTCAAAACTTCCTTTATGTGTTGCAGGAGGACAGCATTAGGCGTGCTGTACAGCAGTTCTTGCAGCAGGAAAATCAGAATCGGGACTCTTACGATCAAAGCTGTTCTGCCAATGCCACAGATGTTTTGTTTTGCCATTTTGCATTAGAAACAATGAGCAACATTTCTGCATTTTCATTAATTAACATTCTTGGTCAAAATCAGTTTATCCAGAAAGCTCAACTGAATAGCTTTTTGTTTTTATCCTATTAAATCTTCTAAATCCACTGCAATATACATTAGCTCTCTGAAAAGCAATTGTTCAGGCAGGCCACAGCATTCTTGCTCCCATCCATTCTCTCAACAGTTCCAGCAACCCTAGAATGCATTTGCAAGGTATTTGCCATTTGCTGGCAAGTGGCAATGGCATCAGGCCCTGGAGTTTCTCACTGATATTCAGTTCTCTTTTACTTTCCCTGTTTTGTTTACTTCATATGCACTGAAACAAATGGCCATATAAATGTTAATGAATTACAGGCTCATTAATCAGACCTAGGTTTGCCTCCAAGTTTTAGCTGATCTCAGCCTTGTGAGCAATGTACTATGAAAATTCTTGAAAAGCCGGTTTAGTTTCAGAGGGTGGTGTTGGGAAGACAATTATTATTTTGTTATGTTCTCAGACCATAATTTTATTGTAGTAATAATGGGGGGGAAAGCCTTGAATGAAAATCAAGAGCAAAATATTCTTGCAAGGAGAGCGACTGCTCATCCTGATCCAAGGGTTTGATGTTCCAATATTAGACTAGACACAGTAATGTCAAAATGCTCCATGTCCACCAGCAATTCAGGTGCTGGTGCAAAAGATGTGGCTGTATGAAGCAAATGATCCTGTCTAGTGTACACCTAGAGACATCCTGTGACACTGGCAGTCAGTATTGCACTCTAAATACAGAAATGTGTGTTCTAACAGTGCTCTGAGCTCACAGAGGCTCTGTTCTGCTGATTCGAGTTGACTGTGGCCATTGGGGTGAGGAATCAATGGTGCAAGGCACAGCTGTAGTCACTCTGCATTTTTGATGACTGAGATTGGCTCATTTTATTCATACTTAAAGGTTGGTTCAGATTGGCTGTACATCTCAATTTAAAAATCTTGTAGAGCATAGACTGAAATGTTTTCCATTTCCATTTCCATACAGAACACACACACAAATAGAGATACTCTCCACCCCCCTCCCAAACTTACTTCTTACTTACACCTCTTGAGGAGGTGCTTGCAAACATGAACCTTAAAAGGTACAGCCAAAAGGGCAGTCAGGAGCTCTGTGGGACAGGTAAAAAGATTATAATAAATCTCCTCTGTCAGAACTGCATCTTAGTTTTTGCTGACTCTGTTTTTAAGCCCAGATTTGAACATCTGAACTTTCCCTCAAGTAGCACATGACAGAGCCAGTTTGTGCCAGGTTCCAAAATCAGCTCCCAGAGACCTTTCCTGACCACAGACAGGAACCAGAGCAGGCAGTGTTACATTTCTGTAGAGTCACTCTATGTATTAAAAAATATTTTCTTTTTTGCCTTTCACTTCTGCAATTACATGAATGTTTCATTTCATATACACTATTAACATAAGAATTAGTGTTTGAACTAAGTCAAAACAAAGCCATGATGTCACTTGCCAGAGCATGGAAAATAAAATATTGCATTGAAAATCATAGCTCTTGTCTTGCAAACTATGTGATTAAAAAATATAACAACTACAGCCAACTCAATATTACTACTATATCACATACTTGACAAAACCAGAACTCATGTATTCAAGAGTCTTTAGCTCTCAGATGTCTATTGGACATTCGTATTAAAAGACTAAAGTACTTGCTCCAATTCAATATGCAAGTCCAGGTGTGCAGTATATACAGTCTGTAGCTTTCATATTTTTCACATAAAAATTATTTTATATAAGCTAACAGTAGTTAATATTGTGCGCATTTTTATATTATTTTTAATCTTTGAAATAGATATATAGGTAATAATACATTATTTAAATGTTGTGTTGATAATACAAGTTTGTCTTTCTTCTCTTGGTGCCTTTCTGGTAAATTCATAGCTATTCTTAGTTACAACTTTTAAGCTAGTGGGTCCTTCACATTAATGATATAAAAGAACCAAATAGAGGACTTCAGAACTCTGAATATGACTGAAATTGCACTGACTGTGAAAAAAGGCTGAACCAATGCCTGATGCTGTTCACATCTCTGCAACTAGGCTTGAACAAGAGGGTGCAATTCTTACACGTGTTGTAATACTCAGTCTTCTTCCTCGAGGCCTTAAAGCGATCTCATCCCATAGACTGCACTTCTGAGCTGTAAGCAATGACTCTTCAGGGTATTGTGGTCTGTTACTGCCCACATGTACATGTTATGAATAAAGGGACTGAAACAAAAAAATTGAAATCCAAACTGAGTGCCAAGAACAAGACCTGAGCATCACAGGAAGCTCCTGCCCCTGCTGGGAAGCAGAAAAGTGCTTTGATTCCTCAAAACATACTTACAGGCTTAGTCCTGAGCACCCTAGAAAGCAGCACAGCTCCAGTAGGGCTGAGACGCAGGAGTTCCCCACTGTCATTCCAAAACTCAGCTCTTTTTCATGCTTCTCTTTCAAGGTTAACATTTTGTAACTTGGGCCAAATGCCACACTATGAAAACAAAACTTGTACCTCTCTGTGGACCAAACTTCAGCATCAGCACAACTGAAAAATTATCATGGCAAGATCTCAGGTTCTTGCTATCCATCCTGAATATCCATGATCTCCAGTTTTGTTTCCCTACCTATGGAAATAAGTAATAATTTGTTACGACTGCATTACACTAGAAGAGAAGCTATGAATGAAGAAACACATTTGGTCAGTATAATTACCAGCCATCATGGCTGTGTTCAGGAATGGAAAATATAATCAGAAATCAAGGAAATGATGAAAAGAATTTTCCTGGTCCTTAATTTTCAGTGGGCTACAAAAATCAGAAGAGTTGGCCCTTGTGTTTGCACTTTTCATGTGAAATGCTCAAAAAAAAAAAAAAATTAAACAAAAATCATGCCCTGAGCCTCTGTCTGCCTAAGTCAGACTATGGGTAGGAAAGACACCCACAAATTATCAGGTTGTTCTTCTGAAAAAGCTGACCCTCAGGGAAGCAGTTTGCTTATAAAAAGGACTGCATGCAGAAAGCGAAATGGTGCCTTTCGTATTCAGCAGCAGCAGACCTGCTCAATAAACTAATGGAGAAATCGCTTTTTTTCTGTCTGTGTGTCTTGTGTAAAGCATGTGACTGAGGGCTTTGGATGAAAGCCAAGTCTTTAAATAGTACTAGCCACCAGCAGAAATCCAAAGTAGTGGATAGTAAACTCAGATTAACAGAAAGAAAAACTATCCCCATTTTCACAGCATTGCTCTTATGTGCCTGGCTGGAGCTCACCCCTTTGCCTTGCCTCAGAGGGTTCTCAAGCAGAAGCCAATTTCTATCCTGCTGTTTAGGGGCCCGGCACAGCTCTGGGCACCATGAGCACATCACACCCTGCACGCTCTCACCCTGTGTCTGCAACATCCACTCTTCCCAAAAGCAGCTTGTCTCCAGGATATTCAGCACAAACTCATGTGTGAATAATGAGAAAATGCACCAAAAAGATGATCAGAATAATTTTCATATATTTGATGTTCAGTATAGTGCATCTGTTGCATGGTTTCCATATTCATGCTGTTCTCAGAGGAGAATCGTTTGCTTTGTGCTGTAAGAGCTACGCCCCCACGCCTCCCTCATTTCTCTGCATTCACTTGCTCCCATACGTATTAATTTTTTTCAGTAGAATTTCTTCCTGGTTTCCTATCCCCATAGAGTAGTAATGATTTGTTCTATGAAGCCTTGCGTAGGTGGATAAACATTACTGGCCTCATTTCATGCATGGAGAATCTGAGACAGGAGGGTTATGCACAGACTGCCATCCCAGAGAGGAGAGACTGTAAGCACCAGTTTTGACACACAGAAATTTCTCTGTTGCCTCACAGGTGTGTACTGTGCTCCCACCCACACTCTCGAGCTTCTCAAAACTGAAGGATAGCATGACCTTTTAGGAAAAACAAGCCCAAACCTAACAGGCACTATGTGCACCCTGGCCACAGTGGTTGTTATTTACAGCAGAAAAATATGTGTGCTCAACTTTGGATGTGCATAAATGTGTTTTCTACATTCCAATGCACTTTGCTCGTACACATGTACGTTTGTGAGTGGAAGTATTCACGTGTGGCAGGATGTCCCAGACAGGAAATTTGCCATGATTTAATGTCTGATGAGCCATAGCTGGAGGAACACAGGACTAGACCACATTGCAGAACAACTTAAAAACGAGACACAAAGAGGGGGCCTGTGGCTGTACAAGAGTGCAGAGGGTGGATGTGATTTCTTGTCACTGCTGAAACAAGGCAGCCTGACCTTACAGCACCTCTGTAATCCTTCACTTACTCAGGGATATCCAACACTGCCTTGGCTGGGCATTTGAGCACAGTCATTAAACAGTAAGGAAACTGGTGGCAGCTAAACCACCTGTCACATGTGAGGAAAGTTTTGCTTGCTCTTTCAAATGTCAAAACCAGGTCAGAAATGTAAGACAGCAGAATCAGACGAGGAGAAAACCTCAGGGCAGCAGCTAAAGTAATTGGCATAGCTGGGAGCTGATGAGACAGAATGGGCAGCAGTCCTCCCTCACCCAGAATGGCCCCTCAGTTCACCAAGGGTTATTTCAGGGCAGAGAAACAGACAGGGATGATTCCCTAGCCTCCCTTCGACTTTCTTTCCCCCTCAGTGTTTCTAGAAATGTTCTCTCCTAAGGCTGCATATGATTGACAAGTTAATAAAGGGCATTTAAGGATACAGAGATATCTTCCAAACTCCTTCCTGAAAAACATACAAATCTATGCAGAGGAAGGCAACATTTCAGTGTTAAATTTCTTGACCTCCAGCTGTCTTTGACTGTAGGGCTTCTTCCTGAGCCAGAAGTGTTTGGTAGCCCTTTCAGCAATTTTTTAAAATTGCTTTTGCAATGATCCAAACTTTTGGCATCCACAGCATCCTCCAGCAATAAGTTTCACAGGGTAACTGTACACGGGGTATTAAAAGGAATCTTCTTTTGACCCTTCTGAACTTGCCACCTCATCATTTTCTTGATATTCCCATATTTCCTGTCTGCCGATAGACAGTGAATGTTGATGTCTTTTCATTTTCTCAGCTCTACTGCTGATTTCAAAGATTGCCATCACATCCACCACCCCAGATATCTCTTTTTAAAGTTGGTGTGTCCTATTCCAGATTAATATTTTGCTCCTTGCCTCTCTTCTTGGTACTGATTCCACTTTTGTCATACCTTTTTGATACTGGGAAGCCAGGCCTGCACATGGCACTTGACATCCGACCATACAACAATTATATACAAAATCTGTGTGCGTGTGTGTGTGTGTGTGTGTGTGTATGTGTGTGTGCATTTACTCTGTGTGCATGTATACAGACATATGGCTGGTTTTATTCTCAATTTCCTTCTTAAAATTTCATTAACAGTTTAGTCTTGTTATCAGCACTGAGAGATGCTCTTACATTTTCACAGAAGTATCTATTATCACTTCAGGCAACTCTGCCCTGAATTGTGTTCATTAGCTAAACTGCTTTTTTTATGTAAAGCTCCTGAAGAAATACATGAGATGAGCTGGTCCTTCCATTTTTCCTCTCTACCTACAGTATCACAGCTGTGGAGAGACACTTCCATGTGCCCACTGACCCAGTGAAGGAACCAAACAGTGAGGAACAACCTGGCTCATCATGTGTGAAAGTACTCACAAATAATATAGTTGGGTTTTTTAAATAAATACAGAAATTGTGTTGCCAAGTGTCTGTGTAGAATGGGGCACACTGAGCTGCATAGGAATCTGAGCGTCAGACCTCAAAATCCACATTAATACAGGTTGTGATCCATCCTATATTTGCAACACTCACAGGGCAATGGTAGGGCCCAGCCCCCTTTTCAGTAAGCATTTGCTCTGCAGAGGATGATGGAAATCTCCAGCATCAGGAAATTTGGAAAACAAGGTAAGCAAACATCTCCCCAGAGAAGTGCATGTCTGACTAATCCCCCTGATGAAAGAAGACTGGCTGACTGAACTCTCAAGGTCCTTTTCTACCCTTATCTTGAAGTGCCTCAGATTATCAGCCATCTCACAGATAGATTAACAGGTCAGTCCCTATTTCCCCAGAGCATATTTGTTGATTGAATCTGCAAACACCTTCTTCTCTCATCCTTCTCTTAAAATTCCCCATTTTTGAATAGCTCCTATAATGCTGTCATACCTTTCTGAAACAACAGAGCAATTCAAAATCATTCAGAAGCTGGGAGATACCTCCTAAGTGTCCAACATACCCTTTGTCACCTAGGTACCTTTTTGATTTTCACAGAAGGGAGGAATGTAGTGGACACATTATTATCCGAAAATAATAAATATCTGTCTTGAGATCTTTGAAAATGACAGCAGCTTTGTATTTCCAGCTGACATGTGTTACGACCTCAAGTTACTAGATTGTCATTTGAGAAGCTGTTTTCCAAAATGGAGTGGTTTAGTCATGTTGCCTGCTGTCCCCTACAGTAATTTGAAGTGATGGTTTGAGAGACCGAAAAGTTAATCTACCCATTTCCTTGTAATGTGTATTAAATCCTGCCATTTTCCTCGAGCATCTGCAGCAAAGTTTGCTTTCTAAATGTAACGGTGTTATGTGCTGGCAGTGTCAGAATTCTAGGGATAACACCATTAACATGCTGAATGCTCTGATATTATTTCCCTATTGACAAAACTGAGAGCTCACACTGTGTGACAATGACCTACAAAGCACACAGGGAGGGATTAGAATGGCAGAACTCAATTTCAGGCTTCATAAGATTCCTGAAGCAAATGCCATTTAGAAAAATGGCAACTGAGTGAGTTGAGCATGGCAGGATTAGCCCCTGTAATGGTTAAGGACTCAGCAGACCCCTGCTCACCAGGAATGGATGCTAATTACCTGGAGTGAATGGTATCTGTGTGCAGCATCCAGCTGGCCAGGAGCCCAGAGCAGCTGCATCAGTTACAGGCCCAAGATCGAATTTTACTTTGCTGGTCCTGGGGCATTTCAGGTGACACGGGAACGGTACCAACAGCAGTGGAAAAAGCTCTGGCCGCCTATCAAGGTGAGTAGAGCCCTGCTTGCCATCCACCGGCTCCCGTCCTGCCATCTAGTGGGGTGTCTCCACATGGCACAGGCGTTCAGAAAGCCTTAAGTCTGGCACGAAAATAAGAGAGCTCATGGGAGGATGCCTTCTTTGAGTCTTCTCAACAGGGATCGCTAAGTTGACTGAAGATGTCTTCAGGGTGAAGAACTGGGCAGAGACATTTGCCTTAAAAGCACTGGCTAACTTTAAAATGGTGGCTGTGGAAATTGTAACTTTGGCTCACGTTGCAGTAAAACCAGCTGTGTGGATGGAGCCGTGAGCTGCCCTGCTGGGACCCTCTTTCCCCTTCCCCAGGGCTCAGCAGCTGTTTGTGCTCCGGCCCATTCTTCACTCCTCATTTGTGCCGTGCTGCAGCCATGCTGTGTCTGGCCCCATGTCTGGCTCATCCCAGCCCTGGTGTTCCTTTAGACATTGGTCCCACATTGCTGGCCCAGCTGGGGCACCCTGGGACTGAACCTTTGCTGAGGAGGACACGGCCCCTGCCTGCAATTCCAGTTCTCCTTCCCTTATGTAGCAAGCCTGGCTGCTCCATGAGAAGTCAGCTTGAGCTCTCTTAACTAAGGGATCTACTTGTGAGCTATCTCTGCTGGGGATGTTAAATAGGACAAATTCCATTCCCATTCTTTGCAAAACAATTGGACCGGCCAGGCATGCACTGATAATTTTTTCTTTTTTTTTTTTTTGTGGATGACTTCATAAAATCTCCACTCCACTGTAAAAGTAGATCTCTCTGCAGAGAGACATCCCGGTTTAGTGCTCACGGACTAAGGAGAGTCCCAGCCAACACATGAAATTAGGTCCCTGCTCACCTTTGCCTTAGGTTTGGCATGAAAGGAGCCCTTTCTGCAGCATACCTCTAATCTGAGTCAAAGGACTGTACCACAGTGTATTTAAATAGGACTAAAATAGGGACTCACTAGGATTACAGCTCTGGGCACTGTAGAACCTGAATGCTTCTCCTTCTGTGTACATCTAATTTCCATGCAGACCCATCTTGCAGGGCAACATTCCTCTCTCATAACGTCCCTTTTCCAAACCCTCTTGTTCATCCTGAATATGGATTTTATATTATTTTTATATTAATTTTATATTTTATTTATATTGTCTTTATATTTATTTAATATTATTTTTATCCTAATTGTGTAACCACTCTAAACAGCTATAAATGACAGCAAATAGCTCATCTAAGAATCATTTGGTGATTAATAGGGTTAAAAAGGACGTAGAGGCAGCCTGTCCCTTTGCTGTGGGGCAGAATCAGCCATTATCTGTGTCAATAATAACAGATCTAACATGCTTTCTGATCTCCCATGAGCAGGTTCCTAGATTATTCTCAAAAACCAGCCAGGACAAAGAACTAGATAAACAGCCTATTCTTTGCTTCTCTATTGGCTGTACTGGAAAGTATTTCCAATGGCTAATCTAAATATCTTCCTCACAGCAAAAATGCAGTTGAGTCACCATCCCTGGAAGTATTTAAAAGGGAAGTAGATGTGGCACTCAGGTACATGGTTTAGTGGTGGACTTGCCAGTACTAGATTAATGATTGGATTCAATGATCTCAGAGGCCTTTTCTAAATCAAATGTTTCTATCCATGATTCTGTTTCAGCTTTGGATCCACCAGTATCCCAGATCTTTTCTGTAGAACTTCTGCCCAGTTCTCTGTCCCGTGTCCGTGGCTGTCCATTTCTGCTCTGCACTCCCGAGCATGACATCAGAGCACCGATATGGAGCACATCATCATCTCAGCATTCCCTGGCATTTGCCAGCAGCAGAAGCCTACAATAGAGCAGAGGACCAGGGCCAGGATAAGGCAGCACTTCCCCTATTCACTCTTTCAGTTTCTGGTAATATGTGGCTCAGAGCTTGTTTGAATGTTATGCTGCATCTTTGTGTTCAAAGGCCTTTGGTAGGTTTTCCTTTTAGCAAATGTTTGACTGCTCATTGGCCTGCTGGCCTTGTCCAAACACTTGTTTCAAGATCACTCCTTAATTCCACCTCTAATATCTGGTACACTTGTGGTCCTCCCAAAGTATTGTTACTGCCACTTTAATGAATGCACCCTCTATTCCATCATTCAGCACATCAGTAAGACACACTGGCAGCAGACCCAAGGATCAGGTGCAGGCCTTTCTACCACAGCCCTTTCAGTCACATGGATATTTATAAGATTAGTAAGTATAAAATATCAGGTGGGGAGCACCTTGCTTCATAGTTCTTAACTTGGGAATCGCAGTCCTGTTTTTCCTAAAAATGCAGCAGTTGCAGTGCCAGCTGGCAGCCTCACACCCCCCAGGGCAGGGTTTGGGTGAGCTGGCCTGGTGCAAGCAGTGCCACAGATAAAAGAGGTTTGTGGCTGCGCAGTGACCTGTGTGTCTGTTTGCAAAAGTGCAGCAGCCAGTGAGAGAAACTGCTCTCAGGGTCCTGAATGCAGCAGGGGGAACTGTAAATACTTAAAATGCCAAGGTAAGAGCACCTGCATTTATTCTGAGTTGCAAGAGGGCTTGTTGCTCAACCGAAGACCTTCCTTCTATTCTAAAAAATGATGCCTTTGTCTGGGATACCTTCATCTATCTAGTCCAGTCTAATATGGTTTATTATTAGTGAATAGATCTGAGCTGATAAGCTACACTAATGATCAAAGCTCAACTCTTTCAAATACTAATCTTGGGATCTGGAATTCTGGCTTAGTACACTGCCAATGTAAATCTAAATTATGAATTTTGGCTTGAGATCCAAAATAGTGGAAGGATTGCCAAACACTGGAAGACTGACTATATTCATAACATAAACTCACCTGAAAGAATCAAACTGATGGTCTGGCTTTGTAAGATCAATTCCCAATTAATAAGAAGGGGTAACAAATAGTGATCAAATCTTTATTGCCTGGAAATGCCCCGGGGAAAGAACTTGAAAGAAACCATTTAAAAGCTACTGTTTCCATCTGTATGTGTTGAAAGAGGGGCTACAAAGTCACAGCTCTTTGTTTCAGTCCTAAATTCCAGAGAGATCTGTGAGGACATGAGCTGATCACGTGCATCCTCTCTCCCAAAGCCATTGCGCTGGGAGATGCACTGGGGAAGGGGGCACTGGGCACAGACTGTCCTGCCAGCCTCTCTGCAGTTCCAGGGATTGCTCAGTCCTTTCATCTTCATTGGTCCAGTTTCTTTCTACCTTTCTATCTTTCAGCAGATATAGATATATATACACCCACAAACACTTAGGATCCTCTCCCCCACACCAGCAAATGATGTAAAACACCACCACTATTACGTGACTTTCACAGCCTTTTACAAAGGTTAGAACACACTGGTGCCATCCCTTATGTTATAGCCCAGTATCACCTCTCTTCCTCCAGCCTCACCTCTGCTTTATTTCCACTGATTGCACCCTGAAGGAGACTTAGCTGAAGGCAGGATCTCCTCCCTTTTCTTACAGCTCAGTGTGAGTTGCCACAATGGGCTGCAAATGTACTGTTTATTTAGGGAAAGAATGATGTGGTATCAGCTGTCATCTGGCACTTTAATCCAAGACACAATTAGTTGAGCACAGCCATATCCAGATGCTAACACTTGATGGAAGCAATAGCGCAGTAATTCACAACTCTCTGAGGTGTGGCTTTCCATGGGAAAGGCTTCTTGTGAGACTCTGCAGATGCCCTGCCGAGAAAATCTTCCTCAGATACTATTACAAGACTCGTCTATAAACCCACAGGATTTCCATCACTCCTTCGGGATTTACACAACACCAAAGATGAGGTGCACTATCAGGAAAACCTGTCAAATCATTTTTGTTGTCAACTGGCAACTAAAAAGGTGGAGGGAGGGAGGGAGGGAGGAGGGACCACATTTTCAACCTATCAGTCTGAAATGTGAATCCAACTCTGGCTGGATGTGAGAAGTGCTTGAAGAGACTGCCTGGACAGAAAGCAGGTGAGGAACACTAAGGTTTTCTCAAATGTCACTGGTTTCTGAAAAAAAAGGAAAAAGAAATATTTTCAAATCTATTCACAAAGTATCAGCACGTGACATAATTCTCTGTTTATAAGGATCACAGGAAAATTTCAGCACTGGTACCTCAGTGAAGCCTATGCCAATTAAAACACTGCTAACTTCAGCTTGATACTGATTTAACTTAACTCCACATCAAACTGGTGTTCACATAGGAGCCTTGACCCATTTAACAGACACATTTTTAAATGTCACCTCAGATTTTACACCTGCAACTCTTAATACAGACCTACAGGCAAGGCAAAGCAACCTGAAGGTCCATCTACCTTCACACTGTGCTAAAGGCTTTCTACCCTGACTTCAGCAAATTGAGTCAACTGATGAATTTGTAAGAGGTTTCCAGACTACTGCAGAAATATCCATTTTTCTAGAAGTCTCTTGAAAATAAAATTGAAGCACACCTACTAACTGGATGTTTTTAGCTGCATATTACACTACGTAGAAGGAGCCAAATGTTCCCCTGTCACTCAACACACTGCTAAAGATGTAAGTTGCTCTTTTTCTACTGTGGTTTGTAAAAGGAGGGGCTATCTTTTATCAGGCCAGCTGCCACTGAGGAAAAAAAAAGCAGAATAAGCTTTTGTGTAGAAGCCCCTTCTTCAGGACTGAAGTAGCAGCAGTAGTCTTGAAGGTGAAAATCAGCAGAGAATGACTTATAAATTTAATTAGATTATGTAAGCAGCTAGACCATCTGACAAAAAAAAAAAAAAAAAAAGGGCACTGATATCTGGAGCAAAGGAAGGAAAAACAGGGAAGGAGAAGATAAAAAGGGAGCTCTACCGGCACACACAAAGAAAGCAATGAACAATTTACTGCCTAAGGAAGGTGAGGGACAGGGAATTGTGTCCTGTGCCCTGATGTCTCTGCCAAGTCCAGGATCATTAGCAACATTAAGCGTTTCAGGTCCCACGATGTCTTTTGAAGGTATTTTACCAATGTCTCTTAAGGATCAGAGTTCAAGTGAGGTCTAGATTTGTTTCAGCCGTGACAAGTTGCTGCAGAAAAGTGTGTCCAAAGTGGGAAAAGAGGTCTAGGCATAACTGTTCTTCCATCTTTCATCTCGACCCTGACTACTGGGCTAAATCTCACTTATCCTTAGAAAAATAAGAAAAATATACCCAGGTATTAATAACAAGAAGAGTCCAACAACTTCCTAATTATTTCCCTGTTTTGAAAACTTATTTGGAGGAGGTGCAGCACCCAGTAGAGCAAATGTCTGTCCAGGTACACCCAGTAGGGCAAATGACTTTCTGTCCCCGTGTCACAGCCTTGCAAGGTCCAGAGCCCCTCAGCAGCGTGTGGGGATCACGGCGAGGAGGCAGCAGCTGGAAGTGGCCAGGACAGCTCACACACACACACATCTATCAGGCTGCCCATGGAGGGGACACTGCAGCTGTGGTGGGACACAGGCAGCAGTGTTTCCCCGGGGTTCTTGGGAAAAGCTGGGAGCACTTCTCCTTGGAAGGAAAGTCAGCGTGTGGATTTATGAGGCTGCCTGTGTTAAATGGGAGGCTACTTTGGAAAATGTGGGTGCAAAGATGCTTCCTAGCACAACACAAGGAAAAGAGAGCGGATATACATGATTGCCCCCCTGAAAAAAAATTGAGGAAAAAGAAAGGATGCATCCATGTGCCCAAAAGCTGTACCATCTTGCACCAACTGGCGTCTCAGCTTGGTGACTGAGTAATGAGAAAGGAGCCAGTGATCATACATCCCAGACACCTCATCAGAAGTTAGACAAAAAGAAAAGCGTTACTGAGAGCTTAAAAGATTAGAAGAGGAAAATTGGTGTTGAAACCCATGAAATGTAACCAAAGGCGATGATGGAGAGGCACTAGCCCCACTCTGTCACGGGGCAGGACTGGTTATTCTCCAGAGGTCCCTGCCTGCCGTGACCCGCTCTGAAGGATGAAACCTTGTTCCCCGTTTCGCAAGCTGAATCTGAGCGGTGCCCTGGCAGCCAGGAGGGCCAGCCCTGTCCTGGGGGGCATCAGGCACAGCATCACAGCCGGGCAAAGGCAGGCATTGTCCTGCTCTGCTCTGAGCTGGGGCGGCCTCACCTCCAGTGCTGGGGGCAGTTTGGAGCGCACAATGTAAGACAGACATGGAGCTACTACAGCATCCAAAGGAGGGCAATGACGTTGTGAAGGGCCCTGAGGGGGAGCCGTGTGAGGTCACTTGGTGTGTTCGTGATGGAGGAGACAGAGGGGAAGCCTCCGATCAGTCACAGCTCGCTGGGCCGGTGCCGGTGCCGGTGCCGGTGTCGGGGCCGGTGCCCGCTGTCCGTGCCGGTGCCGGTGCCGGTGCCGGTGCCGGTGCCGGTGCCGGTGCCGGTGCCCGCTGTGGCGCTGCGGGAGCCCCGCGCTCGCGCCCCCGCCTCGCGGCGGTTCCGGGCGCGGCCGCGCGGGGGAGCCGCTGGCGGGGGGGCGGGGCGGCGCGCAGTGCGCGTGCGCGGTGACGCGCGGGGCCGTGCCCGCTATATGAGCCCCGGCAGGCGCTGACTCGGCCCTTTCCGCCCCGCTCCCGCCCCGCGCCCGGGTCGCTGCGCTGAGACCCCGCGCCCCCGCCGCCCCCCCGCCGTCGCCATGATCATCTACCGGGACTGCATCAGCCGTAAGGCCGCGGGGGGGCGAGCGGCGCGGCCGGGAGGGGCGACCGGGCCGGCGCTCGGAGCCGGGGGGGGGAAGCGCGGCCCGGGCCCGGGCGCTGGGCCCGGCGGTTCCGCCGCGCATGTGCAGGGCCGGGCTGGGGCGGGGGGGCCGCGGGCCCGGGGGCGGGAGCGATGGGGGGAAAGCGGTGGGTGCCGAGAGGCCGAGGCTGACGCGCCTGGGTGTGTGTGTGTGTGTGTTTGTCTGTTCCCCGCAGAGGATGAGATGTTCTCGGACATCTACAAAATCCGGGAGGTGGCGGACGGCCTGTGCCTGGAAGTGGAGGGGAAGGTGAGTGCCCGCCCGCCCCGAAGGAGGGAGGGAGGGAGGAAGGGTTGCTGCGGTGACTCACGGCTGGTGGGGAATGAGGGTGGCGTCCCTGCGAGGACGGGAGGGAGAGAAGGGACGACCCACCTCGGCCCAGTGCTTGGTGCTGCCGTGGGTGGTGCCTGTGAGAGGTGGGTCAGCCCGGCTGGAGTATGATGGAGCTTGGGTTAGGAAGCGGGGAATCGTGCTTGGGAGTCATAGAATCATAGAATGCTTTGGGTTGGAATGGACCTTGAAGATCATCTAGTTCCAACCTCCCTGCCATGGGCAAGGACACCTTCCACTAGACCAGGTTGCTCAAAGCCCCATCCAACCTGGCCTTGAATACTTCCAGAGATGGGGCATCCACAGGTTCTCTGGGCAACCTCTGCCAGTATCTCCCACGTAAAGAATTGCTTCCTAATATCTAATCTAAACCTATTGTCTTTCAATTTGAACCCATTCCCTCTTCTGTCACTGGGAAATTAGTGCTCAAGCTGCAGCCAGGTTCCTTGCACTGAACTGTGTCTCTGGAGTTGTGCCCTGCTGTCAGGTCATAGGTGTGTAAGAGCAGTAGCATTAAGGTTTTTTGCAGAGCCGTTAAGTTTTTTGATGTCTCTAAATCTAGATGGTCACCAGGACAGAGGGTCAAATTGATGACTCTCTAATTGGTGGCAATGCCTCTGCTGAAGGTCCTGAGGGAGATGGAACAGAAGCCACGGTCATAACTGGTGTTGACATAGTAATTAACCACCATCTTCAGGAGACCAGCTTCACAAAAGAATCCTACAAGAAGTACATCAAGGATTACATGAAAGCGTAAGTGTTGGTAGGCTTTTCCTTTCAGTTGGATTGCCATGGTTTTACGTGTTTGAGATTATAAAAATAGCATTGGATTTATTTCTAGTAGGTGTTAGTTCTAATACAGCTGTGAAACTGGCTTTGAACTTCAGTAATGTCTTAATGCTTGGCAGAACTGGAGCCCTAAAGAATGGCTGCTGGAATATCTATGTTTATCTTGGCTGAGGCAGAGGACCTGATCATGTGCTTTGGATCTTGTTTGTAACCTTGCTGTTTTCTTTTGTGTTTGTCCATGCGAAACCTCCATGTGGAAGGGACTGAGGTGGTAAAGAAAAGCTTCCAAAGCTTTTCTATTGTGATAATGTAAACAGCTAAAAAACGTGTGAATGGGTCTTTTTGCTAGTTTACAGTGTAATTTCTGTTGGTTGGTCTTCAGTGGGGTTAATACTGAAAGTGAAAAAGCTTTGTGACATGGATGGGTGATGCTCTTGGTGCTGTGGAAAGGGCTTGCTGATTTTTGCCTATCAGTAGCCTGGTCGTGAAATGACCTTGGTGGGAGTGGTAGGTAGTGTTCTGTGATTTCACTTGCAAAATTAAGTTAAAATTTGGGGGCTTTGAGAGGGAGTGGGGGAGGCAGCAAAATCCAAGTTTGACAGGTAGCTACTCTTTCTGCTGTGACATCCTGCTAGACAGTGAAGTTAAGCTAGAACATGTTTTCAGAGAATTTTCTTCTTTTTCCTTCCAGAATCAAAGCCAGACTTGAGGAACACAAGCCAGAGAGAGTAAAGCCTTTCATGACTGGGGCTGCAGAACAAATCAAACACATCCTTGCCAACTTCAAAAACTACCAGGTAAGTTGTGTCTTCTTACAGCAGTATTGATAAGCTGTGATTGATTCATCTGCTGAACAGCTTGTTGAGAATTTTGGGGGCTTTTGTTGTGAGGATGCTAACCTGACCTCTGAGAGTATTAGGGGCCCTGAGAGTCAGGGAGGAGAAACAGCCAGAGACTGTTAGCTGCTTGGGGATCTCATTTCAGCTGGTAATGCTTGTAGTTAGCTACGTTTGTTGTTATGGCGATTCAGGGACTGTGCAGTTATACTTGGAAGGCCTAACTAAAGGATCACTTTGGTCCTTACTGTCTCTTACTCTGTTCATAGCAGCATGGTAAAATCATTGAATCACAGAATGCTTTGGGTTTAAAAGCATCATTGAGTTCCAATCCTCAGCCATGGGCAGGGACACCTTCCACTAGACCAGGTTGCTCAGGGCTCCATCCAACCTGGCCTTGAACACTTCCAGGGGTGGGGCATCCACAGCTTCTCTGGGCAGCCTGTGCCAGTGTTTCACCACCACAGTAAATCTTAACTCTATCCTGTTTTGAGTTTCAAAGATGTTCCCTGTTGTCCTGTTGTGATGTGCTCCCATCAGAAGTCCCTCTCCAGAGTTCTCATAGCCCCCTTTAGGTACTGGAAGGTGCTGTAAGGTCTCCCTGGAGTGTCTAGGGGCGAACAGCTCCAGCTCTCTGTCTGTCCTTATAGGAGAGATGTTCTAGGCCTCTGACCACCTTAGTGGCCCACCTAGGCTTGGTCCAGCAGGTCCACATCCTTCTTGTGTTGGGATCCCAGCTCTGTAGCTAGATGCAGTGCTCCAGGTGAGGTCTCAGAAGAGCAGGGGAACAAAATCACCTCCCTTGACCTGCTGGCCACTCTTTTGTTACATTTGGGTTTCTGGGCTGCAGGCTCACAGTACTGGGTTACACGGAGTTACTTGTCATCCAACAACCCAAGTCTTTCTCCTCCTGAGAGCTGCTGTCAAGCCATTTTCAAGGGCAGCCTGTATTTGTGCTTGGGGTTGCCCATACCCAGGTGTAGGGCATTATACTTGGCCTGTTGAGCTTCACAAAGTTCCCATGGACCCACCTCTCCAGCCTGTCAAGGTCCCTCTGGATGGCATCCCTTTCTTCTGGTGTGTCAGCTGTGGTGGCACTAAGATGGACAGCCTGCAGAGAAGGAAAATCCCTGTGGCTGGTCAGGGAAACTGAGCTTGGTGATGTTGCCTTGTCTGTGTATTAAAAAAAAGGCATTTTCTTCTGGCATTAGCCAACTAAATGTCTTGGTGACATATTTCTCTGAAGTTCTTTGTAGGAGAGAACATGAATCCAGATGGAATGGTGGCTCTCCTTGATTTCCGTGAGGATGGTGTGACCCCGTATATGATTTTCTTTAAGGACGGCTTAGAAATCGAGAAATGTGTAAGTACTGAGCTGAAGTGGGTGAATGTGGCCAAGTACATGGTGAGCTCTTTCATCTCTTTTTTTTCCTGTATCCCTCTTAAAGTTGAGCAGTAGCTGCCAGTTTGAAAACTTTAGATTCTGTGTAAGTACAGCCTGGTTGGTGCTTTCATATTATACAAAGTGCCTGAAACTTTCTTTGAGTACTATTAAGCTTTACTAAAAGGGAATGTAGTGTCAGTGCAGTGATTCATGGTGACTTAATGGCTAAGAAATGCAGAAGAGATGACCCTGGTGAGATATGTGTAATTGGGAATAGGTTTAAACCATTAGATTAAAGAAGAGGTCCTCTGAAATGGAGCACTTCTACTTTGGATCCCTTTTCTGGGGGTTAATTGTCAAGTACCTTGCATGGTCATGTTCCATCTTCTTTCACTTAATCTAGTGCCCTTATACAAGAACTATCAGTTTAAATATTGTCCTAAATTTGGGAACACATTAATGCTTGACCAGGTACTTACCCTGAGTTCAGGACAGCTTCCACCTACCTGAGTTCAGGACAGCTTCTGTAGTCTCCTAAACTATTCTATATTGGAATGTGGTTGCCACAAGACAATATTTGGATCCCAACACTTGTGGGTTTTTGGCTTGTTTGGAGACCTATGGAATTCACTGCAGTGTGGGATCACCAGTTGCTTTTCCCCCAGTCATTGTGGACTTATGAAGTCTGTATATAGACAGCTAAATTTATCTGTAAAGCTTCTCACAGGCTTTCTGGTATGCAAGTCATGTAAAGATGAGCCAGATTCTGGTGTGGAGCAGTAGCCCAGTTAAAGGAATACTCTAATTGTCCAGACAGACACAGCACCTCCCACATCCTCCCTGATGGAGGGGGGAATGTCTCTCCTGGCCCTGGAACAGGTGAACACCTGGAAAGTACCTCCTGGGAGCAGAAGCTTCTGTGCATCCCCTCCATGGGGTCACACCTTTTGGATGTGTTGTTTGGGTAACTCCATCCACTTCAAGGTGGAGTGAAAGAACAGTAGCAGGGTGTTCCCATGTGCAGTAAAACCTGCTTCAGCTTCCTGGTGTTTTCAGAGACAGCAGGTACATTGTAAGCTCTGCTACTTATTTAGGATGTGCACCTTACTTGAGAGGAAATCTGAACCTTGGTGTGCCAGGCAGGAAGGGTGTGAATGAGTGTTCCACCTGGCTTGCTCAGCAGCTGGTGGGTGCCAGTTGCTCTGTACGATTGTAAAAATGATCAGCATCCTCTGATAGACCATGAGCACTTCTCCTGTTGCTCCCTGGTTTGCACTAAGATGCAAAAATAACTTCCTTGCGCTTTCTGCCTGCCTGACTGTGGCAGAGCAGATTGAATTAGGGAATACACAAACAAGTTACAGAAACTTGCTGTTACTGTTGTGACCTTCAACTAACTCTTGCTACTTTTGTTTCAGTAACAAATCAAACAGTATGGTTTTGGATCACTTGTCTTCATAGCTGGCTGCTGTTTTTTCTTCATCGGCACAACACCAGGAATCAGCAATGTCTAACAACTGGACTGATGTCATCTTGAGCTTTATTCACTTATTTTTGACCCTGATTTGGAGTGGAGGCATTGTTTTCAAAAACGAAAAAACATCTATCATGTAGGTTGTCTAAAATAAAACTCATTTAAACCCATTCTAGGTCATGTCTTTTGGTGTGATGTGTCTCTCAAGGTGACTTGAAGGAGAGGCTGCAGCATGGATTGGGTGCTGTCAGTAGTACAGCTGGTGCTAGTGCACTACAACTGGACTGTTTCCAGACAGATTTCACAGTTTGCCTGCAGCGCTGGAGTGCAAAAGGAGGTTAGGTCAATAAGGCAAAGTCCAAGAAATGTCATAATGGAGTGGACCACCTTCATGTTTTATGATTGTGCTGATGCTTATCTCTGGAAGAGATAAGAAATGTATAATAAAAACATCCCAGAATGGAGTATGTGCTACTGAAGCCGAGTGCTGGCTGAGCTGTTTTGTCAGACAAAAATACTTGAGCCTCTCTTGAGCTGTAGCCTGTCTCCAAGATCAAGGCATGAGGCCGAATGAAGTGAAATGGCTCAGTTTTCCAACACAGCCTGGCTGTGGTACTCTGTATTTGACAGCTGCTGGGGAGCATAGGAGCTAGAATTCAGTCAAGTTGCAAGACTTGGGTTTTTCTGTGCTTCACCTCTTGTAGAGAGACATTGGAATGGCCTAGACTTCCAAGACCTAGACTTCCTCCAAACCAGGTGAATGCCTGTATTTGAGAATTACCTGAGTGTTTTTAACTTAGGTTCCTGCTGTGTGCCTTGTTAGGGAATGCATCTGTTTGACAGACCTGGAGCAAACACTGTTGCTTCTCGGGTTCTCTGTTGAGATGCAACAGTAACAGGTTCCTTGCGCTTTCTGCCTGTCTGACCCCGTGGCAGTTCGGATTGAATAAAGGAACACAAATCCTTTCAGAGCCTCAACTGGAGCAAGGGGGTGTCTGTTGCTGCTGATTATTCCTGATCAGGGATGTTGCCTTGGACTGCTAATAATTAACTTTTTTTCTGCTGCAGTGATGGCAGAGGCATAGGAGGCTAAGTGCCTGAAAGGGGAGGGCATGGCCCACTTGCCAACTCTTATCTCCTTCAGAGTTTTCACATCTTTGTGGTCTTGTGTCAATTTTTGGCCCCTGATGCTGGAGGGTGGAGGTGGAGTTCTGCAGGGTGAGATAGATGTGGCAGCAGGCTGGGAGGAGTGAGAGACTGGAGGAGGGAGTGGAGTGTGCCCTAGTTATCTCTCAGGTTCCTGTCTGGTTAAATACACCCTATTTTACTTCTGTGGGAACTTCATTATATATATTTGGCGGGGGGTAGTTGTTTTGTTTTTTTTAAGGTGCTCTCAAAAAAGGATTTTGGGTCAGCTGAGGTGGATGAGGGACAATTTTGGTGTAACCTGCTTCACCCAGTGGGCCTGAAAAGGCAGGGAGGCAGGTTAAAAGCCTGGATAAAGTCACTGAGGCAACTCTTGCTTTTCTTGTAGAGGATGTGATTAATGGGGCCAGATGAGGATGTTATCTTCCCTTTCCTGTTGCATCTTAAAAATGGGAGCATTAAAGGAGAGCAAGAGGGAACGCTTAGTTGAGACTTTGACTTCTCAGTTGAATAAAGTCAGTGTGGGCAGGGCAGTGCTGGTATGGCTGTGCTGCCCCTCATAGCCCTGGCTCCCACTTCCTGTGAGTCAAAGTTTAAAACTCCATCATAGAGTTGATATGTGAGAGTGAAAATGACTCCTCCCCCTGCCTGGCTGGTCCTGCTGGGGCTGGGAGCCCTGGCCACCAGCCTGGAGCAAATTGCCACGTGGCACCTGTGTACAGATGCGGTGCTGCTTTGAAAAGCAGGTGCTTCAAAAGCACAATGAGCACAGCCTTGCTGCTTGGTTGAATGGCAAATTGTCATCCTCTCTGTGCTCCAGGCTCATTGGGTATTTAATTGCTGTGTGCAAACATTCCTAACTAGGGAGTTTTGGGCTCCAAGCAGGTGTGCTTTTCTGCACAGCCTCTGGTGGGAAGGCTCCTTTTAGCCCCCTGTAAGAAAGTGTCACTTCAAAGGCTCTGGAGATGCAGGTTTTTGTTTGCTTCTTCAGTGACCTGCAAGAGAAGTGTTCTTGCTGCACTCACTGCATTTCTCAAAAATGCATTCCTGCCTTCAGTTTCTCAGGGAAGAGGGTAAGTTTTGCTGCTTTGCAGCATTAAGTCTGTCAGGTGCACCAGGGAGGGTGTGGCAGGGAAGGACTGCGGCAGTGACAAGTGCTTGTCGCAGCTGCACTGCTGTGGTAGCTGCCTGCTGTGGAGTCAGGGTGAGGGAGAGGTGGGAGTCACTACATGCTGGGAAGGCGGAGGCCCGCGGTGGTAAATGCACTTGTCCACAGCCCATGATGCAGCTCTGTATTGGGAAGGAAGTCTGCATATTTCCTCACTGCATAATTCCTCTTCTTCTGGCCCCTCTTCATCTCAAGCAGCTGTTTCCTTCCTGGGTCTGAAAAGCTAAAGTAATTTGGAAAGTCTTCATATTTCAGACAACAGCTTTGGAGTTATTAAATTGATAAAATCCCTCATGATAACAAATTACCTGGTGCCGCTTAAAATACAGCTGGAACTGAAGAACAGCTTTAACACTTAGCCCCGTCTTGTTTTAAAATATGTTTATCAGGCTTGCATCTCTCATTCCTGGAAAGATGCTTTGAGTAGATTTGGGAGGGATCCAAACTGCATTTTCCCTGAGCCTCATGGAGCAGGTTAAGCAGCTGGGTAGAAACCTTCCCAATGCTGGCTCGGGTCTCAGGCTCTGGTGGCTAGCAGGCTGCTCCTGCACCCACTACAAGCTGGTTGCTGACAGGAGAAGGAAGGCTGATTTGCTTACAGAGAGAACAACTTGCCTTTTTAGTTTCATGCTTCTCTGGTTAAAGGGGTGATGCCTTGGGGCTGAAGGAAGCAGCTGCTCTGCTGGGCACATTCCTGTGGTCCCTGTAACTTCTTCCCCTCCAACCTCACTGTTCCCCGTCAGTGTCTGCTTTTTTGTCTTACACTTGTGCTACCCCACTTACAAATCCACTCTTTTTTTTGCCCTTTGGAAGCAAACAATCTCAAACACTTTTCATGTGCCAGTGACCGATATTAATGTCCAAGTGCTGCTACCAGCAGCATTTTGCTGCTTGGCCATTTGCTTTGAAAAGAAAGGGTGCAGACCTGGGGGTGTTCATGCAGTTCAGGGAATATCTGGTGTGCTGGGAGAGGAACTGGTGTCCCCATTGCCCCTCTGGCATGCCCAGCCTTTAGCTTTGCCCTCTGAGCGTGGGCTGTGGGTGGATGCCAGAGTCCAAATGGGTGATGGTCTTGGAGCCTTGTGCAGCCCTCGGCTTTGGCACAAGGAGGGAGAACCTACAAAGGGAAGATGCTAAATTAAAGTATGTAGGAAACACAGTTGGGTTTGATTGGTGTTGGGGGCTTTTTTGGTGAGTTTATTTTTAAAATCAGTTTAGCTTGCAGCCAGGAGGCAATTACTGTAAGCTTAGGACATGGTTGTTATCAATTTTTTTTTTTTTTTAATATAGAAAAATATGAAAAAGCTGTAATTTGCTTTCTTCCCTAAGCAAGCCTCTGGCTGTTGAGCTGGCACAGGTCAGCCCACTGCAATCTTGGCAGTGTTTTCAGTGACAGCCGTTCAGGGAGGTTGCTTTCATTAAAGAGCAATAGTATCTACATCAAGATACTTCTTTTTCACACTCTGCTGCTCGCTTGGAGCAGAGAGGATGCCTCCCTCTGCTTCTGTGAACCTCCATCTATGCTTTACCTCTGTAGCCAGTTTCCTGGAGTGTTGCTGCCATTGTAAGCTGGGATGTTTTGCTCTGGACCAGGAAATCTCTGTGTCACTGTAGCTGGCAGTGGGAGAGCAGCAGTTAAACATCATGTTCATTAGCTCGGGATAAACGTCTTGGTAGGAGGAAAAAAAAACCCTAGCCAAACCTGGAAGTATTTGCCCTAAACAGTACCAAATCCATTCCCAAGAGCACAATGTTGCTGGTTTGCAGTCCCTGTCTTGGCTGCCTTTTGGTCAAAGCTGCAGCTGGAAGCTGTTGTGCAGACATCACAGCCAAATGCCCGTGGCAAGGGCTGGTGGCTTGAGGGAACTTTTTGGGTGCCAGAAAATGCTGGCAACACTGCCAGTGTGTTGTACAGGAGTGGGTGAGATGTTGAGAATGCACATGGCTGCTGGGTATTTTAATACACTAGAGCTGCATTCATCACCTTCCACCTCAGGAAGAAAGGATCCAAACACCTTTGAAGACCTTTTAAAGACCATTGTGGTGTGATGCCAATGCTGCCAATGTGGCAGCAGCTGGACATACTGATTAAAATGTTAAATATAGTTTCTCTGCAGCCCACACTTTATCCTGGGAGCTAACAGCTGGGATTCACCTCCCCATCTGTAACCAGCAGCAGCAGGAAAGGGAGTACTGCTGGCATTTCGCAAAGCAAACCTCTTCCTATCCTCAGCAAGGTGCAGGTGGGCTGGCACAAAGCAGTCCAGCTGTTTGATTATTTTTTAATATGAAATGTCCATGAACATAGATGTCGAGGAAGTTTTTTAAAGATTGGCCTCGCAAATTCTTTGTAACAGAGCAGTCAAAAGATGGCCATACGAAGCTCGGTACTCCCATCCTCGGCTAACAACAAAACCTTACTGTTGCAATTGGAATAGTCCGGCTCAAGTTTAGCTGTTTTACGTGCAGCTGTGTCTGCACCCGAGCTGGGTGCCCTGGGCCCCTCCCACAGCAGCAGGGAGGGATGATTTCGCTGCCCCTGCAGCTGTGGGGTTGCTGCAGCCACAGAACTGCCTGCAGCTGCTGGTGCTTCCTCACGCTGCCCACAAAAAGGTGTTTCAGGGAATCAACTCTGCCTTTCACCCACCGGCTGCAGCTGCCCCAGCCTGCCAACCACCCCGGTCCCCATGTCCTGATTTTCAGCCGTGCTCATAGTTAATTTCTTCTCGGTAGCTGTTACAGTGCTGTGTTTTGGATTCAGAATCCGAGTGGTGTTGATTACACACTGATATTCTGTTTTTCTGGTAAGTCGTGTTTACCCTAAGTCAAGGACATTTTTCCACTGTCTCATGCTCTGCCAGTGAGATGGGATGTAGAAGAAACGGGGGAGGGGAGCACAGCTGGGACAGGTGACCCAGGCTCACCACGGATATTCCACACCACAGAATGCTCAGTATATAAATAGGAGGGACTTACCCATAACGGGGGACCTCTCTGGCTTCAGGAAGGGGAGTCTGCCATCAGTCAGAGGGTGGTGAGTACTTGTATTGTCCATCATTTGCTTTTCCCTTTTTATTATAATTTTTATAATGTTTTACCATTACTATTATATTTTACTAATTTTCAGCTATTAAACTGTTCTTTCTCAACACAGAAGTTTTATTTTGATTCTTTTCCTCCTCATTTCCCTGGGGTGGGGAGAAAGAGAAGGGAGGTTGAGTGAGCAGGGGATCTCTAAAGGTGTGTGTGGCTTTCACCTCGTGTCTGCTCAGGTCCCTGCTGGTACTGCCTGAGCTTACCGTGTATGAAATTTCCAATGACTCAAACTGATCATTCGGGACAAGCAGTACTGGAGCATGGACGAGCTTTTAATCTCATTTAATGGCATTTAGCACACAGAAACTTCTGCTCCTGCCTGTGGGACCCGCTCACTAAGCAGCATTTTAACCACTAATATTCAAGAACATCTGCATGAGCAGAGTTCAGTGTTGAGCAGAGACAGCAGCACATGGGAAGACAGACCAGCAGGGAATTGTTCATCACTGCTGCAAGTCCAGAGTTTAGATTAATCCGAATGTGGAGGCCAGGGAATCAGACCTGAACGCCTCCGAGCCTCCTCCTCTCTTCTGGCAGATGGAAATGCTGCCAACAGCACTTGCATAAGGGCCTCGTGCAGAACAAGTGCATCGGAGCTGGAGAGGTTTTACTGCTTATTAAGTGATGGTTCCAAATGAGGTTCTCCCAGATGCTCAATCTTCATCTCAGCCATGCATTAATTTAGACTAGTCCTGCAGTGCCCTGGGTTACTGCAGAAGGTAGAATATGGGGCCCATAGGAGCATGCTTATCTTGCTGCTTGTCTGTACCATGGTTTGTACTGCAAGGTCCCATGGCTTAGCTGCAGGCTGGATGATGACCTGGCAAGGGCATCTAAAAACTCCCATCTTCATCTCTACCATGGCAGGAGCCAGCAGAGCCCTTGAGCGCACAGCACAGGTTCTGCTACCAGCACAGGAGAGAATCTTTCATGGTCTAGATCAGCATCTCTGTGGGCTCATTGTTCCCTTCTCTAATGCCACTTGGATTTTGTGGCAGCTTTTGAGGTGAAAAGTCCAATTGCACCCTAACATGCTAGAAAAACTTCAAAATCATGCAGGAAGCAGGTAAAAAAATAGTTCACAAGCTACCTGACTTCTGGACTCTCCACTAGTCCAAAGAACTTTTTTTTTTTTTTTAATTTACTCTGATATAGCATTTCCTAGTTCCATTTTTGAAATTATGTTTCCTCACTGTCCTGCTCCTCATTCTTTATAACTGGTGCTACTCCACAGAAGGCTGCAAGCAAACCAGTACACCTTGGCATTCCTCAACCTTTCTGCTTGCTTGCTGGTTGAAAACTCCACTGCTTCTTTTTTCTGTTTACTTCTAGCACTCCACACGTTTCTAATGATACCCATAAAAAAATCAGCCCTTTGCAAAGACCATAAACCCCATAAAAAACAGAGTGCTCTGCACATTTTCCATTACTCCAGAGCTTATTTACCCTGTCCAAAGACACTCTGCAGATCAATAAAATACCTTCTTTACTTACATGTTCAGGCATTTCATGCTGATTATGTCCCTCTCAACTGAAGACAAACTGTGAAGCAGCTCACATAAAACCAGAAATACAGATCCAAAACTTTCCCGCTAAACTAATCCTGCTGGGGCTCTCACTCAAGGTAACCATTTCCCTCTGAAATGTCACAGTGATTTTTATCTGTGGTAAGGAATGACACAACTACTTAATCAGGATTGCATGGCACCCCCCTGCATGGTTTTAGAGGACCATGTGGGGAGCAACACAAGAGAGAAGCTGACCTGGACTTGCTGGCTGCTTCAGCTGCTGAAACAGGACACGGATCCCACAGAGAAGCCCAGCTCATGAAAGGCAAGAGCTCTCATCCTACACATCCCTGAACACAAGTCCACAGAGGACTTGAGCAGTATGATAAGGACAGCAGTGTGAGCTGGCCCTGGCTACTGCCCGGGAGCACATCATGTTCCACAGCAAGACACAAAGGCTGACTTCCTCTGTTCCTCTCAGCATCCTCAGATGGCTCCTGCAACCATCTGCAGGCTGGGTCCTGCTGTAGAGCCCGAGGAGGCACGAGTCAGTGGCAGTATTTATGAAAGCACTCACCCTCCTGGAGTGTGATCTGCTCTTCAAAACTCTCAGCAGTCTCTCTCCTGGGAACTGGGCACTTAATGCCACAGGATGCTGAGCATCAGCCCAAAGTGTAGCTGTAGAGAGATACCTACACAAACAACTCTAGAAAAAATGAATCGACCAAAATTGTGTGACTTATAAGAGTTGTTTAAGAAACCTCTTAAAGCATTTGACCACTCCCCGAGCCTTTCATTGCTTCCAAGTTGACCAATAATGGAACGTTTTCTTCTCACACATATCTTTTGTGTCATTAGGGTGAGTAGAAATGATGCACACACCTGAAGGACATGAGAGAACGTGAAAGCTGAGCTATCAAACCTCACCTTCTGCTTCCTTCACAGGTATAATAATGAGGTTATCCTACTCTGTGTTCCTTGCTCTTTCTTTAACATAAAAGCTTTGAGAATATAATTAAATAGTCCCCTCCCTGCTTCCTCCTGAAAAGGATGTTGAAGGGACAACCCTTGCAGTGTGCATTTCAAAAACGGGGGAACAGAGACACAGACACATTTAGCAATCTTTCCCAAACCACAGAGGAACCCAGTGGCAAAGCCAGCAATAGAAACATGCTTTGAAAAAAACACTTCAGCCTTATGCCTAAATCACAACGTGTTCAGTCAATAATGTAGAACATTGTGTGGTACAAATTAAAATAATGCTTTTATTGGTCTGCTTAAACAGAACATAGGTATCAGCATAAAAACCAAACAGAAGATAAAACTATTCCTTGCTGTAACTAACAGACATTTTATTTTTTTCTCAGTAATCACATGGAGGGGACTGACATCTTCCCACTGACTTTATGGGTTTTTAACTGCATTGGTTTGTTCCCAGGGAGTCTAAGGATTGTGATGAGCACCATGGTTATGGCTGTTTGTCCTAAAGCCTTCTACCAAGAGGAGCATCATGTCCATTCCACAGAAACACTGCACAAAGGATTGTGCACATTTGCAGGCTTCCAGATGAAGCCCTGACAGATCTCAGCAGAACTGAGGGTATTAACCTGGTTACACCTGGTTAACCTGGAATGCAAACCCACGAAGTTATGGGTTCCTCTAAGACACATTTTTCATCAAAGTTATCAAGGCTTAGAAAAGCCATGAAGCTACCAAGAAAAAAACATAAGAGGAAATCTCAAAAGATTTCTAACGAAGTTAAATCTAATACCAGTTTATTCTATAAACTTTTCCTGTCAAAAGACAAAGCATATATAGAAACATACAAGAAATATTCCTTGGGGAAAAAAACTACAGAAAATTACAAAGTATCAGCTGCTTTAATTTATCTTTATAATTGAAGAATTGCACTGTGCTCAGTCCTGTCTGTAAACACCACAGTTCCCTCAGTGCAATCACTCTTACATCATAAATGTCTTTGTTAATCACTCTTTTCTTCTCCTTGGTAATGTCTGTATTCTGGCTTCAGCTCCCACGTGTTTTTGTGGGTCCCCTTCACATTGTAGATGCCTATTTCTCTCAAAATTTCTTTCAAGTATATCTGAAAGGAAACAAAAGTTCAAATTAAACAGGCAGGCAATTGCCACAGTTCCTACACACCTGCTCAATTGCAGGGACTCAGTTCCTAAGAGGCAGACAGCCTGGCTGGCTGCTGGGCACTAAACAGTGTGGGAAAGATTCTGGGATAGACTTCAACCCTCAGGAACCAGCAGGGATTACTGCAAGCCCCAGGGATGCAGAAGGGAGCACCTGAGCCCCAGGGGTGATGGTTCCCAGGCAGTCACTCTGAGAGGCAAGTACTCCAGAGGCTGCTGAAATTAAGTTACCAGCACCTCTTGGGAACTATTATCTCACACATCTTCCTCCTGCTGGAATTCCTCCAATTGAGCTAAAAGCTCTTGACCTTTCTTCCTGCTTGGGCTGGGATTATCTTGAAAATCTTTGCCTTATTCAGACTTTGTCAAAGCTTCAAGCTGATGGTTTTCACGTCATTTTGCAAAGCTTCAAGAATTTTATTATGGCCTCATTTTTAGAGGAGAGCTGAGTATATGTCTGAGAATTTTCAAATACCTTAAAATATTAAGGCTTGGAAGAAACAGAAAAAAACCCAAAACAAGTAGAGCTATTATAGTAGCTATATTATACTACTATTATAGTAGTATAATCTTTGACAAAACACAATTCACTGATATTGCCCCCCTTCACTCTTTATAATAAACACCAGTAATTTTCTTAAGAGTCACAAGAGCCTACTTGTTTGTTTAATTATTAATTGGGACTGAGATGAGTGGATTGTCATGGCAACCACAGACCACAGTTTAAGAATCCCCACATTAAATTCATAATTGCTCTAGTTTGAGCAATTTAATCCTGTTGGAGTGCTTATATTGAACTGGAGTTGTTGGAATGCTTGTATTTTCTGCATCTACAGTTCCACTACGCACAAATATCAACATACTCCAAGCCATTAAAACCAACAAATACATGTTGAAGACACAGGAAAATAAGAAAGGCAGATTGTCTATGACCTGTTCCTTACACTCTTCCCCCCTTTGCTAAATGGAAAAGCTAGGAAATAGACAAACAAAAAGTATGTTCTCAGTCAGTCAAAGAAGTGTCTTTTAGAGAAACTTAACCTTACTCTCTCTTTCCAGGTACACACCGAAAGTATGCAAAGCAGCCCAACACATAAGAAAGGTGACTGTCACAGATGTGCATATGAACCAGTTCCTTGGGGTGTTTTTAGGGTGTTTCCTTTGTGCAGAGCAGCTGGGCACAGGAGCAGGGAGTTCACTGTGCAGGGATGGCTCCTCAGCCTTGGGGGCTGCCCGATGCGAACCCCAGCAGGTGGCAGCAGGAGATCACCGACGTCCCCTCGCACTGCTCGGCTGTTGCAGAGATGCCGTCATGATTCCCGTCAGGAACCCGGGACACACACGCTTGCTATGACACCGATGCACCAGGAACGGTGTGAAAGGTGCTGGGAGCAGGTGAAACAGCCATTTCTGCATGGGTGTGTGCAGATGTGCGCACCTCTATATCCACTGCCTGCTTTGCAATCCCTGCACACGAGGCAGTGTCATCGACAGACACTTCAAAGCATGGCAGAGTGGGTGGGAGGAACACCTGGCTGCAAGGTTGAATTCTGCTCAGGATCACATGGACAGAGAACTGGAAGAAATCCCCCATAACTGCACTCAGTGCCATGAAGTATATTCATGTGCAGCTCCTGAACTGGCAGATCTAGTCTGCCTGGGAAGTTGGGTCACAAGGTGGGATGCTGCTGCTGGGCTCAGGCAGAGTGAAACCACTATGGCTGAACTTTCCAAACCACCCAAAGGCTATTTTTAATTTCAACTACTTTTCAGACCTAATTACCCAGGCAGTTCTGCTTCTCTCAGGGCAAAACTTCCAAGAATGTCACGAAATGGAACAAAACCAACCCAAAGTGAATAGCAAGGTAACATTTGTGCCACAGATAATGGCACTTCCAGCTGGAGCCATGAACTGCAGCAGCTGAGGATTTGCTACATATTCCTATTTCCCATCTCTGCTGCAGGGGGCAACCAGGCAGCAGAGGTGTTAGGGAGGGCAGTTGAGAGCATTAACCCCAAAACATCTGTGCCCATCTGTGTGGGCACAGACAACACTGAACTGCTGGAGTTTTTAGACAATTATGAAACATAGATAATCCCACTGTGCTGTACTGTACCTGAGAGGAAGTGGCTTGAAGAGATGAGTTCAGGGGATGCTATGATTTTTCCTGCAGGATCAGTTTTCCTAGAAACCAGGACTCCCCACCTGGGTCTGCACTGCACCAGGCTGGCCTTGAAGCACACTGCACTGATACTGTACCATGGAGAGAAACCCCACACTACTCCAGTGATGCCAAACACTGAAATTTAGAGCCTGGTTATTGCTAATCAGGGGGTCACAATTTTTTCTCAGAAAAGGATCCAGTGTTTTTATGTACTTACAATTCTAGCACAGAAGCTCACCTGTAGGTGATCTGTTCATACATTTAAAGCATCCTTTGTCCTGTTCTACCTTTCCTCATTATTTTTTCCATATAAAGTGAAATGTTATCATGGAATTATGAGATAATAATTTCTGAGGAGTTAACTTACAAGCTCTGAAAATCCTTCTGAAACTTTGAGGGGGAAACAAACTCCATTGTATTTAGGATAACCATTACTTAAAGCTAAAATAGAAGAGAAAATGCAAACTATCTACTCAATTTTTGAAATATACAGTTCATCTTAGACCACTGGCTCCTTCCTGGTTCCACTCTTCACAAATATTTGATTCCTCACAGAAAGTTGTATTATGTTCTCAGCCATGAAGCCCAAGTCTGGAATTACTGCAATATTTCCAGGGAGCATTTAGTACTTACATCTGGGTAGGTGGCAAAAAATTTGCCTACTACTGCAAATTGTTATTTTGCATTAGAATGAAAAACAAATAAATCCAAGTTTCCCTAATAGAGCAGTAATTTACATTCAGAAAAGATTTGTTTTGTGATTTCATGACACAAATAAGGACAGCAGCAACTTCTTGTATAACATGCAACATATTCTGTAGCAAGGGTTTAATTTACTATTTACATTTACCATTATGTAAGAAAAATACCTTTATTTATTTGTAACTTCAAGTTCTCCAGTGGCTTAAGTGGGAGCTGTGGGTGACCACTGCAAGCTGATGTCATGGTAGATGAGATAAATCTGTACCAACTTGCATTCAAAGTGATCGAGACAGTGACTGCAACACTTCTCTTACCCAAAAAAACCCACTTAAAATTTTCTTGCCACTTCCTCCATATCTTCCTCCTATTCATTCCTCCTTCTCAGCTCCCATGACCCACGCACCTTCTCTGCCACAGAGATAAGGAGCTGACTCATGAGATAAATGAATGGAAGACACAGATATGTTACCAAACTTTCAAGTTTCTTTCAAGGCACTAGACCACAGTGAACCTACATGGATTTGACTTGGGTAACATCGTAGTGCAGCTTCTAACCAAAAAGATTGTTCACTTATACAAATGCTCTGACAGAGATACACTTCATTCTAAATGTGAAGTGAGCAAAACTAGTAAGCATCTTCATTTCTGCCTTTTTTTTTTTTACAGAGTATTTTTTCCATAATCCAGCTGTTACTGTTCTTTCTTCTGCCTTAGCTCTAATAACTTGTGACACTGTTGCTCCATTTAAACGCAAACATAATTAAGTCCCCTTAAGTCTTCTGAAATCTGCAGCTGGGTTGAGGATAATATTGAAGTTGGCAGTGAAAAACATCAAAAACACCAAAGGTCCTTTGCATGTCAATGTCTCCTTCCCACTCTTGTCTGGTCAGCTCAAGGAAAGCTTGAGCACAGAAAGAAGGGAAAGAACTGGAAAGTTATGGTTCATACATGAAGCGGCTGACAGACACTACAAGACAACAAAACCATCACATATGCAGATGTCTTGGTGCTTTTCTTGTCTGTGTATCAAAACACTTTAAAAGAAAACCCCAAATAAATCCTAAATATCAACCACCTAAATTCTTAACCTAAAAATTACCCTATTTGTAAAGGAAATCCAGTCATTTTGGAGGGATTGTCATGACGTCTGAGCTCCTAACATGGATAATCTCTGCATTTAATACAAATTCAATACAGAAAAAGAGCAACCCCTGTTGCTGTGCCAAAATACAGTTCAGAAGCTGAGGGAAGGACTGACCATAGACTAACACAAGCTCACTACTGCCAAGAGAACTAGGCTTCAGGAGGACAGGAGAAGCAGGGTAGACAGAATCTGGTTCCTAGTATTAAAGCAAACCTAAATAAAAAAGATACCATTTAGGTTATTTAAACCACCTCTCTCAAGAAAAAGCACACTCACTGCAATGTTTGGTGTCCTACACTGTCCTACAATGCTGAACTTAAATCTTGGTGATTTCAGTTTGTTGTAAAACGTATTTAGAGAGGAGTTTCTAAGGCATATAATATTTATTAAACTATTTCTGGATATGTAAAAGACACACAGTAGTAACTACTGAAAATGTTTGTATTTACAAGACTTGCAGTACGTACCACTGGCTGTTTGGTTATGTCCACCAGGTCTTTAATGTTGTAATACTGATGTTTCTCAAAGGCTGAAAAAAGCATGTCCAACACCTGCTGTTTATCAGCTCGAGCTCGTTTTCCATCTTCTTTCTTCTTCTTCTCATATTCAATCTGTTATAAAACATGTTTTAAAGAAATTCATATGTAATGCTGTGTAATTCTCAGTGCTGAACATTAAGCTACAAAAACCCCTTTTCTATTTAATCGAACACTGTACAATGACTCACTGCTTTGCATCTGGAAAGTTTTCTTTCGAACAGTCAAATATTCTTTTATGAACATAAACTAAGCATTTTGTCCTCAGCACAATATGCTTCTCAGATGTGTGTATCTCCTTTAAACAGAAAAAAAGAAGCAGAAACAGAGCCTGCAGGTGCCCAAGCCTGGAAAAAGAATTAATAACAGTACAGGAATCCAAACTGAGATGGCATTCTTACTCCACTTCTGTTGGTATCAGCTTCTGAGGTACAATGACAAATGTCAAACAACCTCCCAACTGCCATTCTTGGGAAAATCCACAGACCAACATGGCTGTTCAATCACAACAAGCACTTGCCCAAAGGATGTTCCCAATGGCCCTAGGTCACTGCCTCATTTTCTCCAGAAAAGGAGCACTCAAGGCATCAACTCCATCAATACACAACCAATCTTCAAAGACACACTTTGAGGATCTGGACAGCTTCTCTTCAGGAAAACCAGAGTAGCACACATGAAGTTACACTTGTCCAAAAACCCCAAACTTTCTAAACAGGCAGAGGCCCCTTGTTGCCACGCATCATCCTACTTCAAACTGTACATTAAAAATTACTTAACCATTATAATCTGCACCAGATGACTATATATTTTCACAGAAACTTTTATCGCCTCCAAAAATACTTCCTCTGATTCATCATCAGAAGCACAGACCAGCACACCCCAAACAAACCCCAATCACCAGAGAGCACCAACCATGACACCTCCAGCACATCACCCCATCCACCCCCAATACCACCCTCAAACAGAAAATCAGCCAGCTCCTTGGAATCAACAAAAGTGATCCAGAAGGTAGTGTAAGTCATGTAATCATCAAGTGCTTTCAGGCAAACTGCGTGGGTGAATCCATAGCGGCACAATGTACAGCAGAAAAGATGCACGTGATCTATAAGGGACACATGCCTGGCTGTAAATGGGATAATTCTGTATGGGGTTGTTCTGTTTCTGATGGCTCAAATCGGATTCTCAAAAGGAGGATCTTCAGATGAAAAGCCTAGAAATGAAAATGCACAGATCTACTGGATACTAAAGATCTTATTTTTAAGAAGAAAGATTGGTTTTATCACACAATTTATTTTTTCCTATGTATCCTTGCCAGCTAACTCCCTCCTACTCTCAGAGTGAAAATAGCCTGCCTCTTGGTAGCTGTCCCAAAGTGGCTGAAGACTATTGCCACCTTTGCCACAGTTCCCAGGTCTCCAGCCAGCCAACTACCTCCTTCACATTCTGAAATGGATGTACATCATTAACCGGATGCAGAGCAATTGCTCCCAACCTGTAGCTTGAAGTCTCTTAATTCTGCTTTAAACCTAAAATGGGTGCGTGCAACCAAGTACTTGCCTGCTTTTCTAACTCCATGTAGTGTTATAAAGGCTACAATCTCACCACACAAACCCATCATGCAACGGATTTTTAACCAGTAACAAAGTTTAGTGCAATTATTTAACTCTTTAGCCACTGCATTGAAAGAATACATCTTCAAAACAGTAATATCTTTGCAACACAGCAAACGGTAACATCAAGCAAACCAGCTTGACAGTACATCATCTTGGTTGCCACGATCCACAGCAGAACTGCTGCACCACAGACACGAGAGGAGAAACATAAACCTATGACACTGGCCTTCCTTTAAACAATATCATATCAAAACATTTGTTTCTTCTGGAAGTCCAAGAGACAATTATTATAAAAATTCCATGAGAATATTCTAATATTCTTAATCCATTAATATATAAAATCAACTCACATAGAAAACTGAGTATCAAACCCTCTCTTTATTGAAAGGTTATGAGCAGCTGGTGCCCCATTGTCCACTCTCTAATTAGCAACACTCTAGCATTGCCCTCTAACTTCAGCAACAGTTTCCACTGTTATCTAAAAACAGAGAACATTGAGAAGCGCTTAAAAAAAAAAAGCCTGGTGTCTTCTGTTGATGATTTTTTCTTTTTGGTCTTGTGAATACACTGCTCACAGCAAGTTACAATGCAGCCTTTCACTCTTTTCCTCCCTGTTTTCTTTGCAAACAGGATCTTCTATGTAGTAGCCTTAAAGCACTTTTTAATAGTCATGTAATAGAATGCACCTACCCTGTAAATTCGATTTCTTTAAAGTTGTGTGGTTTTTTAATTTAAAAAACATTCAAATACTATTTGATTTCAAAGAAGGACCATTTTAGGACAAGCTGTTTAGCATAGAAGTTGTGAGTTTATCCCCAGAAAATTTTATACTGAAATCGATTTCTCTTTGTTTACCTTCCCAGGATGTTGCTAAGCTTGCTGAAAAGCTGCCAAAATTGCCTTCTTGAAAGCATCAATAATACTGAAGCTGATGTAACTGCTTAGGTAGACAGCAAATACAAAGGTGATCGAGAAGTTAGAATAAATCCAAAGTTTTATCTAAAGATGTTTTAAAGTGGTCCTAAAAGGTTTTCTTGTCTCCTGGAGTATGGGTACCAACATCTACAGTACAGGACATTGGGAAGAGAGGACCACAAAGAAACCACTAAAAGCATCCTCTGAAGGGGTAACCAGAACCATTGAGGAACTTTTCTGCTATATTATGAAAAATAATTATGTCAAAAGGTTCCAGCTGCAAGAATACTAACCTTGCAACTTTGTAAACACATTTAGTATTTACAGACATAATGGAGGTCTCTTCCACAAAGAAGAAAAGCTAAGTTACAGTCTTAGCCTATATTGTAATGGAATTGCAATTTATTCAACTAGAAATATAGGCTTAGTATAATTTCTTGCAAAAATAATCACTTTCCCAGTCCTTGAATTCAAACAAGCTATTACTACTCCCCATCCATATGTAATTTATTTCCCTCCTCCTTCCTGTTGTATGTTCATTTATAGGTACATGAAGCAGCCACACTTAAGCCCCATTTTATATTCTTTCCTTCAAGAAATGTTAACCCTTTCTGTCTTACTTAGTAGACACTCATTCTTCCCTCAGAAACTGCCCAGATGATGACTGTATTAGCATATGTGTCAGTTTATACATTTTTATTTCTTTCTTGTTCAAGTCCTGTCCCCAACACAGCACCTATATGATTACATGAAATGCATCAGGTTCTAAGAAAGCAGTTGCTGCTTGAAAACAGCAGAAAAATTCAAGAGGTTTTAGAAGTTAAAGGACTTCCTCTCCCAATTATACATGCTTTCATCCATCTAAACCGAACCTTAATAAAAGACTTAATGAAAAGAAAAATTTTGTAGCAAGAGACAAGGCAAGGTCAAGGTGACTCAAGTACAATTATTTCTTACAAGATTTTTCCCATCAGAACATCTTTAAGGTAGACATGAAAACTAAACACACTGCTGATGGATTTCCATGACCATGGACAGCTATGCAACCAATAAAAACATTACAATTAGGACACAAGAGCATCATCACTTCAAACAGGCCTGATTATGTCCGGGTTATACCCCCTCAAACTTACATAAGATTTAAATGTCCATAATGATATTATGACCTGTTTGCAGCTGGAATAAAGACACAAAGATTATCTCCAGGTTGAAGTCATACTGCTGTAATTTATGCTGGTGTCAGGGAAATGAAACATCATCCCACTAAAAAGAGAAGCTGTACCTCACTAAAACTTATTCCAGAATTAAAGAAGGAGAACACCAGCAGCATCATAAAACAATATACTGATGCAAAACTGTATCTGCATAGTAGGATACATCAGTGTGACTGTTTTGGTTAAATGGCATTCCCTCAGCTGCAATAGTTATATTGGTATGATCATCCATGTACAGAGCAGGCTTTGAAAAGTAACTACTACAAACCAGTCCCATGAGAGAGAAATTATTATTTCTGGTTCTGTGGCAATAGACTGACTTTCATAATAATGCTTAAATATCATCTAGTATATTGTCACTTGTTTTATGTAAATAAAATCTTAATAAAAAGTGTAAAAGTTTAAATGACTAACACAGTGATTCATTTTCAGTATGACTTAATGTTCCTTACATTCAACATACTCAAAGAGGATCTTTAAGGAAAAGGACGTTACAGTTTATATGTACACCAGCTGATCTGGAACAGCGGTGTGGGTGTAATATTGACAAAGCCAATGATGCCAATAACACGTACTGTGAAGGTATGAAACAGAAAAATTATCAGCTGTTACTCTTTTCTACTTGTTGCCAATTCCTCCAAAGGACTAGAAACTAATGATGCTTTTCAAGTCCTTTACCCTTCTGCAGATGATAAGTTATTTGGCTCAAAAGAGTTCTTCCACATCTCATAGCACAAAGCCAGAACTGCCTTTCATCCACAAACGTCGAAATTACATTAAAATAAAAAAAAAGATTAGAGGAAGAATGTAATAAAGTCACTAGAAAGGGTAGAGTGAAGGTGGTCTGCCCACCATCAGATAATACAAGACAGTTAAAAGTGGCAGACCTTTGCCCCAAGGGTGATATTGGTCTTGAGACAGAAAGAAGATCCCCAGAAGACAAAATCAAAGAGAAACCAGATGACATAGAGCATTGCCAAAGACAGTGGCCAACTCTGAGCAAAAGAGCTGCTGGACAGCAGTAGAGCAGTCCAGGAGTCCTAAGCCAAATTCCTCTTGAGGAAAAGAAAGGGAAATACTAAAAGCTACTTACATTATACTGATGATTAGCCACTGGTTTATAGTTTGTGGTTACAGCTTTGTCCAGCTGCTGTGATAACCTTACAGGTTTAGAGGATTCTTCTATCTGTAATCTACAAAAAAGAAAACAAGAATAAAAAATTCAGACAAGCATACACTCAAAATTAATTCTAAAAACCTGCAATTATGAACGAGCTGTTATCAAAGGTCAGTTGCAAACAATCCATAAGGCAAAACAGGTGCACTCTTCTGGATTAATTCTTCCTACTGTATTTTTGCTTAAGGACATTGAACTATTAGGGTGCTCTATGCTACAGAAGATACTGAAATGCTGAAAATCAAATAACTGAAGAGGAGATAGTAAAAACAAAGTTTGGACACAAATTTCATTGCAAAAGCCTAATGCTCAGATTAAAAAAAAGCCCTTGCTCTTAAAAAAGATCAAACCCAACCCAAATGAATGCAAAATCTCACCGCTTACTCAGCTGAGGGATGAAAAAGCTTTTCATCCACCTCTGCTAACCCATGACCTTCTCTTAGATATTGAAATGTAAAGACATAAATTTCTGTGACCTTTCTTTTGGCACTACAGTACAGTAAGAGAATGCAAATAATGGTTTTAAGAGCATTATAAAGACATGAAGATAGAAAAATCCACCTAGCTTCAAATCAATGTGCAATCAAGTCTCTGTCACACAGATAACAATAGATGACCTTCAGTTCTCTTTGGGAAAGACTCTCAGAAGGTCAGAGGTTGAGGACATCTTGTCAGGCTCATCCCTATGTAATTTAAATCTTCTGTATGTTGATGTAGAGGGGTGTTCCATTTAATTCAGATTTAGAACTCAAGAATTTCTCCTTGAAATGAAGGCAAGAAACCAAGCTCTAGAAAAGCACAGGACAATGGTCCTTCAGACACAATGGCTTTATGGCACATCCAATTAACATGTTAATTATCGATGAAGCTGTTTCCAAAGCTGTATCTTGTAGGCAGAGGAGTCAATTTCCACTAAACGCAGTATAACATGACCCAATAAATGCACAGAGATGCCTGCTTCTTTCCAAACAAAAATTAATATGGTGACATTAATGGAAATAATAACTGCATGTTTACTAGTGTAAAATATAAAAATGATAAAACTGACAGTTCTTTAAAAACAACTGTAAATATTTGAGATCACAGATTTATTTTTGTAAAGATATCATTTACACCCAAAAAGATAAAATTTAAATTCAGTATGTTTCTGATTTAACACCTGAACAACCTAAATACATTTGAAGGAAGTATCCAATTAAGAAATAAATTCTCTAGTCGTAGCAACTTGACAAAAGAAAATCATCCTCATAGCTGGTATTGCTGGACAGTAGGTGGGGGTAGTTTCTTCTCATACATAGATCAACTTGCTTCCTCTCAAATCCTTGCAGACTTGTCATTTTTTCTGTAGTTTTAACTACTCTTAAGCAACCATTGCCTCATATTCTACATTTTTATATCTATGCTGCCTTCTGTCCAAATGTAGCATGTTTCTTTCCTAGCTTGAAGGAAGATCAATTGGAAGGTAAATGAACAGTGAACATTTTTTGCTTATCACAAGAATTTATCTTTTTGTCTTCAATCTAATTAAATGATTTTAAAGATTTTCTTGATCTGGTTACCAAAGATCTTCTAAACTCATGTTTCACCAAAGAGGCATAGGCCAAAACAAAAACACTATATTTTCTACAAAACAGTCTTTTTCTCTGCTTCTCCATTGCTTCATATTTTTCTTTTTGGTCTCAATGACCTTTTAAATTTTAAAATAGTTTGTCTTTAATTTTTACACAGTTTGGCTTTAATAGTTTAATTTTTTTTCCAATTCATCATGTTTCCCATTGGTTTGATATGGGGAGTTTTCCAGTCCTCTCTCTCCTATATTCTAGCTATTTTTCATTTCACTTCTCCTCCCATTTTTCCTTTTCATAAAGGAGATTTCCTGCTCAACCCGTTTACTGGTACTGCTCCTGTTCATGAGACAGGGGCTCCTTGAGATGAACTGCGAATTCTTGTCACTCTTTTCCCCTCCCCTTCATATGCAGCAGACTGAGTTTTTTGATTTGCAATGTTGCTCCAGAGTCCTTCTCATGATGGTTAGAGCACAGGGTCCTAACAATACTTAAATACATCCATGGTGTCACATATCCAGGGAGCACCAGGCATTCAACAGTGGCATTTCTTCATGATTCTTGCACTGGGCTTTATATTCATTACTCTTTATGATGTAAATTTACAATATCATCCATTTCTTCAGGTAAACAGCCAAAGAACATTAGCTCTTCAGTGATGAATTTTCAGCCATAGACTTTAGATACCACTCATGTTCAAGGCCTCTTCCTGATCCAGCAGTTTAAAATTGCAATAGAGGAAATTTCAATCCCCATTCAGTGCATCTTCCTTAAATTAATTCTTCTTTGTATGAAAGTACACCAGCACTTTATTTCTTAACATTTTTCGCTCACCATGCAGGATATGCATTTCAGCTCTTTCACGTTAACCTCCCAATTTCCAAACCAGTAGAAAACCAAACGTGCAAGACAGCTTCTCAGAGGCCTCCCTCCAAAGGTTGATGGAAGTGAATGTACATTTAACAAGTAAAGCTCTCCAGCACACAATCTTAAAAACAAAGAAAAACTTACTGCCTGCTCAGGAAACAGAACGAAAGCCAACCAAGTGAAAATGGAGAGGGACCATCTAAGTTAGTTTGTGAAATGGCAGAAGACTTCAGAAAGATCTATACATAGCAAGTAATAAATATATCAGCTACAAATGTATGTCTGAGAAATTTCAGAGATATTTGTGTTGTACTTCGATATTTCTTGCCAAAGGTTTCCAAATTACAACCGCAGATCTCACGGTCTTTAGAAATCTGGCTTACAGTAAAATGTTAACCCTTTTTTTGTTGTTGTTTCTACTGCTGTTGTGAGAGCTAAAAATACACTACATTCCTGATACTACTTTTTAATGAAACAATTACAGCAGTGGCCACATGCCAATATGGAAATTTATATGGGAACCATGGTGACTCAGAAGGCAAACATTTTTATTAATAGCTTTTATTCTACACATGCATCTTGCTCTTCTCCCTAATGGCTGACCTTCCCTTTTTTTTTTCTGCATCTCTCACGATTTCACAGAGCCTCAGATTACCTTTCTTCCACTGGGCTTCCAGGTGGAATTCTGTCACACAATCCTACGTGGAATAATAGCTGATGCACATCTGGAGTTGGCCTTCCAAAAATGCACGAATAAAGGGACTGACAAACATGGTATAAAAACCGAATTAGTAAATGGTTCAGTGGGGATGAAGCACTGAAATTTGCTTAGCGCATTACAAAGGGTAAAGACAAGCAGCCCATAATCATTTTGTCCAGATGATTTGTTGATACAGACACTATCTGCAGGGAAAATACAGCATGGTTGTTTGGGTTTTTTCCAAAATCATGCTGCAACTCTGTTATATTCAGAAAGTAGTATGTCTAGGGGCATATAATTGACTTTTAAAATTCGCATAGCTGTTGTCTGAAAAATTTTGATGAATATATAAATTTATACATTCTAGTAATTATACACTCAACAATACATAACAAAAGCTATAAACTGAGAATTATACTAGCCTTTTAGTTAGATGTTTAACATGTTACAGATATAGTTACTTTTAAGTGCTCACTTCTTAAACAGAATTTAAATAGCAGTATTAATCAAGAATATCAGGCAGTGCTTTATGTAGAATTTTCTCAGAGTGGACCTGCTGAATCTTAATTGAAACTGCTGGTAGGAATAAAGAAAAAATCAATAGATATTCTGAGTCATTGGTGACACTGATTTAAAGGAGCAGTGGCTTTTTACCTATTACTCTTCATTATGATTTGCAGGAGTTAAGACAGTTATGGCTCTGAACAATATAAAAATTTTCAAGGAATTAAATATTACACTGAACTCTTGTTGAAATAGCTAGAGCTATAATTAATGCTAATATCTGGCCTAAAAAATAAAGAGAAAATGCAGATTTTTTTTTTCTCCAAAACTGCCAATGAATTAGCAACAGAGCAGCCACCAGCCTACACAGTGGTTTTCCCTTCCACCACCAAGATCTAATGTAGCTCTTCCACCTTGAAATACAGCAAGTAACCAGCACGGCATCGAATTCATCATGGTCATTGCCCAGCAAAACACATTTCATACTGCAGCTTTGATTTGACACTGTGCTTATAGTTGAATAAGGGGAAAAAAACATTCAAACAGACTGGAAATAATTCCATAGTACTTGGCAACATGTAGCAAGCTCACACAAGGAGACAGATAAAGACAGTCCGTACATTCCTAGAGAGAGATATTGTTTTCTAAATACATGTAATTTTCAGCAACAAAAAATAAAATTAAGACCTTTAGAACTGATAATCTACTGTGATTAATCTTTTGTCATAAAACAAAGATTTGAAGCAGGCATTTATCAGAAACACTGCTAGAGCTTGAATTCTTTGCACTTCTAAAGAAATTATTTTACAGATGAGAGAGGAAAGTTTATATACTTTTTTGTGCTTGGCTATATGCACACAGGGCACCAGTAAGTAAGGAGTCAGCCTTATTATTGCAAAAAAGGAAAAGTTGTGTTTCTTTTCTCTCTGCAGTATCATCCAGCTGCACTGGAAGAGAGCAGGCCCACTGCCCAAAGCTTTGGAGGGGAAAAAACACAAACTCTGTATCTTTGCACAGTTTCGTAGCTTTTCTCTGACTGCTCACAGAAGCTCCCAGTCCACTCCGAGGGAACTGAAAGCCAAGGACTAATGCTCTCATTGTCCTTTACTCAGTAATTCTGTACTAGAACTAGGCTGGCATTACAAGAAGTTTCGTGATAACTGGTGTGGGTCACAAAGCTTTTTCTTTGCTTCCTTATTTTGCTAAGTATCCCAAACATGACAGAAATAGGTACATCCTGAAAATCTCATCCAAAACAAACCAATAAAATAAATGTAACAATATAGCCTCACACCTACTCCTCGTGCATTCATTTGGACTTCTGCACCTTGCTGAGGTTCAGATAGCACCTCTTTTGACTTTCCTTCAAGAAAGAACAGCAGGAATGTAAAAAGCAAGCAGATGATCAATAAGAGACGAACATTCTTATAAGATACTGAAAAAGTTTTTGTAATTCTGTGAGAACCAAGGGAATTCAGCACCCTGTGGTGCACACCCTGCTAAAAACAACCCCATGGCAGTGCTCAAGCACAAATATAGGAAATTACCAGAATGGCCACACCAGTAAAAACATGCACTATCTAATAATAAAAATGACAATCTGCTGGTACACCAAACAATCTGTCATATATCCTCAAAGATAAGAACAGCACTCAAATTCTGCACGTTCAGTGCAAGGAACCCTACTGTCTCACGTTCCATGGAGGCGGATGACAGCCTCCATCGCAGGGAGGAACGAATCCACTGCTCTTCAGACACTCAGTGCTACTCCAGTGCAGTCAAAGCAAAGCCAATCTGTCCCCATTTATGAAGACTAGACAGGCAGACAGAGTAGAGCATGAGCTGAATGAAAATGGCATTAAGAAGTGTACTTGCCAGTGTTAAATAATGAAATGTTTCAGATTATTAATACAGGATATGATTTATAACTAATTTTAAGTCCTGAAACCCTGGCATTTCAAGAAAAGTGCTGCAATTATTATGTGTTCAGATATTAGATTTTTCTGAAGTTGACATCTTTAACCATATATGTTGAAGGATAAGCAATGAATCATATGTATATATGATAATTTCATGTCTAATACTCAGACAGGCACCACAGTCACAACTCAAGACTCCAATTCTACGTATCATATATTCCTCCAGAACAGAACATCAGATGACATAAATGGCAATTTAATAATAAGTAACAATTTCTTATGCATTTTGTTTTCTGGATTGACAAAAAGTGAATAATTGATTAAAATCATCCAAGTTTTCCTCTCTGAGTTTAGTGTTGCAAATGACTAAAAGCTTCTTAGCGAAGCTTGTGTGATCAAATAATGTAAAGATAAAGCAAGACCTATTTTAGCATTCTACGAGTGATATAATGGAATAATTTTCTCTATTTGTTTGATGCACAACTTTAAACATATTAAGAGATGCACTAATGCAATTAGCATGAAGAAAATTGTAACGTCTGCTTGACATCACAGATATTTTTAATCAAGCTCACATGTGTCGACAAATACTTCCAGTGGAAGCATTCTGACTCTGATTAAGTCAGGCTCTGGCATTGCCTGATACACACTGGGGACAAGGTAGAAGAATTTTATCTGAGGCTAAGTTCAAAAACGAATCATACCTCAGAAGTATCTTCTATGACTATATTCTGTCTTCTACATTAAATGAGGTTATAGTTATCCTATCCATTACTGTGTCTGACAAAGTTTGTTTCTTGTCCCAGCCTCTATTAGATTTCTCTGTCCAGGTCTGGGTCTCTATGTTTTGTTTGTTGCTTCCCCCTTTTACTCAGCACCCACTCCCTTTTGCAGTGAAAAGGGTACATGACCAGATATCCCTAAGGGCAGAGTTTCCCATTCACCCTTGTGAAGCAAGGCAGCCTCTGCACCCTCCTTGTCCTTTCAGGAGGACTTAGGTCAGGACTTGGGTCACAGCATTATCCCATTTCCTCTGAAGTGAAAAGGCCCTTTCAGCACTGTTCAGGCTATTGACTGATAGAAAATTGCACAACCAACCACAGAATCACAGAATCATTTCAGTTGCTCATCAATTTCAACCATTGACCCAGCACTGCCAAATCCACCACTGAACCATGCCCCAAAGTGTCCCCCCATAGGCCTTTTAAATGTCTCCAGATATGGTGACTCAATCACTATCTTTGGCAGCCTGTTCCAATCTTGACATCCACTTCAGTGAAAAAATGTTTCCTAAAATCCAATGTAAACCTCCCCTGCTATAGCTTGAGGTTGTTTCCTCTTGTCCTACAATTTATTGCAAATAAATGAACACCCCCTTACTACAATTCATGTACTCTGGAAGAGCAGAGAAGTTTTCAGCTTTGCAGTTGTTAAAAATGTCAGGATTTTGCAGTCCTTTCCAACCTATGGTCATTATAGTCAATCAATTAGTGCCCAAAAGGAACTCTCTGTTATTGGTTCCTGCCATACTTCCAATATTTTCTTATTAATACACATATCACAAACATCTCTGTTCTGCCCAGTTTCCTGCCCAACACAAGTTGGAGAACAAGTAAAAGCAGAGCTAAAGGGGATGGTCTTCCCTGAGGACTAAGTGAGGGTAAAAGTTCCACCATTCATGCTCAGTTACATGCTGTAGCTCTATATGGGGCATTTCATCTTAATTTCTAAGTGGATAAAACACAGCAGATTTTTATACCAGGGTGCTTATACTTGTGGCTTATTCCAGTGACAGAAAGGTCTAAAACTAGGGTGAAGTAAAACGTGGATGTCCATTTGTGTTGTCTGGAGAATGTAAGGGTACCTTGACCACAGGCATGAGACAAGGTTTGAGACTAGCAGAGTGACGAGGTATACCAAACAAAAAATTAGGCAACTTGCCAGGAGAAATGGGAATGCAGGTGAGATTTTGGGGAGAGAGCTGTAAAGAACCATACAAATGCATGTGATACACATCAGTCCCACATGGAAAAAGAGAGAGAGGCAACACAGAGGCTGTAAGAGAAGGACAACACAATAGGAATGGCTGGATAGGCAGGAGTCTGGTGCACATACTCCTGAAGAACAGCAAGAAGGTGAAAAAGTAGGTTGAAAAGGCTTCGGGTTTATTCAGCTAAGAAACACAGTTGATGATCCACAGGCCTCTGCCTCTGAGCCAGCCCTTCGACACTGCAGTCTGTACAGCACAGGCAGATGCCAGCATCTGAAATACCATAGGGATGAGTAACCACGGAGCAGTTCCTGGCTCGGGGGAAGCACCAGCAGCCTCACAAGCCCATTACTAATACTAGAGAAGGTGATCTAGGAAAAGTGACTCATTAACAAACTAAGCAAGACAGAAAAAGCCCAACCCTTTAATTTTAACACGAATATTATTTCCTGAATTAAAGCCAGATAAAGTCTCCTTTCTCACTTCCATTTTCAAAGATGCAATTTCCATCCCTGCTCCTATTCTTCTCAGTCCTCAAATTTCTCCAGAACAAATGGATTTAATTGCTAGATACGATTTCAACTTAGGTTTCAGACGAGGAATTCTAAATTCTGAACTATTATTTTTTAAAGTAAAGCAAGTAGACTTGTCTCAAAATTACATAATCTTTGTTTTCCTGCCAAAACTCATCTGGTGTGCTTGGAGTTGTTTTGAAACCAATGGTAGAAGTAACAGGGATTTTTAGGTCCAGGCAACAAAAAGCCAAATAGTTCTTGTCAGTCTACAGATGCAGAAATCGTGTACTTTACTAATGGGGACAAGAAAAGAGAATTTTAAAAAAGTAGTTAGTTGTACAGAAAAACTACATCTTTACTATACCCTGAGAGGCCTAGGTGTTGAATTAATGGTAAAAGCGTGGATGATTTACAAGCTCAGTCAATTCACTCCACATTGAAACTGCTCACAGCTAAGAAGGTAGAAAGAAAGGCAGACTCTTCACTACAAGTCCTCAAATGAAAAAAAAAAAAAAAAATCCCAACACCTCAGCTGCATCTCTTCAATATGAACCTCTTCTCCTCCCCTTCTCTTGCAAAATGTCTTTATCAAGTTACAGCTGCCAGCACTCTGCCTCCAACTACATGCTGCCATCTCTTAACTCCAATTCCCAAATACTTCACCACTCTCTTGATTGCTCTGCAAACAGCCATGGCATCTGGCTCAATTGGGGATCTTCCAGTTAAAATTTACTGTAAACAATTTAACAGTTTGTGACAATCTGGAAAACATTTGGACTGCTTCCCTAGAAAACCTAGCTGGCTCAAATCCTCAAGGTTTTTTCCTCTGTCTCTTCCTTCCTTAACCTGCAGACCCTAAAATGCTGAATAGCAAGAACACCTTTTTGAGGACCCACCCCTCCCCTCAGTTAAAAGACACTTGGAAATAACTGTCAAGGAACTGCTGCAAAGGGCACTGAGAGGCAGCTGCTGGGAGACTGTGCTGCACAAGCCCATGGGTTAATGACTACACACTGCCTTTGGTACCTTAGAGTTGAATCTTGAACAGTTCAGCTGCTTCAATGGTTTAAACATATGGTTGCACTAAACTGCAGGATTAGCTCACACTGAACTGCTGAATTAACCCACCCAACACTCTTTCCTGCAGGCAAAGAGAATGAAATTAGCTTTAACTGAACTCTGAAATCATGCTTAATCCAAACAAAATCAGCATTAAGTTAAAAATAAGAGCTGGGTAGGTTCAGCAACCCTAGAAATCCTGTGCTACAAAAACCAAAGAAAATGCAGGAAAGAAACCTGTCTGTCTCCTCAGTCCATGCGAAAAAGCAGTCTTCTCATCCCCCAAGTGGAAAATTTACCAGTTTCTCCAGCAAGCCACAGGAAAAAAAGAGGTAACACAGCACAGACTGAAAGATATATCAATTAAACCAGAAAACTGGAGATATTTTTAAACTTTGATCATCATTCTTTCATCCAATTGTACAGAACTACTGGTCTGCTGTATTTGCTTAAGTAGTGTAATTACATTTTACCTCCTCCTATTTTGCAAAACAAGTGCTCCTCCAGCTCCCTCTCCCAATATATTACATATCTGCCCACCTCCACTGGAAAATCACTGCTGGATGTCCCTCACCTATTCAAGTGGGAACTGTGCTCCCACAAGCAGAGCAAGAGGATATGGAGATGCAGCAAAGCCAGAGGCAGAAAACAGCTGTCCAAAGGGAGCCCAGCAAGCAGGAACAGGGCTGGGAGCTGCAGGTCTGCTCTGTAGCTGGGAAGTGATGGCAATGGGGAAAAAGAGCCACCAAAGGGTCATCTGCCACAGGACTCCACTCCTGATCAATAAAACCCTGAAGGATGGTTTTATAGTAGCCCTGCATCACTCAATTTGGTTCAAGTCACCTTCCTCAAGGTCTGGTCTTTGAAATGCTGCTGCAGAGGGCAATCCTGGATGTTATTTTCTTAAAAAGCCTTAACTTGGTTTCTGTGCATCATCTTCAGGGTGGTGCTTATCAAAGCCACAGCTGTATCACCATTAGCCCCAATAAAAGCTCTCAGTAAAGTGAAAATACCTTCAGGATCAGGAGACTGTGGCTCAAGACTCAGCTTCAAGCTCTGCTATAGCTTTAAACCAACAATTCTCAAAGTTATTTCAAAATACCTTTCTTTAAAAAGCACACTAATAACCACAAATTACAACAATGACTTGACTAGGTTTTAAGGCAACTGAGTCCAGAAAGCATAAGATTTCATTTTGCATTTAATATTATATAAAAATATAAGTTGAAAAACATCTCTGCCTTTGTTTCGAAGAAGAAATCAACATAAGCTTAGTAATTCAGAACATCATCTTTGAAACACTCCCTAGAGAGCTTACTTGTTAAGAAATAAACCTAGCTCCATGCACTTTGAGGTCTGCTACATTAGTATTCTCTTAATTAGAGATTTTCAGAAGAGTGCACCTTATTTGTGAGCACAAAGAAACTCACCCAGACTTTGTGAAGCCATACCTACTCCGTTATTAAATAAAAAACTCCAAAGATTTGATTATAGATTTGTCTGGCATGACAAATTCCAAAAACAGTTAGTGACTGAAGCACAAACATTGTCTAGCTTCCCCAACAGGAAGCTGGATAATTGGGTTTTCCATAAGATCTGTGTGAAAGCAGACTCCATTCATGTGTAATTTGGTTGAGTATGTCTTCCACAGGGAAGGAAGGAAAACAAAATTCATGAAAGAACTTTCAGGACCGTTGTATTTTAAAGCTTGCCTTGCATGGTGTTCCTTAGTTAAACCTTAATTAAATGTTGCAATTTAACAAAATGCATACATACAATAAGAAATGCTCCACACAAATTTCACTGGTTCGTCATGAACTGAATTTGTTAGTAATCCAAACACGAAATGTAACGTGAAACCATTATTACTATAAACTGTGAAACTATTATTGCCAAGAAAAGCATCCATTTTCCAAAAACTTCCATAGTTTTTAATTCATTGTGCATATATTTCTCAAATGGCAGTGTAAAACAGAGTGTATCAGTACACTGAATCTGACAGGATGGGCTGAGCCTTCCCCACAGCAGCCCATGAAGTGCCTGAGCAGCACCCACACAGCACCAACACCCCCAGGGGCCAGGAGGCTGGGAGTGGGCAAGAGGCTGGGAGGGGATGCCAACAGATCCCTGCTGACCAAAGGGATATCCTGTACCATATGGTGTCATTCTCAGCAATGGAAGTTAAGAGAAAGGAGGAGGATGACATTCCTTACAAAGGCGTTCTCTTCTGAAGCAGCTGCTATGTGTACTGGGGCCCAGCTTCCCATAAAGTGGCTGGACATTGCCTGCTGATGGGAAGTAGAGATTAAATCTATATTTTTGCTTTCTTGTATTAAACTGTCTTTAACTCGACCCATGATATTTTCCATATTATTTTTTTCCACTGCCCTGATAAGCCGGGAGTGTGAGAGAGCAGCTGGGTGGGCATCTGGCAGGCAGCCAAGTTTAACTAACCACACTTAAAAATGCTAAAAAATTTAAAATTTTATAAAAATATTACCTCAGTATTAGAGATATTTAGAGCTGTAAATGTTTTAAAAACACTTAACAATCAATGGGAGAAGTTCTCTGGACTCAACAATATACACACTGCTGTTGGCAGAGAATACACAGCAGTTAATACAGGTCAGCTCTGAACGATGTGAACTGCTGGTTATCTGCTCTTTCTTCAGTGGCATACGTGGTATACTTCCAGGAACAATCATGGCATATCATATATACTTAATATTTCACTACATCTTCTAGTGGAATGTGTCCCTGCTTATCGCAGGGCTTTGGAAGTACATGATCCTTAAGGTCCCTTCCAACCCAAGCCATTCTTTGATTAAAGGAAAAAGGAAGTGTTATTTTTTCTACTGGCATGTCTCTTATTAAGCTCATTTTAGTTTACATAATCATCTTGAAAGACACGTATTAATTTTTGTTGTTATTATTTGTTTGCTTTGTACAAAAATGAAGCTATAAGCATCTCTAGAACAAAAGAGAAACAAACTGTCTTTTGTGAAAGCTCTTTGGAGCTGGTTTAAATTCCATGGGAGATAAATTTTTAAATTCTAGCTCTAAGTCTAGAGGAGATGAAGAAATTCTAGAGAAAAGAATTGGAAAATAGGTCCACTTAAAAATCCCCCTAAAAGAAAAAAGCTGTAGCAAATATTTAATTTTTAAAATATAGAGAACAGTCAAGCAATTACTCAGAAAAGTAAGAAGCCCAACAGTTTTTTTTCCCCAAACAGATGCTTTTATATCATGTTATTTTCGCAATACATTTTGGACTACTTGCTCTACTCCACCACATCCTTTAATTTAATAATTCCACAAGATTTTGGAGGGTTCACACATCCTTCACTGCAGCAGGAAATGAAACATAATTACCTACCACTTTCCTTTCTTTATTGCTAGAGCTGCAAATATTTTGTGGTAAGTGGGGAGAAGAAAACTGCCTCTGCAAACCTGTTTCTCTAGCTAGACAGAGCCTCAAGACTTCTATGACAATTCAGCACTTTCAGGCCAAGTACCTCCTGCTTTAGAAACTACAGGATCTCTGAACTAAAGAAGACAGGTACTAAACACTATTCTCTTCTGCATTTGACTTAGAAGCAGAACACAAACAGTTTATCTGGCCTTCATAATTTTGGAAAATCCTCCAAGGAAGCTTCTTTTTCACAATGGGAAAAACGCCAAATTATGCAAAATGCTGTTATAATTAATTAAAAATTCCTCTCTACTTGATAAATGAAGAAAATAGCTGTCCATCATTTCTTCTCAAGTGCAAATTCTATTAATGGCTGCATGAACGCTAGGTTTACAAAGGGGACCACCAGCAGCATGCTGCTTTGTAATACAAAAGGGGCAATGGAAAATAATAACATATAAAAACACCAAATAACAAACAACGTAGTTCAGTGCATTGAAACAACGTGCCTTTCTTTACAAGAGGTGTTCTGTTATGCCACACCCTATGTAACACATGAAGTAAACACTTTATTGCCATGGAATACAAACAACCTGAAATGGGACGTCTCCCTTTGCACATGTTCCATGACAGACGGTACTGGAATGGTATTTGCTGCAAACCAGATTAAATCAGTTTTAGAAACTGAATTCCATCAATGAACAGATTGCACCATCTGCTTCTACTAATATACATTAGAGAATGTGTATTTTCCATAGCTGCATATTTACTCTGTAATCAGAAGCCTACAAGACAAATAGGTATAGCTTAGCTACAGAATGGCTGAAACGCATCATTATTTGAGAATGTCAAGGGCATAAACAAAAAAGCACTTAGGTCATTGAAGGCTGTGCAATGAAGTAATGAAACTAAATTAGGCAAAAGAAAATTTAAGCAGCACACTGGGACACTAACAATCATTCCAGTGATGAGAGAAATACAAATGCAAAAAGCAGAGATGAAATAAAGTTTCTTACTAATAACATGTAGGGGAAAAAAAGAAATAATCTTTCAACTGAAGCCTAAGTAGGGCTGTCTGGAAATTTGAATTTTTATTACATGTTTTTTAGTGCTTTCAAGAAAAAAAAAACCCAGATTTGAATCAGGAGATAAGCCAACATTTGAAGTTTTCATGGAACAGAAATCCTGCAAAATTTTGTTTTGGAAATCCAAACATGATGTTCCCAAAACAAAATATGCTTTCCCAGTATCCTCAGCAGCTGCTGACTGAAATTAATGCAATTCCTTTCATTTCACAACTGCCATTTTTATGGCTTGCTGTGGTGACAAAGGATGGTTATTCCCAGGAGAGTAAGATACCAAGTGCAATTAAGGAAACAGTATTTCATTATAAACTGTGGTCTTCTTTCTGAAAGGACAATAAAAGAAACAAGAACTATTGGGACATTAATTTTCCCCAGTATAAATGCACAGAGGAGTGCGACAAGTTAGGTTTTAGGAAAAAAAAAGAGTAGAACTCTTCAGGGCCAAAAAATAAAAAAAATGAGATATGAAGATATGACTGAGGTGTATGAATTCATTCAGTCCAGGAATAGGGAACAATTGTATGATGTGAACATCAGAAGGAGCAGGCATTAAATCACAGGAAAATCCAGAGCAAACTGAGGAAAGCAGTTTTTCACACAACCTGTAAATAAATGGTGGAACTTCTTGATGCAGAGTATTATGAATGCTAAAAGTACATATGGGTTCCCCAAAAGTAACTTTATTGATGACTGCTAAATACCAGGACCACTCAACAGTCCTTGAGATACGTGTATCACAGGACAAGCACAGTGTGCTGGATTAAGCAGGAAAACTGAAAAGACAAGCACTCCCTCCTTCCCTTGAGCAGAGCTAGGCACTGAGCCATGCCCCCACCCCAGTATCCAAAGGGAGCAGTGTCCAAAGTGAACAGCCTGCTCTGTGTCACTAAGCACAGCTCCATGCAGGTCTGAAGATTTGGATGTGCCAAGCACTCACTCCAGCTCAATAAAATTGAGACTCCCAGAAGAAACACCCATCAGACACTGTTGTGATTTTTTCTCACAGTCCTGAGAAACATTAATTACTGGGTCAGTAATAATGTTTCATAAACAGCTGCTGCAGATAAGGAAAAAAAAATTAATGTCACGCTAAATGTGTGTAGGTTTAACTACCTTCTGCTCAAAGGTACCTCTTAAGAGAAGGATGGGATCCAACACAAAGACACAAAGGCACTTTATTGCTGCAATCCTGTTGGTGGAAGTAAGTCTAAGATACAAAGAAACCTGAAAGGAAGACTTTCTGAGTTGAATATGTATTATTTGAAAACCAAGGCTTTTGACTTCAGCATCTTGCAGGGGAAGAAGCATCCCATATGACCTACACAGACGAAGGAAAATAAGATGAACCTGGTCTTTGCCTGAAATTGTGACCATGCCAAACAATTTCTGTCAGGACATGCAGAAGAGCACCATCAGTTCACTCACCAAAGCAGGACTAGTCAGCTTCCTCATACCTCTATTTCCCCACTCTAAATCACAGCATAAAATTGACCACTCAAAGTGCAAAGCCTTTTATGACCCTTGGGGACAAACATATTAACAAACCCAGTGGGCCATGGCATGATCATGTGAATAAACATAGAGGTACTAATTTGGAATAAAATGCAAGCTAAACAGTTAAGCCAAAACCAGTCAGAAGAGCAAAAAAATGAAACATTTATTCCAGCTGGCCAATTAAACTGCAGAGAAACTAAATTAATTCTTCAAGATGGACATACATGACAAAGTTCGCTATTTACACCCATGATGGAAAAGAACTACAAGAATAAAAATAGAGTTTAAAAAAAAGTTTGTAAGTTAGTGTATTGCTTAGAATGAAGCAACACAGTCATGACTTGATGAGGATAGCCTCAGGCAGGGTGCCCTACCCATCCATATAGACATTCAGATAGGTCTACCTCCTAAAGCTAGAGAAAAAATGAAGAATGAAAATGTAGACAGAAACACATGGCAGATAACTGGAAGAGTTGAATAATTAAGAAGTCGTGATTACACAAACAAAAAAAAAGATTTCTTCAAAAAGGAATAAAGGCACAACAGGGAGGAAAAAAGTAACCAACAAATAAAAATAAGAGGTCCATGAACAGCCTTCCTAAGATATTAATTTTCTGTACTTCACTTAGTGGACGGACATCAAATAGTATTTTGTCTACTTGGAGTTCATTTGTAGGTGGACACAGTGAAACTACTATTGCACTCTCATCTCCATCCAGAAGTCAAAATAGGGCATCTTCAAGGAATTCAACAAGGAATAGAAACTGTGGACAGATTAAAGTATCTCTTTCTTGTAATTTTGAGGGGGGTTTTTTTTGTTGATTTTTTTAATGTCTAGAGATTCATCCTCCTTGACGATGGGCTACTACCTGCTTGGTTTTAGTCACTTTGACAGAGTTGTTTCTAAAAGGCTCCTATTTGCTGCAGCAAGAAGCTGTATCTGAACAAGAATAATTTTGTCATCTAGCTTTTAAATCATCTAAACCAGATTTTTCTTCCTCTTCTTTATTAATATTGCAATGAACTGAAAGTACTTCGGCATTTTGCCAAAACTTCAACAATCTTTTTCTTTAATTTCAGAAAAATTCTGAACAAAACCAAAGCAAAACATTATGTTTTAAAAAGTAAGATTCCTATACTCTGTATGAAGCTACTGATTTACCTTAATAGAAGGCAAAAAGGCAGGGTGCAGTAATTGCCTGGTCGCTGAGAGCTCAGAGCAGATGACTCCTTTTAGCTTCAATTCCTTTCACAGAGGATTTCCAATTCACACACAAAACTGACGTGAAAGCCACGTTCAATTTATTTTATTCTGACATTAACTTAGTCCAGGGCACTTGCTTGTGATTAATAAAGAGAAGAGATATAACTGTCAAGCCAGTGTGAGAAGCCAGGTTATCTGAAGAGCATCTGGGAGACAGAACAACACTTAAATCATTCTGAAGGCAGCATTGCAGAATGGGTGGCCTCCACATTGCATTTTATTTCAGGGAAAAATCCCTCACTATTATGACAGTATCATCTTTGCTAACATAGTAGGAGCAGACCCATGACAAAAGGTAGAAAGAATTGAAAAAGCAAACCAAATATTATATGAACACAAAACATAGCTAACACATAGAATTTCACACCACCATTAATGGGGTGATTTAACAACTGCTGCACCTGGTGGAAGTCTTACTTGATTTGATAGGATTTAGGGATGGCCCTAAAAGCTCCTAGTAACTACTTGGTTAGTGCAGCATGACATGAACTCACAACATTGTTTGATTTCTGCCTTTTAGATTTTGCTAAATAAATGCCTTGTGCATCAGTGACTTGTTATACAGAAATACACAGAAATACATCAAAAGACCCTGGTAAACATCAAAGCTGACCATGTAACACGATGCTTCCATTGCGTCCAAAAAGGACACTGGTCTTTCTGAATTTAGTAAGAGCTTGTGCACTTGCTTTTTAGCAAGTTTCAGGCATCTATACAAAGTATTACTTCTATTTTGCACTCACCAGATTTCTAAATCCTAGACTTGAATTCTGTGTTTATTATTTTATTGAAATCATGGCACATGTTGACATGTGGGAAAATATGCTTATAACTCTTCTTCATCTTCTCTGGATAATACATAGGACACTTGTGCTTCACTCATCAGCTTCTGAAATGAATCTGCCCGTAATCTTCAGATCACTTCATGCATAATTAGGTAATTCCTGATTTTCATTACTCATGCTCATCGCCACAGTATTTACACAGCACAGTCGTACAGCTGCCCATGTACAGATTGGAACACACCACTAATTACATACGTTTCATTTGGTTCTATTCCTCTACAAGTGAGGTTATGGTTTTCAAGGGCCGTGTTCCAGGCGCATATCCAGATGTTCAGGGACCAGAAAGTCCCTGAGGTGTATAAACCCATTTAAATTTACTGACCCTTTCAGAGAAATAAAACCACAAATAAAGTATGTCTGCCATTTTATTTCCTAACTTGTGCATCTACAGCTAAAATATGACAGCTTGGAGTCAGGAAAGCTGGTAATGCTTTACCTGTGATTCCCTACATACAATTTTGAAGTATTTTTTAAAATTCTATTAAAAGAAATTACAGTTTGAAATCTTTGTTGGAAAATAGTATGAATAGATCAGTTTATCATCTGTTTGCTCTTCTCTCATCAATTTAGATTAATGACTGTGTCTGTTTAGACCAAGCAGCTTTCACAAGTGTTACTTTCCTTCATACAGCTGAAGTCTCATTATATACACAGAAGACAGAAGTACAATACTATTTATTGTCCTCTGTTTAGCCAGTTTCTAGACTTCCACAAATGCTATGCTTAGGTAATTGAAGCATGTGAAATATTTCTTACGGCTGCACTATGCACGCTTACAAACATGAAGTAGAGCATAGTATAAAGCAACTTCTCTGATTTTTAAGAGCCTGTAAGGCACTTAAACAGATAATTGCCATATTCCAATCTATATTCTGTCAAATTGCATAATGTAAGTACAGACTACGCAGCAGCTAATATACTTCACTGAACACACAAAACAATAACTCACTTTCCATAAGCACTGGCTCTTGAGCATGTCAGGAACAAAAACCTATATGCTCACTGTGGATAGTAAATCTATCGTTTACTCACCGAACATCTCACTTACATACAGCTTAATGAAATAATAATTAAAAAATCTAAATGCTATATAATAAACCACCTCCACAGAGTACAAACTAATATCCAAGTGTCAAAGTTAGTATTTTATTCTTTAAAGCAGCAAAAGGATGTATTAAGTGATAATTCTTTCTGTACCAGACCATGAAAATCTAAGAGCACAGGATAGAGAAGAGGGAAAAAATACTGTGTAAGACTGCAATGAAATGTCTTAAATCTGGCAGATCTATTTGCTAGCTTTGTCCTTGCTAAGATCCCACAAATTATGGGAAGCACTTTTTACCCCTAGAGTGGATACTACATCAGGTATTTGTCTTCTAATATGAAAATGGGCTAAAGAGAGTTAAAAGAAGAAATAGCAATAAAAACAGCTTTAATAATCTACTCCAGTTGGGTGATTTAGGCATCAATTTGTAAAACCTACACCATTACTCCTACTCTAATATATGGCAGCATAATTAGGCTGTGTTTCTCTCCAAGTTGCCCTGAGTACCTCTCATGGTCGATATTGCAGTAAGTGCATTTCATGTTAGTTTTAATTTATGGATAAAGACTGGGAAATGAGGTTCAGGTGCACAGTTAGAAATTCAAAACAGATGCTTTAATTCTGCTACAATTTATTAGGAAATATTCATATGATTCAGTTTCACAGCATGCGTGAATATAAATCCTCAAGAGATTTAATTAGGTGTATTTTATCATAAATTGCATTCCCATAGACATATGCTGCTCCTGCTTCCTGCTGATAATAACAAAGACCAACTGACACTTAAGAACACTCTGAAGTGTAGTTTTCTGATGACATTAGGTAGAGCAAGAAAATAAAAAAACAGTGCTCAATAGAAGTATCAGTGGTTCTCCCAGTTGCTTTACCATACTGACTTAGAAGACCATTTATTTTATACAGTACTAATTAACCTCATGAAGTTCTATGTTTTGTCAATCTACAAAATATATCTTTTACTTCCAATACCATAAACATGGCATACAAAAAAATTCTGTTTGCTGTACCCATAGATGTGCTTCATGAGAGCCTATAAAAACATTCTCGTTTTGAAAAATCATAGTTTTGATCAATTAACGTCTCAGTAACTGAGTCTTTTCTGCAATACAGTGATTTCTTAATGCTCTAAGCATTTTGATCATAGTTTCATAGTTTCAGGATGTAGCACATATTCCCTGAATTTCACTTCAGAGAAAGAGTACTTAGTTTTCATGGACTTTGTTGAAAAGTTCTTTGTCAACCTGAGTCACCAACTGCAGAATAGTTAAAATGATCTTGATTTTTCTAAGTAGTTCTCAAAGGCAAAACAGAAGCCAATACCTGAGTTGAAATTAGAATTCAAAATAAAGAAATTATTTGAAATGTAATTTGAAAATTATATACAAGTGGTTTGGTTTGTTCATTGTTAATTTTAGTTTGAAATGTATTATATAAATACAGATCTAAAGCATAATTCTCTCTCAGATATTATCATTTAACATCTTCAGGTATGCATCCACATATTGGTGTTGATTTCCACGTAGTCTGCTATTTTTATCACATATTTTTCTACTCCCGCCTACACTCACATACAGTGAAATTTCTCTTTCAACATGACTTCACAATTCAGAATATATCCCAGAATGCAGGGATTTTCTTTTCTTTTTTTTACAAAAAGAAATCTGGCCATAGATATTTCTGTGCTCCTGCTTCTCCTGTCTGTTTTCCAGTTAGAAAAAAAAATGGAGTGAACTATGATACAGACAATATTCAACCTTGTAACAGGTTTTGAACACAGGGCTTTCTTTAATCTCAGAAACAGCTATAGTCAAAACTGCTGGAGAGCTAGGGCTTTTCAGATATGACACAGGAACTTTTAAAAATGAGCTAAGCAGACAGAATGTGTGTCTCATTACTTCTAGGCCCGATTAAACACCTTTTTTAAAAATCTGAACCATTTTGGAAGTGATTTTTTTCACCATTATCACTGTCATGATGGTCTAAGGGTAAACAAGTGCCTGAGTTCATGGGAAGATAAGAACTCATGTAAAGCTATTCTTTTACACTTAGATTCTTCACCTTAAAGGTGTTGTCATGGTCCTGACTGACTCTAACCTGAGTTACCACTGTTCAATCAGTTCTGAAGAAGGACAGAAGCCTGTGTGTCTTCACCATCTGCAGATTGGAATCATGAAGTCAGAACCTTATGTTATAAACCGAAATGAACCCTGCAAAATCCCCAATTTCCCCATGCCTATTGTTGGGAATGCAGCACAAAGCCTCAGAACTGAATACAACCAAGAGCAGAAGAACAGAAGAAAGCTCTTTGGTGAGCTGTTTCTTTGTCTAATTCATTACTATTTCTTTTTTATCTTCCTCTTTGGCAAGGTCTCGGTCAGCACTCAAGAAGACATGCAGGCTGAGGGAACAGCAGGGCAGTAATTCAAATTTGTATTGCAAGTCACAGGGCACAGTTCCTCTTGATTCTGCCACTATCATTAAGAAAGGGGTTAGTCAGATATTCTTGAAAAAATATGGACCTGTTCAAAGACCTAACATAGACACTTCATTGCCATTAACTTTGGAAAGGACCCAGTCTGTTCACACTTTTCTCAGTTACTGTTTCAGCGTGTCCAAGACCTGCAAGATGGTGCTGTACCTGGTAATTTCTGGCAAGTATTTTTGGAATTAGAGAATTAATTCCCAGAAACGTCTGTCAGGATGGACTAATACATTAATAAGGTGGGAGGTTTGCAATCTTTGGCATTTGGAAAACCTAACATAAATTACCGATAGAATACACTGTATGAGTTGAGCACAGATTTACATTTCTTTATATTTTAAAACTGCTGCTGAAGATAACTCCTGGATAAACTTGCAACTTCACCTTAGTTAGAAAGGGTCACCCTAAACATCTACCACCAAGTATTTGAGTGCTTGACAACAGCAGAAGTATCCAGCACACCTAAAGTTTGAGTGAGAAAAGTATCCTGGATAAGGAAAGGGAAGGTAGAGGATAAAAGAAGACACACACAGTGATCAACTGACAAAAAAATTCAGTCTGTCCTCCAAAACACCCCAAATCCAATCAGTCTGCTGCTACAGGTTTCACTATTGTCCTTCTCCACTTCTAAACCTAAGTTCTGGTCTGTGCATACAGCAGTTCCTAAATAGTTCGGAGATGACTCAACTAGAAATGGCTTTTTTACATAGCTCATGTTACAACAACCTGGCAGAGACAATGGATCCCAAAGAAAAGAAAACGAAATAATTTTGATAGAGCAGGTAACATATATTGATACCTACCACCACGATAGTCTTAGATATCAATAGGATATTAATTCAGGTATGCAGAGTCACTTTAAGTGCAGAACACTATCAGCCTTGAGATGTGTCAGAAACTTGGGTGAAGATGAAAGCATTTTTAAAATAATTTCCATTTACCAGCTTTGCAATATTAATTACATTCTGTTGGAAACTTTAATTTCAAGTAGTGGCATATAATCTCTCTAAGTTTCACTACTTTATGCTATACCGGGCTTTCAAACTTGTGGCTTGTCAGCACCTCAAACAGGAGAAGCTGACAACTCTCAGGTGATGCACTATCCATTTTAACTTCGGGGTTGAACATTTTAGTCTTCTTGTGAGGCACTGGGCAAACACAGAGCTGTCACCTGGACCACGGCACACCGAGGCAAAACATCTTTATAACACCTGTGTGAGAGACTTTCTGGGCTGTGAGTCCACATTGCCAGCTCATGTCCAATTTTTTATCTACCAATATTCTCAAGTCCTTCTCTACCAGACTGTTCTCAGTCACCTGGTTTGCACTGATATTGGGGATTGCCCTGCCCCAGGTGCAGGACCTTGCATATTATCATACATTTATGTGTTCTACAGAAGACATATTACAGAACAAACTTATACAAAATTATAAACTAAAGTAACACCGACCCTAAACCTTAATGATCACTGGTACTTTTCACAAAGCTGCCTCAGTTCCAGCTTTCTGCCAGGGCCAGTAGGGGAGGAACTAAGCAGCAGAGTCCATAAGCACTCTTCATGCTTTCCTGTCGGGATCATCACAGCATTCAAGGTACAAGGTTAGCTCAGAAAAAACTTCCCATTTCAATCTCAGGTATGGATAAAGCACATCAGCCCTATAACAGTTGCACTGTACTATTCAACAAACATACAGCCAGATTTGAGTTGTAATACTCTTTTTGCTAGTGCAGAGGCATTTGTGTTGAGTCCCAATGGTGGTACTGGCTTAGTGTACAATGCAAAATTTTCAATGCAGTATCACAGATGCCAACATGACAGTGATTGAATCCCAGGGAAATGTCCTGTCTGCAAACAAAGGAGGCAACAGTCTAGCAAAAACATCATAACAAACTTCAGGAATTATGCAATTATTGTATATCAGGTTCAGTTAAAAAATGTATTTCATTAAAAAGCACAAAGCAGCTTGCAAATTTCAAACTCAATGACGACTTGAAAGGAAGGAATACTTCCAGGATTTACACATCACTAGAATTGACATTTAAGCCATATATTCTGTTGATAAAATACCATTTCAAAGAGAAACCACCTCATTCTCTCACAGTCATGTCAGTCTTGCAATGGTAACTGAATTAAAATAGCAGCATATATTTTTCTTAAGGCCATAAACAGACATATCTGTACTTCAATGAAGGCATGGAAAGAACGAAGAATTTGCAAACCATTGTTTTGATATGAAATTGTTAAATTTGTGCATGCACATGAATATCCCTAAGAAATACTTCAGGCAGTGGTCCTTTGTATTAATTTCTGCTTCTTTCAAGCTGTGGGAAGTAAGTCTGTAGAAGAGCTTTTGTGAAAAATATTATTGAAAACGATTTGCATTTGATTTGAAGTATAAATAAGACTCCTATGATTTTAAAGTTCCTTCACTGTATTTGCAGCTTCAATATAATTTGTTGGCCTTTGATACTGGCAACTCCATTTTTTCTATGCAGATGATTCAAGAGGAAAAAAAAAGTGAATTTAAGTAGATTAGATGAGTGAATTTCAAAGAATTTTACATTACATCTCTTGCTTAAACCAAAAGAAATTGATTTACTGTTCTTTTCCATTTTATGGCATTAATTTGAATTCAAGTCCTAAGCCTTTTTAAAAGCATCCCAGACTCAAGCATTAGCAGGTGGCTGCACAATATCCTCTCTTTTGAAAAACATTTTAGGATTGTGCCTGAGTACTAAGTGATTGTTGCAGCGCTTCAGTATCTTGTATTAATATCTGAGGCACTTGGAGAATGAGAGAGTCTTCCATAAAATGCAATGCTGTGATTAATTTCGAAAGCTGGCATCTTTTCCACCCACAGAGCCTTAGAGGAGCATAGGAGATACCTCCACTGCTTTCCCCCATGGTGTAGCTGTTCCTATGGCACTCTAGGACTTCAGCTCCCACTTATTTTGTCATGTTTTCAGGAATTAAATCACCCACTGATCACAGAGAAACCCAGTTTGATAAGCACTGGAATCCTACAGACAGACATTCCTTCAAAAAAGAACCAGAAACAGAGGATGGACAGTTTGTCATCTATGAATTTCTTTGAACTTGATGACATCCCAAGTAACAGGTGCTATTTGGAGGGACATGGGCACCCTGCCACCTTTCAGTTTCACCGTTGTTTCAGTGCCTTCTTGTAGCTTCATAAATTTCAGAAATGTTTTGATAAGCTAGGCAATCAATACATCAGCAACAGAACTTGCCATCTGATGATTCTAATCTTTGATTCTACACCAGGTAACTTTTAGTACTCAATGATATCATAGAATTTTTGGAGCTCCTTTTCAGTAGGGAACTGTTGGATGATACCAGTCTACTGATCTGTTACAAACTCCAAATATGATCAGGAGTATGTGAACAAAGTGGCTTAAAAATAGAAGATGTGCTATGGTGCTGACATTCGACATATTGTGAAAATTTGAGCTTGTCAGGCTGCTAGTTGCCAAAGCAGTTTAGCAGAACCCAGAACACTGGCAGTACTCAACATGACTATAGCATTTGGAATGGTGGCCAGAAAGAGATCAATGAGCTTCAGTGTGCTCTGCAATAGAGAAAATGCTGACATCGATGAAGAAATAAGCTTTTTTATTTACATCAGTAACACCAGATCAGTCATGGTAGTTAAAACTGAACTCTCAGATTTTCACCCACTACAGTGTGACAGTTACAGATGGAAAAGAGGATGAAAAGGAATGTGCTACCCTGGGAAGAGGAAGGATGTTCCTACATACTAAACAAGTCCCTCACTGAAATCTGGAAAGAGCCTTAGCAGCAGAGACATGTTTGTAATTATTGTTGCCCTGGTAAACAGTAAGGCCAAAACACCTCCAGAATGGTACAACACCAAGGACTCTGGTATCAAGAGAAGGAATCAATGCCACTGACATTAAGGTTTACTAGAATTGCAAATATCCAGAATTTCTGGTGCTGAGCACTGGTACTGAGTGAAGCTTTTCTCCAGCCTGAAGAAGCTGGCTACGACTGAAGTCTGAACATACTCCAGGATGACTATTTTTAGCCTCACTGCTTTCAGCAGATAGAAAGGAAATGGATGCTATTTTGCTAATTACCATAAAGGCAAAGTAGATATATTCTTAAATGCAGTGCCTCTGTTTCATGAACTTAGTCTCAAAAAACACCCAGGACAATGAGAACGCTCCAATTAGAACTACTGATTTCCTTCTGCAAGGTATAAGGAAAAATTCATGGAGTATTTGACATAAACTCCTCTTAAATATTCATATCAAAGCATCTCTTTTTTCTGAAAATGACCCTCATGCTAAGCTTCTATCAACAACACACCTTTCTAAAAAGGCACAGAACACATTCACTATGCTCTCTATTCAGAAGCTATTTCAGTTCCAGAGAAATGCAGAGGAATCTGGACACAATCTTGGGCAACCAGTTCTAGGTGGCCCTGATTGAGCAGGGGTGTTTGAACCAGATGAACTTCCAGAGGTCCCTTCCCACCTCAACCATTCTGTGATTCTGTGACTCTCACCTGGAAATCTTGATATTTAAATAATAGAAAGAAGGCAAATTTCATGCCATGCTTTAATGAAGCCATTTTAAGTTAAAACAAAAGGAGAATTGTAAGTCAGCCACCAAAGCCCACTTTTTTATCCTCTCTCCAGGCTTTTACAAAAAAAACCGGAAACTGAGATCCAGTGATCAGATCAATGGTCTCTCCAAAAATTTAAGGAAGTATCAGTTTCCATAACCAATATAATTCATACACTAGAAAGTGTATTAAAAAAAAGAAGAAAGGAATGTCTTATGTCTCTCCCCCCATCCATAACTCCCTCAGATTAGCACATATACACTTGGCTACTAGAAACTGAAGACAACAACCGGGTAAAAAGAACATATTAACCTTCTGCATCCAGCTGCAGATTTAAGAGAAACACAATAAAATACCTGCTGCATTACCAACAGCAGGCTATACCGTTTATATTAGCTGGAAGCAGCAACCAAAATTACAACCTTTTTCATATCACTGAACAAAAAAGCATGGTAATATAAAGACCTATTAAAATCCAGTCTCAGAACACCACTTGTAAGAACAACAAGAAACGACAGACAAAATGAAAAGGACAAGAGACAGTGAAAAGAGTCTAAGATCACAAACAAATAAAGAGCAAACAAACAAAAGCAACACTCCTGACCACTGCAACAAAGAACAACCAATTCTCCATGCTGCTGAGCTCATCTCACTTAAACCTTGTTTTTCTTACTTGCTTCTCTCCACTACTCTGTTAAAAAATGTGAAAAATGGATCAAAAATGGACACAGACACTGAAGTACTAGTGTGTCTGTTACATTGCAGTCCAGTTGTTCACAATTAGAGTGCTATTTGCTTGATTTGTTAAAAACTGGTGGCTGTCCAGGAACACAAGAATAATATAAAATACATATCTTAACAGTACAGCTTAACCTATATGAACATGATCAACATTAATTTTCTACAAACTGCACATAACTCTTCTGGAAAAACTGTGATTGGAAATACTCTAGCATATGAAAAAAAAAAAAAAATTGTACTCGATGAGTAACTCAAAATATCCCACGAATGTGTTTCTGTACTATGCTGAATCTTACTTCAAGCCAGAGAAACTGATCTTTGATACTTGAAAAATCAAGGTCGCATTGACTGACAGGCAGATGCAATCTCAGCCCTGCATAAAAATGGCTTCCCACCTCAAACAAACCGGGCAGCATTTGTGCAGCACGTCAGCCTTTGTGGAAAATGCACAGATGTATGCATACATATGTATTTTGAAACGGAATTCATAGCCAACTAAGCATATCTATAAGAATATATAGGAATGGCATGGTGGTCAAATGACTCACTTTCTTCTGCTAGTAGGAAGTATTTGTGGGGGGAAAAAAAAAAAGGAAAAAAACCCAAAACAACCCCAACCAAAAAAAAACCCAAACTCCTGGCATAATGCTCATTTTCTGCAATATACTGAACTGTCAGTCAGTCAATACTCTCTCAGTACTTTAGAAAAGGTGAGCAACTCATCAGCACTGATTTAATTTCAATTGCTTGACTTAGAACACCAAGCTTCAGGACTTCTAGAAGCCTTCATAATATGGTTGTAAAGAAATGTGACTTTTCAAATGTGGAAGTTTATTAATTATTCTAGAATGTTTTACAACCCATTACTCCTAAAAGTCTATTATGCACGTTTCTTCCAGCAGCTTTTTCTAAGGACTTTCATTATATTCTCTGTAGAAAACTCTTATAAAAAAAAGTGAGAAGATACACAAAATTCTTGCAGCCTTGTTACAAGCTGTCATACTGGCAATCACTATTTTCACTAATGACACTTCAAGATGTATTTTTAAATTATTTAAGAGAGCTATAGGGACTACCAGCCTTGGGATACTAGCAGTGTTAAATGTTGGCTCTTCTAGGCTTTTGGTAATCCTAGCATTCCTTTTTCTTCACTTGGTATACGGTTTGTGAGATTTCAGTAATTCGGATTAGATATAGTCAAACCAGAGTATTCCAAAACTCATTGTGAAAGGTCGCCAGCATTTAAGCATTACATTTAAGAATGAAACAAGAGCACTGAATTAATCCTTTTTTGCCATTTTTCACTGTTGCAGAAGTGCTAACAAACACTTCACACAATTCATCAACTGCTTGAGCTGCACTTCACATGTGCCTTCAAAACCTGCTCTGAGAACTGTGAGCCTGGTGCCCAGCAACATCCGTGCAGAGGACCTGGACCTTTCTGTAGCTACTCAACTTGGCAATGTCAGTCTGAATTGGAACTTTGCAGAAGTCACTCTCAGAGATTTTTTTCTTCTTAACTTCACCTTAAAACAAAACGTATGAGATACTGACGTGCTCCAAATACTTTCGAAAATATTTTTTTTCTGTGAGAAAATGGAGAAGCAGAAATGGGAAAGGGGGACTGAGAAAGAACTGGGGAAGAAGAGAGTTTGCTGTGATCAGAGAGATGAAGAGAATGGACGTGAGGATCAGTGCAAGGATGAAAACAGGTAATATAGCAAAAAGAATCTGAGATGCTTATAACTGGCATGATGGTATTTAAAAAACAGAAGAAAGCAAATTTGATGCCATGCTGTAATGAAGCCTTTTAAAGGTAAAATAGAAGGAGAATCCTAAGTCAGACACCAAAGCCTACTTTTTTTATCCTCTGTCTCCAGGCATTTACAAAAATAAGAAGCCTGAGATCTAGTGATCAGATTAATGCTGTCTCCCAAAATTTAAGAAAGTATCAGTTTCCATAACCAATATAATTCATATGCTAGAAAGTGTATTATAAAAAACAGAAGAAAGGAATGTCTTATACCTCTTTCTTTTCCCCCCTGCACAACCCCATACTTCCATTTTCCCTCATTTGAGAAGAGCAAACACCCCTGAGGAGTATCAAAATATTATTCTGATCTCCTCTCAAATCATCTGGAGCCTGAAGGGATCTTGAATGTCTGGGGAACTCCTCTCTTCCTGTGCCTCATGTTTCCCAGTGCAGAGAAGCTGCTGGAAGATCTCTCCTTTGGGGGGGAATGGGGTGGGGGGGGGGTCATTAATCCAAGGTGGTTAAACAGTGGGATCATGAAATTAAAATCTCTTAAGCCTCAGAAAGACAAAATTGTGGCACAGATAATGCATATTCATGGTGGAAAGTTGATTACAGTAAGAAAATACTCTGGTTCATGTGGGACTGCCTAGGGAGGATATGGAGCAGCCTGACAGAAGGGAAAAGCAACAACCTACCTGGATGACACAGATGATAGGGGCATAAACCTGGTGCAAATACAGTGTGCTGCACAGTGAGCCACGTGTGTGACCCCCACCTGTGACATACACACTGCTACCACAGTTGACATGTGCCCCCACTGTCTGACAGGCTCCATGGGGCAAGAAGGGAACTATAATAGAGTAGTGTAGGCACAGTATTTTCTGTGACACTGCACAGCAAAGCTGTCTGCTGTTAGGAATGGTCGGCCTACCTTTTTCTCCACACAGTCCAAATATTTTTAAATGGGATCATGAGATCCACTCCCACAAGACAGAAATCGTGACAGGTGCTTGGAAACCACGTAATATTTTCCAGCTAGCCTCAATAACTGCAAATGTAAAACCAATCATTAAGGTGCTATGAAGAAGAAATACACTGCTAATAAAAATTTTGTAGGAAGTTCAATAGCACTAAGCTTTACTAGTGCAGTATAGTGGGAGTTTCATGGTATTTGTCCCTCTTCTAGAATGTGAAGTTCAGAAAAATTGAAAAAATTTAAATCAATCTGCCAGCAACAAAACTTGCAAAATGGAACACCAAGTGAAGGTCATACAACCTCTGTTTTACCTTAGTTAGGGAATAGTTATCCCTAGACACACATTTGTACCTTGTATTCAACAGGTTGCGAACCTCAGCCATCTCCATTCTTCCTGTAATCAAATCAATATCTGGGGGAAAAAACCCTTCTCACTACTGTCACCAGTTCCTGTAGTTTCATCATCCATCCTTAAACCCACATGTCACACTTATCTCCCACTAAACTGCTGGCAAGCCCATCATGACACCATCGCTTCATCCTCAAGCTGAAACTCTACAGGGCAGCAAGGAAACCAATGCCACACCACATATCCATCAGCTGATCCCCTTGACCCAGATGCAGATGGCAAAATAGACAGGATCCATATCTGCATTCAATACCAGGAAGTATATAATCCTTTTTGGTTACTGCCAGCTCTCAGAAAAAAGTGATTACAGATTTTGAGAGTGCGCAGCTTCCTCTTCTAGATCTTAAACGTTTGAAGCAACAGCATGTATCTTTTAATTTTATTTCCTTCTCAACTCAACTTAGTATTATAGCACTCAAAGCCTACACAATAGACTTGCTGTTTTATCAATATTATAAATTCCACCTTTGAGGAGTCTCTCTCATATAAAGCACAAGAATAAACAGAAAAATGAACAAAATGGTTTAATATAACACAGCTCTATAATGTATGTGTTTTATCTTTCATGCTGTCACCTATTTTTATGTACAGACTGTAGCATGTTGAGGGTGGGAGAGCATAAAGGGAGTGAAAAGTTAGATCCTACTACTCAAATTCTAGAAACAGTATTTGGATATAAACCAATTCCTTCTGAGGCTGTGACTGCTAGAAGTGCTAAATCTCATGCTGATTCTCAACAGAACAGACTTTTTTTTTTTTTAACTTCTTGGTAGAAGGCAAAAGATCTTTAGCAACATGCAAAGTTAGAAAGTAGGAATACATAGCCTGACAATTTTTCTAGAGGAAGAAAAAAACAACAGTACCATTGTTTTCACCTGTCACTGTTTTCAGAGACAAAATCTGCTTTTGTGTTTGTAATTCTGTTGCTCCTGTAGGAGTAGAACATGACAGAATTGAAGACCAGGAGGGACTGCATCCATGCATGCATGACAGAAAATAGAACACTGAAAAATTCAAAGTTTGGGTAGTACTTAATTAAAGCTATCAGTTCTGTTTCTGCCTCCTTCTGTGGCCTTACCAGAAGATGTTTATCTGATCAACTATGTACAAAATGCAAAAAAGCACTTGGATCAGGACACCTGTGATTACAACAATTATGAAGCATTTACATTCTATATTCATGCATATTTAAAACTGCCAGATTGAAATGAGTCCTTTTCTATAATATTACATTTGCCTCATACTCCATTTCTTGCTGATGACAAAAACCACGATGGCAATCACAGAACGCCGTCTGAAATGAAGCTGTTCACTGCTCAGGAACAAACTTATGGTACTAATCTGCCAATAGCTAGAACATAAAATGTCAAAACTGTATGAATTCAGTAAGGAATACTGGAGTCATTTAGATGACAGAGAAGGTTAATAAAATACAAGATACTGAAAATGTATATGATACATAGAAACCAGATCAGGCATTGGAGAAAAAATGTCACTTTGCATTTTCTGTGTTTCTTTTGACAATTGTAAAACGAGTCATGGATGATTCTCTTCCTGAAATTTTCTGCTTTGAATTTTTCTGTTTGCAACAAACTCACATTATAAAAGGGTGATCTAATGAAAACCCACATGCCTAAGATATATAAAGATGCACTTCATATAAGGCACAATTCAATCCCAAATCTGATTACTAGAGAACATCATCAAGTTAATTACCCATAAAATATTTGATTCACATGGTAAATTCTAGAGGTATTTGCTTAAATTTTCAGAAAATGATCCTGCTAAATGTGTGTGTTGTGTTTCCCATGCCACTTCTGGTATTTTCAGTCACTACCTTTTCTAAGAAGCATGTCAGTTTAGGTCCAGCACTTCTCCAGAAACTCCTTCCTATTTTGGACATTTTAAATGTCTTTTCAGAGATCCTTTTTGTCTAGCACAGCACAGTGTAAAGTGGAATTAAACTTGGGTGATCCACAGAAAATCACACTCAAGAAGTGCTTGCGGAGCAGACCAATGTAATCCCTTAAGTCCTCAGGAAATTCAGCTTCAATCACATTTGAATACAGTCATATGTTCAGATATGTAAAGGTCCATGTGCTCTATTAAGAGATTTGCATATGATGGGATGCAGAAGTCTGCATCATCCCACCAGACAAAATCAGAGGGAGATACAACTCCCACAGAAGCCTTAACTCCCTCCCTACAGTAAATCCACCCCAAAAGCAAGATCAATTCTGATTTTGTGTAAATCTGGTGTAAGACCATGATAATACTGAAATCACCCTTCCCTAGTAAAGCAATAATAAAAACACCAAAGTCAGATATCATATATCATTTGTAAGGAAGGACTCCTACCTTTTCAGCTTCATATAATTTTCACTAGCTGCAGGTCTGCATTCAGCACGTTGCACCACTATTCCTTCCAAGGCAAGTTTATCTAGAATGAAAAGAAAACAAAGTAAAACTGGACATTAAAAATAAGATCCACCAAGATGGTCAACATTTGAATTATTTTTCACTAATTAAGAATTTACTAAATATAACATAATTTTAAGTTCTCAAATCAAGTTCTAAATTCTCTGCTATTTAGACACCAAATAAAGAAGCAGAAAAATGTGTTTGTATAGCTGGTATACCCTAGACTTCCTTGTTTTGCATACTAAAAATGAATCACAGAGATCAAATTTTAAATAAGACTTTGCAACTCCTTTCTCTAGATATTGCACTCAGATTATTATCTAGGAACTGTTTTCTGTAAATGGGCAATTAATACAATCAATGACTACGAAAAAAATAATCTACAAAGAGAACCCGATAATCTGAGTATCCAAAATTAGTGGAAGATAAAACAAAAGCTAATTTTGTCCTTATTCTCAGGAAAAGAGTACTACATATTCCTCTTGTTACAATTTTTTTTTAAAGTACACTAAAGGAACACAATGCAAAAAATATATGGTAACAGGGAAAAGAAGTAAAAGCCTTCAGTTAGTAATCTAGGACACCACATACATGTATTTAGGTAGAACTCCTCTCTGTACATTCAAGTCTGTGATGCAGTCACTTAGTTACCCTACATGACCACCTTCTGCCTAAAGCAATGATGACTAACAGAGCAGTACCAGCCTACACCATAAAGGTAGGTAAACCCAAAAATTAAAGCAACTTGATGCAGAAATGAAGAGAGAAGTGGTGGTGGGCAAACTTCTTCACTTCTACCATGATGTTCTGGTGCATAATGTGTGGATGTGGAAGGAGCGCATGTCCATTTATTCATCTCTCTGGGCATAGCCAGTGCAATATGTGTTAAACAAACACCTCTGGAAGAGCCTTGCATTACAAGAAAGGATGAGTTTTAAAGGCTTGATTAGCTCTTAGTATTAAAATGTCCTTCCAAAGGCACTACACTGTCACTGTCACCTTCTGCTGGCAATGTCACAGAAGATGACAGAAATGCTTAGAAATACTGATGCCCAAGTAACCCAAGGCGCTTTGACACTGCTGGGTTTCCTATTATCTTATAGACTGAAATATTAATACATCTGCACATCTAAATCTGCTCTCCCTGAATAATGTCAGAAGCAATTACTTAGACATCATGTATTTTAAAATTATTTAATCTAAAATTGCTTGGATTTATTCAAACTAAATCTTTGAAAGCAGTAAGAATGCCATATTTTTTCAGATAGGTTTGAATGAAACAGAGAAAATTTGTTTTAAAACACTTGTAATTTTGTGGATTCCCAGGTTAATGGTCAAAAGAGACAACTTGAAAAATGTGCCTGACTTACCACATATCATGAACAGAAAAATTTTATGGTCTTTCTTCTTTACAGAACCTAGTAACTCATTTGTGGCTAAAATGGTACTAATATTGCTGCTTAATTTTTAATAAGAATTTGGCTTCAGCTTCTAGAAGTTGGTTATAATGACTTTCTATACTATAATGAGCCTTTCAGTACCTGGTGTTTTCTCTCTTTGAAAGTATTTATAAATTGTAATCAAGTTGCTTTTCAATCATCTTTTCAATAAAAGCCAATTTAAGCTCATGCATTACATCATCACAAGACATTTTTGCCATACTTAAATCAGTCTGGGGTTTCTTATTTGCATCTTGTTCAATTTCGAAATGATATTTTAAGATTACAGAGACCAGAAACCAGACATAATACTACTGTACTGATTTTATGAAAACCATATATGGAAGTAAAATAACAGATACAGGAGCTGGAATTTCTCTCCCCTCACTTAAGCCACTTGAAGGTTATTCAGCAGAATCTATGAATTCAGCTGAGAGAGAGAGGAAGGAAAACTGTCAGGAAAAAAATGGTCCCATCTCTTTTAGAATTCAATTATTTTCCGGTGGTTTTTTGTTGTAGGGTTTATTTTGGAGGAGAGAGCACATGGTGTCTGTGTCCCACGACTGCTTCATCCTAAAACTGGGTTAAGATCAATTGGTCTCTAAAAACCAAGTTCTGGAAGTTTGTGGAGTTGACTATTACTAAAACAACCATTTTGAGTCTTAGCTCTAAGCCTCACATTTTACCTATGTGCTCTGTATTGCCTAGGTGTATAATCGTCTTTGGCTTGGTGAAAATGCATTGTCTTTAAAACAGATTCTGTGAATTAAGCAATCCCAGTCACACCGTGACAGTCCTGTCATAGTTATTCACTGTTTGACCAGCATTTGTGCCAATCACGACACATTGTATAAGCAGTGATTCTCACCACTCTCCTTCTTGCTAATCCTGGAGGAAGCCATTCAAACTGCAACTCAACTGCCTTCCTACTCATAATTCCTTTCTGCTAACTGTCAGCTAGTTTTTAATCTTGTTCTGTGCTTGCTTTGGTTTTTTTTTAGCTATAAATCAAAATGTCACAAGGATCTAGACTATGTGCAATAGGAAATGTTAAGCAGGCTGCAAATGTGCTGTTGCTTTAAACTCACAATCTTCAAAATAAACAAAATTAGGTTTGACCAGAAAAACTTTACATAAAGCCATGTTTGCTAGCATTCATTACATTTCCAATCTTATCTATCTCTTGAACTCCATAACAATTTTTCTGCTCATTTCTATGGTATAGGTTTCAAGGCTAGCTAACCTATATTCATCTGAACCATCTAACCCAACTGCCTGAACACTGACATGTCACTATCAATCTCCCTGCACCTTGCACAATTTTCAAATTATTTTTAAGTTTTAAGGATCAGGATCAGTAAAGCAGAGTTCCCACCCACCAACTATTTAGGAACTGAACATGCCAATTAAACATGTTTATCCATAATATTACTACAGAATCACATAATGGTTTGAGTTAGAAAGGACCTTAAAAATCATTCAGTTCCAACCCCCTTGTCATGGTCAGGAACATCTTCCACTACACCACGTTGCTCAAAGCCCCAACCAACCTAGCCTTGAACATTGTCAGGGTTCAGGAATCCACAACTTTTCTGGTATCTCATCTTTGATGTCTTGGCTAATACCCTCTTTTAATTACCACTAATTCAGATTTGACTTTTGCAGTCAAAGCCAGACAAAATGTTCCAATCATTTCATGTACAAGGCTGTGCATGGTCTTCCAAACACCGCATTGCAGCTAAACTTGTCTGCTGTCTCAGGACATCCACTGTCCAAAAGGCTTATGTCCCACTTTCCCTGGACCCTCTTAGGGATTTTAACACAACTTTAGAAGCTAGCAGAATACATAATGATCAAAGACACACACAAACGTCCGGATGCAAGACTGTAGTGTGGGAGCACAGTTTTTATTCCCTTTGCAGCCTAATTAGTCTTCATTCACCAAACTCAAATTCAGACATGAGTCTGTCTTCAACTGTTGCAGAGATGCAATGAAAAGATACCCAAAATGCTACACACCTGCCTTGATATTTCCACAGTCACATCAGTCTAGAAGGTAATGGATGAATGAGGCATGAAAGTGGTAGTTCCCTGTTAAAAACACCTACTCAAAGTAGATAGTACAAAATAAATACATAGATCTGAAAGATTAGCTAAGATCAGTGATGAGAAGGGAAAATAGCACATTTTCCCAAAAATCTATCACTCTCAGTTGGCCAACATGTGTTGGCAGGTACAAAGTACCTGCTTAGTGCAGTTCCAGACAGGCTCCTCCACAGAATCCATAGATTCATTATTAGCTGCCAAATGTGTGCTCACCCTGACCTCCCTGCCTGAATGCCTTGGTGCCAGTTCATAAAGCAATTTCAACTATTTACTCAGTGAGATGATAGATATGCTGGGGAGACACAGATTCCAGCTTGGAATTCTGCTGACAATCATTATCAAAGAACAGAATATGGTAGAAACATTTAAGCCAATGTTAATAAACAGGCAGGAGAGAAACTTACTGGAGTTATGCAGCAGATGATCTGATAGGGGTTGGATTGTTGTAGTTTTTAGAGAGATGGACTGGCTTGGAGATTTTAATGTATTAATCTTCTAGTCTGACTGCATTCAGCTTTGATTTCCACTGTCTTGCTGGACCATTGACTGCTAAGCTGAAGAGCCTGCTAGGAAAGCATTTCTGCCCATCCAGGCACTTATATAAGTCTCCACCTTTATCAAGCCTAATAACAATAAATCACGTTTTCTTAAACCTTCCATTACGCTAATTCTTCAGCTTCTTAATTGTTCTTATTGGCCTGAGAAAGTCCAGTTCATGTATGTCTCTCACAGCCAGACTTGACAGCACGTGGGTCTGGAGCTTACTAACCCCTCTGCCTTGTGAGTGGTGCCAAGGAAAAAAGGAGAAGACCACACTCAGGATGTATGGTTCCCAGGCAGCAGGAAAAAGGACATGAAAGCGCAGTAAGGACAGGCTGTGGGCACATGTGCCTCCAGCTTCTCAGCTGTTAGAAGATGGGCTGATGGCTCCCAGCTGTCATGGTTTAACCCCAGCCAGCAACCAAGCCCCACACAGCCACTCACTGCCCCACCAGCAGGATCAGGGAGAGAATCAGAAGGGTAAAAGCTGGAAAACTCATGGACTGGGATAAAGACAGGGCCATATCATATATAACAGTTAATCAGGAAGATAAATGTTATCACTCCAAATGTCCCCCCTCTTCCTCCTTTTTTCCCCACTTAATACACTGAGCATGATGTCACACGGTCTGGAACATTTGGTCAGTTTAGGTCACCTGTCTTGGCTGTGTTTACTCCCAGCCTCTCATGCACCCCTAACTTCCTCACCAGTGTGTCAGTACAAAAAGCAGAAAAGGCCTTGGCTCTGTGTAATCCCTGCTCAGAAATAACAAAAACATCTCTGTATTATCAACCCTGTGTTCAGAACAAATCCAAAACACAGCCCCGTACCAGCCACTGCAAAGAAAGTTAACTCTAGCCCAGCCAAGATCAGCACACAAGCATTCAAGTCAGAAGCCCTGGTAAGCTCACACTGCTCACTTAAACCACTGTGCAGCTTCCCAGGCTTTTGCATGTGTTGGCTAGACAAGGAACAGCCCCTTCCTTCACTAGACCTCAGCTCTGCTCTGACAGAACAAAGGCATCCCGCCTCAAAGCTGGTGACCTTCTCAGACCATCCTTCCCCGGGAGCTATGCAACTAAGGAACAGGATCTCCAGGTCTTCACTTGGCCTTCCCTTATTTAGGCATCCAGTGATACATTCGATGTTTGTTTTACTGACCACTGCACAGAACAGTGACCTCATGCTCAGCTGTCAGCGATGTATTATTATACATAGATCAGAGCCTCTGCCCTAATTCTCCTGCAAACATAAGTACTACAAGCTCTGTCTACAGTCTATTCCTGGACACTTTGTATTTAGTGATAATAAAATGTTACCCTAACAACTATCCAAATGGTTCTACATCAGCGAGGTATCTCCTTGAGTGACTGTACTCTCATATGTATCATCTCCAAAACCATCAGCAACTACCTCCTTGATCATTCACTAGAAAAAAATTGGACCAAGAACCAAATCACAGCAACATCTGAGTGACAATTTTCTGCTTAAAATTTGCCGGATTGAAGCCTGCAGGTTAAGTTCTGTATAGCTAAATGACAGGGAAACTAATGCAGTATATATTTTACTACAAAATGACAAATGAAACATACGAAGTATTTAAGAGAAAAAAGCATCACCTACTTGGCTGAACAAATTCTAATTTTACAAAAAGGGCAAAAAAAATTGGCTCCACCCATATTGATTAGTATTATTCTCCCTTAGTTTTTAACTGATTGATTTCCAAGTCAGATATTTTATCGTTTTTCATACCGTGCCTTTTCATATTTAAATACCTGGCTCATCCAAATAATCTTTCAGATATTGGCACAGCATTTGCTTTTCCAGTCTTGTAGAATTGCAGTGCTCAAAAATTATTAAAAATATCAACAGTAACTTTGACAGTTTCTTAGACAGCCCTTTAGAAACTCTTGAATGCAAATTGTTCAGACTTGCTGGTTTGAAAATCTTTAATTTTAATTACTATGTCGAGATTGTCTTCAATAGCTGTTAATCAACACCTGGAGATATTATGGAAATGAGAATTTCGATACTACCAAAACTGTGAGACAGGACCTACTGAATGTCTAATTGTCCAACAGCCTGGACAATTTTCTGTGTTATGACAATAAATGACTAGCAAACTGCCTCAATAACCCTAACAGATTGTATTAGCATGGCTTCCAAATACACTTCTAAATTTCTCTCCCTCTTATTAGCTGAGAATTTTCCTTATATTCTTTTGTATTCTAATAAAAAATTTCTGTAACCCCGGTTAATTTTACTTTCAGCAGACTGTTGGTAAAGCTGATGTTCTTTAGATAGGCAAGTAAGCTGAACTACTTGTAAAGCACCAACTATTCCATGGTGTGATCTGGTTCTGAATCCTCAGCTCTATGGCATGCTCAAGATTAAAGACCAGGAGGTTCAGGAAGATGGTGGAGGTTGAGTGGGAGTGAGGTTATTTTCCAAAAGGAAACATGTAGAGCAGAAGGAGGGGCAGATGCCTAGCTCCCTCCTCCTAGGTTTTGTTTTTCTGTGCAGCTGCTAGACACTAGCACTGAATTTTCACTGTCTCCAGGACAGCTGAGTGAGAACCTGGAAATCTCTGTGGATTGCCCTTCTGGCACAACCAAAAGTGTGAGTAACTTGGGAAGGAAGTACTACTACTATACCCACTCTCCTAAGTGTGCCCGAGGGTGCTCAGTGTATTTTCTGACTTAATCTGAAACCAAAACAATATCCTTTCTATTGCTGGATTCCAGCACTATTCCCTACTTCAACGGCCATCCCAGCATACAGGTGACACTAATAATTTGTGAAGCAGCAGTCACTTCAGGCTTGCTACCCCACAGGACACTTCAGCTGGATAGAGCAGGAACAGTTCACTAACAGCAGGGCAAAGCACCCAGCAGCAAGTTAACTCTGTTTCAATCCAAGTGGGAAGCAAGAAGATCTGGGATGCACTTGGCACATCTCAGCTATCATGCACAGCTACACAACACAAAAGACTCTCAGAGTACAAAAATGGTCAAAGTCTCTAACTTGATTGCAAGAAATACTTCCGTATCTTTGCCAAAATGAATTTGTGGATGATCTTTCAGTGCATGGACAGAAAAGGACAGAAAAAAGGAAATCCAGCATAGCTGCACCTTCAAAAAACAGTAAATTATATGAAATCACCTCACTAAAATTACATGCACTACAATACCATATGTATCACCAAGTGCCCAGGAAGAATGAGGGCTTTTTGGGTAAGTCTTGTAGTATGGCACAGAAAGTGGAAAACTTTTGCCGAGAAATGCCAAGCTTTAATTTTATGTTACAGATGACTGTCAGCTGCAGTGAAGTAAAGTGAAAATTTTACAGCAGCTCTAAATTTTTCAAGTCTCAAAGGTTTAAGTGTAAATATTCATGAACTCCACAGAGTATATTTTCCACACCAAATCCATTTTGAATATTTTATCATACAAACCACTAAAATGATTTTGCATGATCTTTCAAAGAATACTTACTTGTTCACAAAAGTGGAAAATATCAACTGCAAGTGTTAGAACATTCAGAAGATGATGAAAAGAGAACACACACTGTTCTATAAATTCTGGCTATTAAAATGCAGACAGCTTAACTGGACATGGAAAATTTCTTATCTTTTACAAATCCCTTCTCTCCTTGGAAATCCCTGTTCACTTGTACTACGATGCTCCTAGTTCAGCTTCAAAATATTTCAAGTTCACTGTGTGAGGTGAAAGCACCACCAATCATTCTCTTAATGTTTAACAGACAATAAGATAGTTCAATATTTTAGCTATGCACAATCTAAGCACATTAAGTGAATTTTCCATCACTTGACAATAAAATAAATTTGAATGGATGTCTCCTGTAATGGAAAAAAACCTAACTTGAAACTAACTGGCTTTTTAATTTTATCAATTACTAATTCAGTAACTTGAAAAACTTAATAATTAGTGAAAGGAGTTAATCTTGGAAAAAAGTCCAGATGTTTAAAAATTAGATTAAAATCTCTGATTGAAATATCTTTAACTGCAGTTATGTTAAACATATCCATGGCATCAAAGAGATAAAAATAAAATCATTACTAATTCCTAGTAAATCAACCCTAATTAATAATACCTGCTTAATATATCACAGCAGCAGAAAAATTTAGCATATCAGTGCTAGGGATAGGACACCCTGGCAAGGAGAAGAGTGAGAGAAAAACATTTATTTCCACTAGAGTCAGTTACCAAATAATAAAATATTATAGTGATTATTCTGTGGTATAAATAAACAACCTTACAGACAGTGGGAACAGTAGGAATAAGATACTTAGAAATAGAGCAGAAGAATTTATGGAAATATAATCTGCCTTTCCACTGCTAAAAAAAAAGCAAAGCAGGACACATCTACCTGTAAAATGAAAAATACATCTTGAAAAAGAAAGAACCTCCTTCTCTCCAGGTCTAACCCAAGGAAAGCCTTTGCTCCCATCCATGCTGGGGAATGCATGCAGTGGCTCCCATCTGCCCACTCCCCAATGAAACGCCCATAGAGATGTGTGGAGAGCTTTTCCTTTCCTGCTCCAAACTGCAAATGTTTAAAGGGGAAATCTTTTTGTGAGAGGGAACTGAGAGGCTCAAGGTACAGGAGAGAAAATGAGCATTTGATTCCAGTGTGCTGTGCTGATGCTTCTGCCTCCCTGTACCCCGGTGTTGCTAAGCTATGCTGTTATCTGATGTTCAAAGCTATCTGTAGGCACACAAGCCCTTTGTTCCACAGGGCAGCTGAGTTTTTCTATCAAGAACAAACTGATGCTAGACAGTCTTGGTGACTTAAAAATCATCATCAATATAAATGGTAAATCCTTCCTGTTTTTGTCTATGCCACACAGGAAGGCAAAAAGCAAAACCTAATCAAGCTGCTGTTCTTGTGGTGGTCAGGACAGTCCCTTTGACTGCAAATAAAAGCTTTTGCCACAAACTTAAAACAGTCAGACCAACAAGTCCTTAGCACCACTTCCAGGGTAGCTTCTGTGGAAACATTTTACTGGTGCACACATGCCTGATAAATGAGTGACATGCATGTGCACACATTCCACAGATGACACCCCCTTTTACACACAGGGATGCCTTTTGTTTCTGTATTGTCCTGCTGTATGCATCAGGTACTGTAATCATACTAAAAAACAATGTGAAAAAACAGGCTTTGTGAAAATAAAAATCCTTGAAACACAAATGAAGCTGTTTAACACCATAAGCACAAAATATGATTTGGCCAGCTGACACTACAAATATATCTTCAAGTATTAAAAATAAGTTGCCATTTAGTATAGCAGTATGCATTTCTGTGCAGAACTCCCTAGGCTTTGCAAACTACTTAGACTTAAAGGAAAGAAATAAACAGTTATTATACACTTCGTCCCTTACACAGTTAAATGCAAATTCTCTCTTACAGTCATATTCCTGATATCTCCCAGCACACACAGCTGATACGCCACCTACTGCAAACCCAAGCTGACAGTCGGAGCAATGCGAGCAGCATTTCCATTCCAACATCGAGCTGGAGCTGAATAAAGGTGCTTTTTAATAAGAAACATCCTCCTTGCAAGCTGACAAGAGCAAAGCAGGATAGCTTTATTGTTGTCCTAGCTTCAATAATGGAGAGAAAAGCAAGCAAGAGAGAAAACGAATGTGAAGAAAAAAACAGCAACTCTGAAAGCTCCGAGCTAGACAAGGACTATAAAACGTCTCTGATTACTCTGAATGTCGGTGGTTACCTATATATCACACAAAAACAGACACTGACCAAGTATCCAGATTCTTTTCTGGAGGGGATCATAAACGGAAGAATAATGTGCCCATTTGATGCAGATGGTCATTACTTCATAGACAGAGATGGACTCCTTTTCAGACACATCCTCAACTTCCTACGGAACGGAGAACTTCTTCTACCAGAGGGGTTTCGAGAAAATCAACTTTTGGCACAAGAAGCCGAATTTTTCCAGCTTAAGGTACTCTCAGAGGCAGTGAAATCAAGGTGGGAGAAGGAACAGCTAGCATCTCGAGAGACTACTTTCCTGGAAATAACTGACAGCCACGACCGTTCACAAGGACTTAGAATCTTTTGTAATGCTCCTGAATTCATTGCAAAAATAAAATCCAGAATTGTACTCGTGTCCAAAAGCAGGCTGGATGGATTTCCAGAGGAGTTTTCAGTATCTTCAAATATTATTCAATTCAAGTACTTCATAAAGTCCGAAAATGGTACACGATTGGTACTGAAGGAGGACAACACCTTTGTCTGCACCCTGGAAACTCTTAAATTTGAGGCTATAATGACGGCTTTAAAATGTGGATTTAGACTGCTGACCAGTCTGGACTGTTCAAGAGGGTCGATTGTTCACAGTGATGCACTGCATTTTATCAAGTAATCACAAAGGCAAAGGAAACGAACACGCAGCCAGTAAACCTCCTTGAGCTGCAGCCTCCTGGCATCACAAATAATGCATCTAACTAGCCCTGTACCACAGAGCTCAGCTGCTAATCAACTGATGTGAGCTAATGGTATGTAAATCCCATAATGACATCTATCTCTGGCTTACTTAAGCTGAATGAAAATTTTATGCCTGAATTTAACAAGAATTATCTGCTAACATTGTAAACACAGATGGAATGCTTTATTGCTCTTTGTAATATGTTTTCTCAATGCTGTCTTTCAACAAGAGAGTCTAGCTGAATTTTTGTGTACCTGTGTGATGAATGTGCATATACCTAACTGCTCTGCTGAACAGCAGTGAGAGTATTTTCATATAATAGGCTTAAAGTATGTTTTGCTTATAACAAATTCAGAATGGATTTTATCCGGAATAAATGATTTTGACTGTTCATTAGTGTTTATGGTAATCTGTTGTACTGAATTTGCAAAAAACAGGATTGCAAGAGAGTTGAAAATAGCTAACTTAATTTTTAAGTTAAATGGTTTCTTAACTAACTTAATCCCAAATTTATAGCATACTGCTACACTAATAGCAATTGCCAGAAACACGTAAACCAACAAAATAATGCCGGGGCAGATTAATTTTATTACAGGAACTGGGTCCAATCTGCACAGAGGATTAAATTTGCTAATTTCATACACACATACATACAAATACATTCATACATACATATCAAATAGCTAACAAAAGTATTTGACATTAAGTTCAGCATAACAGGTTTCCAGTAATGGCATCCTACAATGCCACAGTCAGTATTTCTAGCAATCATTTGTGCTCATAAGGACAGGCAATGAACAGAGCCCTTGCTTTGCACAGTGACTTAGTAAATGCAACGAGTACTATCAGTTCTGAACAGACCACCTGCTGGCATTAAAGACGATTCACTCTAACTAATGGAATAAATACCTTCATTCTCCTCATCTCCACTATTTATCCACTCTTTTAATTTATATTTTAAACAAAATTTTAATAGTTTCTATAGAACAACTGTAACTAATTTAAACACAAGTATTACAAACCAGTCACTTCACAAAAGCAAACTGAAAAATCAGCACAAAAGGATAGAAGAAGCAGCACTAACTCTAAGCTTTGTTTGTCATTGAAACCAATCATCATTCACAGCTCATATGAACCCAAAATTCAAGTAAAATTCTTATGAAGAAAGAAAAAAACCAACTAAGTAGTTCTCTCAAAACATTGATTTTGTACAGGAAAAAACATGTCAACAAACGGCAGTACAATCTCTACTACAAGTGACAACCAAGGAAAACAGCTAACACAAGACAGGCTGAGAACAGTTGTGGCTTGGATTTTAGGGGGAACAAATCAATCTTCAGTAGCAAGGGCTAAGAATACAAATTCAAGGTCCACTTATCCCTCAACATGAAACTCTTTTTCACTTTTACATACAACAGGTGTTGCTAACGAGGTCCCTTGCTAGAGATGAATTAATAGAGTGATGCCAGACCAGGTAGCAGTGAGTGAAACATATTCCAGTATGATTTTATCAAGTGAGGGAATTCAACCTCTCCAGAATGCTCCATCAGAATGAATCCACTGTCTAGAAAAGATGAAGTTTTCTATCTAGTCCTCATGTTAGACCTACAGTTTATAAAAAATGAGTTTCTATAAAAAATATGGTTCTAAGTGGAGCTTTTCCAGACTCTAATGTTTAAGAATCAGTTCACTTTACATTTCAGGCATACAAGAACTGTCCATGTATCCCAAAACTTCTCTGAATTTGTCCAAACACATTAATTATACACGCACAGAAGATACATAGTAAAGTACTATTGTTTACATATGCCACCAGCATGTGTCATCTTCTCTCCTCCCCCTCCAAGCTATTTTCAAATTGATGTATTAAAAAAATCCTCATTACCCACTAATCCTGTGCTTATAAGAATCTGTAGGACTTCTGTGAAAAGCAAATGTGAAAGTTTCTTTAAAAGAAATACAAAATTCTGTTGATCTTCTAGGACAAGAACTAGAAACACAATTGCACAGAACAATTAAATGAAAAGCCCTTTGTAGACACCATTCTCAACATGAGCAAGATAAAGTGGCAAGACAATCTACAAAAGCTCCATAACGAATCCACAAGTTTTAAAGCAGCATGCTCACGGTGCTGTCAAACACACAGACTGCATGAGCACAAAGTCTGGAGGAGGCTGTTGCTCCTGGGATGTCAAATCATCCATTTGCATTTAAACACTTTTGATTATAACCTTCATTCGTCCTGGGTCTTTGACTGAGATTTAAAATGTAATTGCAGCTGAAAAGAAGGACAGCGAAAAACAAATTTTATTTCAAACAATTAATATATGTTAATGTAAATATGTTGTGGTTTCTCGCCTTTCAGTCGGGCTCTTAGGATGCCAAACACCAAGAAATCAACTGTTAGCACTTCCCTATCAGAAGGCAGCACCAGTTTTTTATTGGAGCATGACTTTTGCTCATGAAAAATCAGTAGAGAATTTGATGGGTCTGCATTTATTGTAGAAAATACTTTCAGAATATAAGTTATTCATAAGCTGATAATCACAGGTAACATGGAAACCATCTGAAGCATATTTTAAGAATATTCTATAGCTGCTCATAAAAGATTTCTTTGCCAGGCGTTTGGTTCAGAGTATCTACTGTCCTCAACCTACAAAAGAGAACTTGATAAAAAGGGGTTTTTAAGTGAAAAAATGTACCTCTCTAACCATTATTAAATAGTTCAATTGGTTTGTTGTGGGTTGGTTGGTTTGTTTGTTTAAAATTCAATGGTTCATTACCTTATGTAATTTTAACTGGATTTTTTCTATATTTCTGTGTAAGTAACACTGACATCTATGGCATATATGTAAAGTCATCTGCTGCAACACTAACTTCCATCTTGTTTCTTTTCCCTTTTTCATGAGTAGTAATGCATTTCTGTAAGTGTCAGGGTTTGAAATTTTTACATGCTATCTCTGATCACAGGCACCTCACTCAGCTCTTCGAACTTCACAGCAGAAAGGAACGTGGAGGTAAAAAATTTAATTCCTCTTCCTATTCAGAGGAAACAAGTCCCCAGCTCTCTTGAATCATGCCATATCAGCTACAATGAGACACTTCAAACTAGATATCAACTTGAGTAATTTTTCAGGGCAGGAGTGTCTTGCTTTGGTATATGAACAAAAAGACTATATAAAATCTCAATACTGTGAATGTTTCCTTTGTAGTCTATAAACATACTAAATATAACATACATATATTTAGCATATGTTCAGTCAGTCAGGTGGGTACTTGTGCTCCATCACAGTAGAATGAGCCAGAAAAAGTATCCCCAGTTATGCATCAGCTACCGTTTATGTCTTTTCTTTAAAGTCGGAAATTTAATATTCAATAACTACTATGACAATATGAAAACTGCAAAATCAAGTGCTTAAGTGAGAAATACCGACAGTTGTTCTAACATTAATATTACTTAGTATATGATGTGCATGCAAAATATTTCAATTCTCCTTTCTCTCATTAAGACTTGGATCACAACAAACTTACCAAAACTGTCCTATAAGTATCAGGAAGGAATGACAATTACCATAATTTCTCTGATGATCTTCAACTGCTCCAGAAGGAGTAAGAAGGAATTTCCTCCCATTTCCCCAGGGAGGCACTTAACCTGCTCCCAGGCTTGGTCAGCTCTGCTTGCCTCCCTGCCTATTTTGTCAGGTGAGAAAAGGGGTCACCAAGCAGAAAGGACAGAGGCAACTGAAGGCACAACTAAATTCCATAGACTACAAAAAAATGTCCTTGCCCCTATTAATTTCTTGAATGACTGCTCATGGAAAAACATAAATAGCTGTCAAACCAACCAAAATACTGACAGTTGGATGCCCATCTTTCCCCAGTGGTGGAGGAGAAACCAAGGACTCTATCGCACTTGGCAGTACACTGGCATAGGTACCAACTACATGGATTTCTATATGAGAATTAAATCTACAAGTGGCTGCACTATGTCAGACTAAAGCCTGTTTTAGCCTAGTTTTTCCTAGTGACTGGGAACTGTTTCTAAACCCAGAGACTTCACATGTCTGGGAGAATCCCCATTTTTGATCCTTTGACCCTCAAATTCTTTCCCTTGTCTTGTTCTCTCCTCCCATGATACAATTGTTTCTCATTTTTGTTTCACCGTATCACTTCCTTCCACCAGGCCAGTTGTGGAGCTTTTTCAAAGATGCCTAGGAAAGAATAAATACTGGGGAAAACATATACAATACCTGCTCAAAGCATTTCTTCTATCTCTAACCACTTACTGCCCAATGACTTCTAGAGTCAGAAGTGGTTTCTGGAGGTAGTCTTGATGGTGTGAAATACAGAGGCTGCACAACAAGGTTAAATTGCAGCTCCAATTCTGTACCTCTTCAGTACTGACTCACCCACCAACCAGTTTCACAGCCTCATAATTGCACTATTGATATTTTCAAAGGCTCATGTCTTATTTTTTATTTTTTGCGTTTGTGCCTATTACAAATGTTTAAGCGACAACAGGTCACTTCTTTTCTACAGTAAAGGTAAAAATTACATCATCATTTGCAGCAAATTGGTGGCATTATTATTTTCACCTCTTAAAAGCATTACAAGGTTTCTACTCAGTAAGATGAGAAGAGGTCAAGAAATTTATCTTCTTCCTTCACTCCTCATTAGCATACAAGCAGAATAAGGGCAGGCAACAAATAATACAATTTAAAAAGAGTGGTGTCTAATCCATTCATTTATTTGTGTAGAAGGGTGATGTTGCCCTAATGTTGCTGACTGATAAATCAGGATTGGGGATGAAGAACACAAATTCACTTGGGCCTGTGACAAAATAAATACTATTTTCCTAGGCTGGATCATCTTTGCTAAATAACTATTACATAAACCTAACGTTGTTTGCTGCCCTGCAACACAGGGTAGATTGATAGGAAAGCGACTACTAGTTAAAAAATTAAGGAATCCTTATATGAAGAGAGAGGCTTGCATAATTCATGTGTTGAAATAAATTTAATAAGTAAGGCACAAAAAAATTAGGAACAGAAAAAATAACATTTTGGGTTTTATTTACATTTGAAACAGACATTCTGCAAGTCCTATGTATTGGTATATCACAGAGAACGTTGTCTCAAAACACTGCCTCTGTAAATCACTGTCATTCCCAATAAAATGCCAGAAAACAAGAAGCATGGCAAGGACTGGGGAAAGTAGGAGGAAGATGTATGATGACACCTGAGGAACACAGATGAGCAAGCACTCCAAAAAAGAAAGTGTGGTTGCCTTTCTTTCTGAAATTGTGTAATATTCTGTAGAACTAGACAGTTGATTTCTTTTCCCAAAAATGTTGGTAGTAAGAATACCACACACAGCTAATGCAACAGTCTCCCAAGAAGCTGTTTCTAACTTGTTTTTCAAAGCTCGTACAATAATTATAGCTTTAAACAGCAGCTACCCATTTAAAACACTATTACAACATGATGATATGCAAGCTCAACAGGCTAGGATTTCAAAACCAAGTCATTAGAAGATGACTCCTATAAATTGAGTCATTCTGAATGTCTGTAAGCTTCTCCTGGTAATGCTAAAAAATTACCACAGCATTGCCCTGTTCACTGGTGGTGTGACTTTGGGGGACATAACCTTGGTTTACACACAGTTCACCAAAGTCATCATCTTTCTGGGTATTAAAGGGGGATTCCATTAGTTCTATCCCAAGCATTATTTCAGTTTTGTGAAAAGCTAGATCTCTGCATTTTTCCGGGACACATCTTTTTTTTTTTTTCCGTTGACACCACCAAACTTTCAGTGGCAGCTTTGTTCCAGGTATGGAAAGCCTGCTCTAAACGAAGCACAAGGTTTTCTTGTTCACAGCTCCTGAAGAGACATTTGGCATCCTATGTAAGGGAGTGGCACTTTACCAGCAACAGAAACACATCAAGGAGATGAGAATTCAGATTTAAAAACCCAAGGCTGCTTGCTGGGGAAATGCCCCAGGAAGATGAAGTTCCAAGGGGCTTGTTAGAGTCTGGAATCTGATGCTCAGGGAAGTCTGCAGTGCTGGACTCCCCCAGCTGTGAGAATGGGGAGGGAGAAGTGTGGCAAGAAAGCCTATGAGCATTATGACGTAAAGAGAAAGGCACCCAGTGTCACTTAGTGTCAGCTGAGGGTCTTGGTCTTGTGATGAAGACAGATGCCCACAGAGTGCAACACTGAGGTTATACAAATAATGTCTAATAATCCTGAAACTAGTAAATAAATAGTGGGGGGAAAATCTTACAAAATTCTCTTCTTGCTTTTCATACAACAGCTTTCAAAGAGGCGATTTTTTTCATTGTAGCAGAAGTCAGAGGAATTAACTTTTTCAAAAAATTGTTAATAGAAAACTTGAAGCTACAAATCTCCTGCTGCAGCTTCACAGAAAGCTATTTGTTAGCTCCTAGGAGGTTCCTGATTTTGTACCATAGTGAACAGATCAAGTGAAAAAAAAACACAGGTCAGAGGTGGATACAGACTCTCTCAATTAGGAATTAAAAATAAGCAAACAAACTAGCAATGAACAGGCTAAGCATGAAAAAATGTAAACAGAACAAGCAACTGTAACACCAAACCCAGTCATTTATTGCCTCTCTACTACTTAAAAAAGGCCTTTGGCAAGTATTAGGGATAAAGCAGTACATGTTCTCAGTGCTGAAACTGGTAATCTCAGAGGAGACAAATTAAAGGTCCTGCCAGTCAGGTTGATAAGAATCAACTAACGAGAGGAAAAGATACCCTTGAGGTTAGAAGTCTTATCAATACTAACATTATCTAAGGCCTGCAGCACTGCCAGGTCTTGTGACATTTCCAACACATTTTCTAAAATGAACAGCAAATAAAGTTCTTTCCCAACAGGGCAAAAATCTAACATATAGGCTATCTTATGCCTTTCCATATGATGATAAAAGTCTATAAGTTCTATAACTTTTCTGCCATGCCAAGATTACGATTTCTGGGTTTGCCCACAGAGTTCCCTCAGACAACCTGCATGAGTAGGACAATATGCTGTAGCACAGCTACACACTGTTTCTGCATCACCACTGCTATTGGCAAGATGCTGGGGCTGGAAAAGCCTGGCAGCTCAGGAAGAACACAAAATGAGCTTTGCTAGATTGTTTCCAGACTCAAGCATACAGAAAGCTCACGTCCTCCAACTGCACTACTGCTTCCAGTGTTCTTGCAGCTGCACTTACCAAAGGCAAAGATAAATGACTACACACAATCTTGGAAGAGCTGATCTCACCTTTGCTTTAATTGCTTTCCCCCCAAAATGTCATTCCAGGGTTAAAAAGAATAAACTTTTAATTAAATATCTCTGGTGGAAGCTATGTAACAACAGTACAGAACTGGAAAAAAAAAAAAAAAAGCAGGCAGGAGAAAGGTAAATAAAGCCTGATTGTAACAGTACTGGATCAAACTAAAGGTCTGCTTTGCTCAGCATCATGACTCCAGTAAAGTGGACATCTATAAAGAAACCTAAGGTCAGTGCAGCCATGTATGATTCTCCTACTTGGTATGCACCCCAGTGTCCACCTGGCTTTTGTGGCTTGGGGTCTCTCAAATCAGATGTCCTCTTGATCTTAGTCCCCTTAGGTGGATTTTGGTTGATGAGAAGCTCAACATAACCCAGAAAGGTGAGCTCACAGCCCAGAGAGTCAATTGTATCCTGAGCTACATCAAAAGAGGAGTAGCCAGCAGGGTGAGGGAAGGGATTCTGCCCCTCTCCACTCTCTGGGTCTCCAGCATAAGAAGGACACAGTCCTGCTAGACAGGTCCAGAGAAGGGCCACAGAGGTGATCAAAGGGCTGGAGCACCTCTCCTATGAGCACAGGCTGAAAGAGTTGGGGTTGTTCAGCCAGGAGAAAAGAAGGCTCCAGGGCGACCTTAGAGCACCTTTCAGAAGCTAAACGGGACTACAGGAGAAAGACTTTCAACAACGGAATGTAATGATAGGACAAGGGACAAAAGCTTCTCAAAAGAGAAAAAGGGCAGATTTAGACTATATATTAGGAAGAAACTTTACTGTGAGGATGGTGAGACACTGGAATAGGCTGCACAGGAAAATTGTGGATGCCCCATCCCTGGAAGTGTTCCAGGCCAGGCTGGATGGGGCCCTGAGCAACCTGGTGTAGTGGAAAGTGTCCCTGCCCATGGCAGGGGGGTTGGAACCTGATGATCTTTAAAGTCTTTAAGGCAACCCAAACTATTCTATCATTCTATGATCTTTCATATCCCTCTGGTCTCCTCTAAGGTTGTGTCAGCCTTTAGCAAATATCACCCTTATGTCCACATCTTCTGTCAAGGAATTCAATTACATTCTGAGTGCAGAACCACCTCATTTTATTTACTTTGAAACGGACTCCTGCAAGCCTTACATCTGTTACATGTCAGTCTTGTACTGGCCGAGACAGAAAACATTTGATTTTCCTCTGCCCCTTTGATCCATCATTCCAGGCTCTGAATTTGCAACACTCCAAAAGTCTGAACCCATCAAATGTGATCATGCTGGTAGGTGGGTGAACTGCAGTAATCAGCAAAATACCTCATAGAAGACAAACACAATTTACGAAGTCATGATCTCTAATGCCTGGCGTAGCTAAGATTCCTAGGATTTCTCAAGAGTCATAAGGAAAACCAAGAACTCTGTTACAAGTCAGAAGCACGCTCCTGTTTACTTCAGTACTTCTACAAGCTGGACATGGACATCACAAAAGGATAAAATATAGTCATGGATTAACTGCCATTGTTTTGTATCATGTTCTGTTCTCAGGAGAGAAACTGTATGACAACAAATACAATATGTTTGCTCAGACATACATGTTAGACTATTCATACAATATACTAAAATAAATAGCCAGACTTTAAGGACATCAAGGACATTTACATAAATTCTCAAAAAAATTAATTCCTGTTAGTGCTGACCTACATTAAATCTGCATCCTTTTGTTATTCTACCACTGCACCTTCTCTGTTCTTCCACAATATTTATTATAACCAGTACCACAGGCCTTGACTACATATACCTTAAAGCAGGAATCATTGCTACTATAAATGGACTGTCACACAGATTATGGCTCCTGGAAGGCTACTGGGAAGCTTGTATTTTAATTTGTGTTGTATTTATCTGCCAACAAACCCTGTCACATTTTCAAGACAAAAACTGTTTCCATGTCTTGAAAATGGCAGAATCCGCATCTAAGTTATCTTCAACACTGAGTTGTAAGCTAGTATTTAAATTAAAAGTTACTGTTTTATTCCTCCTGACAATCATTTAGTTAGAGTTTAGCTTTTGAAGTTTAATTAATATATGTTAACTGCTTGAAAGAGGATAAAATCATATGTGCATTTTGTAGCTTTATACCATCCCATGTTATACTATAAAAAGTCTGTGTCTTTACCAGAAAATTGCTGATTTTATCACATGGAGTCCAGTGGTTATCAATGAATTTCAAATATTCCAACATATGTATAATCAACATGTGAATCCTTTTTTTTTACTACAGTATCAAGAAATTAAGGAAGTGGTATCTACAAACAGTTTGAGTGTTGTATATTTGTGTCTGCAGTCACACTCATACACTCACAACTGGTAAAATTTTAATACTAAATTCACCCTACATTGTCTGTCTACAAGCTCAAAGGTTGGGCAACATTATACACTCAGTTGCTGCCCATGCAGCTTCCATATAATGTACTTTCACAAGGACAGCACCTAATTGCATTTGCTCTTGCATGAGAATGCATTTCTTTACTGTATCATTCTCAGCAGACTACACTGGCTCAGAGCAGCAGCTTCTGAGTATTTTTATTGGAGGGGAGCAGGTCACACTTTATACTGGCACAAATGCTTGGTTTTCACAGCTTCTGTCACCACTGACAGCACTTTCAGGTAGGTGCAAGCAATGCCATAAACAAACAAGAGCCACATGCACATATTTGGATTTAAATTGCTTGCTCATCCTCATATAGGACCAAGCAAAGCCAATCCTCATTTCTCTTTTCCTTTAGCTTAGTGTGTCATTTGCTATGCTCCTTTCACTTTTAGCATAAACCAGCCTTCAGGCACTAAACAACACTAGCTGAATCACCAAGCACTATTTATCACAAGCTCTAAACAAATAGGATTTCTGTATGGAAAAACGGATCTAAAATGATAAAATGCAAAAGGAATTCAAATTTAATTTAAGGAATCTTGTCTCATGTGTGTCTTGAATCCTGAATACTTTGACTGTAAACATCATTAGAGGTATTATGGATACTAAAGATTTTTCATGGACTCAACCAACAGGGAGACTTCATAGAAGAAAAATCCATGAGGTCCTGCTAAGTAAAACACCATCACTTCTGGTTCTGAAATTCCCTGAGCTGTCAATCATTAAAGGCTGGAAGAAGTTGAAACAGGTTGCCCAGAGAGAAGGCAGATGCTCATCTCTGGAAACATTCAAGGTTAGGTTGGACAGGCATCTGAGCAACCTGTTTTAATTGAAGATGCCTCTGCTCATTGCAGGGGTGTTGAACTAGGTGAGCTTTAAAGGTCCTTCTCAAACCAAACTGTTCTATGATTCTATGAGAAGTATCTTGGGAGGTACCATTGTGCTTCTACACTGCTCTTACACTCATCTCAAGGTATCTGATGCCAGCCACCACCGAGGACAGGACACCAGCCAGATGATCCAGTATCACTCACAGTCTCTCTCAAACAGAATCACTTAGAGTAGCAACACTATCATGGCTTTTCTAGGTGGGTTACAACTATCCCAAAAATAAATGCAATTAAAAATGTCATACATAATACTAAGGATTTTCGACATAAATTCTAAAGTTTGACAGCACCTTACCAATGTAAAAATCTTTTTAAGAATGTAAATCAAATGGTTTCTGAATGTTGTATCTCATTTACTTTACTTCTAACTATAAATAAACCTTACATATTTTATTTCAGTAAGACCCAAAAGGATCTTGTTATGCTAAGATGCTAAATAAATATATAAAAGGCATCATCTTTGCCTCAAAAGTACTTGATATAGGCCAAGAAACAGTAGATTAACAGAAAAATTGAGTACTAAACAATCTGAATTACCTGAGAGGTAGTTTGGAACAGGTCATCTGAGTTCCACAATGATTTTGAGAAAAAAGTGAATAAGCAAATAGTGTAACTGATGGCTGAGAGTCCTCCTTTATATGCCCCAGGGTAACCATCTACCATCACTCAGAGAGTGAATCCATAACCAGTTTGATTCCATCAAATGAGTTTAAAACTCCTCTTGTCAGCATATGTAAACAGCTCACACCATACAGTAATTCATTCTTCTGGCTGAAGCAAAAATACAAACAACTAAACACGTGGCTATCTTACACAACATTCACAGAACACGGAGGAGGCACCAAGTGAAGAGCAGACAATTCAACCATTCAAACACAAATGGAATTAAAACAAACCACAAAAGCCAAGCAAAACCAAGAGTGCACCCTTACATCTAAAAAACCAACTAAATAGAAGTATTGAAATTCTGGATCATTTTAGCAGTTAAAATGTCAGTATCTGATTTACACGAAACCCTGCACAGCAGTGAATCAGTTTTCAAGTGGTACAAAATGCCAATCTCTAAGAAGCAGCCCTTCTCACCTGAAAACTGCATCACAATTCATACAAAATCAGAGTGAACAGGTTTTACCAATTAACTGAGAAGAATTGCAAGCTATAAAACACACCTTGGATTCAGTACAAGTTTGCAGACTATAACATCCCTAACACCAGTCTTCTGACATGCTTAGGCCAATGTAATAGAAGGAATCTCAATTTTACAAAAAATTCCCTGCTACAGAAAACAAAACCCAAACCCTACTTCTAGCCAGGTGAAAACTATTTACTTTTGGCAATATTTGATGCTGAAGTGCAATTCAAAGAAGTCAGACATTAGAAAAAGTGGATGACTCTATGTTGAAGTGTCCAAAAAGTATTTTCAAGAAGGTATTTAAAACACGCACTAGCATTAAACTTATGTTTCGGTAATGCTTTTAAGAAAAGTAGGAGTTTGAAACTCTTTCACATCTTTCACTTGAGCCATCTCCTATCTGTGCCATTACCACTTAACAAGTGCCACTCCAGTCCCAGTACTATTTAATCCATGTGCATCAGAGATTATCCTATTTTTTATGGACTATTTTTATGACTGCTTAGTTTATGCAATTGGAAACAAATAACGAAAGATCTGGAAATGTATTACAAACTTTCCAACCAAAAGAAAAGAATTCAAACTAAATGCAGACAAATAATTAAAAAAAAAATACATTTCTAAGCCACTCCCTCATCATTTTATTCCCCTTCTTTTAAATAAAAATATGACTAATCTAAACTTTTGGGCACAGCAGATAACAGTTTATGAAGTTATTTTTTAATGTTATGATAGTCTACAAAATATAACAAAAAAGACACTTTTTTTTTTAATCTAACAAGTTCTTGAGAAGCAAAAGTCAAAATCTGCAGTAATAAGTAATTTCTTAAGTGCTTCAAAGAAATTGTCTTTACTCACCAGCACTGCCGCTTTCTGATTTTTCTTCTGATTGGTTTTCTGGAAAAAAAATAAACATAAAAGTAATCATAACGCTTCTGTGTTGATTATTTGAAATTATATCTAACGACTGGGTTGCAAAGTAAAGAATGATAAATTGTTATATAATCAAAATTACTGGATTTGATTAATGTTTATAAATATACCTTCTGAGGAATAATTTGCTAGCAGATGCAACACCAACAAAAAAGTGCTTTAATGCCCAAACTCACAACTTAAATGAGTGAACTCTATTACACCTCTGACTGAGCTCTGCAAGAATGAAGATACACATTTATATAAAATCAGTAGCAGGATTATGCTCAAGCAATGTACGTTATTAATTTATCTCACTGGTCAGTCTACACAAACAAATACTTTTGTATATTACAAAAATAATCAGGGTTCTGCAAAAGAATGTTCTTAATTGGCATTAGGCAAATTTTTGACCTCTTCTCTACCCTTTCTACAGGCCATGGAGGAATTTATTTCTTCAAGCTTTTTCTTCTCTGATTACTTGTCCTCAAATGGTACTATAGTCCATTGGTATTTTTTTTAAGTATTTGTCAAGTACAATACAAACACATAATCAAAAACATCTCCTGTTCCATGTAGCAGAGAATCATAAGTACGTATGAAACAGACACAGTGTTGCAATGTGACTTGCTAAAAATCATCACTCTGGTGAATGGCAGAGTCAGATTGATTGCTTTCTGCAAGAAATTCCAATCCCACATTTCAAGAAATGGCTGCCAGTAGAGGTATTGTGGTAACCTGAGCTGTAATCCCTACCAAGTCCTATAATATTAAACCCCTCCATTAATTTGTCACTATTATATTTGGCCTCCTATATTTCTGCTTTTTATGCATCCTCTGATGCAGAGAACAAAAAGAACATTTTCACCTCCCTGAAACACAGTTAGAAATGGCAAAACATACTTGTCCTTTGCTTTCAACTCAGGCAAGTTACAGCTGTCATTACAGGCTATTTACTTACAGGCAAGAGTGAATTACTGCCCTAATTCAGAGAGTAATTTTCGAGTTCAGTTAGGTCGATAATTTCTGCCATTTACAGGCTGGGTATTAAAAGAACTGAAAACATGAAATATTTTAGAAAATCTTTTTCTTGCCACTGATTCTTGCTGGCTTTGAAGGCTCCTGTCCCTCCTTTCACACTGACGTGGCTTGAGAGCCTGAGGACTAAATGCAAACATAAGAGCCAGTATCTTAAAGCTCCTCCTTTCTTTACACCAGGTGGCTGTCATTAGTCTTCGAAGATGAAGGCACCTGCTTTCTCTATGAG